>NC_134786.1:57647160-58092160 GCF_046742065.1 Oratosquilla oratoria
CAATCTAAAGAGGAGGAAAAGGTAGAGGAGGAGTAGGAGTAGAAGGAGTAGGAGGAGGAGGAGGAGGAGAAGAAGGAAGACGAAGGAAGAGTAGAAGGAGGGAGGAGGAAGGAGGAAGAAAGGGGAAGAAGGAGAAAGAGGAAGGAAGTAGAAGCATAAAGAGTTGGAAGGAGGAAGGATGGAGGAGGGTGAAGAGGGGAATGGAAGAAGGGAGGAGGATGAAGAGGTGAAAGGAGGAAGGGAGGAGGAGAAGGAGGAAGGGAGGAGGAGAAGGAGGAAGGGAGGAGGAGGAGGAGGAGGAGGAATAGGAGGAGGAGGAGGAGGAGGAAGAGGAGGAGACTAAAAAAATGGAAAGACAGGTGGAGATGAAAGCTAGGCAGAAGATGAAAGACACAAGTGAGGGCTGGATGTCAAACGAACGAAATTAAAGAGGGAGGGTACGGGGGGAAGGGGGGACGAGAGTGAGTGGGAAAGGGGGGGGGACTACATCGCATGGCTAATGGCGGGCGGAGACACAACATAAACACTCGATCGTGATAAAGGCACGTTTTGCGAGCATTTGCGTCAACGGGAGGCTGTCTCTCACCTGCCTTCCTGTTTGCTCAAAACCACAAGCAGAACCTTTACAGCCCCCTCCCCCCCTCCCTCCCATCGAAGCCTCCTCGCCCTTCTTCGTAGCTCGCCCCCTCCGGAGCCGGAGGAGAAGAAAGTGGAGTTATTCAGAGCACCTTATCACCACGTCCATCGCCGGCGTATCGCTCGTGTCATCGAAGACATCATGCAATCAGAAGGATCTCCTCTTCCTTCTCAAGAACACCATTCCCTCCACCCCCACCACACTGCCTCCCTTCCCCTCCTTACCATCTCTATCATCAACATCCACCCTCCCCCCCACCCCTCCGGCGTTCAAGCTCCCGGTCTTGCCGCAATCACGGCAATTCCCGGTACCATTACCTGCCGGGTAATAACCGGCGACTTCCTTCGCTGTCGCCTCATCGCAGAAGCTCCCCCTGTCGCTATCGGAAGCAGACTTTCTTCTAACGATGCGTGCCTTACCCTAATGATTTACGGAAATCACTTCAATCTTTCATCTATGTTCAACCTCATTGCAGTATACAGGAAAGAAGCAATATTCATGGGATTATGTCTCTTACTTTCCAATATGCATACCTAATTCCAAAAATGTGTGTGTGTGTGTGTTTGCGCGCGTGCGTATGTGTGTACGTGGGTGTGTGCATGCGCGCGTGTGTATGTGTATGTGTGTGTGTGTGTGTGTGTGTGTATGTGTGTGTGTGCGTGTCCATCCGCGTACATGTGTGTCTAGCGCTCGAATATTCAAATTAACTAAGATACGAAACCCCGCCCAAAGTAATTCAAACCACTTAAGAGAACTCGAAATTACATTCATCACAGATCCATGCAGGTGCCACACCTCTGGGAATCCTATAAGGCGCCACATCCCTTCTCTTCCTTTAGTTGACACCTTGGTAGCCCTTCGAGTGCCATCCACACAGGGCCTATGAGTGGGGGGGGGGTTCCAATTGGATCCCCTGGAGAACAAGCACTTCCTCCTACCCCAAGCCCGACTTACACTTACATCCACATACACAAATATCACTATACTTATCCACACCACGCTTACTTCTTTTTGTTAATATCTATTATTAATTACCATTGAAAGAAACTATTTATTAATTTGCATGTAGATTTACTGGATATCAAATTCTCAATTTTGAGAAAAATCTTCGCCTGTCTCGGGGCCCCAAAGGGGTCTGCCTTACAAAATTTCTCTTGGAGCTCCTGGGCATCCACGACCTTAACAACCTGGGACATTTCAACCCCTGTCAGTTCGTTAAATAAAAAAGGCCTTCCCCTGCACTATGAGCGGGGCGCCGACAGAACCTACTTACCCATGAAGAGCTATACAAGAAAGAACTACCTTGTTGTACCTCGAGCCAACACGACACCAATTCGAGACCACCCTGTACGGGCCGGACCCAATCCTATTACATTCATTGCAATCCGACTGTCCTTCCCCAGCACAGCTCTTGAACAGTGAGTGTATGTATATGTATATGTATATATATATATATATATATATATATATATATATATATATATATATATATATATATATACATACACACACACACACACACACACTGCAAGGTGCCTCAGTGCACGTGCACTTGGACCGTATCCCCTTACTGCAGTCACGCGTTGCTTTAGCGGGACTCGAACGTCCATCTATCCAGCTTCTCACCTCCAGACGCCAGCGCCCACGTCCGCTCAGCCACCCCGCTTCTCGTACTCATAACCACAACAGCCAATTACCGCAACCTGACCCGACCCAATGACCATTTCGTCCACAGCGATGATCACTCCGTCATTTCGGGTAAAAGCCCTCGAACCGCCGCCACCGCCGCCGCCGCCGCCGCCAACCCCGGCGCAGCACCACGCTGCCGCGAGGGTCATGACACTTCATTATACGCTAATGTACAGGAACACGCTCGCCCGCGCGCATACACACACACACAAACACACACCCGAGTCTAACCAAAGGAGGTATGGAGACGGAGCCCCACGAACGTAGCTCTTGTCCTGTACTTTATAAATTAGGTCAACAAACACACATAAATAGGGAGTTTTCGTTATACCGCAAGCAATCTTTTCAAACAAACAAAAAAGGAAAATGGAAGGGCTGGCGGACCCTTTCGTAGATGGGAGGGGAGTTCATGTGTATATCTTAGTAGTGTACTCTTGTCCTGCTACATCACTTCTGCAAACTTCTCTACGTCGTCCTTCCACCTCCCTTTTACACGTTTACCATCTCCTAGCATCCCTTATGCCTAATGCTCCTTGCATCCCTGACGCCTGTTGAACACTGTCTTAACCTCATTCCACGCCCACTATGACCTCTCTGCGACCTCACCCTTGCATTCTCAGCCCCGAGGAGCAGTCACCCTTCAAGTTTCCGGCGCAGCTCCGTCCTCGTACTTCGCTTCCTTCAACAGGCCGAAGCGTAAAAACGCGGCAATGTCTGGCATTACCTGCACAAGACCTTCGCAACGTGTCATTAAAGCTCACTCGATGGTCACGCCACTCACGGAAGAGGCTGGGAGAGGCCTTTGTTCTGCGGGGGACTTGAAGCCCCTGATGTCCGAAGTGACTGGGATTGATCATAGAGGTCCGTCCTGGACACAAATCTGCATGACCTCTATCGAGATAATTAAACTTTTATTGAGACGGCAGGGCAGGACCCGTGGTAATAGATTAATTGGGCAAATTTAGGTTTAAGAAGGAAATCGACAAGAACTGGCCTATCAACAGAATGGTTAATGAATGGAATAGAGTCGGGAACAATGTAGTGAGTAATGAAACGATTGGTTGTTTTAAGAGATTAGACAACTTTATGGATCGGGATAAAAGGCGGTAAGGTACATGGAACTGCCTAGTGTAGGCCTTATGGTCTCTTGCAGTCTCCTCCCTTTTTATGTTCTTATGTTCTCTTCAATATATTAGCGCGCTTGGGTTGTGCGGTGCCAAATACCACATCATCTGTATCTTATTCTGATCAGGTGATCAGGGTCTCGATCTATCCGAATCCCTTTCTGAACAGGGTCCGCCCCTTTGCTGAATAAACCGTAAAAGCAGTTAAAAGGTATTTAAAAAAAAAAAACGCACATTCGGCCCTTATAACCGGGATGCCCGAAGCAAAACGCGCCCACCTCATACAAATTAAGAGTCATTTGAGGCCCCTCCCGTCTCAGCACTTCCTGGGTCAAGAGTCATCCCTGACCCCCCGCCATATTGCTCGTGTCGAAGATTAATAGCTATGATAATGTGGGCCACTGGAAACGAGAGAAGAGTAACATCAAAATCCGGTGTGGTTCACAAACCAAGTCTACTCCAATGACTGGCCCTTGGTGACATCACTTTAGAAACTCATCATCCCACTCCTGGGCGGTGGGGAATGAGAAACCTCAGTCAGTTGTTGCCTTTTTTTTTTTTTTTTTTTTTTTTGGGGGGGGGGGGGGGGGGGGACGTCGGATCGCCTCATTGCCTCACTAGGTCTGCTGGGAACCAACGCAGCATAACCGCAGCGGGCCCAGGGAATCGAATTGACAACCATCTACTCATGAGGCCCCCCTTTAGAATATATATTCTGATATCCTCTGAACACAAGAGAATGTTATTGATTAAGTTCTGACAAACAAGATTTATTTCTCTATAATGCACCGCTGAGTTGAAAGGGACACTGCGGATGTATCTTCTTAAATTCATCAAAAAAGTCTAATAAATCCGTCATAAGCTAAACGGAGTCCACTTGCTGGACAAAGGCATTTACAAAACTCTTCTAAAGTCACACGAGTGTGAGAACCTCTCCCACACCATTCTTGCAAACTTCTCTATCTTGTCTTTACATTTATTGTCGGGTCTCTTCCACGATAACCACATCCTGGCATTAACCTATTTGCTCCATCTGATGCAATCCTTCTCAGATATTCGTCCCGCCCATTTCCATTTCTACTCCTCCAACAACCTTTTTTTTTTCTTGCCTGTCCTCTTACTCAACTTTCTTTTCCTGCTCCAATATGCAAACCAGGAACTACGAACTACAGATATTGCGTGACTTGAGTGCCCTGGCCCTCCCTGTTCCAGGTAAGGCGGGCACTACATAAAAAGTTACGACGATCGCAAGTAGAGCAATATCCAGAGACGCCGCCTCCGCCCCGGGGGCGCCAAACCTCCCTGGCCCTGGAGGCCACGCGGCCGCACCCACACGGGAGGATGGGCGTGGAGTGGTTGGGAGGGAGAGGGGGACGTGGGTGGGTGGGGTGTCTTCAAGTTCTCAGCCTCCACCCTATGAGGACAGGCGACCGCACCCACAAGGTGGATATGAGTTAAGAGTGACGGCTTATGGGGCTGAAGTGAAGGTCGAGGAACCGGGAGGGGTTACGTGTCGGGGGACGGAGGACGGAGGGTGGGTGTCGAGGGTTAGAAGAGCTTGGGGTTAAGCTAGGGGCTGGGGCTTCGGGGCTGGAGATTGGAGTTTTGGGGTTGGAGTTGGGGTTTTGGGGCTGGAGGCTGGGGTTTTGGGGCTGGAGCCTGGAGTTTGGAGCTGAAGTTTGAGATTTTGGGCCTTACGGACGAGGTTGGAGGTTGTGATTTGGGGTTGGAAATTGGAGTTTTGGGGTTGGAGGTTGGGGTTTTGGGGCTGGAGATTGGGGTTTGGGGCTGAAGGATGGGGCTGGGAGCTGGGGGTTTGAGAGCTGAAGGTTGAGGGTTGGGATTGGGGGTTGGAGTTAAGGGTTGGGGTTTGGGACAGAGGGTTGAGGGTTCAGGGTTCAGGCTGGGAATGGAGGTTGGAGGCTGAAAACTGAAGCCGGGAGCTGCAGGGACTGAGGGTTGGGGGTTGAGGGGTGGCAATAGTGGGGACTGGATATCCATTGCAAAGAGTTTGGGAATCGACACCCGGGGATCAACGGGGAGGGAGATGGTCCGAGGGCACGGGCCAAGGGCCACGCCAGGAGTGGGATGGGCTGAGAGGAACAGGCTGAGGGTCGGTGTTAAAAGACTGGAACTGGGTTAGGAGGAAGGATAAGGAGGTGAAAAAGGAAGGGGAGGATGAGGAGGAGGAAGAAGAGGAAAAGGAGAAAGAGGAGCAAGAAGATGGAAAGGAGGACGAGGAGGAGAAAGGGAAGGAGGAGGAAGAGGTTTAAGAAGAAAAGAGGAACAAAGGGGAAGTAAGAAGAGGGAGAAGAGGGAGAAGGAGGGGGAAGGAGGAGGAGGAAGGAGGAGGAAGGAGGAGGAGGGGGAAGGAGGAGGAAGGAGAAGGAGGAGGAGGAAGGAGGAGGAGGAAGGAGGAGGAAGGAGGAGGAGGGGGAAGGAGGAGGAGGGGAAGGAGGAGGAGGGGGAAGGAGGAGTAAGAGGAAGGAGGGGAAAGAGGAGGGGGAAGAAGAACAGGAGGAGGAGGAAGAAGAGGAGGAAGGGGAAAGAGAAGAGGGGGGAGGAGGAAGGAGGAGGAGGGAGTGGAAGGAGGAAGGGAAGGAGGAAGGGAAGGAGGAAGAGGAAGGAGGGAGGAGGAAGAATGAGGGATGAGGGTGGAGGAAGAATGAGGGATGAGGGTGGAGGAAGAATGAGGGATGAGGGAGGAGGAAGGAGGAGGAGGAGGAGGAGGAGGAGGAAGAGAAAGGAGGGGGAGGAGGAGGAAGGAGGAGGAAGAGAAGGAGGGGAGGAGGAGGAGGAAGAGAAAGGAGGGGGAGGAGGAAGAGGAAGGAGGAGGAGGAGGAGGAAGAGGAAGAGGAAGGAGGAGGAAGAGGAAGGAGGAGGAAGAGGAAGGAGGAGGAAGAGGAAGGAGGAGGAGGAAGAGGAAGGAGGAGGAGGAAGAGGAAGGAGGAGGAGGAAGAGGAAGGAGGAGGAGGAAGGAGGAGGAGGAAGAGGAAGGAGGAGGAGGAAGAGGAAGGAGGAGGAGGAGGAGGAGGAAGAGGAAGGAGGAGGAGGAAGAAGAGGAAGGAGGAGGAGGAAAAAGGAGGAAGGAGGAGGAGGAAAAAGGAGGAAGGAGGAGGAGGAAAAAGGAGGGAGGAGGAGGAGGATGGAGGCAGAAGAAGAAGGAAGGAGGAGGGAGGAGTAAAAGAGGAGGAGAATGGGAGGAGGAAAGAGGGTAGAAGAAGATGGAGGGAGGAAGGAAGAGGAAGAATGAAGGAAGGTTAAGAAGAAACAAGGAAGAGGAGAAAAAAAAAGACGATAAGGAATATCCTTCACAGAACTTTTACTGCCGCAACACCAGGATGCTAATTATTCTACGAGCTGCCTTGGAGAGCAAGCTATCAGGAGAGAGAAAAATGCAAATATTGGTTGAAGTAATTGAAACGTCCATCACGAGTAGTCTTCTTTACCATGTTACGACTCCAGTCACTTATTAATGACGTCCATCATCCATTTATATTCCTCCACTTAAAACCTTTTTAACCTCGACCCGGATTTAATCTACACCTTTATCTTTCACCCTTGGGGGTATGTATCTCTCGAGAGTTCTGAGGCTACCGATGGAGTGGAAGGGGTTAATTCTAACAAATATATAATGTGTGGGGTGGTACAGAGATGAATAAAGTAGTCTGGCAGCAGTCAGGTTAAAGGGAGAAGTGCCCTTCAGGAATGAAGAAGTTAACAAGACTAGCCTCCCAAGATGCCCACCCACTGTTCAACAAACAAGTACATTATGATTTGATTCAGTTTAACACTATCCTCACTATTAGGAGGATAGGATGGTGCCCCTTACAGAGGATTTTGAAGTATGGAATTTAATGAACCATGCCCTTGGTTCAACTTGCTAGTGACGGGGTTCGAACAGCCGTCAATTCGACCTCCGCCACAAGTTGTGACGTTCTAACCCACTCGGCCAGCAACCAGTTATGATCACAAGATAAACACATCACTCAAAACCAACTGGGTAAGTTATAAACAGCCACTGTACCCTTCATCAGATGCATACGGGACAGATTCCATTCCGACTAATGCCAGCAGCTTGTCTGAGAATGATGTGGGGTTAAGAGTATACTATTCAACCTATAGATGTATTTCTTTATTCTGACTAAACCAAAATATTCTAACCAGCTCAGGTCGCCATCTCTTGGAAGAACTGTGCAAAATAATTCTTGTTCTATCCCTGCAACTGTTAAGTTCCTGCCTCTACCATAAAGAGTGTCCTCCGAAGTGAATGAGTACAAGACAATACACAAATACAAAGACATCATCTCAATATACTCCAGGGTAATTAAGCCATTTGTTTTGTTGCCTCTTCCTTTACCCAGCATGCTACTGCTAAACATCCTTTATTGTTGGTTTTCCTAATGACATCTTTCAATGTCACTGTTTTAATGCTGTCAGCTCAAATCTCTATTACTTTGGCAGCACTGCCAGCATCACAACCAAGCAGATTCCTGACAGCTTCTGCAGCCTGTATCAAAATGAATCATACACAATTGGTGTATTGTTGTTTGTCAATCGAACTTCACTCTCACCAGATTTCCCTCCTAAGTTAGCAAGAAAACATGACAAATAATTAAATTCTTATAAAACTGTGTTACACTTGAAACAAATTATGACATATTTGGATAACTTGTAGAACTTTTAACAGGAAGTTCCTAATCTTGGCTTGTCAACAGGAGCTCCCTCTCCTCTTCTGAGAACATTTCTATCTCTGTTGATTTTTTCTGCTTTTTCTATCCTATGGAGTATTTCCTGCTGTCTGTCACCCACTAAGAGTTGTTCGTACACAAGGAAGTGGTAAAACATCTTGGAGCTGCATATGACTTCCTAATCAAGATGCCACATGACAAACGACCCATTTGCAAGCAGGATGACAACTCAAATATATAGGCGATGAAGAACACAAATACAAGTGCCTGGTGCATTAAAAGCTCTTAGCAGAACCTTCACAAAAAGACATAACTCTTCAGAGTGACATCTGCAGCCCCTTACATGGTGACGATTAAACCATTTGCATAACACAAATTATACCTTTTTTTTTAGGATATTCCTTTCTCCTTTCCTCAAATCATAAGTTTGTTCCAAATAGTGTCATGGGAACAATCATTCCCTTGTACAACTTTCCCTTTATGTTCATTCTCAGATAAGAAATAAAAGTAGTTATCTATTTATCTATCTACATACCCAGGGTTTTTCCCCCCTTACCAGGGAGGTAGCCAAAGTTAAAAGGCATATACCCACTCCCACTCATTTCACCCTCACCCATTCCACTCCCCTCTACCACCCTTTCTTCCCTCTCATCTTAGCTCCTCATAGATGACAGGTCATCCCTGTATCCCACCCACTGCCCTGGATCAGAAGCAATGCAGCAAGACAGAGCAATTATAAAAGTAGTTATGAAAAATAAATATAAAAGTAGTTATAAAACAGCAAAATGGTTAAGACAGTGAAACTTTTATTTAGCAAATTTCAGTCATAAAGTAGAAGTATGACATGAGATTTCTCTTCATCCACAAGGTGCTGAGATGGGATGGGTGGTAACTGGGTTTTGTGTATGAAGTGGGTGTACTTTGACTTAACCAACTCTATGATAAAAAAGGGACAATGTGAGATACTGTGAATGATTCAAGTGTGAGGTGCACCAATTCAAACTACACACCCCACTTCAAATGCATTAAAACCCATCAAAATCCCTTCCAATCTCAGTACCTCATGGATAAAGGGCCATCCCTAAGCCCTGCCACACTGTAACATAGCTGACATCTTGGCGGTGGTAATTGGAAGATACTCTCCAAAGTCAAACAGGTCTTGTGAGACAAGATCAGCTTGCACACACTCATAGTCATATGATACAATGATAACTAGCACATGGAGAACAGAAAAATTCCTCAGATACATGGAGTACCATCAAAATGATGGCATGCACAAAAAAAATACATGCCTTCACAAAATATAAAGAATAAGGTGACACATAGAAAGAGTATCTTGCCAAACACTGCTTAGTACATACATACATACATATACCAAGGCTTTTTCCCCCTTACAAGCAAGGTAGCCAAAAAGGAAAAGGCACAAAATCATTCCCACCCATTCCATCCCTGAATACACTCCACACCCCTCCACCCTCCCTCCCATCTTAGCACTGCTTCAACACTGCTTAGTAAGGTGAGATTATACTGCTACAACCTCAACAAATCATGGTAAGCACACCTAATTCTTTTATTGTTAGGGGCATTTTCTGTTGGATCACTGTCACACACTGCCTTGTGTACTCATAGGTAGTATATCACCAAATGTGAATAAGAATCATCTGAGCAGAGCCATGGCTTGGACATTAAACAACCAGAAGATGAAGATGTACATATACAAAGAGAATCCTTGCAGACAACCAAATACTGGAGTTTGATGGAAGAACTAAAGAATATCAGCAGAAGCAAATCAGCTGGGCTGCCTGACTTGAACCCTAGAGTGAGTCAAGCAGCTACTGCCTGGAACAACAGTGCATGGGGGCATAGTCAAGTGTGGTTTTTCTATATGTAAGAGCTTTTTCCTCCTTATCCAGGAGGTAGCCAAGTCATCACTGTAATTCTTAAGAACTATTTATTGTGTTCAAATGTTTTATTATGCTGACCAAAATCTGTGCTTCGTACTAATTTTAATGTTGATTTTCTTGTTTTCACTGTTATGTTCTTGATATGCAGGCTGAAGGATATCTATCTAAAGTGAGATCCATGATTTGGATTTTAGGGCTCTTGTCCAATGTAAAGAGTTGGCTATTCAATTTTGATAATGATAACAATGATGATGATGATTAGGTTTAACATTGCAAAACTCCCTCCTATCAGGAGGCTAGGATGATGCCCCTTACAGAGGACTTTGTAGTGTGGAATTTAAACAATGCCCTCAGTTCAGCTCACTGGTGGCAGAATTTGAACCGCTATAACTACAACCTCTGCCACAAGTAGCAATGCCTTAACCTGCTAGGCCAGCAAGTGGGTAATGGATGTTCCATTAAGTCATGGTTGTCTGGGGTGAGCAAAGTCACTGATGATTTCCGAGGGGTGTTCTTAGTTGTTCTGTAGTTGCTTTGCTGGAATATCATTGTTTGGTCATCAGCATTTGTAAGAGTTTTGGTGATCACTTGTGAAGACAATGAATAGTGTAGGTGAGAGTATTGCTTCTAGGCGGATTCCATTGTATGATCTTTGATCCCAGATAGTAGGCTGTTTTGGGTTACTCTACATTATCTTTTCACAAAAGGAGCCAAGATAAGAGGGAGGGGAGAGGGTGGATGGGAGTGGAGTATGTGGGGAAGGAATGGGTGGGAGTGGTTTTTATGCCTTTGTTCTTTTGGTTACCTCCCTTGTAAGGGGGAAAAGCCTTTGTTATGTAAGATATTTGTCAACAAATTCTTGTTGTTGTTGTAAATGTCTCAATGATTATTATAATTTTTCATAGTAAGCCAAGATAACAAGGAAATAAGGGTGGTGGATAAGAGTGGGATGGGATTGAATGGGTGGGAGTGCATGCCTTGACTTGGCTACCTCCCTTACAAGGGTATATAAGATACAAAAATAGTATATGTCTGGGAACTGTTGAATCCCTTATAACCACTGCCTCAATGACTAATCTTTCTGGTGGTTTCTTGTTGAATCCTGTTGATACTTGAGGAGTGAAAGTGTCCTCAAGGTTAATATGGAGGAAGGTGAAACTGGGAAGGGAGATATGGGTCTTTGTAAGTGTATATGGGCCTGGTAATCAGAAGAGTGTAGGGGAAAGGGAGGCTCTTTGGATAGATTTAAAAGAGGAATATCAATGTAGTGGAGGAATATCAATGTAGGAGATGAACCAATAGACAAAGTGGTTGGAAACTGTGGAGTGCTAGGAAAAATTGTAATGGAGAGATAATGGTGATGTGTTTAGAGAGTTGATGATTGCTAATAGTGTTTAGGAAGAAAGTCATGCATAAGTACACATGGGAGAGGGTGGTGGATGGAAGGGTGGTAGGTAGGGTTTTAATGTACTATATAATGGTAATCAGAAGAGTAGGAAGAGTTTTGGATGTACATCTTCTAAAGGGAGAGAGTGGGGGAATATCAGATAAAAAAAATTGTTGGAAAGTAAATTAAGAATGGAGGACAGATGGAGAAAGATGAAATGGACAGAAGGTAGGGAGAGTAAACCACTTAAATGAGAAAGAAAAAGAGAAGGAGTACAAGAAGAAGCTGAGAAAAGTGTGGGAGGAAGTAAAGGAGGAATGGGGATGGTTCAAGGAGGGAGTCACAAAGTGTTCAAAGTTGGTGTGTGGAACAAGGAGGACAAGAGGAAATAGAAGGAAGGGAAATAAGTGGTGGGATGAGGAAGGGTAGTGACTGGCGGGATGAGGAAGCAAAGAAGGTTGTTGAAGAGAAGAAATGAGCATTCACAGATAAGTTACAAAATAGATGAGAGAATCATGAGAGGTACAAAGAAAAGAAGAGAAGTAAAGCATAAGGAGGCAAATAAGAGAGCAGATGTGAAGTGGGAGAAGAGTATGACAGAAAAATTTGAAAGTAATAAAAAGATATTTAGGAAGGAAATTAAGAGAGGAAGGAGAGGTGAATCAAGTAGAAAAGAAAAGGTAAAAGGTGCAGATGGAGAAATGATAATGGAAGAGAAGGCAGTAGGAGGAAGATGGGCAGAGTATTTTAGGGAGTTACTAAGTGTGAAGGAGGATAGGGAGGGAAAGGTAGTTACAGTGTTAAGTGCTAAGAAAATGACAGAGATGAATGAGGAAAATGGAGAGGAAATAAGGAAAGATAGGTGAAAGCATTTATTAAAATGATGAGAACAGGTAAGGCACCTGGGTTGGATGGGTGTCATCCAGAATGCATAAAAAAGGGAGGTACAGTGGTGAGGACTTGTTAGGTTGTTTAATGTTTGTCTAAAAGAGGGTATAGTGCCAAAGGACTGAAGGAGTGCCTGTATAGTTCTGCTTTACAAGGGAAAACAGGACAAATGTGAGTGTAGTTGTTTCAGGGGAATCAGTTTGTTAAACGTAGTTGGGTAGGCTTACAGGAAGGTTTTGATTGAGAGGATTAGGAGAGGAACAGAGTGATTGTTGAGGAAAAGTGCAGGTTTAGGACAGGTAGGGATTGCATGGATCAGATTTTGTGGTAAGGCAGATATTTGAGAAAGCTTTAGGAAAAGATATGGATGTTTTTTTTAGCCTTTATGGATTTGGAAAAGGTACATCACTGGGTAGATAAGAGAGCACTGAGGGAGGTATTTCAGATATATGGGCTAGGAGGACAGCTCTTAAGAGCAGTCAAGAGTTTTTACATGAGTAGTAGAGCCTGTGTTAAAATTAAAAATGGAGAGAGCGAGTGGTTTGAGGTAAAGGTGGGACTTTGCCAGGGATGTGTCATGTCGCCTTGTCTGTTCAATTTATACATGGATGGGGTGGTGTGAGAGGTTAATGCAAAGGTAATGGGCTCGGGATTGGCCATGGTTAAAGAAAATGGAGAAAAATGGGAGATCAGTTGTTGTTTGCTGATGACACTACACTTGTAGCAGGTTCAGAGGCCTTCTCGTAATCTACAAACACTAAACAGAGTAGTATATTGTATTTTGTCGTTTTCTAGACTAGTTGGTTCATCGCCTGCAAATGGTCTAGATTCGAATATCCACTCCTAAAGCCAGCCTGTTCTCTCGGTTGATTTTCATCTAAAACTTGACTTAGTCTATTTGTAAGGATCTTGGAGAACACCTTATATATATTTGATAGCAAGCTAATTGGTTGATAGTTACTAAGGTCCTTCTGGTCTCCTTTTTTATGAAGCAAAATCACTATCACTATAGTTCAAGTTTATGCACCAACTTCACAGAGTTCAGACAATGAAATTGACTCCATGATGATTTAAGTCGGGTAATGGATCAAGTAAATGCACATTGGTAATAGGTGAAGAAGATGGGAGATGAGTCATGCAATGGGAAGTTGAAAGAAATGACAGAGGTGAGACGTTAGTAAATTTTGTGGAGAACTACAAAATGAGGATAATGAACACTTTCTTCCAAAAGCGTGTAGGTTGTAAATGGACTTGGAGAAGTCCAAATGGAACAAAGAATGAAGTAGACTTCATATTTGATGAGAGCAAGAGTATTAACAATCTTACGGTCATAAATAAAGTCAACATAGGTAGTGACCATAGAATGGTAGATTTTCCATACAGATAACAAACTCCTGGAATAACCAAAGAGATGAAATAGCACAAGCTGCAACCATACATGAATTTAAAAAGGAGTTATGAGATTCAGTGATAGATGCATGACTACAAGTGTAGCTCTATTCATGAATATAATTTCATAAATAGTGAACATTTACAAGACAGGATGTTCCTTTATTTCATGGTTGTCTGGGGTGAGCAGCTGTTCTGTACATAAAGACAGAGAAAATTCTGATCAAGAAAGAAGTATGGCAAGATGATACAATTTCATTTATTTACAGCTTGCCTATGAGGGATTTTCAGAAGTGAGTTGGAAAGGAAAAGGTCTGAATATAAGAAGATGAGGAGCCCAATACCATGAAATGTGTATCTGCTACTAAAGTAGTCCCCTTTACTCTATCCACTTGTCCTTTGGAGCAAGTTGCAGTCACTACTGGGAACATTTCTGATTGAACCACTTAGTCTGAATATAGTGAATATTTTAATCACCTGAGATTTGTGAATGACATAGTTTTCATTTCACAAACAGCAGAAGACTTGCAAGATATTCAGCAATTTTTAACCAGGAAACTGGTAATGTAAAATAAACAAGAATAAAACAAAAGCAATGTTCATCTCTAGGAAAATTAAATTAGATGGTGTACAGTAGAAACTCTAATTCCTAAATCTTGCTGTGGATGTGCTGTGTCTTGCTACACTGCCTCTGACCCAGGGCAGTGGACAAGATGCAGGGATGACCCATCATCAAGGAGGTGCCAAGATAAGAGGGAGGGTGGAGGGGAGTGGAGTGTATTTAGGGATGGAATGGGTGGGAATGGTTTTTATGCCTTTTTTCTTTTTGGCTACCTCCAAAGGTAGAGGAGAGAAGAGGACAGAAGACAGGGGTGAATGGAGAATGGTTGTATATGGATGATGTTGTGATAGCATGAGGTGGAATGGGCGGGTGGATGGGGGGTGAGGTAGTATGTGTGAGCAAATTGATGCAGCCCGAAGGGATTTCTCCCCATCCTCTCCTTTTATGCAATGGGGGGACGGAGAGGGGGGGTTGCCGATTTAATGAAGCGGCCTTGCTGTGGATGTGCTGTGTCTTGCGACACTGCCTCTGAACCAGGGCAGTGGACAAGGTGCAGGGATGACCCGTCATTCAGGAGGTGCTAAGATAAGAGGGAGGGTGGAGGGATGTGGAGTGTATTCAGGGATGGAATGGGTGGGAATGATTTTATGCCTTTTTCTTTTTGGCTACCCCCCTTGTAAGGGGGAAAAAGCCTTGGTATATGTATGTATGTATGTATGGCTACCTCCCTTGTAAGGGGGAAAAAGCCTTGGTATATGTATGTATGTATCTTTTCATCCTACACAACATTCACCCAACTTTAACCCCTACAGCATCAGCAGAATACGGCGTATGCCGCAAATGAAAAAATTCGCCAAAAATAAGCATTACGTTGGAGGTCAAATTTGTGGCAATAACCAAGTAGCCCTATCCATTGGCTATAAAAGACACCCAAATTTTTTTACTTATTGATAAAACTGGCAACCCCAGCAGCAATTTTTGGGGGTTAACTTGGGGTATAAAATCAGCCTTTAGGATGTAATTTAGGCGACTCTGGTGTACGAAATGAAGTATGAGGAGGTGAAGTTGTACTTCAACAGTTAGGCAGGTGCTATTTAGTACATATTCAGACATATAGAACTGGCAATTTCACACTGCCAATTTTTGTAATAAATGCATAATACAAAATGTGGCCAGGCAATAATGGTGTGATGGATGCTTACTAAAACATTTACCAAAACAATAAGAAACATCACAATCACCTATCCTCCGTGAAATTATAAAAAAAAATATATATATACCGAAAAATCAATTTACCACATAACAAAGTGATAAATATTTGCCAAAAAATCCACAAAAACTATTTATAAACATGTTATTCATAAGTGTCAGACTATTATAGGTGACTGTACATTGATTTGAAAGATCATAAATGTAAAATTCCTTCACTCTCTGAAATTCTAACAAAGCTTCTCCGAAAAATACGACCTCGTTCAACTCACGTGAGGAGCGAAAGAAAGTCTACAGATATTCTATCCAACTTTTGCACGCATATCTCGAAAAAATTTACCCAGTTTCTCCACTTCTAGGCTAAGGTGAATCAAAATAAGCAAGATTTGTTGGTTTCACATAATTTTGAGTTGATTTAAGCAATAAAAAAAAATTATTTTGGCTCCAATGCTGTACAGGTTAAGAAAAATTTGATTCAGTGCTCAGATATTGCTATGATGTTCAACTTATATGCAGTCCATTGAGTTTACAAAGTATCATGTGCTTAAATCTGTTCCTTTGCTTAGCAGTGTTTGTACACCCTCAGTGATATCTTTTGTTATTTCATTACCAACTATTTATGGTAATCAACCCTTAGATCTTAATACTCCATCTTTTCCAATGTCTCTATGCTTTGCATCATCACTAAAACAATGTATATATACATGAAGTTCTACTTTCAAGCCAGAATGAACTTTTTGTTTAAAACAGAAATAAGTGGTACATTTAATTCTGTTATCATTTATCTTCATAAAAAAATTTGGCACAACAGCTGTTAAGACATAAACATGACAGTAACTAAATTATGCTTCATTTTTATCAATAAATAGGGGACTGGGGCCAAGAATATATAAGCATAACATATTCTAAGTCATGTTTATCAGTGGATGAGGAATCATTGGGAGTAAACAATTTTTGATTGCTAAACCCTAATGTGAAAGTGCTGTGTCTTACCACACTTCTTCTAACCCAAGCAGTTGGGTGTTAGGGATGACCTTTCATCCATGTAGACACACGGTGGGAGGGACAACAGATTGTTTTTTGAGTGGGTACAGGATGTTCACAGGGTGGGTGTATGTTTTGTCACAGCCACCCCAATCATAAGTTATGAGGGCATTTTGGTATATGTATGTGTGTATGTACATTCTAGGAAATATGTACTTACCTTCAACTGTTCCTGTGGCAGTTGTGGCTGTAGGCATCATCAGACCAGTGTCACGAACTTCATCGAATCTTGTCATAAGCCCTGATAATCTGCAAGGACAACATAAAAGATTTCAGGGTTTGTTCTTTGTCTAACACATTGCATAAATGATTTCCTATTTCCAAATTTCTTAGCTAACTCTTACAAAACCACTTGTTTCCTTTAAGTGCTATTTTTTCTTAATTATTGATATCTACTTCAATATGGTGGCATAATTTTGTAGATTCTGTTCTGGCTGATCTTAGACAATTCCATTAATTAGTTTGCGGCTGAAGAGTAATTCTCTAACTCAGGTGACAAAAAAACTTGTAGAGAATACTAAAGGGTTATGGCATGTGACTGCAAGAGACAAAACTGGCATCTGGGAGAGAACAGGGAACCATTAGAGAAACCAGACTCCCCCTTGCCCAATGAGGATCCAGGAGCCACCCTGACACAAGGCATTGCCATACTCAACCTCCACAAGGAAGTGTGGCCACACAGAGCTAGTACCTGGTCTCCAGATAAGGCCCAGAAACTCATTCTTTTCCTTTTCTCACTTCCTACTATTAGTTCATTTGTGAGATGCAGGGACCTGCATATGGTGGTCCTGCAAGATAAACAGCAAAGCTGTCCATTTTCAACCCCACCCCCCTCTGCCCCACTTCCATTAGGAGATGCAGGCCTGAGGAACTGGCACTCAGTCTTCAAATTGAGCCAAAGATCTTTCTTTATCATGTTCAACTACATTTAATACACTTTTTCATCCATAAAGAGCTGACAACTGGTGACTGCTCTCCTCTCCCTGTCATTTTCGGCCAGTCACATAGAAACAGTCCCACACTGAGTTAACACGGACAACAGTCCAAAGTTTCTTTGCCGAGATATCTGTGGGAGGTTCCAAGGACCATTTCCACCCATTGTGGGGATCCAGGTTTTCCACTTAGTGAAACTTGAGGTGGAAAGGAGAAGAGTGGGAGTGTTAAAGGAGATGACAGATAGGGCTAATAAAAGAGTATTGGTATGGTTTGGGCACATGGAAAGAATAAGTGACGAAAGATTAGTAAAAGACATGTGGAAGGCAGAGGTGGAGGGAGTTAATTTGAAAGGATGACTGAGGTTAAGATAGAGAGATGAGGTGAAGGGGGCATTGAACAAAAAGGGAATGTCTGTTGTGCAAGGAAGGAAGAAGGCAGGAATATAGGGATGAGTGGAGAGTTTCTGTGTTTTGCTGTGTATAGATGATGCTGTTTTACAAGGAATGGAGGGGCAAAGGATGGGTGGAGTTCGTCAATTAAAGGAAGTGGCCTTGCTGTGGATGTACTGTGTCTTGCTACATTGCTTCAGACCCTGGGCAGTGGGTGGTATACAGGGATGACCTATCATCCATGATGAGCTAAGATGAGAGGTAGGAATGGGTGGTAGAGTGTGGAATGGGTGGGAGTGGATGTGTGCCTCTTGACTTGACTACCTCTCTTGTATGGGGAAAAAGAAGCCATTGGTATATACATAGATCAATAGAAGATCAACTTCCTTCATCAAACCCCTCAATCACTCCACTCAATAGCCCCATTGAAAAATTCTTCCCAAAAGAAGCAAGAACCACACTAGTACAAAATTCAGGTCACCATCCAGCACCAACGCAAAACCAACAATGAACAGGCCTGACCACAGAAACAAACTGCCCTAGATGCAACCAACATAGAGAAGACACCAAATACCCACCATAGCCATACCCATGACAATCCTATAATACCTCAAGGAGTGACTTGTTGGCCTATCTGGGTGGCAGTTACCACTTACCTGGAAGCCATGGGCCTCCTGCAAAAGAGATCTGGGGCAACAGATTGAATGATTGGCATTAAGGGGCTTCACAAAATAAGGTCATAGTTTATGAACTTATAATAACCCTGGGACCAATGACAGGTACCCGCTTGTGGCAGTCATGCAATCATCTCCCTGCTACTCATCTTCAAATCCCATCACTACCCTCACCTCTATCTGCAGGTGCAGCCCCAAAGGTATGGTGTTCAATTTCTGGGCCAGACCCAAGACTGCCGTCAATTTAATTATGTTTCCTCCACTTTATCACACCAGGAGAGAGGACAACCAACAACTGCTCTCCAGCCACACCCTATCTGCCACTGATGCAGAAACAAATCTACCCTAATATAACACTGACAACAATCCACTGTTTTCTTCCCAGAGATATCTGTGGAAGGGTTTGTGGACTGTCATTTGTATCAATGACAGTGTAATGAGCATATATTTGGAAAGTAAGAGTGACTGAAAAGAACAGATTTAATGTAATTGAGATTGGGTGTCTCAGAAGTGGATGGAGTGAGAAACCTGAAGGTGAGATAGTTATTGGAAGAAAGTTCTGACAGGGTAGACTAAATGGTATTGAGGTGGTTTGGGCATGTGGAAAGATTGAATGTGGTACAAAGGGAATGTGGACATGTGGTGTATATGTACCCCACAAGTATGCTTGTAGGTGCAAATTGATGCATGATAGAGTTGAGTGGCAATCAGACCTGACTCAACACTCAAAGGCTAGGATGGGTCACCCCAATTAGGTCACATCTGGTCAAGGTGTCAGATTGGCCCTGGGTATATATACCACCTGCCCACGTGTCAATCACATTCACATAGTCTGAAACAGACAATTCAGATATTCTGACTCCTGTTCTGTAGCTCGTCGCTAGGCCTTCGTGGTCAGTCCCTCATGTGGGGACCATACCACATCAGTCCTTGGGCCAATGGACAAGTATCCACATGAATAAAGCGCATAAGCCACACCAAGTGTCAATCTCTCCCTACATCACCTAGTCCAGTACCATACACCTGTATGTTATGGACAGTACAATTCAGTGGAGTCAGCCATAGAGTAAGACTAATAATGAGATGGGTGGATGGGCTGAAAAGAGCTTGTGATGTATATTGTACATCAGGAGATCAGAGCAATGAGGATACAAGAGACAGGAATGGGTGGAGACATTATGAATGGATGAATGGATGACAACCAAAAGGGATATTCCCCTTAGCTACTCTGCAGATAAATGATTGCAGAGGATGGGTGGGTGCACCATACAGTTAAGTCATAAATGTAGTCCTCCTTTGGCTCTCAGGCCTTGCATCAGATAACTTGAGCCCTGGTATACTGCATCTGACCCATGCAGTGTGGGAGGGGTAGTGTAAATGGGTCCTGTGATGTAGATGTATGGCTTAATTTGAACACCCCATCTTTAAGGCAAGGAAAGGAGGGGGTGGGGGAGGGAGTGGTTGTATGTGAATGATATTTTGATGTAGTCCAAAGGGATTTCTCCCCATCTTCTATATTTTTCACATGATAGGCCAAAGATGGGGGTCATTGATTAAGTGAAGCAGCCTTGCTGTGGATGTGCTGTGTTTTGCTGCATTGCTTCTAACCTGGGCAGTGAGCAGGAGACATGGATAACCCTTTATCCATGAGGAGCTAAGATGAGAGGGAAACAAAGGTGGTGGATGGGAGTGGAATGGGTAGGAAAGTGCCTCTGACTTGGCTACCTCCCTTATAAGGGGGAAGAAGCCCTTGGTATATAAATAGACAGATGTATGACCCCAACAGTGGCAAAGAGGTTACTGTGGGAAGACAACTTCTAATGCAGTGACATGTACATTTCAGTCTATTTTTCTATAATTCTAACCCCCTAGTGAGACCTCGGGAGAGAATGTTTTAATTCAAGACATTCTTCACTTCAGGGCTCATCCTCTTGTTAAATGAAATTGTTATGCATCAGCCAGAAAACATCATATATCATCAATTTAATACATGATCCTCACTAACATAACTGACATGAACTTACTTTGCTGGTGGAATATTGTGCTTCTTCTGTAAATCCATCCTGAGTCGCTCCCCATAGTGTTTGTAAGCCTCCACCAGAGTATTGAAGGCACAATCTCGCACCGGCGCTGTTGGGTCTGACATGAGTTTGACGACGTGGGGAATGAGGCGGGACACAGTTACTCCTGAGGCACCGTGGCTGAAAGGGAAAGTAGAACATGTAGCCAACACAGCATTACAAGCAAAATACATGATTAGGCAATATTGTTTTCCTCCATCTCTGTATTTATCATAGTAATCATTAAGATTACATGGCTCCCCCAGCCTATATGAGCATGCTTTTTTTTTCTTTGTTCCATTAATGAAAAAAGTATTTGAGTTGCCCCTTGTAAATAAATGATAGCATACATTATCATCACTGATACTGAATGGTTACACTAGAAAAACAAGTCATGAAAACTGGGACACTATAGCAAAATTTTCCTAACAAAAAGCAGAAATCTGGTCACTCAACAAATGATCTTCATCTAGTTACTTATTCCTCTCTACATTACTGAATATTATATCTATTTTTACATAAAGCATATCTTCAAACTTGTCACCATAAAATAGCTGAATGCCAATGAAGCTATAATGATGCTATACATAATAACCTTTAATTCTAAAGTAAGGACATTACATTATTTAGAGAGAGATGCCTGTATTAAAATGTAGTAAAATCACAAACAGACATAAAAGTATAAAAATAAGTGATTAAAAAATTCTCAGTTATCAGCAATCACTATTACTAACTGATGACTAAATCTATAAATCTAAATATAGTTGACTGATGAAAGAAGAACAAATGTCTTTTCAATTACATAGTAAATAAATTAAACAATTTTCTTAATTATCTTTACTATTTCCAATGGTTATGAACTTCTCACTATTGTAAAATTAAAGCATAATGAAATAATGACAATAAATTTCCTGCAAGTCTTTACACAGTCAACATTATTTGAAGTGAAAACTGCTAAAAGATTCAAACAATAAATGCATAAATAACTTTTGATGAAAAGCTTAGCTCTTCTGACCTCCTACCACAATAAAATGCCAGTCTTATAACTTCAGACCCCACTGAACATGCAGGACAAAATTTGTGTTGGGCAAATAACAGTTCTTATGGGAAAAAATAGGTTAGATTCCCAGACACTCTCCAGACATTGGTGCACAAAATGACCAGGCAGGCTATTCAAATCGTGCTATCATGAATCATGGTTGTGGTCAGCAAATGCTGGGATATCTTATCTATTTGTGTAAACTTGAATTTTCGTACACATTCACACAACCTAAATAAGACAATTTCTCAATTTCATAAACAAAAATCCATGTACTAGCTTCTTCTGGACCACTGGGTCACAGCTGGTACTTTTAAGGATTTTGTTCAGGCAAACACAAGACAATCTCACTATGCTTAAGGACCTTTGGTCAAAAAAGCAGTTAAACAGTTGTCAGGGTCCTACCTTGATAAATCCATTTTGAACTAGTGGGCCATTTTTGATATATTAAGAAAATTTATATGTTTTGGATGATTCCTGCATATGGAAACTATCAGTCCAAATTGGGTTAAGGGCAAATGACCAAAACTACTTTATAATGACCAACACCTTCAACAACTCGTCAATGACTTACTTGTTAATTGTATTCTGTAAGCAGATCATGACTTCTTCTCTGACTTTTCCATTCTTGTGTGAGAATGCAGGCATGAGCCGCTCTATAAGAAGATTGGGAGAGATGACGAACTCCATCAGGGACGTGAGGAGTGTCTGTGCCTTCTCCCGTACAGCATCTTTGCTGTCACCTGCAAAAACAATAGACATTAATATCACAGAAAAGTAATATAATCAATCTAATTAACCTTTCAGCATGTTACAACTTGTCTTCATTCTAGCTGCTATTAAATGACTTTAATTAAACACAAAAAACATTTCTGCAGCTAAAATGTTAAAACTATCACAACATTTTCACTGAGTTTTACAGCTTTCCATTTTTTATTCCAGTTAATACCAAGTGAAAATATTTTACTCCTCTGAAGGAAAATATATCTGCTCTAGGAGAAATGTAACAGGTAAACTGCCTTTGATCCAAGGGATAGTGGGGGAATAGGGGGAGGGAGGGAGAGAAAGATAAATGAATAGAGAAGGATAGCGGTGGCAGAGGGAGAGAAAAAGGGATGGAGGGAATGATGGAGGGCGGGATAGAGGAGAGGAGGACTGAGGAAAGAAAGAGGGAAGGAGAGAGTGAAAGAGAGAGGGAGAGAAGGGAGAAGGAGGGAGGTCACGGGTGTGAGTGCGGCCTCACTGCACAAAAAGGACAAAGGAGACAATGCGCATGAGAAGGAATGCACAAGAGGAGTAGATGAGGAGGAGAAGGATAGGGAGGAAGGAGAGGTGGAAGAAGAGGAACAGAATAATGAAAAGGAGGACGAACAAGAGGAAGGGGATGGGACAGAGAAGGAGGAGAAGAAAAGAAGGAAGAGAAGTAAGAAGAAAAGAAGGAAGAGGGGAAGAAAAGGAGGTAGATAAGGAACAAGCAGATGAGGAAGAGGACGAGGGAGAGGAAAAAGAGGAGAGGACGGCGAGGAGGAGGAAGACGGAATAAGAGAATGGGAAAGGAGGAGGATGGAAGAGGAAGAGGAGGAGGTGGTCAACAGAAACAAAGGAGCATGGACGAGGAGGAAGAGGAAGATAAGAGGAGCCTGGTTAGGAGAAGGGGAGAAGGATGTAGGGGGGAGAGGAGGAGAAGGGAGGAGGGAGGGAGAGAGGGAGAGATGGAGAGAGAGGAGAGAAGGAGAGAGAGAGGAGAAAGGCGGAGAGAGCGAGGGAGATAGATGGAAAGAGCGAGAGTGAGAGATGAAGAGAGAAAAAGAGACAAGAGAGAGAGAGAGAGAGAGAGAGAGAGAGAGAGAGAGAGAGACTATGAAGGGAAAGGGGGAAGTGTGGAAGAAGTAAGAGACAAAAGACAGGAGGGACGGAGACCGATAAATCGAAAGAAAGACGAGGACGAAAACAACTGAGCAGCAGCAGGAGGAGGAGGAGGAGGGGGGCAGATAAGAGGGCAGGGATACGTGATACACAAGAACGAAGAACAGAAAGAAAGAAAAAAAAACGTAAGAGAGGAAGATACGAAGCAGGAAATGTACAAGTGGTGGGACAGAGTAGGGGGGAGGGGAAGAGGGAGAGGAGGGGAAGGAGATGAGGGGGAGAATGAGATGAGGGGGAGAAGGAGAGGAGGAGATGAAGGAGATGAGGGGAAGAGAGAAAGAAGGGGAAGCGGAAGAGGAGGGAGAGGAAGGAACGAGGGAGAGGAAGGAACGAGGGAGAGGAGGGAACGAGGGAGTGGAGGGGAAGAGGGAGAGGGGGGAAAAGGAGAAGAGGGGGAGAAGGAGAGGAGGTGAAGGAGAGGAGGTGAAAGAGAGGAGGGGAAGGGGGAGAGAAGGGGAAGCAGAAGAGGAGGGGAAGAGGGAGAGGACGGGAAGGAGGAGAGAAGGGGAAGTGGAAGAGGAGGGGAAGAGGGAGAGGAGGGGAAGAGGGAGAGGAGGGGAAGGGGGGGAGGAGGGAACGAGGGAGAGGAGGGAACGAGGGAGAAGAGGGAACGAGGGAGAAGAGGGAACGAGGAAGAAGAGGGAACGAGGGAGAGGAGGGGAAGAGGAGAGGGAGAGGAGGGGAAGAGGAGTAAGGGAGGAAAGGAAATACGAGTTAAGGAGATCTGAAAGGGGAGGGAAGAGAACGGGAGGGGAGGGGAGGGATAGGAAGGAAAGGGAGAGGAAGGCAAGAAATGAAAAGTGAAGGGGAAATGAGAAAAAGAAAGGGATGGTAAAGGTAGGGGAAAGTAAGAGGGGGAAGGAATGAGAAGGGGAGGATGAGAGGAGAGGGAAGAGAAGGGGAGAAGAGGAAGGGGAAGGAGAGGGAAGGGTAAAAAAGGGGGTAGGGGCGATGGGATAAGGAAAAGGATGAGAGGGGAGAGGATAAGAGAGGAGGGGATGAGAGAGGAGGGGATGAGAGAGGAGGGGATGAGAGAGGCGAGGATAAGAGAGGAGGGGATGAGAGAGGAGGGGATGAGAGAGGAGGGGATGAGAGAGGCGAGGATGGGAGGGGATGAGAGAGGAGGGGAGAAAGGGAGAAAAGGGGGAGCTAGGGAGAGAAAAAGATGAAGAAAGGCGACGAAGAGAATACGTGGAGTGGGTACGCCGGGAGACGCTTAGTTGGGACCGAGGTGGTCACCTCTGCCCTATATGCTCGGACCTCCAGGACAAGAAGTCACTGGATTCAAACGCAGGTTCGCGTCGTGGGAACCACGATCGGAACCAATCCGCTGCTTGAGTTGGGTTGATTTACGAAGGAAATGGACAACAACTGGTTTACCAACAAAGTGGTTACCGAATGGAATAGACTTAGTTACCATGATATAGTGAGCGCTGAAACAATGGGTTGTTCTGAAAGGTTAGATAACTTTATGGATGGAGGTGATAGGTGATAAGGGACATGGAACTGCCTGAAGTAGGCCCTATGGTTTCTTGCAGTCTCCTCCAGTCTTATGTTCTGTTCAATGTCTAATGACCCAAGAGACATGCATGGTGGCACCATTTGTGTATTCTGTTCTGTCTAACGCAGGACACTTTGATTCAGCCCTGAGCCCCCACCCCCACCCAACCCTACGCCCATGGAAGTTAAGACCCAAAACCTCTCTACATCACCTGTTAAAGCTGCCTTACTCTTCCTCGCGGAATAACAAAGAGGAATATCAGTCCAAAGAGACCTCAGCCCACTCGAGACAGTCTAACCCTTACGGCCCAGTTCACACTAACGGTTTGAACCGCGGCGGTACCGCATAGTCAAGGAAAACCCTAGTATGTTTTAGCTCCCTAGAAGGGTGGGGAAGGCGAGTGAAACGTTCACTAATGTCATGAATGAACGCCAGAAATCACAACACGTCACCATTCACGGGGCCTCCACTATCAACACATGTGATCCAGCTGTCAAGTAACCGATAGTAATGAGGTTACTGGAAGCGGACGAAGGGTGGATGGAGAGCGACGGGGGCAGGAGGGAGGAGTGAATGGAGAGACTGAAAGCAAAATGAGAGAGTAGCGAGTCCAGGAGGTCGTGGAAGGACATGGAGACATGGGGCTATGAGGGACAAGGACAGGGATGGGGATATGGGAGCAGGGACAGGGACGCGACTATGGAGGCAGGAACAGGGATGGGGTTATGGGGGCAGGAACAGGGATGGGGTTATGGGAGCAGGAACAGGGATGGGGTTATGGGGGCAGGAACAGGGATGGGACTATGGGGGCAGGGGCAGGGAGGGATGGGACTATGGTCGCAGGGACAGGGTTATGGGGGCGAGGAATGGGATGAGGCTATGGTAAGCAGGGACAGGGATGGGACTATGGGGGCAAGGACAGGGATGAGGCTATGAGAGGCAGGTGCAGGGATGGGGCTACGGGGGCAGAGGCAGGAATGGGGCTATGGAGACAGGAACAGGGATGGGGCTATGGGGACAGGGACAGGGATGGGGCTATGGGGGCAGGGGCAGGAATGGGGCTCTGGGGGCAGGGACAGGGATGGGGCTATGGGGGCAGGGACAGGGATGGAGCTATGGGGGCAGGGACAGGGATGAGGCTATGGGGGCAGGGACAGGGATGAGGCTATGGGGACAGGGACAGGGATGGTGTTATAGGGGCAGGGACAGGGATGGTGTTATAGGGGCAGGGACAGAGAAGGGACAGAGATGGGGCTGTGGGGACAGGGACAGGGATGGAGTTATGAGGGCAGGGGGAGAGATGGAGCTACGAGGCCAGAGAAAGGGATGGGGCTATGGAAGGCAGGGAAAGGGATGGGGCTACGGGAGGTAGGGAAAGGGATGGGTTTACGAGAGGCAGGGAAAGGGATGGGGCTATGGGGGCAGGGAAAGGGATGGGGCTATGGGGGCAGGGACAGGGATGGGGCTATGGGGGTAGGGACAGAGATGGCGCTGTGGGGACAGGGATGGGTCTATGAGGGCAGAGGCAGAGATGGGGCTACGAGGCCAGGGAAAGGGATGGGGCTACGGGAGGCAGGGAAAGGGATGGGGCTACGGGAGGCAGGGAAAGGGATGGGGTTACGGGAGGCAGGGAAAGGGATGGGGCTATGGGGGCAGGGAAAGGGATGGGGCTATGGGAGACAGGAACAGGGATGGGGCTATGTAAGGCAGGGTCAGGAATGGGGCTATGTAAGGCAGAGACAGGGATGGGGCTATGAGAGGCAGGGGCAAGGATGGGGCTATGGGGGCAGGGACAGGAATAGGCCTATGGGGACAGGGACAGGGACAGGGATGGGGCTAAGGGGTTATGGGTGCAGGAGCAGGGATGGTACTATGGGATAGGGCTATGGGGCAGGGAACAGGAGTGGGGCTATGGGCTATGGGGGCAGGGATGGGGCTATGGAAGGCAGGGACAGGGATGGGGCTATGGAAGGCAGGGACAGGGATGGAGCTATGGAGGAAGGGACAGGAATGAGGTTAAGAGGGCAGGGGCAGGGACAGGGATGGGGTTATGGGGGCAGGGAAAGGGAAATGGATTCAATTTGGAAGTAGGTAGAAACAACTTTGCCAACCGTGTAGTTAATGAATGGAATAAACTTCCTGCACAGGTAGTGCAATGTAGTTCAGTTCGATGCTTTAAGAATCATTTAGATAAACACCTAAACAAGATGCTGTAATGATTATAATTTATTTTATATTATTTGTTTTTGTTTTGTCATCATTTGTCTGTTTGATTTTCATTTATTATTAGTTATATGTTAATTTATCATTATTTACTATTTACCTGTTTGTTTATTATTTAACTATACATATACATTTATTTATGTATTTTATTTGTTATTTACATTATAGTTTTTATTTATTAATTTATCATTATTATGATTTTTTCGCATCCGACCTAGATATGGACCAAAAGGTTTCCTGTCGGCATGCTTCGCCTTTGTAATCCTTTGTAAATGGGGCTATGGGAGGCAGGGACATAGGGAAGGACAGCGAAGAAGGACGACGGTTGAAAAGAGAAAGAATAGAAAAAGGAAAGAGTTGAGAACAGAAAAAATAAGGTGTTGTTCGGCAAAGAGGGGTAAAACAGTGATGGGATGAGGATGGAGGATGGAGGAAGGAGAGATGTGAGGGAAAGTGAAAAAAGAAAAGCAGGCAAAGGAAGGCGAAGGAGACAAGGATATTGATGATGACAACAAAGAGGAAAACAAGAGTAGGAGCAGGAGGAGGAAGAGGGATATGGCGAAAAGTGAAAGAAGAATGGCAGGCAAAGGAAGACGAAGGGGATAAGGTGGATGATAATAATGACGACATAAAGGAAAAACAAGAGGAGGAGGAAGAGAAGGAGGAGGAAAAGGAGAGGTGGAAGAGGAAAAGGAGGAGGAGGCAGGGGGAAGGAAGTACAGGTAGAATAGAATTAAAAGAGAACACGCAAGTGATTGACTGAGTGGTTGAGTGAAGGAGTGAGCGAGTGAGAGGGCTGGTAATTGTAGAGAAAACCAGCCGGGTGGAGGGAGGGAGGGATGGGGAGGGGAGAGTCGAGGGCTGCCTGTGGGTTGGTGACTTACCTAATCTGTCCGAGACGGCGGGCACCACGGAGGACAGGTAGGGCCGGAAGTCTTCCTTCATGCGACCCACCAGGTGGGTCATCACCTCAAGGCCATTGAGGGCAACCTGCAAAGAACAAAGAAGAAGAGGTTAATACACAAGTATACGGGGATCTCTCACACCAGACACACGCCACAGCATGGATAGTACAAGTCCAGCCACCAGTCATACATAGTCCACTGCTGAACAAAGGCCTCCCCCATGGCCCGCACGGCTGCGCCAACCTTCGCCATGTCATTCCCGCAAACAAATAACGGCATAATTCATTTGAACACATTCCGACCTGATTGTCCCCACACGGGCGGGGCGGAATTCAGTCCGCACCATTAAATCATCCTTCACTATCCTGTCGCCTCCGTCCCCCAAACACAAACACACACACACACACTCACTCACTCTCTCTCTCTCTCTAACACACACACACACACACACACACACACACACACACACACACACACACACACACACACACACACACACACACACACACACACACACACACACACACACACACACACACACACACACACACACACACACACACACACACACACACACACACACACACTGGGGGATGCGTAAGACATTTCTAGGGGTGACGTAGGGTGATCACTGTACACCAGGAAAGAACACATCATTTTCCTAAAACATAACTGCTGAGTTTTCTCACGTCGAAGTGATTTTTTATGCATTGGTTCTCCTCTGACGAGCCATCACTGCATTGCGCATCGAACCGTCGAAAACTTGTTTTGAGGCTGGGGTATGGAGGGAGAGGGGGCGCTTACCATGCATGCAAGGTTGACCAAAGGAGGGGAAAAAAAGAGGGGGGGGAAGTGGGGATAAAGCGACAAAGGACAACGAATGATGAACGACTGGAATTGCCACAACATATGTCTTCTTTTCCTCGAATCTGGCTCCGCCCACTCCGCCTGACCCTGTCGCCGCCGCCGCCGCCTCCTGACCTTGGACAAAGCTCCACCCTTATATCCTTTCTACTCCATATTCCTTGCGACCTTCCCCCACCCCGCAAAAAAGGAAAGAAAAAAAAAAAAACTTTGTCCCACATCCCCAAAGACACATTTACAAAAGCTTTAGTAATTTTTAAATATTATAATGCAGGGATGACCTGTCATCCAGGAGGTGCCAAGATGGGAAGGAGGGTAGAGGGTGGAGGGGAGTGGAGTGTATTAGGGATGGAATGGGAGGGAATGGTTTGTATGCCTTTGTTTTTTGGCTACCTCGCTTGTTAGGGGGAAAAAGCCTTTGGTATATGTATGTATAATGGGTTCGAACCCCCGCTAACCCCCATCCCTGGGGACACGTCCCCCTCTTTTCGAACCTTCTCAACACCTTCCGTGCTGGTTGGCACTTTTCCTTTTACTCCGGCTGCCGCCAGGCGATTCTATTCCCCTCCGCGGCACCCTCACGCTTGCCAAGGGGTCACGGCCTATCTGGTCCAACCCCTTCCACACCGATGGCACTTTTCTTTTTAATTTTGGCTCCCGCCAGGCGATTTCATTATCTCCCTGTTCCCTCAGCCCCCCATCCGGGAACCGCCCAGTTGAGATCACTTGGGACCGACGGAGTTCGGTAACGCGCGAAAACGAAAGAAAAAGAAATATATAATAAATAAACAATTATAAAAATATAAGAACGTGTTGAATTAGCAGAGCTGCGCGTGACGACTATGTACAAATCCTACATCAGCTAAGGTCCCCATTCCTTCTGCGACAAGACAAGGCGATCCTCCTGTTCCTGGCCCAGGATGACACCTTTCATCTATCTATCCATTTCTGCATCTAGCCATCTATTTTTATTATTTATTCTTATTACATCCTGGCGCCATGTTGTCTCCCAGGTGCAATGTTGTTAGCTTCCCATTCACAATCGTAGGGAGAATTCCAAAAATTGCACCCAGGCACAGGCCAAAGGTACAAGTAGAACATGTTACAAATGTGCTTACATATGATACGTACGTACGTACATGTGCGCGTGCGTTAGAGATAGAGAGAGAAGGTGTTTTCACCCGCTACCACTCCACCATTGTCATAGCGCTTCTATCCCTGAGGGCAATACTGCCTCGAAGAATTGGAGTCCTATGGATGGTAAGGGACATGTCTATAGCAGAGATTATAGAAGCTGAAAGTGATCAACATTCTTGTTTGACTGGAGACGACTCTCCCGTCACAAAAGAACGCTGTGTGTCTCTGATCCGTAGGGGTGTCACTCAGCTGCCTAGAATAATGACTGCACGAAACTCGTGCAGTCAAGGGACGGACTCGGGTTATCTGTCCTCCGCAAGAAGTCGAGAGGCCTACCCCAGGAGGTGCTGAGTAGCTGCGGCCATAACAAGTCATCTTTGGCCTAGGCGTCTAGTATGTTGGGGCAAGTAATTAATCGTCACTGCTGAGAATCGGGGTGCAGTGCAGGATTCGAACTCACAGCTAAGCGAATGCGAAGTCAGCACGCTTCCGATGACGCCGTTGGCGCACTCTACAAGAAGTCTGAATATACATGTAGCTGTGTTGATGTGGCAAATGCAGCACACCTCTCGCACCCCACCTGTAAGGAGACACCTGATGCAAGAACACAAGGACACGAATGTCATATTTAGTAAACGTGTCCGCCCTCTGTCTCCTGTCCCCCACCCTCTTGTCTCCCTCCCTCCCTCCCCATCTTCCTTTCCCTTTCCCTTTTCTCTCTCCTTCCTTCTCGATTCCTGTTACTACTTCCCCCTCTACCTCCGCTTCTGTCTCTTTTCTTCCCTTCTTTATATACTGCGCTCCCCATCCCTCCCTCCCTCCCTCTCTCTCTCTCTCTCTCCCCCTCTCACCATTCTTTCAACTCGTTTTTCTCCCTCTCACTCTGAACCCCCCTTCCTCCCTCCTCTCTATCCGCTCTCCTCAGAGCCCCCACCACCACCACCACCTTCTCCCGGCCGGGGAAGCTGTCCTTGTATTCCTCCCTCAACAACCTGATGAAGATGAATTGGTAGGTCGCACCTGTTGCAGACGCCGGGATGTTCCAAATGCACCTGTCATCACACCTGCCTTAATTACACGTGCAACTGCGTATACACCCGAGACACTGTCGCCACCAGACTAACACTTGAGTGAATGCACCAGTTAACTCCCTTCGTGCTGGGTGGAACTTTTCTTTTAGTTGTGGCTCCTGCCACGCTATTCGTATTCGTGGCACCCCTTCACAGGGAGGGAAAGAGAGAGAGGTAGAGAGAGGAGAGACCTATATTTCATGCAGAACCAACACCCATCCAGCCACCGGCTCGACGACAAACCGCAAAATCAAGCAACCTTGTCCCGTGACCGCGGGTGGATCACGCCACCCGAAAGCACCGCCCACGTCACCCAACCCCGTCCGCCCATTCCTCCTCCTCGCGCGCGCGCGTGTGTGTGTGTGTGTGTGTGTGTGTGTGTGTGTGTGTGTGTGTGTGCGCGCTAGTATGTCTGTGTTTGATGTAATGGAATACAATGGAAGTAGTAGTAGTAGTAAAGTTGGTGGTATCATTATCATCATTTGTAGTAGTGGTATTATTATCATTATTACAATCATTACTACCATTAGTAGTAGTAGTAGTAGTAGTAAAGGTGGTGTTATTATCATAATTACAATCATCTGTAGTAGTAATAGTATAAGTAGTAGTAGTAATGATGGCATTATCATAATAATCATTATGATCATTATTACCAGTAGTAGTGGTAGTAGTAGCAGCAGTAGTGGCAGCTGATTTATTGGTGGTTGAGCAAAAAACTGACAAAAAATATACGAACAACATAAAAGCAATTTAAAACAATACACACACACACACACACACACACACACACACACACACACACACACACGCTGTGGTTAGAGCTCTGGCCTGCCACTACGGAGGTCCGGGTTCGACTCTCGCCCGGGGCTGAAATAATATCAGTATCGCAGCGCTGAGGGGTGTTACTCCAACTCTCGTGGGCGGGGAGTTGGGGGGGGGGTGCAAGGTCATAGCATTACCCATAGATCGGACCTACGAGCTCTGAGCTCTCTTCCAGGAGGGAAATAGCTGTCGATCACGAGTCCAACACGTGATCCAAAGACCAAGTGAATACACAAACACACACCACACACACAAACGGGTCTCGTTCATCAGCAATATCCTTAAGCCCAGCCGGCCACGGTCGGTGGACATGGCCGAGCCTGTCGGACCGACAGTCGTACTCGCCCTCATTAAAATACAACTGTCCGACGCCCCAACCTCAAGGGGGGAGGAGGAGGAGGTGAGGGGAAGGCAGGGAAAAATGCTTAGGGAGAGGAGCGAGGGTGGGGAGGAGGGAGAGAGGTAGGGGACTGAGTGGGAGAGGGAGAGGGAGGGAGGGAGGGAGGAGGAGAGAGCAGGGGAAGCAAAGAAAAAGAGCAGGCGGCAAGGAGGAGCAGAGGATGAGAAGGCCAAGTGGCAGCGGTGCCCTTTGGCAAGTACGTCATGGCCGAACTTCGTCTCCTAGCTTCTCCCTTCATCGCCTTGACATGGTGTAAATGTAAACGTGAAGTTCGTAGCGTATGTATTTACCTAACTGTAATCAACTACACAGAATAAGAGGTACAGTGTGTGTGTGTGTGTGTGTGTGTGTGTGTGTGTGTGTGTGTGTGTGTGTGTGTGTGTGTGTGTGTGTGTGTGTGTGTGTGTGTGTGTGTGTGTGCGTATGAATGCAAATCAATACATACAAGGGGCAGGTTAATGTGGAGTTGGGGGGTGGAGGGTACGAGGTATGGTGGGGGTAAGGGGGCTGGCCTGGGTGACTAATGGTCCGGTAACACAAGAGGAATGTGTGTGCGCTGGCCCCTGATGCATCATCCACGAGCAGAGTATCGACGCAATCGGTGACATTTCCGGTAAGGGCGCGCGGCACTCTGTGGTACTTCGGGACATTATGGACTTCGTAAAGGCTACTACCGAAGGCCATCGGATCCACACCGAGTAGCGTAAACTCCTCGTCTTTCAGAGCGCGGGGGGCGTTAACTACCTAACTTGCGTGCAGAACTTGTGACTAAGATACGTCAATGATGAAACCGAGGCCAACGACGATGTCATCATATTCCCTTGTTCTAACATATACACTGTGGCCAACTATTTCGATAAATAATTAATATTACTATCGTTATTATTTAATGTATTTAAGTGAGACATACAACTATAGGGTGTTCAGTAGTTCACGTTGTCGTTACGACGTTATCCCCACAAAGCTACGAATTCTTTTACTCGCAGTTTGCGAACGCGGCATCTAACAGTGGGTTCCTGCAACTGAACGTAAGCGAACTGAACTTAGTCTCATCCTTCGTACAAGACCTGTTCGATACAGGTGACTCTGGAAGAAGATAACTTCATCCCTATTTGACAATTTTGTTATCATTCGAAAGACTCAAGACTTCCCAGCAACACTTATTATGTTGGGGGGGGGGTATAATTTTTTCTAGGGGGGGAGGGGGAGGGGGCGTCCCGTGAACGAGGGGACCGTCTCCGTGCCGAGAATCCCTCCTTTGCCACGCTCCCTCCTCGGCTCGCAGGCGCCGCCCGAGGGGCATCGCTGCCTTATTAGGACCGCTGGCGCCGCCCACCACTCCGGCTGGCCGGTAAGAAGGTTGAGGAGCCTACACCAAGAGGCGCTGAATAACTGCAACCGAAGCCATTACCTATGTCCTATGCGCTTGGACTGTTGGGGCAGGAACAGTCATTGCTGGGAACCGGAGAGAAGTGCGGGATTCGAACCCACAATTAATGGGATGCGAAACTAGCGCGCTTCCGATGACGCCACCAGAGCACCCCGGCCGCCCGGGAACCTGCGCTTTGGAAAACGTGGAGGAGGAGGACGACCAGACAAAATAGAGACAAGTTTTTAGGAATGACGTTCGACTCTCCAGGAGGGTGGAAGAAACCTTTGTTCAGCGTTGGACTCCAAAGGCCTAATTGCTTCATCCCTTCACTGCGGTGACAAAGAACGCTTCGATTTATGTTCTGGCTACGACTAAGATTTTTTTTCTCTCTTTCACTTTTGTCCCTCCAGCCGAGTCTTCTTAGATTCTTATTCATAACTGTGCGACTATGAGAAAAGTCACCTTCATCAGTTGAATAAAATCGACTGGCGAGTTACAATGAAAGTAGTTAGAATACTTTATGGGTTTTATGCTTCAGACTGCGAAAGGTTCCCGTCAGCTAAACAAAACTACTCAACGAGAACCAAAATAAACAATGTGTTACTTTCCGCAGCAACGAAAGACTCTATTCACACGTATCGACTTTTCGCAGTGCACCGTTCACGACACGACGTCGTGCTCTCAAATATCCATGGGTGTCCATGGACGCCTTCACACGTCACGACCACGTGTAAAAGCACCCAGACACCCAAGGTCATTTGAGAGCACAATGTTGTGTCGTGGACGGCGCACGGCGAAAAGTCGATACGTGTGAAACGAGCTAAAGCCACGCTCTCAATCTTCAATCAAACCGACCTTCCTTACTCCATTAGTGACCAACCCTGCCACTACCCCCTACACCTCCCTCCCGCCCTGCTCCACATGTCGGTTGAGCTTCCTACACGCCCACGGAGCGCCTCCGCCACCCCAGGTGGGCTGGCGCGTGGGCGGCCACATCTAAAGCGGCGATGAGGGGAGCCCGCTCACTTAGTGCATCGCGACCTCGTCCCCGGATGAAGTCTGGGGGTGAGGTATTGATTCTGGTCGGGTTTTGTGTTTGATAACGTCACGAGAAAACGGCCGGACCAACTGGCCAAAACTGTAATTGAAAAAAGGGGAGGGGGGAGAGGCAATGTCCCTTATATGACCTCGCTCAATTTTGGAGTGACGGAGGGGAAAAGGAGAATACGATGAAGGCAACTCTCAAAATAATTCCGACGGGTAAGGAATTGAGGGAGTTTAGGTAGCGAAGGAAGGAGGTAAGAAGGAAAGGAAGAAAAGAGGGACGGAGGGAGGGAGGGAGGGAAGAAATGAGAGTGGGAGGCAATGAGAGAGAGACATCAAGAACGTGTGGACTGAAAGGATAAGGAGGAAATATTGCTCCAGAGGTGGAACCGGAGTAAAGACGAGGAGGAGGAGGACGAGGAAGAGGAGGAGGAAGAAGAGGAGTAGGAGGAGGAAGAAGAGGAGTAGGAGGAGGAGGAGGAGGAGGAGGAGGAGTAGGAGGAGGAGGAGGAGGGGGAGGAGGAGGAGGAGGAGGAGGAGGAGGGGGAGAAGGAGGAGCAGGAGTGTGAGTTTGTGTGGGGGCACGTGCACGTTTAAGCACATAAAGTTCTACACGCACGTGCGCGCGCACACGCATGTACACACAAACACACATACGTTCGTGCAAACACAACACACGCACGTATATACATATGCACGCACATACATGAAAATTGTATACCCACACGCATAAACCCTAAACAAGAAAATCTGTTGGACCCAACAAGAACTACTGAAATAACTGCTAAATTGCAGATAAAATAGGTCAAACCAGCTCGAAGATAAACTTAATCCTTCCATCGCACATGCAACAACAACAACGACAGCATAGACGGAGCTGCAACCGCCAGCCCAGAGCCGCGGCCTACATGGGCGTAGCGCCGTGACTCAGAGCACCACAACAAAATTTCCTTTTCTTCCCTTTCCCGATGACAAGGACACACGGGAGCAAGCAAGGAGGGGTGCGAGCAGGGGAGGATGGATGGAGAGAAGGGAGGGAGGGAGAGAAGGGAGGGAGGGAGGGAGGAAGGATGGAGAGAGGGAGGGAGGATGGAGGGAGAGAGGAAGAGAGGGGAGGAAGATGGGAAGGGATGGGAAGGGATGAGAAGAGAGAGAAAAGAAGAGGAGGAGAGGGGAGAACGGAGCAGACGAGGAGGGGGAAGTGAAGGGAAGAAGAGAGGGGGCCATCACTGTCTTCATAATAAAATATAACACCGTCTTCATAATAAAATCTAACATTAGAGGAGGCCAAAATTAACTGCCCTAAATGATATGTGAAAATAGTAAGGGGAGCACAACCTAGGTTACGTAAATATTTGTACTATTTTACTCACAATTCATTTAAATTTTCATTACATAAATTGTGCTACAAAAGCTGAAACTACACACTTCTCTACAACATACAAAATGTCAAGTTCATAACTAATTCCATGGTAAAAGTAACAATGACTAACATGCAAATTACGGGTGGCTGGCCGTAGATGCGTGGGTCTCTCCTCATTCCCTTCTCTCTCTTCCTTTCTTTCTTTCTCTCTCTCTCTCTCTTTCTCTCTGCGTTACTAATTCACACTAATGACCTTGTTACAATTTTTTCCGATAGTGACGGTGATAATAATGATTGTGGTAGTTATGATTATGGTGTTGGTAGTGGTGGTGTTGACTCGTGGTGGAGGTGGTGGTAGTGACTCGTGGTGGTGACATTTATGTTAACTTTCATTTCAACCGGCTGCCGTGTATGGACCACAACGATGTTAATCAACTTGTTCGGAAAGTTAACATGACCACCTTAGAACTTTCTTGCGCAAACTTGGAGGCTTGAGACTCCGTCCCTGAGGGCCACCTCGCCCAGATCATCGAAGTTTACCCCCACTTGAACAAAGAGAATTGGCTCGTTCCTTCGGTTGTCCACAGAGAGCAACGAACTTCCCAGCTTGTCAACCGTCGCTTTCTGGCGTCTTCATTCAACTCCTGTTTATCATATTCATTTTATTTTATTCGAGTGATTCTATTCAGCTAAGGAAAATACACATACTTTGAAGGTGAGACAGTTGTGTGGAAAAGGTGGCAGGGAGACATGGCTTGAAACACTGTATTGCTGACGTTCCGACGAAAAGTTTTCTTCAGAGTGGTTGAATCAGGAACACTATATTGACGTTTCGACTACAAGTCTTCTTTGAAATGTCAGAAATACAGTGTTACTGATCCAACCATTCTGAAGAAGACTTGTAGTCTAAACCTCAGCAATAGTTCCTGATCCAACCACTCTGAAGAAGAGGCCTTATAATCGAAACGTCAGCAACAGTGTTCTTGATCCAACCCGTGTTTTCATACCACCTGTTCCACCCAAACACCTTTAGCTTATCACTCTTACCCTCTTACGTAGCAGGTGGCACCTTTTCATTCATGTTCGTGGCACTCCCTCGGGGTAAGTGACCGCCAATGGTACTCCATTTTCGTTACCATTCACAGTTTCACAGGTTGGCCCTTCAAGGTCGAGTAGCCACTTGAAGGAGTACGTTCTGTCTAATACCAGAAGATGCTATTCCTCTTTGTGAAATCCATCGTCCTTCAAGGGTGGCAATGGACTTGAAACTGCCTAGTGTAGACCTTATGGTCTCTTGCGGTCTCCTTCATTCTTATGTTCTTAAGGGTTAAAGTATTTGCCCCCAAACTTTGTGACCCCCCATCAATGATAAAATATGTGATGCCTTAATGATTTTGCAAATTGTATATCCTGCAGGATTATAAGTTCATAGGACAATTGTGCCTGAAAACCCATTGTCCTAATTCCCGCAAACCCTAAAATTCTCCCTTAAAGGTAAATCACTCTCCCTCCCCCCGTTGAAAACTTCTGAGTTAAAGCTCATTTACCTATCTTACCTGTATAACAAGGATCTCTCCCCCCTAATAAGGAGGGTAGCCAGCCAAAGGCACACACTTACTCCCATCCATTCCACTCCCATCCGTCATCCAATTGTTTCCCTCTTATCTTAGCTCCTTGTGGAAACAAGAGGAAGGAAGGAAGAATTAGCTCTGCTGGTGAGTGAGAAAGGTCTTCACGGAGCTTATATACCACCGCCCTTCAGACTTAGCTGTGCGCTGGTGGCTTAATCGCAAGTGTGACGATCTCGCGTTCGCTTAAGCCCCAGTCACACCAAGCTTACGACCTGTTTCCGACCACCACCTTCGACGGTGGCACTTTTGTTTCTCTTACGGTGAGCGCCAGACTATTTCATCTTCATCTTCATGAGGGGGAGATTCATTCCAATTGCATTGTCTTCAATTCTCTTTATAAACAGAGGAACAGCACAAATCAGCCTGGTCACCGGTGGTCGGAAACAGGTCGTAAGCTTGGTGTGACTGGGCCCTTAGTTGTGGGTTCGAATTCCTCACTCCTCTCTCATTCCCAGCAGAGAATGCTAATCATCCGCCCCAACAGTCCCCAAAGCTCACAACTGGGCAAAAGTGACTGCTTCAGCCGTAGCTACGCGCCTCCTGGCGCAGGCTCCTCACCACCTTCAGACTTGAAGTTTCGCGGACCTGTACTGTCGCCGGCGACGGATGCCGAGCGGTGCATGGAGGCTGCGCAAACCGCCACCACGACACCAAGGTACAAGGACCCGTAGACTCCATTAACAGGGTGAGAGGCAGCTTGTGTGTATTCATTCAAGCTAAACCCAGAGGATTTAATCAAACTGGGAGGCCTAATTCGGGGCACGCAAATGGGGTCTTCTTTATACCCATGCATGAATTAATAAACAAATAGATAAGTGAATAAAAACGTTGTGTCTGTCTAGGCAGATATGTAATACATATCACAGTAATGAAGTTGTATACTGAAAAATATTCAGATACAAAACATACACACACACACACACACACACACACACATATATATATATATATATATATATATATATATATATATATATATATATATATATACATATATATGCATACAGGAAAGTCCCTTTTCACATTATGAGGTGCATAGCCGAGTCAAATCAGAAATTACCCAGACTGGCCACCATTGAACGCAGATAACGAGTTACCGGAGATAGGAGGGAATTGCATCTTTGCCTCAAAACTGTTCTTTTTCAGTTGACCTCTCCTGAAGTAAGTAAAAGATTCGTTCTTTGGCAAAAATACAAAGATGTCGCTCATGTTCCAAAGAAAAGTTACCGGATGACAGTTACCCTTCTACTCTGACCGCCGTCCGACCATTTCATTCACGTGGTGCTCCCTTAGTAGCTAAAGTCGGTGTCACACTAAGCGGCGGCGCCGGGTGCGGCCAGATTAAGGTTAAGTTCGATTAGCTTAATCATATCACCTGATGATAGCCATAATTTAATACAACGACCACCATCTCCCCCTGGTTAAAATACGATCATAAACTTTCGAGTCTAATGACTCATAAGGGAGACTTTGGTTTCGCCGGACAGTGTGACACCAGCATACGGGGCTCCAGCCTCTCGAGTTTAGACATTCCGTCCTTTTTATTCTGGCTGCTGCCAGACAATTCTTTTCATTGCCGCGGCATCCTCCCCCCCTCCCCCCAACCTCCACCATCGTTATTGATGGGATTATTTAGGGCGCCTCACCGGGAACACGTGATGACCGCCCTGTTGTGTCTGGCATGCGGCGGCTGCGGGATTCTGCAAAGGACCACCGAGTGAGAGACTGGCTCCTACCCCAAAACCGCCGACCCTCCCACCCTCAACACACTCCGAGCACACGCCTCCGGCGGCGGACCGTAACGTTACGAGGTGTTACCTCGTCACCAGCAAGTGTGACGAGTCGTCACGTCAGCACATTCTTCAGGGGTGTCGTACTCGTTGCTGGCCAGCGAAGGTGCCCCCTGGTCATCGGCCAAGGTCGATGCACACACAAAAACATACGGACGCACACACGGAAACATGCAGGCATGCACGCGAGCAAGCAGACGGGCAATCTTGCGCACGCGTGCGCGCGCGCACACACACAAAATACGTACGTACGTACGTACATACACACACACACACGCAAAAAAACATTCGTGCACACACGAACACAAGACGTCTCATTCTAAATATTACTGAACAATAAATTGGCGATAATTTTACGAAGACATATATATTCTCTCCCACTTTCCTTGTTCGGACAAAGTCTTGCATTGGCGACTCAGTGTATCCTGCAGGTAGCGCTATATTCCTTGCAACTCATTCTTACTTCTTTCTGTCACACCACGTCCGTGATGAAACCGACCACTACCGTCACCACCAATACCACCACAAGAAAACTCGTTTCCACAGGAGAAACTCGCAGGGACATAAACCCGGACATTTCTGTACAATTCGTATCAAATGGACTTCTTTGAATAAATTGACTCTTTTTCTCCTTTTCCACCACCATCACCAACATCCACTTCTATTTTCTCCTCCTCCTCCTCCTTGTTGACAGGTGCGACTTAGTCCAGACGCTGTTGCACTGACCTCCACCTCCACTTCCACTTCCACCTCGCCCCTGACGGAGGGGGAAGGGCGAGAGGGAGGAGGGTTATGAGGAGCAGCCCACTCACAACAACAACACCACCACAAGGATGAAGAGACATGAAAAGAACAAAAGGTTACCAAAGGAGCCAAAGTGGAAGCAGATATAGATGAGGAGACGGTAAGGGGGAGGGGGATTGGAGATGAAGTTGAGAAGTGGAGGAGGAGGAGAGAAGGAGAGGGAGGAGGAGGAGGAGGAGAGGTGGGGAGGGAAGGGAAGAGGAGGGGGAAGGGGAAGAGGAGGGGGAAGGGGAAGAGGAGGGGGAAGGGGAAGAGGAGGGGGAAGGGGAAGAGGAGGGGGAAGGGGAAGAGGAGGGGGAAGGGGAAGAGGAGGGGGAAGGGGAGAGGAAGGAGAGAGGAGCAGAGTGAATGGAAAAATGATGGAATGTGGGCATTGCAATGCGAAGGGAAATCTTTCCCCTTCCCTTCTTCTTCATCTTCCTCAAGCCCCCACCCACGCCACCCACCTCCTCAACCCCCCCTTCCCCTTCCATTGTCATTCCAATATCGGTGGATGGCAAGTCATATACCATAAGAAGAAAAATGGAAGACGTGGTGGTGGGGATGGGGGTGGGAGTGGGAGTGTGTGTGTGTGGGGGGGGTGCAAGGACGAAGAAAGGAGGGGAGGAGAGGGGGGAGGGGTGCAGTAAAACAAAGTCCCAAAAAAAACGGGGAATGGACGAAACAGAAGAGAAATGGGAATGAGAGAGGAAATGTGGGCGTGGGCGATGGAAACAGAAGTGGGGAAAATGAACAGGGTGGGTGAGGCGGAATAACAAGGGGCTCAGGAGGAGAGGGAGAGTTGGGAGGGAGAAGGAAGGAAGGAGGGTAAACAGCGAGGGAGAAGAAAGAAGGGAATGCAGCAAAATGAATAAAAAAGAGAATCAAAAAGGGAATGGAAAGAGGAGGAGGAGGAGAAACCGCGGCCGTGACATTCCAAGCAGGTGACCTCTGCCCCGCCAACCAACCCTAATGACGCAATGACGCCCAACTCAGCTTCTGCAGCCTCACCTCACCTCGCCCCGCTCCTCAGGTGCTCCTCTGCCCCCCGCCCACGATTTTCACAACTCTCTCCACCTTTTTATGAAACTCCTTAATTACAATGTATTTTTCCAAAATATTACTGGCCAAATAATGGCTTAGACAAAATGTGTGTATGTGTGTGTGTGTGAGAGAGAGATAGAGAGAAAGGGAGGTGAGAGAGAGATAGAGAGAAAGGGAGGTGAGAGAGAGAGAAAGAGAGGGGGAGGGAGATGAGAGAGGAGAGGGAGGTGAGAGAGAAAGAGAGAGAGAGAGAGAGAGAGAGAGAATAATTTTCTCCGCATAAATCAGCAGAACAACGGAAACGACTAATAACCAGTATCAAAAGATTGCCACCCGAGTTCCCATTATTCTAGGCGACTGGCTCCCCTCCCCAACCTCCGCCATCCTCATTATAACGATTAACATTCATCACCTCGGCAAAGAACTAAGTCACCCTGCCACATCCCGCCAGAACGCAGCCCCGGTGCTGGTCTTCCGTCAATGGGGCAGCGACACTTCCTACAGACGTGAGCAGGCCACCCAGGAAAGGATTTTCTGCAGTTTCTTTCATTCTTAAGTTCATTCTCAACTCTGTTCTACTCTGCTCATTCTCAAGCATCCCAAACACTCTCAACTAAGAAACTCTAACAACAGTCCTAGCATCTTCCTCTATCCAAATTGAGAGAGAGAGAGAGAGAGAGAGAGAGAGAGAGAGAGAGAGAGAGAGAGAGAGAGAGAGAGAGAGAGAGAGAGAGAGAGAGAGAGAGAGAGAGAGAGAGAGAGAGAGAGAGAGAGAGAGAGAGAGAGAGAGAGAGAGAGAGAGAGAGAGCGAGAGAGACCTTCCCAAAGCTTGTCACGCCGTCATTCCCACATAAAGATGAACTAAGATGACACGCAGGTAATTATGATAAGAGTTCTACACAGCAATTGCAGCATATTAAATGACCCATAAAATACTGTACAACAAGATGAACACCGCTGGAGAGAACACACAGGTTGCTGCAGCCCCCATGACCATGGTGAGGGCCAACTGTCCAAGCTGTGATCGCATTTTTCGTATATAAATAAAAAATTATGGGAAAATAAATTACTAATGACGATGGAGGTAACAACAAAACTGACGATATAAAAATATAAGAATACGTTCCTAAAATTATGATTAACAATGATAATAATAATGATGATAATTTGGTTCTATCACCACCACATCTTAGTACCTACTCCAAGTCTCCCTGCATCGTATCACTCCATCTTCTGTGTCCTTTTCCTCGAGATTGAATAAATAACTTATGTACAAAAGAATGGAGGGGACTGCAAGAGACCATAAGGTCTACACTAGGCAGTTCCATACCTATTACCACCTAATATCCTCAATTCCTCATCCATAAAGTTATCTGACCTTCTCTTACAACAACCCATTGATTCAGCGCTCACAAGGGATTTTTAAAGGCGGAGCATTCCGACTGGAGACCTTTTGGTCCATAACTAGGTCGGATGGAGAAAAAAAATGCTGTTAATAAGTTTATTCCATTCGTTAACCACTCTGTTGGTAAACCAGTTCAGGATGGGTGTTGAAGAGAAGGACAGTAAAAGTTAAAATAATCTCCATTCATTTTCCTCTTTTGTGGAGTCTCCAGTGGTAAGAGCAAGCTGCGTGCCTCTCGTCCGTAGGGATGTCCCTGAAGGTTCTACAATGCTGACTACATAAAACTTATGCAGTCAATAGCGGGCATTTAAGACCACAAAATGACATTGTTAGTCTTTGAAACAATCTACTAATAATGAGAAATAAAATCAGGAAATAATAATGACTGATGATGATGATAATAATAATAGTAATAAAAAAACATGACGGAAATCTGATAAACTAGATACAAATATTCAGCCACCATAATAATGAAAAGCTCTGCCAACCTCATATATCGTCTTTGGTTGTCTTATTACATTACTGGTAATTTGGTTAAATTATGGGTTCGCGGCGGCGGTTATATTTTTATTGTTCATGTTGGTGGTGGTAGTGGAGGTAGTGGTGGAGATGGTCGTAGTGGTGATGGTGCTTGTGGTGGAGATGTTCGTAGTGGTGATGGTGCTAGTGGTGGTGATATTTTTGTTGTTCATGTTAGTAGTATTGGTGATGATGTTAGTAGCGGTGATGTTTTCATTGTTCTTGTCGGTGACAGGGGTAGTGGTGGTGGTGATAATCGTGTTGGTGGTGATGATAATGGCAGTAGTGGTGGTAAAAGCATTTTCATCATTGCCATTATATACCACCAGAGGGCAACGATGCAAATCGCCAACAGCTTTCCCCGTACTCTGCCCCTCCCCGTCGCTGCAGCAGCGAGGGGGCCCCCATCCCCGCGACCTCCGACCCCCCCCCCCCCGGTGATGGTGCCCAACAGCGAAGACCCTCTCATTGGATGGGTGTCGATCATGTTCTTCTTCCCCCGCCCCGCCCGCCCCTCCCTCCTTCCCTCCCTCGCCCGAGAACAAATGTCATTAACCCTCTCGCTGCCTAGAATGTACCGTGAATAGTTCACACACACACACACACACACACACACAGAGATAGATAGAGAGAGAGAGAGAGAGAGGTGAGTGAAGGTAGCCAGAAATACCACACTAGAAATAGAACAGAATCCTAAAATCTACATAACGTTTTGGGTTGACTCCCTTTAGTTGAATAAAATCACTTGGCGGCATTCAGAAGTCGTCATACGTAAGGGTTAATAAGTGACCACACGAAGGGCCTTGGCCAACATTCCGTGGCGATCTCTGGCAACCCTGACGAAGCGAAACCGCCTGGGGACAAACCGCCGCGCGCCGACCGGAGACAAGGCCCCTAAAAGCGATTTCTCGACCGGAGTCGGTGTCGGGCCCGCGAATACGAAAGGGTTGGCCAACAGACAGGGATTACATACCAGAGGGTGAGGGAGTGGGGAGGGGTCTACACTCATGATATGCGTGTTATCGGTGGATAAGTATGGTCTACTTCTCTCCCTCGCTCCTTCTGCCCCTCTGTATGTGTGTGTGTGTGTGTGTGTGTGTGTGTGTGTGTGTGTGTGTGTGTGTGTGTGTGTGTGTGTGTGTGTGTGTGTGTGTGTGTGTGCGTGTGAGTGTGTGTGTATATGTGCGTGTGTGCGCGCGCGTGTGCGAGAAAGACAGACAGACAGACAGACAGAACACACACAGATAGATATAATATATATATATATATATATATATATATATATATATATATATATATAGAGAGAGAGAGAGAGAGAGAGAGAGAGAGAGAGAGATACGGTGTGCAGAGGAGTTTGGACTCCACCTGCATTGCCCTCCTCCCCTGGGACTTGGCCAGGCAGGCTTGTGCCGCCGCTGTGACGCACTAGCCCGTCTGCTGAGCAACAGTGTCTAGTACACTGTTCTCCCACCGTACACAACACAGATCAACTTGCGTTCAAGATAACCCAATGAACAAGTCATCAGCCACTCTCATTTCACTGCTGAACAGATGAATCTCCCAACTTCTTCCTCGAGATGTACAGTCCTAAAGTATGCCACGCTACTCCTGCAATCTCCTCTATCTTGCCTCTCCACTTGTCTGCAGGGACATGGTAGTATCTTCACCAAATTGTGCTTTTCTGCCGCTGCGCTTCTCTCGTCTGTGCTCAAGGGCACTCCATCAGACATCGCATCCCCACCCCTACTAAATCCGATGGAACTTTGTCGAAGGGTAGAGAGAACGATATCCTCTTCTCCGACACGGGAAGAACTGAAACGCGGACAAGACACGAAACCACGCCAACCCAACCAAGCCGAGCGTGTGAGCACGAGGCAAGGCCACGCTGTCAGGGCCAATTACCCTCGTACGGCTGACGGTTCTATTCAGCTTCGAGGCATCCGTGCCCGGTGAAAAGTTCACCACTTCAGTGCCGGGTGGCGGCTGCCTTCTTATTCTGGATGCACTTCCCCTGACTATCCAATTCATCTCCGCGACACCCCTTCTGCAGGACAAGGGCGGTAGAGGAAGGTGCAGAAGGAGGTAGAGATGGTAATACAGACTGAGGAGGGAGTGGAAGGAACGGGGTGGCAGTTTTTCAGTATTTCATTACCAATAACCAGCGTTTCTTTCCTTGGAAACATTACTACACCAAAGGTGGAATCATGGAGGTGGTACGGATATACAAGGAGGGGAATAGAACAGTGGGACAAAAGATAAAGTCTTTTATTTTTTGGGTGGAGGCTAGTCTCCAATCATAAAAGAATACTGATGGATTTGGTCCATTGGGATGCCATTGAAGTTCTTGATATACGACTGCATATACGGAGAGGGTGGGAAGGGAAAGTAAGCGGAGGGGAGGGGAGGAGAGGGGGAAGATGATGGGAAGGGGGAAGATAAGGATGATGAAGAGAAAGGGGAGGGGAAGGGAAGGAAGGGGAAGGGAAGAAAAGGGAAGGGAAGGGAAGAAAAGGGAAGGGAAGGGGAAGGGAAGGGAAGGGAAGAAAAGAAAAGGGAAGGGGAGAGGAAGGGGGAGGAAGAGGAGGGGAAGGAGAGAGGAAATGGAGGGGAGAGGAAGGAGAGGGAAGAGGAAGGGGAGGGGAGAGGAAGGGAAGGTGAGAAGGGGAGAGGAAGGGAGGAGGGAGAAGAGGGGAATAAAAAAATGAAAATGGAAAGGGATGAGAATGTGGAAAAGGAAGAATTAGGAGAAGGGAAGGGAGGGGAAGGGTGGGAGATGGGAGGGGTAGATGAGGAAGGGGAAGAGAGGAAGGGGAGGAGGGAGGAATGAGATGATGGGAATGACATGATGGCGAATGGTCTTAATGATGATCAACTGTGTATGGGACTGACGAAGCAGTGTCCCATGCGTGGGAGGCAGAAAAAGTGGGAGGGAGGGAGGATGGGAGGAAGGGAGAGATGACCGAGGAGATAAAATAGAAGCAGAGGTGGAAGAAGGAGTGGTGGCAAGGAGGACTGAACACAGGGAGAGGCAGCGACGCATGACGAGGCTGTGGTGGCGGTGATGGAAAAGGAGAAGGGCAACGAGGAGGAGGAGGAGGAGGAGGAGGGAAGAGGAGAGGGGAGAATGAGCAGGAGGAGGAGGGGGAGGTGAGAAAGGAGAGGAGGAGAAGAAAAGGGAGAAAGAATGAAGGGGGAGGGAGGCTGGGGTTTGAGGAGGGAGGGGGAAGGAGGGAGTGAGGAGGGAGGGGGAAGGATGAGGATGAGGAGGGGAAGTAGGAGGGGGAGGGGGAAGGAGGAGGAGGGGGAGGAGGAGGAGGCGGCGAAGAGGAGGTGGTGGAGAAAAAGGACAATATAGGAAGAGGAGGGTGGGGTGGGAGGCACTGTTACAAGAAGCGAGCAGGAGCGCTTGATGAACGAGACAACAACAGCAGTGACGGCGGCAGTGGCGCTGCACTGCAGGCCCCACTCCACCCCTTCTCCTGCCAAGCCGCCTCAAGCACATACCGGTACACTGCCACCACCACAAACCGGTACTGACCACGAGACACAGTGCTTCGCAAAAGTACCTGGTATTTTGTACGAGGTACTCTGACGCAAGCGACGATGATACATGGAGAGAGATAGAGAGAGAGAGAGAGAGAGAGAGAGAGAGAGAGAGAGAGAGATATGCATCAATTACATTTTAGGCAGAGCATTTCCTAAATACTACCGGTATGCGACCATCAGCCAATTTAAGTCCACTTCTACACAAAGGTCTCCCCCAACCTTTTTCATGAGTCACACCTTACCAACTCCCTATATAGCCGGAGTATCTCATTCAAATACCAAGCAATACTTACATATTACAAGTACATATACGATGAAAAGTAACCCTAAAGGGCTGCAAATAATCTTCAAAATGAAGTTACGTGAATCTCTCTCCATTATGGTGAGACACCAGATCTCTATCTCTCTCTCTCTCTCAGAAGAGCTAACCCTTCCGCGACCATCGGACCCAAGAGTAAAGATACTTTTTTTTTCTACGAGTCGCTGTACATCATACCGGCAACGGACCACTCGCCGTTTCGAGTTACGGTAACGAGCGACGATGAAGACAGATGGGACGGCGAAGAGAAAAGGCGAGCGTCGATGGCAGTACTATCAAATCGAAGAGGCGCGAAGGGGCAGGAGGGCGAGAAAGGTGAGAGTACGTGGAAGAGAAGGTAGGGGAAAAAGGAGAGGAGGAGGAGGAAGAGGAGGAGGGGAGGAGAAAGGCAGGGGAAGGGGAGGAGAGGGAGGAGAAAGGGGAGGAGTATGAGGAAGAGAAGGAAGAGGAAGGAGAAGAGGAAGGAGGAAGAGGAGGAGGAAGCCAGGGGGAGGGGAGGGGAGGGGAGGGGAGGGGGAGGAGGAGGAGGAGAAGGAGTGGGAGAAGTGATACGGTGATGTTGCATTCATGTATGCTGTTCATGTGCTGGAAGGAGTCAACATGGAGTGGAGGCAAAGGAGGCAGAGGAGGAGGAGGAGGAGGAGAAAAAGGAGTAGTGTTAAGGTGATGTTTGTATGCTGTTCATGTACTGGAAGGAGTCAACATGGAGTGGAGACTCAAACGAAGGAGGAGGAGGAGGAGGAGAAGGAGGAAACGGAGCGGCAGGATGTAGTGGTGAAAGCGGAAGAAGAGGGAGTGGAAGGAGGAGGACCAAGAAGAGAAAAAGAGGAGGGAGAGGCACAGGTGGAGCACGAAGAAATGGAATAAGGGAGGAGGATGGGGAGGAGAGGGGGTTAAAACGAGATATGTGACAGTTGTTTGTGATAGGCTGTTAAGATACTGAAAGTGGAGCCACGATGTAATTTATATGGAATATACGTCCAATGGGAGGAAGAAGTGGAGGTAGTGGAGGGGGTGGAAGAGATGGGGGTTTAGGAAGAGGAGGGGGAAGAGTAGAGGAGGTGATGAACGAGAGGTCAGGCGGCCAATTGGCCCAATGGTCTCATTTCCATGCGGTCCCTACCCCACCTCTTCATCCCTCCCCTCTCTCTCTCTTTCTCTCTCTCTCTCTCCCTCCCGCAAACTTGCTCACTTATGCTCACTCGCAACTCAAGCAGCTCCCTCGTTCGCTACTCAACTGCTCCTGTTGTTAGCTACCCAAGCTGCCTCCAGCAACTAGTTACTCTGATCTTGCTTGTTCACCACTCAAGCTGCCATCACTTGTTCACCTCTCTCCCTTTATACCCCATCTCCCGGACGCTTGGAGCAAATGTCACTGGTTGGGAGAGGTCTTTGTTCAGCAGTGGACCTAACCTGACTTGACCTCTCTCCCATTGGTTGCGTTGTGGGTGCTCGGCAGTCAGTCAGTCAGTAAACCATTCAGTCATCCCGACGCGCGAGATCGGGTTACTCATCCTGTCGACCATTACCATATCTTCTCCCGGTAAGTCGACCAACATCGCCCACTCACCCTGATATATATTCAACTCAACGACACGTTCTACCCACCCACGCTTAGTTAACGCCTTCAACTCGGTGACGTATTCCGCAGGAAATATCCTGGTTCAACCTTTCCATGTCCACTGCCACGTCATCCCGCAAGACTTGTCTCTCCATCTTCTGCTTGGTCTTGGTGCTTGAAATCTCGAAACTGAAAGTGTTCCATCCTGTCTCGGTTGGCACCCTTCCGTGCCGGGTGGCACTTTTCATTTCATTCCTGCTGTCGCCAGGAGACTTGACTCATCTCTGTGGCGGCCCCACGGGAGTACTCGGGGTCTATTCGCTATCGCAAACTTCCCAAGTCCGCAAGTTGGCTCGGCGAAGGGTCGGTCCTGCGTAGCAGTCCGTCCGTCCGCCCGCCCGCCCGCACGTGCAAATGTCAACCGGGCTTTTCAATACGCCCACACTCATTCATGCCCTCGCACCTCCACCCCCTCTCCACGTTCATCTCAGCCCCCGTACTCCTTCCTTTCAAATACTATGCGTATACACATACATTATACTTTTATATCTACGTTATTGCCTTCGTTTAGCATTTCTATACTAAACATTACAGACCGTTACTGCGCCCCTTAACAAAGGGGTATGTGGTGTGTGTAAGGTCACAGTAATACCCTAAGAACCACTCTCTCTCCCTCACTCCTTCCCTTAACAGTCTTTTTTCTGTCTCTTCTCTCTCCCCATCCCTCTCTTTTTGTCTTCCTCTTCTTCGCTCTAACCCCTACTTCCCTTATCTCTCTCTACTCTAGCCCCCACCCCCTAGCCTCTCCCTCTCACTCTCTCTCACACACACAATAACATAAGAATGGAAAAGACTGCGAGAGACCATAATGCCTACGCTAGACAATTCCATGTCCATTTCCGCCTATCATCTCCATCCATAAAGTTATCTAACCATCTCTTAAAACAACCAATTGTTTCAGGGCTCACTACATGGTTACTATGTCTATTGTCTATTCTCTCTCTCTCTCTCTCCCGGAAAACAGTATCAAACAAGGCCCTGAGTAAACAAGGGGGTCTCAGTGCACGGAGTCCGCAGCTGAAGAAGAGTGAGTGAGACCACAATGAGAACAGTCGCTCTTCATAACGGGGCGTTAATTGGCGCAACGAGATACGTCCCACTTTTCCCGAAAGGCCACAAATTAATCCAAACGCTTTATTATCGCTCTTTATGACCCCAAAGCGGTACAGAATAATTGTGGATCTTTCTTTTTTGTGTGAAAACGTGTGCGAATAATTCAGTCTTATTAAATGAATATTGTTATGTACAATTTCAAATGGGACTGAAACTTTTACACACACACACACGCGCGTGAAGTCAAATAACATTCTAAACTATTTTTTATTTCTTAATAAAACTATCTGCCATTATAAATGAAATATCTAAAAGTATGCCTGTATCTGGGAGGCCAAAGCTACCCACTCTTTTCGATACCTCTAGGTCCCCTCGATGAACTGCAGTTACTCCGTGGCCGTGTTCTTCTTCTTCTTCTTCTTCTTCTTCTTCTTCTTCTTCTTCTTCGCAGAAGAAGAAGAAGAAGAAGAAGAAGAAGAAGAAGAAGAAGAAGAAGAAGAAGAAGAAGAAGAAGAAGAAGAAGAAGAAGAAGAAGAAGAAGAAGAAGAAGAAGAAGAAGAAGAAGAAGAAGAAGAAGAAGAAGAAGAAGAAGAAGAAGAAGAAGAAGAAGAAGAAGAAGAAGAAGAAGAAGAAGAAGAAGAAGAAGAAGGAAGAAAAGTGGGGACGTCGCCTGGGACGGGCACAGTGTCCATTTAACAAAGCGCGTCGCACACAGACACACCATGGCATGTGCAGACACCCACAGTACATAAAGAACACACGCGCGCAGAATTGGGTACATTCATAAAATTGGCCCTACCTACTTGCTCCAACCCTTAGATAGATAGATAGAAAGTGAGAGAGGGGAGAGAGAGAGGAGAGAGAGGAGAGAGAGAGAGAGAGAGAGAGAGAGAGAGAGAGAGAGAGAGAGAGAGAGAGAGAGGAGAGGGAGAGAGGGAGAGAGAGAGGAGAGGGAGAGAGAGAGAGGAGAGGGCGAGAGGGGGAGTGAGTGAGAGAGAGAGAGAGAGAGAGAGAGAGAGAGAGAGAGAGAGAGAGAGAGAGGAGAGAGAGGAAAGAAAGAAGAGCGAGGAGAGAGAGAGAAGCAATTCAATTACCTCTTGCACTTAGAACAAGGAGCAAACGAAGCAGTACCCCTTGAACTGTGAACAACAAGTAAAAAGTACACATTACATTTCCACCTCCTCCCCGCCGCCATGGTGCCACAGCAACCAGCGCCACCTACATTATGTACGGGGCTCGTACCCAGTCCCCCTATGGTGATGACCCTTCTTCCTGCCTCTCCGACAACGCTAACGGCGCTCCCCACCCCCAAACCCTTTCGGGAGTGTAGCTGCACATTCTCTCCCTTCATCTTTTCCCCATCTCCCACTTACCCAGTCTTTGTGGTCCAGAGTCCAAAGGAAATGACGATGATGACATACACCATCATAATTGAAATGGGCCATAACTCTTTCACTATTGATGAGATGCCACGAAGAAGAAAAAGAAGAATAAATTGCTGTATTACCTGCCATTTATTTTTTATTTATTATTCATTTGTTTTATATTTATAATTCATTTATCTCTATATTTGCTTATTATTCATCATTATCTATTCGTTTTATTCATTCACTTCGTATATATATTCTATATTTATTTATTAATTTTTCCCCGCATCCGACCTAGCTATGGACCAAAAGGTCTCCTGTCTGCATACTCTTCCTTTGTAATCCTTTGTAAGAAGAAGACGAAGGTGGCAGCAAAGTAATGTGTTCCCATTCGGACGGGATATAATCATGAAGTGTACAAATGACAATGTAACTGTTATCGTGTGGAGTTTGGTCTACGTTGACCTGTTACCTAACATACATACATACATAATTATGTGCACACAAACGCGCGCGCGCGTGTACACACACAATGAAAAATGAACGCAAATCAACATCAACGACAAAGACTAACATTTACAGTCCTCCACTCTCTTCCCTCTCACCTTTAAAACACATAGACGGCTATGCCGGCGAGCGTGCTTCATTCAAATACAAAATACTGCGATTATGAACAAGAGCCTGTGATTTCATGTGTTCCCTTTCCGTCTTCAATAAAGTTTCCCTTATTCAGCTTCATAACCTCCTGGAGTTAATCATTTAATTTCAAATCGTTCGACATCAACTGGTTTTTGCTTCGTGGATCTCATTGCGAGCTTCTCCAGGTCCTCGGGGCTCCGCTGACCCTCGGCTGAGAACCACTAATTGATCCCCGAGATCTTCTATAGAAGACCTGGGGAGAGGAACTGGTTTCCGCAGATTACAGACCAGAGACTTCGGAGGCCAATGGGCGCTCGGACGAGCCAACCAATGATAGTCGGTCAACCGGTCGGTCACCCGGTCGGTCAGATGACCGGATGGAAATGTTGCCAAACGGAGGACGGGTTAGACGGGAAAGCGGAAACGGGAGAGACCAATTGAACAGACGGGCTGTCACCTCCCGTGCCGGCAAAGGCTTCGCCAAAGTCCGACACGTTTTAGTTTAATACGTAAACGGCGTTGCCTTAATCCAAATGAAAGCCTCACCCACCCACCCCACACACACACACCCATCCTCCCAGTGGAGATTGGACGCGGTGGCCAGTGCCAAATCCCGTGTACCAAAAACCCATCGACCCACCGCACAGCACAACACAGCACAAAGGGTGTTACGATTTGGACTCCTACTTTCAAAAACCTCTCGCCAGCCCTGACGAACGCTTTCTACTAATAGAAAAAAATGCTAACTCTACTGGCTATATCTATGAAAAATATATATAGATCATGATAAATCGGTAAACCAGATGAAGCTAACAATAAGACCAGGCAAATTTCTACTTTTTAATGGTAGAAAGTGTTTAGACGTACAATCCCGTTTAATAATTCTATGGATCCTTAATCACTTAACCGCTTCGTTTCAATGACCACTTTTACGAACTTCATTCTCATTAACCGAGGCGCTTCGTGCCAGACGGGCGAAGACACCAGCGACTCATAATACGTTTTCTTTGAGCGCTCATTTGGTCAAAATTTGGACAGCGATAACTCCAAACATAGTTTGGCGACTTCGCCTGTCTGGCATGGAGCCTTTCAATTACCTTTAGCTAACAGTCCTGCAGTTTGATGAGGTTGATGATATCACGAAGATTCCTTCCACCCCTTTGCTAGTTCCTACCGGCGCAACCTCACCACCCCACCCCTCTCTATCCCCGCCAGCAGAAATGCCTTAATCGAAGCCACCTCCAATTCCAACCATCGCTGGTAATGACTCCACCCAACTGTGGCACCAGATCAACCGTCGCTGACACCTCCTGTCATTACCTCTTTTGGCATTACCTCTTAATACCACTGGAACTACCTCCCACGATCAGTGATATCGCCTCCTACCATTACTTGCCACTTCCTACCGTTACCAGAGGCTTTCTCTAGTGACATCTGGTAACCGCTTGAACTATCAGTGCCACTAACGCCACTGAAGGGATTATCACACTGAGCTATTTTCTTCCAACCTCCGATTCATTGGTGGTACCGTCCACCTCCAGAACTTTTTCCACAGTGAATTAACTATGGCAAACTATTTTGTTTTCTCAACAATTTACACAGAATGTCATTTGATATGCTGGAGGAAATTTATTTTTCTCAGATATATAAGATTCTTTCCCGAAAGCTGCGGGCTAAAATTTTGTTCCAACAGTCGGAGGAAAACTAGCCCAGTGTGATAAAGCCTGAACACACAAACCTGTAATTAAAGCCCAACCACAACCACTTCTACATATATATAATGTACTATCCATCTACGATAGTTATTTAACATTAACAGAGCGACGTAAGGCTGTATCAGCCTACCATAGAGCTATGTGGGAACACGTATCTAAGTCTATAAGACCTACGTTTTTACATTGATCTAATTATATATTCGTGTATTACGAATGCACACTATGTATACACGAAAAATAGTCTAATACTGCTACACATTAACACAGTTTCCTTTCCACATCCACCGCCTGAAGATGTAATACAAAATAAATTATCTATACATAAAGTCATCATCCATTCAAAATCCACTGTTGAGTCCTTTCTTCCCAGCGACGTGGCTTGGCGTGGCGCCGCGGGCAGCTGGCACCCCATTGGCGACAAGCTTCGCTCAAAGTGCAGTTCACTGTACGTGCGCGATCGATAGCTGCCATCTGGGGCCGAATCCCCAGTGTCCCCCGGGAGAAGGGGGGCATTTTACATAACCTCTCCAGTTTTATTTATCTCCTTGGCACTCCCTAAGTAACATAGAGGTTCCAGGGACCTGTGCGCAATAATTATATTAATTGACAACATTCACAACTTAATTTAACAAATAGTGACCGTACCAAAATGTATACGCATGTGTGTGTGTGTGTGTGTGTGTGTGTGTGTGTGTGTGTGTGTGCGCGTGTGTGTGTGTACTTTTTATATTGAAAGTGCGTAAAAGGTTAATTTTGTCAACAAGTGTATATACTCGCTCTACCATTAATGTCAATAAGTACAGACCAAATAAGGGCCCCCCAAGTTTAAAAATAGAAACTGGAGAAACCGCTGCAATATGACTTTTATAAGAAGTTGCATCATACGCCAAACAATAAGGAGGATGTCCAAGCATCTGTCTGGAGATGCGAAGACATAATATAGAGCATCACAACCTGACGCAATTCCAAAGCCTCAAACCAATATTTATTACTTCTACAACCACAATTCATAACACATACATATACACACACATGAGCTAACAAGTTTGACTTTATTCAACTTAGAGAGAGAGAGAGAGAGAGAGAGAGAGAGAGAGAGAGAGAGAGAGAGAGAGAGAGAGAGAGAGAGAGAGAGAGAGAGAGAGAGAGAGAGAGAGAGAGAGAGAGAGAGAGAGAGAGAGAGAGAGAGAGAGAGAGAGAGACAGAGAGAGAGTGGGATGAGAATTGGGATGAGAATTGGAATGAGAATGGGAAAGGGGAGAAAGTGAGTAACAAGGTAGACACTACATTACAACACCACGAATGTCATGAACTAGGGGAAGGGGAGAGCATGGATGAAATGGAAAGGAAGAGCGAGAAGATGGCTATACACGGGCAATAAAACACGGAGGGGTGGGGAAGGGAAGGAGAGAGAAAGTTGGTGAGAGTGACCGCACGTATGGAGGCAGCCATAGGCTAGTGGCACTTGATGGAAGACAGAAGGAGAGGGAGAGAGAAGAGCGGGATGATGGTAGGAGAGAGAGAGAGAGAGAGAGAGAGAGAGAGAGAGAGAGAGAGAGAGAGAGAGAGAGAGAGAGAGATAACAAAAGATAGTGGAATGAAGCATAGAGGAAGGTGAGGGACAGTGGGTGAAAAGAAGAGCTGAGAGGAGACAGGTGTAACGAGGGGTTGGAGGGAAGAGTGGTGGGGGCAATGGAGAGATGAGAAGAGAAATTGGCTGGGAGATTAGCGAGTACGGGAGGAAGAGCAAAAGGGGGAAGAGAGGCAAATGTGAAAAAAGGACGGAAGGGGAGGGGGGGCGAGAGCCGAGAGTGCACAGACAGATGACGGGAAAAAAAAGTTGAACTATATGACAATGGAGTGGCAACTGATCATGCATGGTGATGAAGAGCCTCCGCCAGGAGGCTCTGAGTAGCTGCGGATGAAGCCGTCACCATTGCCTTATGTGCATGGGCTACTGGGTCAGGTAACAATCGCTGCTGTGAATATGAGGAATGCGCAGGATTCGAACCTACAACTAAGCAAATGCGAGATCAGAACGCTTCCAATTACGCCACCAGCATGTATTCTACATGTGTGTGTGTGTGTGTGTGTGTGTGTGTGTGTGTGTGTGTGTCTGCGTTTACCTACTTGTAGTGTACAGGAAAAGAACAATATTCGTGGGATCCTTTCTCTTACTATCCAATCTATCATTCCTAGCTTCAAAATAATGTATGGCTCTAACTTGGTCTATATTCTCATTTTCCAAATAACATACTTACATTTGAATTTATATATTGTTCTAGCTTATGGCTATATCAGATTCTAATCTACTCCAAGTATTTATGCATTTGCACGACTACATGTGTGTGGAAATGGAAATATAGGTGGAAGTAGAGGTGCAAACCTGATAGTAGAAGTGGAGGTGAAAGTGGATGTGGAAGGGGGGGACGGATATGAGAACAGTAGATATGGAGGTGTGTGTGTGTGTGTGTGTGTGTGTGTGTGTGTGTGTGTGTGTGTGTGTGTGTGTGTGTGTGTGTGTGTGTGTGTGTGTGTGTGTGTGTGTGATGTGCGTTTGTGTGTGTGTGTGTGTGGGGTGGGTGGTACTGCGGCAGGTGCAGCCTCATGGTCCCCGTGACTTCTTTCTCTTCTTCACATCATCGATTTTCCTACTCCGCCCCTCAACTCTTCGCCCCACCCCGGCTCAATCCTAGTATGGCCACACCATCACTCTACATTACGTCCAGCGGCCAGTGCCAGGAATCCTCCCCACTCCCACGTCACGTTCAGTCACGTCACATGCCCCAACACGTCCCATCCTATTCTGATCCCTATACACCCGAAGTAGGGGTTTTACTTTTGTCTTATGAAACATTTGATCTGTCCATTCATTCAATTATTATCCACATAACTTTCCCTGGTCCTTCAGAGTTTGACGAACAAATTTCACCCCCCCCCAAAAAAAAAAAAATGGGGAATCACCTGACCTTCCTCCCACACATCACTCCTCACACGAAACTTTGTCACCTTCAAACTTCAAATACATCCTATACGGCCTCACTTCACCCTAAGGTCATCCTCTGAAATCCTCTTCCAGATATCGACCCCTCCCTCCATTATCCTTAAATTCCTTCAGGTAAGCTCCTCCTCCATGAAGTGTTCTCCTTAAGCACCCCCCACCCCGGCAACCCTGAGTGAGTCACACCTTAGCGCGAAGAACTTTATCGTGGAGGCAGAGATTTTACTCTGGTTCTTGCTGCAGCTACATCGATGCATTTCATATGTTATGGCTGTTGTCATTGTTGTTGAAAATCTCATTATGCCATGGCTTTTGTTATTGCATTTTATTATACAATAGCTGTTGCTATTATTGCTGTACATGCCAATGCTATGGCTGATATTATTGTTGTTGTATATGTCAATATGCTATGGCTGTTGTTATCAATGCTGTATATGCCAATGCTATGGCTGTTGTATATTTCATTATGCTATGGCTGTTGTTATTATTGTTGTATATTTCATTATGCTACAGCTGTTATTATTGTTGGTGTATATATCATTATGCTACGACTGCTGCGCGAATGACGATACAATTCCTCCTACTGCGACAGTGGCTCATCTGTTGTGACTGTTGCGTGTCTTACTTATCGACACGGCTGCTGCTGCTGCTGCTGCTGTGCCTGTGCCTGCGACTCCTCTTCCTCCTGCTGTTGCTGCTGCTGCTGTGTCTGATACGGCGCAGCTGCTGCTCAGTGTCCTCAGCTTTACCCCCATACAGTTACAACCTCAAACTAATTTCTCCTACCAAACTTTCTCGTGCAAGAGAGACAAAGAAAGAGACAGAAAGAGATATATGGACAGAAGAGGGAAGGAATTAAAATACTGTCGACTAACCCCTTCTGTGAAAACCTGAGATGAGATAGAAAAGTCTGCAGGAGTGACGCGGCAGAGGCACTCGTGCAACTCATGGAAAATGATGGGAGAGGCCTCTGTTCAGCAGTGGACTCGGAATGGCTAACTGATGGATTGACGGGTTGATTAAACCCGTCCAAATCGATGGCATACCAATGGCACTTGGTTCTGGATGCGCCACGCGCCTCTGCACCGGCGGAATCCATTCCATTTTACTCCTCCACCATTTCCATTCCCGTTTTACAACGTCTGAGAGCGATTTCCTGTCCCGGTCCCCCTCCGGCTCCCGCGCAACGCGATGCAAATGCAGACGTCCCTCCGCCTTCCCCTTCTTCATTTTCCAACAATTTTTCCCGCCCGCCTCTTTCTTTTTTACTTATTCCTCTTCTCGTTTCCCCTCTTTCTCCTTTCTTGCATGTACACTAGAATGACCAACCTCCGCCCGAGCCTTCCTCACTCCTTTCCCTTTCTTCCTCTAACCGATCCTCTCCTTGTCCCCAGTCCCTTTCCTTCTTCTAGTGAACGAACACACACACACACACACAAAATCCGTTCGCCAATGAGGGGATGCCACGAAAAGGAATAACCTAGCCTGGCAGCAGATAGAACGAAAGCAAAAGTACCACCGCCCGTTGGAGAACGAGTTAAAGAGCTCATAAATGCCGCCCCCGAGCTCCGCACCGCCTCCCATCAACACTTCATACTTTGATATGTCCACACCTTCCTCCCTCCCTCACTCACTCGTGCCTTCTCCAACAGCCACGTCTTTATCATCCACTGTTCTGTTCTCTTTCCTTCCAGTTCTCAAGGATGAGGTCTTCACTGCCCAGTATACCTACACACACTCACACCCACAAGCATACACAAAGAATATAGACAAGTTTGAAACTGTACATGGATTTGAGGCTAGGTTTAATACATAAGAGAACAGAAGACGATAGCCAACGATCGTTGCTCCTTTCCTGTATACTACAATAAGGTAAATAAATACATACACACACACACGTGTGTGTGCATGCGCACTTATTTACTTGTATTTAGCAAATTGTAATGTTCAGGACAAATGCTACGTTCGTCGCTCGCGCCTTGTGCATCCAACCGTCAATACTGGCTTTTGAAGTTTTCATGTTGTCTGCCTAAACTATTTCTTTTCTCCACGTTGCTCCGCAAACGCATACACCAATATGGGAAACTACATTTCTTTAAACACTTCTTCCCCAGTTTCTTTATACGTTCTCTGGTTTTTCTTCTACCCTACGTTAAGTCTAATTTACTGGTTAAATATCTTTTAATGTTGGCAATTCCAGCTTATCTATCTTTCTCTGAATGTTTCATCAGACAGGCTTGGAACCATTTTGGGTGCTGCTTTCTGTATCCTATTTCTCACATTGTTTTGTGGGGGAGTGCCCATGTTCGCAGTCATGCAATTCCCGAGAGAGAGAGAGAGAGAGAGAGAGAGAGAGAGAGAGAGAGAGAGAGAGAGAGAGAGAGAGAGAGAGAGAGAGAGAGAGAGAGAGAGGGGAGAGAGAGAGAGAGAGAGAGAGAGAGAGAGAGAGAGAGAGAGAGAGAGAGAGAGAGGAGAGAGAGAGAGAGAGAGAGAGAGAGAGAGAGAGAGAGAGAGAGAGAGAGAGAGAGAGAGAGAGTGGAGGAGAGAGAGAGAGAGAGAGGAGGAGAGAGAGAGAGAGAGAGAGAGAGAGAGAGAGAGAGAGAGTGAGAGAGAGAGAGAGCGAGAGAGGAGAGAGAGAGAGAGAGAGAGAGAGAGAGAGAAGAGAGAGAGAGAGAGAGAGAAAGAGAGGAGAGAGAGAGAGGAGAGAGAGAGAGAGAGAGAGAGAGAGAGAGAGAGAGAGAGAGAGAGAGAGAGAGAGAGAGAGAGAGAGAGAGAGAGAGAGAGAGAGAGAGAGAGAGGAGAGAGAGAGAGAGAGAGAGAGAGAGAGAGTGTGTGTGTGTGTGTGTGTGTGTGTGTGTGTGTGTGTGTGTGTGTGTGTGTGTGTGTGTGTGTGTGTGTGTGTGTGTGTGTGTGTGTGTGCTTTCAACATAGAGAGAGCGAGAGCGAGAGAGAGAAAGAAAGAGAGAGGGAGAGAGAGAAGGTAGACTAATATCCCATCCATGTTCCCGTCCGTTCCTTTGCCTTCCCACCCTTGAAAGCAACTTGCTGGATGACTCACATCTTGTGCCCCTCGTAGCCTATGCCCCCCAGGGGCCTCTCCCACTCCCACTCCCTTCACGCACCAAACTCCTTGAATCTCCACCTTCACCATCTTCGCGAAGCAGAAACTGGGGGGAGGAAAACTGTATCCACTTCCCGTGGCCGGCCGGGGCCTCGGCTCTGTTTACCCACGAGTTCCTGACGTCACACCAGGTCATCGGTGACGTCATATCGTCGAGGCGACCCGACCCGAACCGACGCCACTTCAAGAAGAGTGTCGTCGGTGTGTCTCGCTGGGGAAATTGAATTGTTTCCATGCGAGTCCCTTCTCCCCCTTAATTTGGATCCCTTCCCACTGCACTTCGGGTGACGTCACGCTTTTCCAGTGATAAACCATATCTATATTCAATCTCTCTCTCTCTGGGTTAGGTTATGTTAGTGCATCGGCCTCAAAGTTAGGTTCAAAGCTGGGTACGCCATCTATGTTGGGAGATGGGACCCGTTGGGGAAGAATTCTACTCTTGCTCAAAGGATCCGTCATCCATTCAATGCACACATTTCCAGGCGACGCTCTCCCCTTTCATCTTACCCAATTATCCAGTCAGTTAGCCTTGCAGGCATCATCCGGTGAAGCGCCCTACCTTTCATTTACAAAGGCAAACCTTTGCTATTTGGGACACCACTCTATCTTCCCTTCCCTTCCCTCCCTCTCCCCTTCCTTCCTTCTTTCTTTCCCTCCTTCCTTCCAACCTTCCTACCTCCTTCGTACCTTCCTTTCCCCCTCTCTCCTTTCTACCTTCCTTCCTTTATACTTTCCTTCTTTCCCTCTTTCTTCTTAACTCAACCGGCAGGAATTTTCCCCCACAATGTTCCCGTAGTTTAATCTTGGCAAGTGCGCTCTCCTTCTCCTCCTCTACCTCCCCCCACCACTTTACATCTTTATTTTCCTCTTCATTCTTTCTTCCGTTTTTTTCTTTTCTTTCTCTTTCTTCGCACTGTGGGTCTCTGTGCTTTATTGCGGTCACCAGCTGAGATGTATCACCACCTCTCGTAAGGCGAGAGAGAGAGAGAGAGAGAGAGAGAGAGAGAGAGAGAGAGAGAGAGAGAGAGAGAGAGAGAGAGAGAGAGAGAGAGAGAGAGAGAGAGAGAGAGAGAGGGGGGGATCAATGTTCCCCCCCTCGAAATCCCACCCCCATTGTTTCACTCAGGTTACACTACATTTTCCCTCGACTCAAGGGTCCTGCACCCTCACTGCCACCAAGCGACAACAACAACAACAACGGAACTGCCACAACCCGATACCACTGGCCGTGCCACCTCTCATGTTCTCCCTCGCCAAAGATCGTTAGCAAAGCCCCCAACCCCCAAATGCCATTAATTAATTAACTAATTACATCACCCCAACACTGACCATCAGCTGGTTGACATGTCCAGCAAATTTTGTTTTGGGATACCGCCAGGCAATTCGATTGAAGCTCCCACTTCGTTCCTAATCTGACCTTTATCCCCATCAATAAATTAACAATATTAATCGGAGTCCATTGCTGAGCAAAGGCCTCTCCCAATCTCTCTCAAGAGTCGAAGGACGGTGTCAACCTAGGTCACTCCTGCAAACCTGTTCCCTTGTTACTTCTTCAAGGCCCCACACCGCCGTACATATACAGCGCTCTCAGGGCTCGCCTTAGTTGAAGTCTTAGGGTCTAAAAGCGTCTGTAATGACCGCACCATGTAAGTCGTGAGATCCAGCGAACGTTTTCATTTTTTCCCCTTGAAAATCCCTTAATTTCCGCTATTCTTACCATCTTCAGGAAACTTGCTGAAGAGTTTCGGTGTGCACTTTCCAAAAGCTCTACAGCCAAAATCGAAATTGCCTCTTGGTTGGTCAAATCCTCACTGTGTCTTATGGTCAAGTCAGTGTTTATTCGAAAATCTCGCAATAATTATCTATGCTTTCTCCATCTCTCCATCGACATGACCCTTAACTGGTTAAAGTCCTGGGGGTCTTTAATCAGCGTCTGCTCTTCTGTTCTTTTGTCCTTGGGCCTTCGATCCGTCCGCGTTGTGTGTGTGTCGCAACAAAAGCTGTCACGAGTGAGTCTCAAACTCGAAGTCATCAGACCTTCGAAGTCCACGGCTAAACAAAGAAGGATGAGGAGTCTACGCCAGGTGGCGCTGAATAGCTGCGGCTAAAGCCGTTAATTATGCCCTATTATGAGCTTAAAGGACTGTTGGGGCAAGTGTTGTGTAGTTGCGGCAGATATCAGCCACTTCTGGGAATCGGAGGAATATGGGATTCGAACCCACAACGAAGCGAATACGAGAGCAGCACGCTTCCAATGAAGGTTAAATGTGGAAAAGTGTGCATTTTCATTTTCAAATTTTCTTTTCTTTATGTGACTACATGTGTTTATCCAGAAGTAATATTCCAAAGGTAATTCAAATGTCTTGCTCTGAAAGACCAACCCACCTTTGTCACCTTTATCAAAACAATAATTATATATATAATATATATCTGCTGCAGATATATATATATATATATATATATATATATATATATATATATATATATATATATATATATATATGCAGCAGTTCCAACCACTCCCACTATACCAGAGCCGCCACCACTACGGACTATCCCTTCTCCTCACACCCAACTTCCCCTCCCACTTCTCTCTCTCTCTCTCTCTCTCCCCTCACACCCAACTTCCCCTCCCACTTCTCTCTCTCTCTCTCTCTCTCTAACACACGCCTCATCCTCGTCTTCCACTAGCGGGGCACTCCCCCCTCCACGCCCCCAGCCCCACACAGGCCGGGCCGACGAGATGACTCACCGACGAAGGCGGCGGAGACGGCGGAGGAGGCAGTGGCGGCGGCGGCGGAGCGGTCGGCTTGCCCCGTGCAAGCGCATGCACGGCTCCCATGGGAGGAAGTGGTACGCGGTTCTCCTCTTCTAGCTCGTCTTCTTCTTTCTCCCCTTCCCTTTCCTATTCCTCCCTCTTTATCATCACTTCCTGTCTTCCCACCTTTCTCCTTGGCCGTCTTTATCTCACCATACTTCTTCCTTTTTTTCTTTCTTTTCTTTTATTTCTTTCTACTGAACTTGTTTATCAGACCGTGTCTGTCACTTGGGCCTTTCCTCTTTCAATATCACCTTCGTCGCCGCAAGGGCGATTGCCACTCAATAAAATAGTCTGGCGGCAACATACCACCTGGTATGAATAGGGTTCATCGAGATGGTATATACACCCTTCGCTCCTGTACGATTCCCAGTGACATGAATAAAATAGCTGAACGGCAGGAGGATTACAAGAACGGTGACATCCGGTATAGGTCTTCATTCTCATCCTACTTCATCCACTTTACTTCGCATCCTGCTGAAACAGTGCCAGACCTGGCACCAGGAACCACTTGGACAGCCTGCCGCCGCCGCTGCCGTCAGAGGTGGAGGAGGTGGTATGAAGTGGAAGGTAGTCCTTTTGCGCTTAAAGCTGACTATTGTAGCTCTGCACTACCCTGGACCGGAGTTCCAAATAACCTCCTTCACAAAGGGCCAAGGGTCATCCAGATAAACTCTACTACTAGACAAAAGCCTCCCTTAACCACTTCTACGAGTCACACGGCTGAGAACACCTCTGCCACGCCACTCCTGCGAACTTCTCTATCTCGTCCCTTCACTGGTTTCCCTGTACCCGTGGTGACCAGTCAGTGACACACTCGCTCCATTTGCTATCCTCCTCTCCTCTTTCTTGCTCAGGACGTCTCCAGTTAACTAGATATTTCTATAAGTTTGCCAATGGCTTATGGAAAGGAGGGGGGAAGGCCTGGGAGTGAAATAGGGCACCTATCGAAATCCCTATCCCGGCTGAATAAAATCAGCTGCGATAGCAAAAATGAACAAATAAATAGGTAAACAATTAAAATTAATAGAATAAAGATAGAACAAAAATAATACTAAATAAAATAAAAGTATTTTTATTAATAGAAACACCAGATCTTTCACCCAGTGCTCGGAAATCCACACTAGGAAATCCACTGCCTAAGCATCCAAGCGGGTAATCCGCTTACGAGTGAGAGAGAGAGAGAGAGAGAGAGAGAGAGAGAGAGAGAGAGAGAGAGAGAGAGAGAGAGAGGGGGGGGGGCTCCCCCGATTATTTTAAGTTTCGTTCTGGCTAGCAACCGGCGATTTTATTCAGCTGAGGAAGTACAATGAACCGCAGATGGATGGACGTGCCAAGCTGATAAAACGAATATATGAAACAGATGAATGGAAAATGAAACACTAAGAGAATCAGCTACTATGACATCAATCTGAGATTTCAACCGCGATACACTGTTACGTTAAATCAAAAGGAAAGAGTTAATTGCAGTTTTGAATTAAACCCAAAATGAACCCGATTCGAGGCGGAGTCTGGTGCTAAATATTGACATTCCAGTCTCTCTCGCACAAGGATTGAAACGAATGGAGAGAAAAAAATATGAAAGGCAGATTTTCAAGACTGGAACCATACATGTATGTTTATGCACGTATGCATATGTATGGATGTATGTATTATATATATATATATATATATATATATATATATATATATATATATATATATATATATATATATATAACGATGAGTAAGTGAATAAACAAATTATATGAAAACAATAAAATAAATGGAAATGACACTATAAATAATAATACTAATACCTAATAATAATGATAATAATAATAATTATAGGATCAACACTTATTCATAGTAATAATAATAACAATTACGTCAACAATAACATCCACACATGAGACCAGGGCCAGGTCCATTTTTTCCGTGCACACGCTTGACACGGCCACCCGCCAGAGCCCTATCAAAACAAAACCTCCACACATGTCCGACTGGATAAGCAGATTAACCCTTACCTGATGACTGTCGCCAGGCGATTTTATTCGTCTCCATGGCAACCCCGTGGTAGTCAAGGGAAAACAAATACAAAGTGCAATATTCTGATCTGGTCACACGTTTTGAGTTTTAAGTAAATTCAAATGTTGTGCATATATCTACTTCACTCACTCACTCACACACACACAAGTCTGAAAAGCATCGCAGTACTGGAACCCGGCACCCCAGCTCTGGTGGACAAGGGGTTGTGTGTGTGTGTCTGTATTTACCTAGTTGTTAAGGGAAGGGAGCTATGTTCGTGGTGACCCGTCTTTGTATCTTTAAGCATCAATTTTTTTCTTAAAATCTTGAATATTATTGGCACACACACTGTGTGTGTGTGTGTGTGTGTGTGTGTGTGTGTGTGTGTGTGTGTGTGTGTGTGTGTGTGTGATCACAACATTACCCATAAATCAAGTCATATTTGAGCTCTGAGCTCCCATCCGGGAGGGTAAATGGCGTCAGTCACGAGTCCAACACGTGGTCCGAGCCCATGGTGAGTCACACAAACCAATCCACCTTTAACCCCATTCTCACCTGGAGATTACAACACAAGGGATGCCAACACTGGAGCTCTTAATTGTTTGCCTGGGCGTGGGAGGTTGAGAGAAAGAGAAAGAGAGAGAGAGAGAGAGAAAGAGAATGAGACAGAAAGAGAAAGAGGAAAAAAGACAGAGATAGGAGAGATAGGAGAGAAAGAAAGAGAAAAGTGGAAACAGGTGAGACGGGAGTTGTGCAAGAGTTGTGGCTGAGGATGAAAGTGGCGATGGTGTGGTGGTTCAAAATGGAAGTAGTGTGGGTGGAACAACGATGCCTCTGCATGCGAGAGGCGAAGAGGAGGAGGCGAAGAAGTTGTGAAAAAAATAATAAGATTGCCTTACCATAAATATATACATATACAGACATGTACCGTATATACAATCGTGCCTACACGATTACTCTCCCCTCTATCAACTACTGTGATATTTTTTATTTAGTTTGAGCAATATGGCATAACCCTACTATTCCCACTGCATCCCCCCCTCTCTCTCACACACACACACCTACGCTGTCAACTCCGCAACAACCAAAAAGCCGTCGACCTAAACGTCTGAACGTGTTTGAAGAGCCAAGAGAAAGTAACAATGGCCAAAACCACATCATAAAAGGTCGTGAACAAGGTGGGTTATGAAACCAGTGTTGGGAACCCGTAGTATTTAACTAAATAAAATTTCGTTCCTTTATATAATGACGAACCTTATGAATCTGGTTCTGGCACCATACAATTCCATTCACTTGGATCTCAGTCCTTAAACTTTGTGGCGAACGTGATGGAGACTTAAGCCGAGTATGCAGAATACGATGATAGGCTTGAAACAACAACGAAAGTCTAACTGTATTGCTGACTGGAAGCAATGCAACAGAAAGTGTGGCTTTTGAGGGGGTGTATTAAAAATAAATAAATAAAATAAAATAATAATAATAGTCAGTTTACTTAATTAACAGTGATACAGATACACTAAACATATACAATTTGTGTTCATTTCAGTACTAGTCTAATTAGAGAAAATAATGGGGATGAGGATGCTAGGAGCCGGTGTCCGCAGAATGATAATGTATGCCGCGACCGCGAGGGGCCGGGGGCCATATCAGTGATAATAAGGTCGAAGGTTGTGTTTGTTTGTTTGTGTGTGTGTGCATGTGTAAAGCCTTGAGTCTCTTAATTGATCGGTCCATCATCCGTCTATCGCTTGAGGCCCACAGGAGGCCGCACCGCCCTGGCAGCTTTTAGGCCTCAAACCAATAATCCATCTTCGATCTTCCGTGAGCTAAATCAGGTCCGGCAGGTAAAATCTGGGGTGTGGGTCAGTAAGCTATTTAAGTCGTGGCATCAGTTTCAGCTCCATCTTTTCACTTTTCTACACCATTATTGCTATCACCACATCATAATCATTATCATCTTCCGTGCCGGGTCTCACTTTTTTCTTTTCTTTTTTATTCTGGCTGCCACTACCCTTTCTTATTCATCTCTGTGGCACCTGTTATTCATTCCTTGCATACCCGGTACCACTATCTATTCTGTCTGTTACCAGGCTCCGTAATGCAATGCCACTTCGGTCGTGAAGGGATCAAAGCAACTGTTTTCATTATTACTTTTATTGAAGCTGTCGTTGTTATTACTGTCATCAACATTATAGAAAAAAAAATGGTCTGTTGCTGTATCACTCCTCACTGTATCAAACAATTCAGGCACCACTTTGCTCCGGGAGGGTAAGCTGATTCAAGGAGTAACAAGGGACGGGTCTCGCTCGCTTCCGGTCACTGCAGGCCTTCAATAGCATTTAACGCTTGGTTCTAATGGCATAGGTAGGGTAACGAAAAACCGGCGGGCGTTTGCCGTAGATTGTGTATGTATATATATATATATATATATATATATATATATATATATATATTGGTTTAAGTCACTGTAACTTTGTTACGGGTTAGCTGGGTTCGAATCCTCGGCTCGTCCACGTTTCAATTTCCAACGGATGCCTCCATCGAGCGATTCTTCAGTCTCGACTGCGATGGCATGGAATTTAAAGTGATTTGTGGTTGGAAAAAAAAAATATATATATAACCCAATCTGTGCAGGATAACATTTTCCCTTTCATTATGGAAGTTACCAGGTTACTTTATTAATTTTCATGTCAGAAAATGCGAGAAAGAGCGAGGTTGGCTAAATGTGCAGCAGCAAAGGAATCTACATTAGACATCATGACATTCATGAGACGAAAAAAACACATTTTCAGGGGCAAGACAAAGGCCAAGCCAGAAGACGCAAGCACACTGCATTACGGAGGATTTAAATTTGTTAGAAGAGAAAATACATCATGAAAACAAGACGTGGCCGATGCCTGGGACTTGTAGGTGGAGTTTGGTACTCAGTAGGCTACGTGGAGCTTAATTATAGCAAGGGCTAGCATGAAGAATATGAAAGCATTTCAGTGTCTCTCATGACTACAGAGGAAAAAACTATACATATGTATAGGTGTTTTATAAAGTACATTACCATATCCGGTTTTTCGTATCTACACAACAAGCGGCTGGCATGAACGAGTTGAATGGGTTAACATTGAAAGACCGAGTCTGGTATCTGGAGGTGGACATCAATGTCTATGTGGGTAGACTGATAAATGCTCGAATACAGTCTTAGTGTCTCCCTTTAAAGACTTCATTACGGTTCACACCAAGCAATCCTCTTCAGTAAAACAGGAAAATTAAGGCTGAATTCGGCGAGGAGGAGGTCCTATATTTAATGGCTACAGGAAGGAAACCTCCCACACCCACCACATCTCTCTTCCGCGCGACATCCCCAAGAGGCAATACATGTCTCTGGTTACGGCGCCAAGGCTCTAAGAGGAGGTTCAAGTAAAGTAAAAAATTATTTGGAGTCCACTACTGAACCAAGGCCTCTCTCAATCTCATCCACGCATCGTGCAACTGTGCCAACCTCTACCGTGCCACTTCCGCAAATTCAACCTCTTTCTATCTCATATATTTACTTTCTGAAGGCCTCTCTCTTCCAAGCTTACCATATCCTGACACTCCAGTCAGTAACACGCTCGATCCAGTATCCTCTTTTCTGGTAACTTCTCCGTCTCCGACACCATTTCAACTTCTGTTCCCTTGTTGCCTCTACGTTATCTTTCATTCCAGTGTTCCCAGCTCTTCCAATCCCTCAGTGTTCTTTACTGCACTCGGGGAAGACGCGGGAGACGGAACCAGGCGGGATGGATTTATACAAACAAGACACGATGGAATCAATAAGGGAGGGCGAAACCACAGCAAACAACTCTCGCTCGGGACTCGACCCACGGCCTCTGGGCCAGGGAGAGACGGGAGACTTCAAACACTATCGGGGAATGAAGAGGAGGAATGGGGTTAGAGAAATTTTTGGAGGAATGGGGTAGGGGGGAGAAGAGGAGGAAGGGAGGTGGGAGAAGAGGAGGAGGGGTAGGGGGAAGAGGAAGAGGAAAGTGGGGGAAGAGGAAGGTGGGGAAGAGGAGGAAGGGGGTAAGGGGAAGAGGAGGAATGGAGGTGGGGAAGAGGAGGTGGGGAAAAGAGGAGGAGGAAAGGGGCAGAGGAAAGAAGAGGAAGAGGAAGAGGAGGAGGAGGAGGAGGAAGAGGAGGAGGAGCTAGAGGAGGAGGAGCTTTGCAACCATGAAGAGACATCCCTTATTTGGTAACCTTGAAATTTGGGGCGCAAGGTAACGGAGGACTCTCCTGAAGGGAGTGGTACTGGTAATGGTAATGACCACGGTAATGAATATAAGAATGGTAATGGTTATAGCACTGGCATAGCAGTGAATGGTGCTAGCAGAAAATTTGAATGTGCGTGGAGCGTGCGTGCGTGCGTGCATACGTGTGTGTGTGAGAGAGGTAAACATGCCCTGGCTCCCGCTAGGCGATTTTATTCACCCGAAGGAAACCCCTGGATACCATAGCTTGCCACTTAACAGTGCCCCTGATGACTAACAAGAGGTGTGGCGAGCAACGCATTCACATCTTATTTCTACTTGACGACAAACTATTTTTCCCACTCGCATATCTAATGGTTTTTCGCTGTTTGGAGTCTTTCGCCTTCCTTCCCCGAGTCTGCTCCCGGTTTTTTTTTTTTTTTTATACTCGTCTTCACATTTCTTTTACTCTTTCGTGTTTCCTTCCATACCTCTTATACGTGTTATTTCCTCTCTCTCTCTCTCTCTCTCTCTTTAACAAACATACATACATACACACACACACACCGCTACAGCGGTCCGAGTTCGAATCCTGCCCAGGGCTGAAATAATTTCAGTATCGCTGTGCTGGAAACCATTACTCCAACTCCTGTGGGCGGGGAGTTGGGTGTGTGTGTGTGTGTGCGTGGAAGGTCACAGCATTACCCATAGATCGGTCATATATGATCTCTTCTGGGAGGGAAATAGCTGTCGATCACGAGCCCAATATGTGATCCAAAATCATGGTGAATTACACACACACTCACGCACACACGAGGAATCCAAATCCATAAAACCTCTGCGGCAGATAAACATAGGCAGTTCCCCGCAGGTATGAATTAGCAAACGAAGCGTTGCGCGTGGTGAACTCTGAACACAAAGAATCAATCTCATAAATTACTCTTAGTCAGAGCTGAACTATGAAAAGAGGACCGAATATTAAATGAATCCTGCAAACTCGAACTACGTACCCATGCACACACGCGCGCACACGCACACGCACACGCACACACACACACACACACACACACACACACGAGTCCAACACGTCATCCAAGACCATGGTACGCTCGAGGGTGCAGTGGTACCAATCCCAACCGCTAAATCAGCAGTATGAGCTCAACATTACTGCACTGCGACCAGGCACAGGAATTGCATATGTGTATTCACCTCGGATCTGCTGCAGCCTCTTTTCGAGACAGCCAGACACCACCCTACGGCAGTGAGCTCAGAGCTCATTATTAGCAGATCTCTGGGTAGGTCTGAGACCACTCACAGTCCACACACCGGGAATGCAAGGTCACAACTCCTTGACTAACGTCCCGTACCTACTCGCTGCTAGGTGAACAGGGGCTACACGTGAAAGGAGACAAACCCAACTTGTCTCCGCCCGGCCGGGGAATCGAACCCCGGTGTGTGTGTGTGTGTGTGTGTGTGTGTGTGTGTGTGTGTGTGTGTGTGTGTGTGTGTGTGTGTGTGTAAAGTCACAATGTTACCCATTATTCGGGTCATAACACCTGATCCAAGACAGTGGTGAATCACACACACGATGGCGCGGTGGTAGAGTTCCCGGCTGCCACTACGGCGGCCCGGGTTCAAATCCCGCCCAGGGCTCAAATAATTTCAGTATCGCTGCGCTGCGAGTCGTTACTCCAACTCTCGTGGGCGGGGGGTTGGGGTGTGTGAGCGTGTAAGGTCACAGCATTACCCATACATCAGTCATATATGAGCTCTGAGCTCTCTTCTGGGAGGGAAATAGTTGTCGATCACGAGTCCAATACGTGGTCCAAGACCATGGTGGTGAGTCACACACATGCACACACATTAACGTTCACAAACTTTTGGGGAGCGCGGGTGGCCTGACACACTTGGCACTTTGACCCTCCGGCATACTTGGCACTGTTGTCCCTTAATACCTGGGATTCGCGCACCTGGTCCACTTGGCGCAAGTACACCAACATAATGTACACATTGTGCACATGCCTAATTAAACGGCACCCCTGGCATTTGCATCACACGACTCTTACAGAACAAGCCAAAGCTGATTAATGAGCAATTGGTCCTACAAAGTATTTTTTTCTTACTTGGCGAAAATGCACATACCTACCATCTTACATCCTTAACCACTGACTGATGGACCATAATTATGTCCTCAAATAACATCACAGCATTGCAGCTGTACAATCATTTGCAATGCTATGAAGTTATCTGGACACACTTTGGTCAACCAATCACGACGTTAGGCGATCCAGTGTATTTCCAGGAAGAAAGGAAGGAAGGAAGGAAGGAAGGAAGGAAGAGAGAGAGAGAGAAAGTTGCTTCCACTGCCCCATGGGTTCCAAAACTATGTGGCACAAACCTCACGTCCTTGGCACAGGCGTCATTCCCATGACACGTATTCATAACCGTCTCATATCTGGCACTGACCTCACACGCCGCCCGTGGAATCGGTGCCCTTGGCAAACATTATAAGTATTTGTTTACATAATTGGCACACTTGGCACTCGCCTTGGCACTCTCGCGCCCTAAGTAATCAGGGCACCACCTAGCGTACGAAACAATATGACACAGACCGATGAAGTACACCTACGTTAGTAATAACACGAAGGTGTCTAAATTCACCGTTCATTCTCTACGTAGTCGAGTAATGTGGCCTCACTTGTTAGCGACCTCACCTGCAGCCTTGATATGAGGCAACCCGGGTGACCAGTTTTAGCACAATTATGCTACATTTAAAATATTTTCCTTGAAGTAATAATAGACCAATAAATTATATATATATATATATTATATATATATATATGTATATATATATATATATATATATATATATACACACACATGTATACAACAGAAACTGAGCATATTAAAAGGAACACAATATTTAACATTATTTTTGCCAATCCAGCATCATTTCAACGGCTGTCTAGCATATTTGCTCTTGAAAAATCTGGTCACCCTGTAGGCAACAGCCTCAACAACCTTCCCCATACAGACACTCCTGTAACTTTGTTCTGGTTGACGCCAGATGATCTTATTCGGTTTCTGAAACTCTTTCGCTGCGGTGACTCACCCTAGACTTCATCCTGGCGAACGACAGACAGTCATAATCGGCTTGAGTGACACCAAATCATAGGTTGGGGGGGGGGTTCCCAAGAAATAATGAAGGGATAAATAAAAGATACATAAATGAATAATAGCTGTGCATGCAAACACACGCGCGCGCGCACACACACATTTTATATATATATATATATATATATATATATATATATATATATATATATATATATATATATATCACAGGTGAGAAATGTAGTAACACATTTGTAAATCACAACTAACACCACCCCCAGGTATGATTTGGTTAAGATACGTTGATGATATTTTCACTCTTTGGGATGAGAGTTGGAGTCCCTTTGATATTTTTCTAGATAAACTTAATAATTTAACAACCAACATCAAGTTCAAAGTGGAATGGGAAAAAGATGACAAAATCCCCTTTTTAGACATCTTAATCATGAAGAATGGGAATAAGCTTGCTTTTACTGTTTTTAGAAAGAACACTCATTCAGGTAGTTACCTCCATTTCTTCAGTCATCACCCAGATCACATTAAAAGGAGTGTAGCTTCGGGACTTTTTCTCCGAGCCTTTAGGATTTGAAGCCCCCAATTTTTAGAACACGAATTAACTTCTATCAAGTCCCAATTAACAAAATTAGCCTACCCTCATTGGTTTCTGGATAAAGCCCTTAGTCAAGCCAGAGCAAGTTTTTTCAAACACCCTTCCACTAAGTCAAAGAAAGAGAGACAAAATCCCCTAGTCATCCCCCTCTCAGAGTCCATCAGTCAATTGTCCAAGTTTCTTCCCAAAGAGAAAGTAAATTTAATTCATAACTACCCTAATACTATTAATAAAAATGTTGTTAATGTTCACCAGAGGTTGAAGGAAGAACATATCCCAGGTGTTTACTCCCTTCCATGTAAAGATTGTAACCTTTCATACATTGGCCAGACGGGGAGAGACCTACCGACAAGATTAAATGAACACAAAAGGTCGATTAGATATGGCCAAATAAATTCAGCAGTGTTTCAACACGTTAATAAATTTAATCACCGGATGGACTGGGAGAAATCTGATCTCATTTATAAATCAGGGTGTGGGTTCAGAAGGAAAATGGTGGAATCAACATTAATTGATTATCTGCCCACGATGAATATTTCCAAGGGGCAATGGACCCCAGACATCATTTCAGGACTATTCATCACCAAAAATATTGTCAACAAGCTTCCTCCCCCTCCCCCTGACCCGACCTCGTGTCAGCCTCAGGTCAACTAGGGTTGGGGCAGTGATGTTCTTTATTTTCTCATGTTCCCTTTCTTTTGGAAGAGGTTGCTACTTAAGATAGCCTCCTCCCTGCCACTTTGTACTACTGAAGAGGATTGCAGGTAGCAATCGAAATATATAGTTCCGCTTACGCAACTTTTTCTTTCGTCCGACTGTGGTGTTAGTTGTGATATATATATATATATACATATCTATATCTATATATATATATATATACACACACACACACACACATACATAAACAGATCCCTACACACACATACCAGCATTTCCTGTGTACCGTTATACAACTGGTACTCACGTGCCCCCGACCCTGGCACACCCGGCATCCATCACACATATCCGGGTACTCCTGGGACACACCAGCAACGTACCTGAAAGAAAAAGGAAAAACACATTAATCGAGAATCCAGGCGCGGCACACGAGGGGGGCGGGGCGGGCCGGGGGATGACGTGGGTAAAGGCAGGTGAGAGGCACAAGGTCACGGAGTGAGGTGGTAAGGATGGACGGGTGGAGGAGGAGGAGGACGAGGAGGACGAGGAGGAAGAAAGGGCAATGGATATGATACAGGGGTGGGAGAAGGGAGAGAGGGAAGGGAGAGAGGGGTGGGAGAAGGGAGAGAGGGAAGGGAGAGAGGGGTGGGAGAAGGAAGGAGGTGGGAGAAGGAAGGAGGTGGGAGAAGGAAGGAGGTGGGAGAAGGAAGGAGGTGGGAGAAGGAAGGAGGTGGGAGAAGGAAGGAGGTGGGAGAAGGGAGAGAGGGGTGGGAGAAGGGAGAGGGGTAGGAGAAGGGAGAGGGGTAGGAGAAGGGAGAAGGGTGGGAGAAGGGAGAGGGTGGGAGAAGGGAGAAGGATGGGAGAAAGGAGAGAGGGGTGGGAGAAGGGAGAGAGGGGTAGGAGAAGTGACAGAGGGGTAGAAGGGAGAGAGAAAGGACAGAGAGAATGGAGAGATAAAAGGGAAGGGGATAGGAAAAAGGACGAGTAGGAAAAGGGAGGCGGGAGAGAAGGAAATGAGAGAAGAGAGAAGGGCAATAGAAGGGAGACAGATCGGAGAATGGAGGGAGGGAGGGAGGGAGGGGAGAAGGGAGAAAGTGAAAGAAGGGACAGAAAGAGAGGGACGAAGGGACAGTGAAGGAAAAGGAAGAGGGAAAGGTGGGAAGTGACAAGGGTAGAAGGGAAAAGGAGGTATGGCGTCGACGAAGGAGGAGAGAGAGAGAGAGAGAGAGAGAGAGAGAGACTATGCGAGGAACAAGGAAGGACACAAGATACTGGGGCCAAAATTGAGGGAATAATAATAATGATGATTATGGTGACGATATTATTATTATTATTATTATTATGATACGATGATGACGACGACGATTACGACGATGGTGATGATGATGATAATGAGGAGGAGGACGTCACACTTTTAAATAGAACCTCCATCACGCCTCAAGTGAAAACTGCCTAGCGTTGGTCACAACAAAATTCCATAAAATTTCTCAACACGTTGGAGGCGTTCTTACAAAAATGAACAAACAACAACGGGGCGGGGATTGAGGGGGAGTGACAGACTACCCCGCCTTACCCAACTTGCAAAACAGACTATACGAACGATCTCTGGTCTAACCTCTAAAGTCTACGAGGAGAAATTTGATCTACACAAATGGCATCTGGCGAAAACGTAAACCTGGGTACCCCAATTCCGTTTTCTTTAACTTATGGACGGACGGGATAGACTCTTTCTTGACCCTTTCCACACTGGGTGGTGCCACTTTCCCTTTATTCTGGCTACCGCCAGCTGATTCTATTCATCTCAGCAGCGACGACGTTACAGACATCCCACATAACACCGAGCAATTTTGTGCAAGAGCTCCTGTCCAAGCGAGTCGATCTGGTTTCGAAGTTGCGGTCAACAGCCCAAGGAGGTGTGGCTGCGGCCATTCTTCCTGTAGGATGATGCCTGTTCCCTCGCCGCTGCCGCCGCCTCGCCTGCAACACGACACGGGCAGAGAGATCCACCCCCCGTCGCATCAAACAGATAGTAAACATCGACAAGCGATGGCGGTTGCGTGCGCGCGTGCATTCATCGAAACTTCGTGTGTGGTTCGATACGGTCTTGGTATCACGTACTGCACTAATTGACCGACAGCTATTACCCGTCCAAATGAAAGTTTAGAGCTTATATATGGCCCGATCTAAGGGTAATGATGCGACCTTACACACATACACCAGAACTGGAGTGCCAGTGTGTGTGTGTGTGTGTGTGTGTGTGTGTGTGTGTGTGTGTGTGTGTGTGTGTGTGTGTGTGTGTGTGTGTGTGTGTGTGTGTGTGTGTGTGTGTGTGTGTGTGTGTGTGTGTGTGTGTGTGTGTGTGTCGTTACCTAATAACTCTTACCCAATGGCGCATTGCGAGGCGGCACTAAATTCTCGCGATACAATTTTCGGCCGCACACCCGCCGAGTACATTTTTCTTTTCATGCCTGCCTTTGAATTCATGAATGTTCTGAGCACATCCACCATTCTCCCAGCTGCCTATTCACTTTGACCGTGCTTCTTTTTAGGAAATCGAACTTCTTGCGTCCCCGGTGACATTTCGTCTTTCATTCGGGCTGCCGCCAGACTCTTTCATTCATCTCCGTGGCGCCCCTTCCGTAGCGAAGGACTTCTCTTTCGATTATCCCTTAGGCTCGTTTCACACTTATCGACTTTTCACCGTGCGTAGTCCACGACACGACGTCGTGGTCGTGACGTGTGAAAGTATCTATAGACACCCATGGTTATTTGAGAGCAGGACGTGCCGTGGACGGCGCACGGCGAAAAGTCTGTACGCGTGAAACAAGTCTTAGATGGCCCTTCGTCTACAAAAAGGTCTATAGACTATAGTCACTAACCACATCTGTTCCGGGTGGCCCGTTTCTTCCATGCTGTCATCAAGCTATTTTTCATTAATATCCGTGGCACCCCCTCCCTTTCTTTCGTTCTTCCTGCAGCCAGAGTATTCTACCCATCTCCCTGTCATCCTCTTCGTAGAAAAGGTATTATTGTCTGTTTCGATGAACACTGCATTCGGCGGGCCAACATCCATCTCTCGTACTGTCGCCACAGTGGCGGTGCGCGCGACTGCGTACGAGATACAATGATAAAACATGTCAACAGGAGACCTGTCGATCCATAATGAGGCAGATATATATATATATATATATATATATATATATATATTTATATATATATTTATATATATATATGTGTGTGTGTGTGTGTGTGTGTGTGTGTGTTTATTTACCTAATTGTATACAGGAAAAGAGCAACGGTCGCTGGTTCCCGTCTCTGCTTTCCAATTTTATTATACATTGCCTCAAAATCAGATACAATTCCAACTTAATCAATATCCTTGATTTCCAATTATCATATTTATATTTGTAATTATGTGTGTGTGTGTGTGTGTGTGTGTGTGTGTGTGTGTGTGTGTGTGTGTGTGTGTGTGTGTGTGTGTGTGTGTGCGTGTATGTGTGTGTGTGTGTGTTACATGCTGGCGCCGTTGCATGTGGCAATGTGATGCCCTCAGAAGCGACAAAGGCCCGCCATACATCACTGTCACCCTTTGTCAAGTGCCACTTCTACCTAAAACGCCCACGGCAGTGTCACTTGGCACTGAATTCCACCCAAGCGCCGGCATGTCGCTCATTCAAGACCTCCCAAGCCATTGGAGAGGTGCCCGACGAACCTTGAACAAACTGTTTCAAGTCATCAGCCATTCTGAGTCCACTGTGAACAAAGTCCTCCCCAAACCTCTTCCACGAGCCGTGCGACCAAGCCAGCCGATGCCAAGTCACTCCTGCCAAGTGTGGGGAGTAATATAGAGAAATTAGCAGGACAGACGTGGTAGAAATAGGGAAAGCCTTTGTCTACAAGTGGACTTCGAAAGCCTGATGGCTTGACAGGACTTGAGCCTCCCAATCTGGCTTTTGCTTCTACCGTGAAGAAGCCATCAGACGCCCTAAATCCGGGAAACTGTGTCACTCCAAAGCCGAAAAGTGGGCGTTTATGAGCCCTAAACACAAGCTCCGCCATACCTCCGCCTACTTCCACACCACCCCCTCCGCCTCCTTCCCCGCCCCCTCCTCTTCCTCCCATCCGCCTCCTTCCCCGCCCCCTCCTCTGCCTCCCACTCACCTCCCCTGCCTCCCTCCACTCCGCCTCCTTTCCCGCCCCCCTCCTCTGCCTCCTTCCCGCCCACCTCAGCTTCCTCCCCTGCCCCCGTCCTCTGCCTCCTTCTCTGCGCCCCTCTTCTACCTTCGCTCCCGCCTGTGCATGGCACACCGATAAGAGGGCTTACATTTGTTTGGTACCATCGCAGGTAAACAGGTGCCAACACGCACACATGCAGTACCACGAGAAACAGATATTAGATCGATAGCTCTCTCTCACGCACAGACTCGCGAAAAAATACACACCAATGTACTCTACCATATTTTTGTTCTGGCAAATGCCTGACAAATATATTCAATTGAGGAGCGGCAGAAGACTGAAATCATTTAAGATAGAGACCAGACATAAGTCTGTAAGAGTGACGTGGACGAAGTTGGCACAATCGTGCTACTCGGAGAAGAGGTTGAGAGGCCCTTGTTCATCAATGGGCTCCATATTACTGAAAAATTGACCTTTAAACATCAATTAATCAATACGTATATATATATATATATATATATATATATATGTGTGTGTGTGTGTGTGTGTGTGTGTGTGTGTGTGTGTGTGTGTGTGTGTGTGTGTGTGTGTGTGTGTGTGTGTGTGTGTGTGTGTGTGTGTGTGTGTGTGTGTGTGTGTGTGTGACGTAAGTGGGAGTAGTAAACACGCGTCTTCGTCTGAGTTTATTCCCATCTAGTTTCCCAGGTATGTTGTTTTTTTTTTCAAGGGAACTCGGACTAACACTTGTGTTTCCTACTCCAACACGTCAGAATGTCTTTATATACAGTATATATATGAAGATGTAATATACGAAAGCGCTCTGCTTCGTTAGTTACTTTTTCCAAGTGGTCTACTTTGCATATATATATATATACATACATACATAGATCGTGGAGAGTGTGAGAAGTCTTTTTCAGCAATGGATCCCGAAAGGCTGATAACTCGCCTTGACTTGGTGATGGGGATTCCGCGAGTGCAGGTGAGCTAAAATAGAAAGCCAGAGGAGCACTCTGCCCCGGAGGTCGCCCGGGCTGCTGCTGCTGCCTCCTGCATCAACGTGATTGCAGGCCGCCTCGCCGCAATTTCCTCTATTCGTGAACCGGGAGCACGAAGGAAGCGACGGGAGGTCGGGCAGAAGAAGAATAGGAAGAAGAAGAAGAATGTAATGAGAAGAGAATACAAACACGCTTTGGTCGGTCGACGACGTCGCCTGTGGGATGCTATTATACAGTTGTTGCAGTTCATCGAATTTGTTACAACCCATTCCACCAGCTTCAGAATGCTGCCAAATGCAATTTGCCATGTTCTCCTCCGTCGGATTATACTGTACATGAAGTAGGTAAGTAGGTATGGAGGGAGGGAGATGGAAATAGAGAGAAAGAGAGAGAGGGGGGGGGTAGGGTGTACCCAGCGCAGAGAAAGAATTAATACCAATGCCATGCCACGGGATTGGATATGTGACCCGAGCAAGGCCCAGATCTACCCATGCATGTTGGATCCCGCTCTCCAAACCTCTACCCGCCCCCACCCCCACCTCACGTGCCGACCTTGTCCTGGGACCGTCGCGCCAATCCGCGAGTTAGTGGGTGCCAAAAGGTTAGTCAGCACTGACGGGCCATTGCAGGACCACCGTCCCGCCCCCGAGGGGATGTTGCGACCAGTCTGACTTTTCCATAGTGGCTTATTCCAGCTTCGCAAGATTGTGGTTATGAATGTTGAGTGCAATACGTAAAGGATAATTGTTATATGGGCGGTTGTGTTCTTCAGGTCACAGGTGGGTCAGCTGAGTAGTAAGCAACAAGGTCATGAGGTAGTCAGGCAGATCACCTGATGGGTGAGCAAAGTGAACAGGTAATTAGGCAAGAAGGCAGGCTAGCAGGACAAAATACGAGCTGGTAGGTAGATATGCCGGAAGGCAGAAAGTTATGTCGGATGACCTTCGCAGTAAAATTGTAATTGCACATACATATATATACACACATAGAACATTGTGTAGTTCAGTGTGTAGGAATGGTAGCGTGTGGTATTCGCACCACGCGGACCACGGTTCGAAGCTCACTACAACTGGGTTTCATGATTTAAATTACATCACTGTCACTAGTGATTTATTCCATAATACATTATATATATATATATATATTATATATATATGCTCTAAGTTGGTTTGGTAGCTGCCCAGAGGGAAAGTCACGAATATGTGGGTATGAAATAGTCTTTTAGCTTATCTCAGGAATGGTAATGTTGAATGAGACCATCTCTCCTTTCATATGATTTTTATTTATGTTTTTGCTTTGACTGGCACTTTATGAATTTGAGTAGTGTTAGTGTACGGGGTGTGGGAGAATGGATATTCAGATACAGACCTTATGTATGGTTATTCTCGGGCTGCAATTTTAAGACTGATTTCTCTTTGCTTGTTAGCTTAAAACGAAACATCTGAAAAGGTGTATAGCTCCTCTAAGGTGGACCTAGTCGTCCTCAGTATCTATGATTGGCTACGTTCATTTCTGTATATATGTTGACCAATAACATAAGGACCTAAAAGTCCTCCGACACGCCCCTTCGGGACACCTGGCCCTGACTGAATAGATATTTGTTCATTTGAGGGTCAGCGGGGTCATGTCATACATTAGTTACCAGAAAAGAAAACCCTTACCCCAACAAGATTGATTATGTTATCAGGTTTCGCTCCTTTTGAGTAGGGGGCCCACGCGCGCGATGCTAGTATCTAGTATCATCGCCCGTACAACGTGATGTTTCGTCATCAACCCAATCACCACACACACACAATATATATATATTGTATGTATATATATATATATATATATATATATATATATATATATATATATATATATATATATATATGTGTGTGTGTGTGTGTGTGTGTGTGTGTGTGTGTGTGTGTGTGCGTGTGTGTGTGTATTTGTATATATACATACATATACACAACTAAACGATAAAGTAATCCATTGCTGCTGGGACCACAACCACATCCTCACCCAACCTTGCACGCTCTCTCCACGCCAGCTTTGATTGTGAGCAGCAGGGGCGTGGCTTGTTTTGTATAGATAAAGTGACCAGCAGTTCTTAGGGACACGTGACCCGCAGCGACGCACAAGCCAAAACAGATGACGCCCTCTTACGAGCGATGCCAGCCCAGTTCACGTGAGACCACAGCCTTCAGTGGTCGAGTGCCAAGTCATCAACTATTCGGAGTCCACTGCTGAACAAAAGCCTCATCCACCTCGTTGAGTCGTATGCAAACGTCTTTCTATATTCTGTCTAGTTGGCTGAGCAGTCCTTATCCAACTCGTCTACCATTCTGAGTCCACTGCTGAACAAAGACCTTTCCCAACCTCTTCCATGAGTTTCACGACTGCCAATCTCTGCTACGTCACTCCTGCAAAATTGTCTATCTTGTCTCTCGACCTCTCTGGTCTCCTTCCTCCACGTAAAAACGAATAAATTATTTGACGACTCGATTTAACGTCGAGAAACCCCTCCTATCAGTATGCAAAAACGGTGCCCCTTACAGAAGACTATGTAATGTGGAACTTAATGAATCATGCCTTAAATTCAACTCGCCGGTGGCAGGGTTCGAAACGCCATCAACTCGACCTCCGTGACATGTAGCGACGACCTAACACACTAGGCCAGCGAGCATAAATACAATAATAATAATAATATTAATAATAATAATAATAATAATAATAATAATAATAATAATAATAATAAACAAATAAACGCCCTATTAGTAGTTTCCTCCCCTAACAGGTGAGCACCCACATCTCTTAAACCCCGGGGTTCCTCCGCACATGTCCTCCTCGCGCCTTCTTTGGGCCGCACCCTGACCATTACTCTTCCGCCTTCCGCCTACAGCGCCACCTACAGCACCGCCCCCATGACCGTGTCCGGCCTCCCAAGGGCCCGTCTCTCTCCCTGCGCCTGCATAAGGCACAAAGAATAGTTCCTTACGTATTGGATGAAGTGTTCAGCCTTGAGGATCCACTGCAGGACCGACGGCCTATCCCATGGGGAATAATGCAGCATCTATACCGGGAGAGAGAGAGAGAGAGAGAGAGAGAGAGAGAGAGAGAGAGAGAGAGGAAGGAGAGGAAAAAGAGAGAGGGCGAGGGATGGAAAGAGTTAGGGGGAGAGAGAGAGAGAGAGAGAGAGAGAGAGAGAGAGAGAGAGAGAGAGAGAGAGAGAGAGAGAGAGAGAGAGAGAGAGAGAGAGAGAGAGAGAGAGAGAGAGAGAGAGAGAGAGAGAGAGAGAGAGAGAGACGGGGGTAACCGTCGATCAAAATTCAGCCCAAGGAAGTCAAGTCCCGACTGGAATCCCAAAGAACAACATCAAACATTGGGATCAAGCCAAAGACGCCAACCTACGCAGAACAAGAAGTCTCATACTTTTCTTTATTTTTTGTCTTTTTCTGTTATTGTGGTAGAGCGCAGCCTCGACAAATACATCGAATCTACCTGTAGACAGGTAGATGGATCAGGAGTTTGCCTGGGAGCATGCCAGGATGATCCTCAGGTCTACAAAGTGGAAGTGCGAGCCGCGTTGTCGCGGCGTTTGATCCACCATGATTTGATTATCTATTAATATATTTACCTAGTTAGTAATCTATTTGTTCAAATAATATCTTCAGGTCTACAGAGGGGTAAATGCGAGTCTATGTTGCCGCGGCGCTTGATCTCCCAATGGTTTTTGAACGATAAGCTAACAGTACCCGCAGGGGAAAAACGAAATCACATAAACAACAGTAGTAGCAATCACTATACTACTACTACTACTACTACTAATAATAATAATAATGATAGATAATAATAATAATAACAACGGCCCGTAGAACACTATGCATGTATACATCCATATGTATGTACTGTATGTATGTATGTATGTAAGTATGTGTGTATGTGTGCAAGTCTGTATACGGCGTGGACCGTACCATCTGTTAATCAGCCCCGTGCTGGTTTCGGGGGGCGCCGGATCCTCGCGTTCCCTCCGGACCCCGGGACGATCGTGTCCGAGCGGTTCGACGGAGGAGCCGGGCACCCTTCCACACCTGCGGCGGCGACGTTGCGTAATGCGACGGAGGGAGGTGCGCCGTCGTCAACAGCAGGCTGCTGGGTTCAGACTCGATCCGTCGACGACTTCTCCAGCTGGGTGAGCCCTGCTCCTGCAGCCTCTTCCCGGCGAAGTCCTTTCGTCGTTCCTTGCTTGGGAGGAGGAACCCGCTCAGCTAGTGACAATCAGGATGCATCTCCCCCGGCAGCCTGCTGTTGACGACGGCGCACCTCCCTCCGTCGCTTCACGCTGGCTCCGCCGTTTCCGAACTTCAACGTCGCCGCCGCAGGTGTGGAAGGGTGCCCGGCCCCTCGGTTGGACCGCTCGGACACGATCGTCCCGGGGTCCGGAGGGAACGCGAGGATCCGGCGCCCCCCGAAACCTGCACGGGGCAGATTAACTTAAGGTATGGTCCAAGTCGAATTAAGCCACCTGTGTGTACATACATACATAATGTACATATACATACACACACACGCGCGCACACACACACACACACACTTTTTCGAAGTCTGATTAAGCCACCTGTGTGTATTTTACTACTTTCTGCGCAAGTTTTTGGAATAAATATTTTGGGGATTTGTTACTGCCGACGAAATACTAAACACTACACAAATACACACATTCGGAGTTCCCCGTTAAACCCACTGTGCTCACCTCTGCCACATCACTACTTCAAACCTTTCTCATTCGTCCCTCCACCTTGCGTTTGGTCTCCCTCTTCCACGCGTACCATCTCTTAAAAATGAAGCGTGGGAGGGGGAGACGAGACAGTAGGTGGAGGGGCGATTGCCGGGGATTATCGGACTTAAGCCCTCTAAGGCGAGCAGACCCTTTGCTGTCGCACGAAGGCCACAAGACGAGAGACCATCCACAGTCGGTAGTAGGGTCCCGTTAACATCAACTTCAATGGAAGCAAGACCTTCGAGGGGGCTCCTGTGTCCTTAAACAACATCAATACACATTTTTTTTTTTATGTTCCCACTCCCACGGGCTGTATTTGAGCCTGTGACACAGAATACGACGATTCTAAACGGATTTAGAGCTGCGAGTTACGTGAGCGAGTTGAGTTCATTTGTATATTCTATTCATGTACAATCAACTTATCCATAAGCGTCTGACTAATCTCTTCTATTCCAATGGCAGGACAGGGGAAGCTTAGCTCTCATGACCGACGTGCCATGGTCATCTACAACGGATTTGTCGTCTCATACACATTAATACCAATTGCGTAACACACTTTGAATATTTCGTTTTGGGTGACGCCAGGCGATTCTTTTCAGCTCTGGGACTTAAAGAAGTTATTGCCAATGGACGTGAGATGTACAATGAACTGGTATCAATGTCTGCAGAAACCTTTAAGTAAGCAGAGGGTAAGTGATGGAGCAAGGGTGGTACTGGCTAGACGCCGGGAGATGGAAACCGTGTAGGAGGGACACCAAACAGGTAAAGATATATAACAGAGAAGTTTGCAGGAGTGACGTGGCATATATTGGCGCAGTCCTGCGACTCACAGGAAAAACTGGGCGAGGCCTTTGTTTAGCAGTGGAATTTGAATGGCTAATGCGATTCATGGATTGATTCAAGCTGATCCCCTTACCAGACCGACGGTCTGCTTTCGTTCCCGAGGGATTGATATTAGGAATAACAAAGAAAGGCGTGAAAAGAGAGCAAACTGGGTAATAGAAACAGACTGGAGTGAAAAATATTTGATAAAGTAGAACATGCGGACATGAGCGGAACAATGATCTAGAAGGGAAGTTGGCCGATGGAGCAGGTGCAATGGATCCCAAATGATGTTGGAGGAGGAAGACCAATTACAATGTGGGGAAACAACTTGAAGTTTGCACGAGTAACGTGGAAAAGGTTGGTTCCCTTTCCGGAATTATGGCCCTTCTTATTCTATTCAGACCGTCATTTCATTCATTTCCGTGGAACCCGAAAGGTTTCATATGACACTTTGGCCTATTTTCCCGGTAGCCCAGTGGATACCGTGTCGAACTCATGAGCAGGTGGTCGTGAGTTCGATTCCCGGAACCCGCTGGAAAAAAAAGGCTAACCGCAAATGAGAGGGGTTTCTCACTTCCCATTTCTTGGGACTGGGGTGGTGAGTGAATCTTCCGTCAGCGTTGCGCTTCGCCTCAGTAAATTTCGCGTTTCGCTCTGCATCCATTACAGGGTTCTCCCTTCACTACAAAACTGAGTGGAAGGGTTCTGAGCACGAGGGGGAGGGAGAGGAAGGAAGCGGAGGGGAAGGAGAGAGGTAGGTAGTTACGGATAAGGGAGGGAGGGAATGAAGGATAGAGAAACAAACACACACACACACACACAGAGAGAGAGGTGTAGAGAGAGAGAGAGAGAGAGAGAGAGAGAGAGAGAGAGAGAGAGAGAGAGAGAGAGAGAGAGAGAGAGAGAGAGAGAGAGAGAGAGAGAGAGAGAGAGAGAGAGAGAGAGAGAGAGAGAGAGAGAGAGAGAGAGAGAGAGAGAGAGAGAGAGAGAGAGAGAGAGAGAGAGAGAGAGAGAGAGAGAGAGAGAGAGAGAGAGAGAGAGAGAGAGAGAGAGAGAGAGAGAGAGAGAGAGAGAGAGAGAGAGAGATAGAGAACGCGAGCAAGAGGGTCTTAGCACTCTGGAAGAAGACGCACCTTGACCTCTGCCCCGGGCGTGCTAAAGGTCACCTCGCCCTCTCTCTCTTTCTTCCTGTTCAGAACCGCTACAAAGGTCATTTTTCGCTCCCCGTTACGCGTTACCTTGACACCTCAGTATGGTGGGACACTGGACATATTTCGTCCTGGTCTGGGTGGAAACAGTGCATGTGATACTACAGACTCGTGAAGACCTCATTGTGGTCCAGTATGAAGTATTTGCCGCAAAAGCCACGTGCAGTTCACATTGTAAGACCTTTAGTGATACCTCTATGGACCACAGTCACCTAAGTTTTCTTTTGTCAGTTTATTTTGTGATAAGACTAATATCCACTCCAAGAAGAATACTGATCACTTTGAACTTTTATTAGAGCTCCTTTCTACCTCAAAATTCTCCCACCCCCTCTACACACACTGGTTATCGGAGGGGAAAAATACTCGTGGTACATAAGAAAGCGTCCATAGTTGTTGTATAAACCTACATTCAAACCGCGGCCTGGCGATTTTATTCAACTGAACGATGCCTGATTCAACCATTTCCTTATTTTTCTTTCATTTAATACTAGCACTCGTCAGGCAATTTTAATCAGCTGGGGTAAGCCTCTCTCCATAAAGAATGGGTTCAAACTGCCTCGACCGACACATTCAGTTTTCTTTTTATTTCGCCCTGGCAGCCGCTATAAGATTTTATTAACTCGAGGGAAAAACCACCTCCAGAGTGGAAGGGTCACAAGTTGACGGCCTCTGCCGCTCCTCCTCCTCCTTCTGCTAGACGCTGCCTCAGACGACCCCGATGCCAGGGGTCCCTTGTGGTTAGCAGCTCCTGTGAGGGCCACGCCCCCCCACCCCCCGGCACCTCCTACTCCAATGAAGGTTGCCCTTGCTCCCGTTCTACTTTAAAGGTCAGCTACCTCCTCTGCGATCTAACGGAGGTATTGCGCCATTGTGCGCCGATCATTAGATTTTCAGGTTTCATTATTATGATGGATGTTCTCATAATGTAAGTCAGCTTGGATTTGAGACGGGTTTGGGTTTGAGTTTGGGTTTGGCTTGGGTTGTTTTGGGTTGAAATGGGTTCAGGATGAGAGCGGGTAGGCTGAGGTAGTTTGCGTTTAGCTGCCGTAGTTGGGGTTTTGTAGGATTAGGTTAAGATGGGTCCCATTGGGGCTGGGATTGATCTAGGACGTGACGTCATGGGGTGGAGCTACGTCAGACTGGGTAGAGTTGGGACACGACGGAATGGAATGGGGCGGGACGGGATTGATGGAATGGTAAGGGCTGGGGCGGGATGCAGGAATTGGACTTAGATGTGAGCTGGATTAGGTCGGGCCGGGGCTAGATTTTGGGCTGCGGGTAGACTGGGCCGGAGTGGACTGTGGTGGACTGGAAAGTGTATTGGGCTGGAATGGACTGGGCTGGGCTGGGCTGGGTTGGGTTGGGCTGGTGTGGTCTAGGAGGGAGTAAGCTGAATAGGTTTGATTGGATTAAGTCGAACTGGGGGTGGGTTGAAAAGAGTAATGCTGCATAAGCAGACACACACACGCAAACACACAATCTCCGTCGGCGCGTTGCTCCGGAATCAATCGCCTTTCCCCCCTCCTACCCGCTCCCGTTCTGCATTCAGACCACTCAGTGCCCCATGAGGTGGAAAAATGGCGGGGGGGGGGGAGCACTTCACCGCTTTAGAGAAAAACAAGACCAGCTGATGATGGTAGCGCTGGTGGTAGTGGTGGTAGAGAGCGGGTGATGTGTGGTGTGCGATATGTACGAGTAGTAGGTACAAGTGAAGATGGTGGCGGTGATGGTAGTAGTAGTAGGTGCAGTAAAGATGCCAGTGGCAGTCATGGTGATGACGGTATTGGAGTTATGGTGACGTTGGTAGTGACGATAGTGACGGTACTGGTGGTGGGAGTGGTGGGGAAGAGAGTGCGCGGATAGAGCGTGATACAATGTACTTTAAAGAGCGTGTCTGATTCAAAAACGCTAACCAGCTTGAGGGCACAGCCCCACTCACTCCCGTCCCCATTCTTCCTCCCGATGGCGGCGGGCGGGAGTGACGGCTACAGAAAGAGGAGGAAGAGGAGGAGAAAGAGGAGGATTGGGTGGAGTTAAAGTGCCGTTCGGGGAAACGGCCAAGATTGGATCTCTCGGGAACTTGAAGAGGAATTTGATGAGCTCAGCGTCAGGCTGAAATTGATCGTGATTGATGTGAGAAATACTATGGACAGGGCGGGGCTAGCTTGGGCAGAGGGAGAGTCCGGGAGGGAGATTCTAGGAGGGAGAGTCCGTGAGAAAAAATAAAGGACAGAGGGAAAATACAGGAGAGAGTCCAGGTGGAGAGTCTGAGAAAGAGACTCCGAGAGAGAGTCCATGAGGAAGTATGTGAGGATAGATCCGGGAGAGACACTCAGGTGGGTTTGAGGGACGTTCCTAGGGAGAGTATGGGAGTGAGAGCTTAGGGGAAGTGTGTGTGTGTGTGGGGGGGGAGGTTAATAGAATAGGTGATTTTTTTATATATATTCTTAACCCTGGCACAGCAGACAAGGCTTCTCACACCCGAATAAAATCGCCTGACGACAGCTACAAAGAGGACGAGAGTCGTAAAATGCTACAAAAGGATTAATCGAGATGGTGCTGGCCTCGACCCGTACCCACGCACGCCTGCCCAGATTCATCACACCCACACGCGCGGGTAGCCCACTTACACATCGTTGCTCATATACACAAATCCATACATCTTCATCAACTCGCCCATATACCAAGCGTACAAATGCACATGCTCAATCACTATTTCTCTCTACAGCTCCTTATAATTCCTTTTTTATATATATCCCTCTCTTTCCTTCTCTTTCTCTCCCCCTCTCTTCCGTCTTCCAGGTCCACAATTCCACCTTTTTCTATTTCTATTTTTCCCTCTATTCCTTTCTACCACTTCTCCTTGTTCTTCAAGTCAAGCTATCCGCCAACATGAGTCCACTTCTAAACAAAGGCCTCCCTCAACCTCCTGGACGAGTGTCGCCCGACTGCGCCAATCATCGACGAGATGGTTGGACGGATAAACCGAACCTTCGCGTCGTTTGGGCATCACCACCGCCCATAAACGGGTCTCTCTTTTACTATGTCGTCCCCTCAGCGTGGGAAGTGGTTCAAACCCGCGGGGACGGCGCCAACTCGGGGCCGTCCAGTCAAGTCACTTGCCAAATTCGCAGAGTCCTGCATTAATGCAGGACCGACCGCAGGACTTACATCCTCCACAAGGTCACCCGCGTTCGGTGTGTCGATTTTTTTTCTTCCTCTTCTTTCTTTCGAGTCATCAGCCATTCAGAAATCCACAGCCGAACAAAGGCTTCCCCCAATTACATCCGCGAAAACTTCTGCCATGTCACTCCTGCAAAAATCACCGAAACCATTCCGATCCAGTTACCAACAAGCCTCCAACCATTCCAAGTCCACCACTGAAGACAGGCCTCTCCCAACATTCTTTGATTTGTGCGACGTGCTGACTTAAATCGCGTCACTCCTGCAAATTACCTCCCTTGACTCAATCTGCTACGCGTCATGTTGGCGTCACCATAATAGAGGAGAAGTAAGGAACACTCAGTTACCTCATCGACACAATTTGCCCTAGTCTTTCCATAACGGCCCTTTATGGCCAATATTTCTGTGTATATTTTCTGCCACTTCCTGACATCATATACTAAGAATGGAGAGAGAGAGAGAGAGAGAGAGAGAGAGAGAGAGAGAGAGAGAGAGAGAGAGAGAGAGAGAGAGGAAAGAGGAGGGAGAAAGGTGGGAGAGAGGGAGAAAGATGTTGGAAGTTGCAACCAGCCTCGCTAAAGATGGAAACGACCTCAACAATGCAGAGCCCTCCTGACGCTGGTGCGGCGCCAGACACCCCCTGTGCTTCCCCACAGAGCCCTGACAGCTTTACGGGTTTAAACCCTTCCGCGCCGCGTGGCACTTCCCTCTTATGCATGGCACTCCCTCCATTCATCTCCGTGGCACCCCTCTGTCAACCTTCTGTGTACCGGGATGGCACCTTTCCTTTCAATCTGGCTGGTCGCCAAGCGATTTTATTCAGCCCTGTGGCACTTCCATCCCTCGGCGCCAGGAGGCGCTGAATATTTGCGGCCGAAGCAGTCACCTTTGCCCTATTATGCAACTGGACGGTTAGGGCAGATCAGAGTCACTGCTGGGAATCGGAGAAGAGTGCGAGATTCGAACCCTAAACTAATCGAATGCAAGACCTCGGTGGTGAAGGGGTTTACGAGTCCTGGCAGCTCTCCTGAGAAGGGAAATTTGGGACCTGCTTTACTTTGTCCACTAAATCTCGGTTCTTCACACACCACGGGGAGGCGAAGAGGCGGAGAGGAGGAGGAGAGGAGGGAGAAGAGGGGGAGGAGGAGGGAGAAGAGGGAGAAGAAGGGGGTGAGGAGGGGTAGGAGGGGGGTGAGGAGGGGTGGAGGGCGAGGAGGGAGAAGAGGGGGAAGGAAGAGGAGAGAGAAGAGGGAGAGGAGGAGGGAGAAGAGGGAGAGGAGGAGGAGAAGGGAGACGAGAGAGAGGAGGAGGAGGAGGAGTAGGTGGTGTTGGGAGAGGAGTAGGTGGTGTTGGGAGAGGAGTAGGTGGTGTTGGGAGAGGAGGAGGGGTTGGGAGAGGAGGAGGGGTTGGGAGAAGAGGGGTGAGAGAAAAGGGGGGGAGGGGGAGGGAGAGAAGGAGGAAAATGCTAGTTCCGCCCCGCCCACACTCATGGCACGTCACTGGACCCTGCCGACCAAATAACCGCAACCACTCCGACCCAGTTGCCTGCCCCCTCTCCTCCTCCTCGTCGTCGTCCTCCTACCTTTATAGGACGTTCCAAGAGGCAATTAGCACTGTTTGCATTCTTCGTACGCCTTTAAGTGCAAACCACGAAAGCGCGCGAATGGAAGTCTCACCCACGCATGCATATTATATATATATATATATATATATATATATATTATATAATATATATATATCTATATATATATATATATATATATATATACCGGCTAGAGTATGGAATTTCATTAAAATAATGAATAAAAAACCATACTTTGACCTTAACGTTTCATTTGCCACCTTCCTTACCTCCATTTTGGGGTCTCGATCCGCAAGAGGTGGGTGTGACATTCATTGCGGGCCGGCGGCACACACCGCAACAAAGCAAACTTGACGCACAAATAGAGTGAGGGAAGTTAATTAATTCTCAAGGCAAAAAGAGCGGCCAAGACGCGCACATCCTGGTGACGCACACAAGTCCCTTTGACATGAGCTCAAGAGAGTCCACGCCAAACTACTCCTGATATGAAATATATAGGCCTTTTATCAGCCGCAAGGATGCGGAGTGAATGTCTGCTACCACCCTCGATATACACCGACACTATTACTACAACTACTTCAACTATCACTACATTGTATTACTTTATATTAGTCACAAGCCCTATCCTTATAGAACGAACAGTGTATGGCAAGATTTTTCTCAAGCAGTTCAATGGCTATAAATCTGACAATACTACAACTTCAACTACAACTCCTCCTCCTCCTCCTCCTCCTCCTACTACTACTACTACTACTACTACTGCTACTCCTACTACTACTGCCCCTGCAGCAGGTGCTGCTCCTTCTGCTCCTCTTCCGTGGGCCTCCCAGGTGTCCCAGGGTGGAGCGCCCAGGCCAAAGTTGGCCGTGCACGGCGCTAGTGGCCAACCCTCACGTAGGCGGCGTCCCGGTGGCCCCGCAAGCCCGGCCGCGCCCTTTAACCTTTGGTATTTCATGGTTAATCACCAGCACTTCTTTCCCCGGGGACAATATCGTACCGAGGTGAAGCTATAGGGCCTCCAACAAAAACTTCGTAAAACGGTATAAGACCCCCGTGGGGCCCCAAGGCAAAGATCTTTCTCAGAATTCAGGATTTAATGTCTAGTAAATTTACAATAATTAATAATAAATACTAATAAAAAGTGTGACGTGATAGGTACACTGTTTGTGTGTGTGAATGTAAATGTATGTCGGGCTGGGATAGTAGAAAATGCTTGTTCTTGAGGGGGGGGGACGTTGCGGGGGTATTCTGAGCTCTTGAGCCCCGGCACAAATTGCCGACGGGACCCCTCTAGCACAGGTTCTGGATAGAGATAGAAAAGTGGTCAGGGTAGCAAAGCAAAGGGATAAGAAATGGGAGTGATCGTCATTCTTTTTGTGTGGAAAATGCGTGACTGACCCGTAAGAACATCAATCGAGTCCCTACAATACCGACTGCATACAACTTCAGCAATCAATACCCCCTATGATCTCTTCCTCTTAACATGACGGAAATCTATATAAATTTACATTACAACATAGGCGTCCGTCGAAGAAACAGGTACATAAGCAATGAAACGAAGAAAAAATTCAATGTAAAACTAATTTATGGAAATATGAAGCACAAAACAACGATAGAGAAATTTGTGGGGGTTGTGTTCCAGATGTTAGGAAAGGTCTTTGAATAGTTGATGCTGCGAAAGCGACGAAACGGACGAAGCCACGCCCCCTTTCATTCCCCGACCAATCACACACCGCCTTACAACTCTCGTAAGCACATTTTCACTCCATACGCTTCATTTGAGAGCGAGCCTGACTGGTCAGAGGGCAAAAGGGGGCGTGACTTGTTCCGCCCAAAACGGTTGCTGCGGTGACGACACTCGGCAATAGATAAATAAAAATAAATAAACAGCCTCTGTCCCACATCAACATTAAGGTGCCAGGTAATTTTGAAAAGTGTCACTCGGGAATAGAGATCTTCGCCAACATCGCCTGTAACACGAATAAAAATACACCATGGACAAAAGACAGACACACCACCTTGCAAAAGTCATATCAATCCCATGGGTGCCGGGTGGCACTCTTCCTCTGATTCTAAGTGCCACATGACTACTTCATTCACTTCCGTGGCACCCCAGCCTCGGTGGCACAGGACGGAGACATAGCACTCTTCCCCCGCCGCATCTCGAGTGTGACGCCAGACCGTCACTAATGTTATGAAAAACCTCTTCTAAGCAGAGAAACGCATTTGTCATAGTCACAGGACTCATAAAATATGGCGTGAAGACGCATTCTCTCCTCGCTCCACCATTAACACCCTCATCTCTCACTCTCTCTCTTCTTAGTCCTAAGGATAGAAGCGATATTTATCGGCGACGAATTACAAGTACAATCTCGTTTTCTCTCTCTACTTCTATCTCTCTCTTACACACACTCTCTTCCTGTACTAATCTTACTTTAAGGAATAACTGTTAATATCCATTTTTCTTTACTACAAAAATTATCTAAATACTCGAAATGAGCGTGCGCGTGTATTTAAGAAGTTTCCTTTTCTCTTTCTAACTACGTTTCAGACAAAATTCGTTATGCCTCTGTAGGCCAATACAATAACAGACAAGCAAAAATTTGTCTCTCAAAACTGTAAGTTTATACACTCGTTTGAGGAAGGAGAGATCTGGCCGATTACACAAATCCCCCCCACCAAGTCCCCCATCTTTGTCGACTTCAATTGTAAAACATAAGAACATAAGAATGAAGGAGAATGCAAGATACCATAAGGCCTACACTAAGTAGTTCCATGTCCATTACCACTTACCATCCTTATCCATAAAGTTATCTAATCTTCACTGAATGGTTACAATGGCTATTCAATTCGTTAACAACTCTTGGTAAACCAGTTCTTGCCTATTTCCTTCTTAAAACTAAATTTGTCAAATTTAAATCAATTACTACAAGTCCTGCCCAGCTGTCTTAATATAGTGACCTCGCTTGCATCAAATTGTTAAAGCCCTTGATACATTTAAATACCTCTACTAGATCACCCACTCTTCATCTTTCCAAAGAGTGTAAGGTGGGTACAAGGCTGATATCTGGCACTTTGACTGACACAGCTGGTCAACAACAGCAAAGAAACACAAATAAGGCAGCTGGCAATGTTAAATTCACATACGGTTGCTGTACAGTGACACGCCTGGGATGATTTCCAAAACACAGCTTCAACTCTGACAGGAAACATATTAGATGTCTCTCATTTTATCTATCTTTTATCCATGAATAAATACGGCGCTTTTGAAAGCCCACTTCAACGAGAATATATAATAGCCTTCATTTATCAGTGCGAACCCAAATAGCAATAAGGCACGATAAAATCAAAATTAAATTTTGTATTACGAAGGACTTGCCAATTACGGATACGTGGGGAGGGAGGGAGGGAGGGAGAGAGAGAATACTAATTACCGGTAAGCCAAATGGAGATAGCGTTTGATTTGGCTACCGGCGATTCACCAGCGCTTCTATTCTTATGACGCCGCTGCCAAAAAACATTTCATGTTCAGTGCTGGGTTAGCTACTAGGACAGGGTTCGGCAACCTCTGGCACGCGTGCCAAACAAGGTGCGTGATAGGGTTGACCTGGCACACCAGACGATTTTGAAAACTTGTCACAGCATCGGAAAATAATATCAATACATGAATGTTTTAAACAACAAAATGTAACAAGAGATCAAGCTAAAACCAAGTCGTCCAGGAATTAACATTTACTGGCATCCCCACTGCAATAAAACGGTACACATGAATTTACTTTATTTTAAGCACGCATAGTAGGCTACAGATCAAAGAAACTGTCACAGCCTCTTCCAGAGGTTGCCGACTCCTGTACTAGGATTTTGTGTGTGTGTGTGTGTGTGTGTGTGTGTGTGTGTGTGTGTGTGTGTGTGTGTGTGTGTGTGTGTGTGTGTGTGTGTGTGTGTGTGTGTGTGTGTGTGTGTGTGTGTGTGTGTGTGTGTGTGTCAGTCATGGGAATAACGCGTAGCCTCAGTTGTGTATATGAGGATAATGTGTGCAATGAACAAATATTTCTTTAACAAGCTATACTATAAAACCGAATACTGTACAGGTATATGAAATATGAACATCAACACACACGCACGCACACACATCACTGCACGTACCTGTTCCTACTATCTAGGAACATTCGAAAAAAATAACAAAATCACCCGCTACCCTATACCTCCTGGCTCACACCCCACATAAAATATTAAGTAATAAGCCACTTAAAAAGGTATTCACACACATACAAGTAAGAATCATCGACCCAAATAGTTCGTCTTAGTGCCACTAAGTGCCACTTAACGTAACGATCAACTTCTCTATCTCCCCCGCTCACAAAAAACATAAACAAGAGTGCAAACAAATAACAACTTCCCCTACTATGTTTTCGTGAAACCAAAAATCAGGTCATCTTCCGTTGCACCCAAGGTCATTCACCCAATGAGAACTATCAGAACCCTATGGTCTCAGGTCACGAACACTATTTGGAGTCAATATGACGTCACTTTTACGCCATCAACTACTCAAAGGCCTCTCCTAACCTCTGCCACACATCCCCTGCAAACTTCTTTATATCGTTGTTCTACCTTCTGTCTAGCTTCCCTTTTCCATGCTTGGGGTCCAGTCAGTAACACATTCGTTCCATTTACAGTCTTCCTATTTGGGGAACTGCTCTGTTCGTCCCAATTTCTATGTCACCTATGGCATATATTTCGCTTCAGTATGCTCTCTTGCATAGCTTGTTCTCTTCCTGTCCTTCAGTGTGTTACTTCCAGTATTCTCCTCCAGTGCACTCTTGACCTGACCTGACCCTGACCACGGCCGGACCTCAACCACAAAACGCGTATTCTACAAGAACATTCTCAACGCTACTCACACAACCAAAGGCGAGTAAACATATACTAAAGTATGTACATGAAGTAGGTTTTATAATTATGTGTGTGTGTGTGTGTGTGTGTGTGTGTGTGTGTGTGTGTGTGTGTGTGTGTGTGTGTGTGTGTGTGTGTGTGTGTGTGTGTCTGTCTGTCTGTCTGTCTGTCTGTCCGTCCCTCCCTCCATACATCTCTCTCTCTCTCTCTCTCTCTCTCTTTGGAAGCGACATGACATCAACTACCCCGAGGACGTTTTGTGATTTTGGACCGAGGCAGGGCGACGGGACGGTACTTTTGAGTTCCGACTACTCGCAAGAGGATAGAATCTGTATATTTAGATTTTATAGCGCATACTTCTCGCGCAAGTCTAGGCGTACGCGCGCACGCGCACTAAGGGACTACGCGTAACAGCGAGGTTCCCCTACTAAACCGGAACCGGTCTTGGGCGATTCTAAAATAATCATGACAACATATCTGGTAATGCTTCCACCAACTTTTAAATTACTAATTGACTTCCTTGTTGGTGCATTACGTGGGACGGGCATCCTTGAAGGTGAAGGTGAAGGTGGTGGTGGTGGTGTGGATGGAGGTAGTAGTGGTGGTGTTTGTGGTGGTGGTGACAACTGTTGGACAGTGGTATGGGTAAAAATTTGTAGTAAAAGTTTGTAGTGTAGGTAATACTTCGTGGTGGCAGTAGTAATGGAAGCCAGATGGTTAGGACAGGTGGAAAACAACAGCTGGAATGAACGAGAGATGGTGGTGACTGCGGTGGCATGGACGGACAGACAGACAGACGAGAGAGAGAGAAAGATAGAGATAGAGATAGAGACAGAGAGATAGAGATAGAGATAGAGATAGAGATAGAGATAGAGAGAGAGAGAGCGGGGGTACCTCCTTGCACACTAGATGTGAAACCTCCACCTGAGCACGTGTCCACCTCACGGAGGCTGCATAAGTCACCCCACTACTAAACCTTTTCCTTCTTCTTTCCTATCAACTCTCTCCTTTCTTAGCCCCTCCTTCTTTCCTCCATGACCACGCCCCCTCCTTTACTCACCCTCCTCCAGTGTCAACGAATTCCCCAGTACCACTGCATCCAAAGCCCCGCCCCCAGGGCGATCTGCCCGGACCCATGCCAACTGGAACTTCCAACACCTTCGGATACCTTGGCCTTATGTTTCCAATTCGTGCTCCTTGGAAGTCGACCTCTGGGCTGTTCTGAGACCCAAGGTGGTCTCTGCGATCCTTGAGACCTCCAGAGACATCCTGGTGTCTTGTTTGTTCAACCACAACAGGAGAATGCCTTCGTCTTCACACCTGGTGGCACATTTTCTTTCAATTTGGCACCCCACCTGTAGCAAAGGAGTTGAAACATACTTTGATTAGCCCATTCCATAGAGACGTGGTTCTCGACCTGTGGTCCATGGAACCCTAGTGGCCCATGGTGGTTCACGAGCCAACCAAAAGTTACTAGCAGTTACTGGATGCAAAACGATTAAATCTAGTGTTGAAATTATGATCTCCAGGAGGTTAAAGAACAGCAATTCATAAGTTTGGGGTACACGTGAAAATGGTTCGACAGCCTCGGTCGTGGAGGACGGCACTTTCCCTTTTATTTTGGCTGCCGCTAGGCTATTTCATTCATGTGTGCGGCAACTTCCCGTTGGCGTAAAACCAAATTGCAAGGGATAACTGCGACAAACCAGTGACTCGCTGAGAAAAACCGCAAGACTTGACCCTGCTACCTTCATATGAACGCTACTGAAAGATCGAGAGGTAACAATATCAACAGTATTTTTTAACTATCCTCAATACACTATTTAGAACGATGACTAAGACTAACCTTAACCTGCTCACATCTTGCCTAACATTATATGATTCAACCAATAACCATCAAAATTTGCTTGTGCCGTGTACTTCCGTGTATTCTTTTTGCTCCCCGGCACAAGCGTGGGTTTGTATGCAGTTCTTTACACTCAGAGTATATTATACATAAAACTTCACCAACTTGTGCAGGTCAGGTCAGGGAGAGCCCTGTTAATGGTACCACGTAACCCATTACTACCTGCCACACGGCCCGTTGCTTTGCGGTCACACCTATCTATGGGAAAGGCTTCTGGAGAAAAAAAAATCTCGTGGAAGAATCAGGAATTGGATTCCCGTAGTCAGTTCGCGGTTGTATAATAACAACATCTATCTGGCAACTTCTGCGACGGCGCTGGCGTTAAACTTTAAAAGCCTTTGGGTCCATCAGCGTAGTGGAGAACGGAGTCCTGCAGCCTGGGCGACTATTGGTCCTCCATATCATCATCTCGCCCTGACTTGCGCCCTGAAGGGCCGCAATATTCATGGTCGACATCAACTGGCGGAGGACATTACCAATATTCGTCCAGCACACCTCACCACTCCACCACCTATGTAATCCTTAACACCATCTGCGATGCACATCTTCACCAGCTACTCACTCCACCTCCAACCAACTGCCGTCCAACACATCCACCAACCACGTGCCGTCCTTTTGACCTCTAACATCCTTCCATCTCTCGTATCTCCACCATCTGCGTTGCTGCACGCACATACTCGCCAGCAACCACCTGCCGATGACCACCTTCCCCAATTGTCTAACAAATTCTATCTGGGGACACCGCTCCATCTGCGACGCCATTTTCATTGCAGACTTTCATAGAGACGGTGGGAGTGGAAGAGGGAGACCTCAACACTGAAGGAACAAGAGAGAAAAGTTTGCAGAAGCCGCACGACGACTGAAAGAAGAGGTTGGGAGAGACATTTGTCCGGCAGTGAACTATGCGATCGATGCAGATACACAATCGGACAACGTCAAGCCACCCTTCCCGCTTAAAGACTTAAAATATTTACTCTGGCTACCACCGAGATAATTGATTGAATCGAGGTAAACGCTCACCTCAGATGTAAAATGGCTACATAATTACCGATATCCCTTTTCGTTGGTGACGTACGCTACTAATATTGTTTTAACTAAACCCAGGCGATTGTAATCAAATGCGGGGGGAGGGGGAGGCGTTTCGAGTCAATGGGTCCTAAAACTAAGCTTAACTAAACCAGCCTCAACTCGTATCGTCATCTCTTGAACCGAAAACTACATACGTGGTTGTAGTAACCTGTATGTTGATTGCGCGCGCGCGTGTATGTGTGTATTCATGTGTGTTCACACCCATGTATATAATATCGCCCGCTCGCCCGTCTGTTCGCGAACACAAACAAAAATACACAATGATATATGCTTACGCCCTTGTACCCGCGCCCACACTAAGCCTTGCGAGAGAAAGAGAGAGCCGCCTGCCTTGATTTCCCCTCCCGTCCCAAGCCCGTTGGGCCCGCGATCCCACCCGTCCCTCCTGCCCGGGCCAGCCGCGCGAGGCTCCCTGCTCTCCGCCGTCACCTGCAGCTGTTGCCCGGGAGTCCTACGCTCAGCCTAATCTGGGGTGCTGGGAACTGCTGAACACATGATAGAGCTTCACTTCACTTCCATTTATTTCTATTGTAATCAGATATTGACCAGAGTTAGTCGGGGGGGGGGGTGCTAGATTGCCTCCTAGGCCTGACTACTACAGGGTGGGAAAAGGGTAGGGAAAGACTAAGAAACGATGTCCCTAATGATGTCGACTACAACTCGGGGGTCTGAACAAGAACAGGTCACTTCACTTAACCCTATGGGGTTTATATTCGAATGTCACAGGAATATTTTATTCAGTTGAGTGACTCCCATATCAAGGTTAAAGAGTTAAACCCATCAAGACATTCACGTCTACACTCGACTTCGTTTATTCTGGGTGTGGCCAGACGATTCCATTCAGGTCCAAAAAGAAAGCTATGGAGTCCTGAGGAGGCTGACTGGAGTCACGGTACTGTGAAAGAATAAATATACAATCCCAAGTCGATTCATTCGCATGGCGCACCTTTCCCGTGACGTCATACATAAGTCATGACGTCTGCTTAGGTGGAGGGAGGGGGGAACCTCTCTCTCTCTCTCTCTCTCCAAAGCTCAATCCAATAAACAAGACAGCAGAGCAGGGTTCACAGTAATGGGTTTAAATTGGACAAAGTTTATGAAAGAAATAGGCAAGAACTGGTTTACCAACACAATGGTTAAGAAATGGAATAGAATTGAAAACCATATAGTGAGCGCAGACACAATTGATTGTTTTAAGAGACAAATAGATAACTTTATGGATAGGGATGACAGGTGGTAAGGGGCAGGGAACTGCCTAGTGTAGGCCTTATAGTCTCTTGCAGTGTCCTCCATTCATGTTCTTAAGTCCGGCTATTTCATTCGCTTGAAAAAGCCCCGTCAAAAAAAAAAAGGGGGAAGAACGGAAGGGGGAGGGGGCATGTCTTCATTATGGTATCTTGCCGTTGCCTCTAGGCAGGGAGTGCCTAGGTTTACAAAGATGGAACTTGCAAACAAAAAATGCTGCTAACAAGGACAACATAATTAACAATAATAATAACAATGCTACTAAAACTACTTCTAATAATAATAATAATGATCATGAAAATAATAACATATGTGTCACAATACAGAAAAAGGAAATATAAGAATATGCTACGTCCCTTCACTTGCTCCTCACAACCACCACCATGATCACCACCACCACCACCAGTACAACCACCTTTCTCCTCCTCCTCCTCCTCCTCCTTAACGCAACGCATAAGGTCGTCCTTCGCACTCGGGAAGGTCATCGGGAGCGGCCCAAACCCAAGGGCAGTCAGTTAAAGGGGTGCCACTTACTGACCTCCTGCCTACGGGAACCACGCACAGCTGAAGAGAAGAACTTGGCAACACATCGCGCACACATATTAATTTCAACGGCATTGCTTCACGGTGCAATATGTGACCACACTGCATGAGTGGGAATGATATTAAGGTATGGGATGGAAGTGATAGTGGAAATAATGGTAGTAATAGTGAAGGCAATGTGGTGATAGGTGTGGTGATAGGTGTGATGTAGTAGTGACAGTAGCGGTGGTGATAGTGGTGGTAATGGTAGTAATAGTGGTTGTGGTGATTGTGGTACATTAGTGGTCGTAATGGTAAGAGGCAGTGTGGTGGTAGCTGTGATGGTAGTGATGATAGTGATGGTGATAGTGGTGGTAGTGGTAGTGATGATAGTGGATACGATGGGTAGTAATCAAGGAGATAGTGGTACCAGTTGTGGTGAGTGGTAGTCAACGAGATAGTGGTAGTGGCAGTGGTGATGTTGGTAGTCAAGGAAATAGTGGTAGTGGTGGTAGTGGTGATGGTGGTGGTAGTCAAGGAGATAGGTGGTGGTATTCACGGAGATAGGTGATGGTAGTAGTGGTGATGGTGGTAGTCAAAGAGATAGGTGGTGGTGGTAGTGGTGACGGTGGTAGTCAAGTATATAGTGCTGGTGGTAGTGATTGTGGTAGTCATAGAGATAGGTGATCGTAATAGTGGTGATTGTGGTAGTCAAGGAGTTAGTGGTGGTGGTAGTCAAGAGGATAGTGGTGGTGGCAGTGGTGATGATGGTAGTGCTGGTGGTCCTTGCAGTGGAGTTACGCTGTTGCTTAGGATGATGGTGACCATGACGACAACGACAACTACGAAGAGCACGACGACGATCATGATGACAATGATAGCGGCGATGATGATAATCATGATAATATGATGACGGCGACGGCTGCAGCGGTCATTAATCATCTTGCCCATTGTCCCTGTGGCATGCTAGAGCCTATACTTCAACTCGTGGGCGCGCACACACACACACACACACGAACCCACGAATATTGCTACAACTGCTACAAAATTTTTAATCTAGTAACATATAATTATCAAACCAAGAACTTATTATTTATATGTCTACACGCACACACACACACATATATATAATATATATATATACACACACACTCACACATACACAAACAGACTAAGTCAGGTTTTAGATAGAAACCAACCGAGAGGACAGGCAGGCTTTAAAAGCGGATATTCGACTCTAGACCATTTGCAGGCGATGAACCATCTAATCGAGAAAATGACAGAATACAATACACCTCTTTGTTAAGCGTCTGTAGATTACGAGGCCTTTGATTCAGTAGAACAAATAGTAATACTAAACTCGCTACGCAATCAGGGTACAAACGAACAGATCGTAAGGGTTTTAGAAAAGATTTTTGCGAAAGGTACCGTTGTAATTCGACAACATAAAGATACAGAAAAGATCAAGATCGAGAAATGAGTACGGCAAGGCGATACAATTTCAACCAAATTATATACAGCTTGCTTGGAAGAGATTTTCAGAAGGATGAGTTGGGGAGAGAAAGGTTTTAAGATTAATGGCGAATATGGACTTGCGGATGACATTATTCTAATTTCAGAAAGAGCAGAAAACTTGGATATGCCGAGTGATCTGAACAAGAAAATCTCAAGGTAGGTTTAAAAACGAATAAGAGTAAAACCAAAGTAATGTTCAACACGAAAGTTCAAAGAGATTATCGATGGTGCGAGTCTTGAAGAAGTTGAAGAATATAATTATCTAAGCCAGACGGTGGAAGTGACGAAAGATCATGATAATGAAATAAAAAGACGTATTACAATTGGTTGTAAAGTGTTTGGTAAGTATAATAAAATCCTGAGAGGCTTTCTACCTTTATATTTGAAACGTTAAGATTATAATCAATGCATTCTGCCAGCAATAATCTACGTGTGTGAGACTTGGAAACTGACAAAGACGATGGGAACAAATCTAAGGACTGCAAAGAGGAGAATGGAGAGATAAATTATGGGAATAACTCTGAGAGACCGAAAGAGAGCAAGTTGGGAGAGAGAGCAGACTAAAGTGAAAGATAATGTGGAAGTGGTAAAAGAGAGGAAGTGGAAATGAGCAGATAAGTTAGTGCGAATGACTGATGAGCGATGGAGCAAGTGTGTTACTGAGTGGACGCTGCGAGATGGGAAGCGTGAAAGAGGGAGACCAGACAAAAGGTGGAGAGACGAGATGGAAAGGTTTGCAAGAGTGACGTGGCAGAGGTTGGCGCGGTCGTGTGAATAATGGGATGCTATGAAAGAGGCCTTTGTTCAGCAATGGACTCAGGATGGCTGATTTTATTTGATTATATACATATTATATATATATATATATATACATATATATGATATATATATATATATATACACATATACACACACACACATAAAGCATAAGAAAATATGACAAGTCTGAATGACAAGTCACCCGGCTAACACATGTTGCATGACATCGAAATATCCAACACAATACGCACTCCATCATCAAAGCCCGTTACAACAAAAATCACAACATACAGTAATATGCGTCCAAATCCAAGACATGGGAAAGAAGAGAGAGGTGAAGAGATAGAGAGAATGAGAAAGGGAAGGGGAGATGGAATGAGAGAGGGAAAGGGAGTGAGGAAAAGTGAAGAAGAGAGGAAAAGAGGGAACGAGGGAAAGAGATGGAGAAATGGATGGATACAAGGAGGGTGGGGGATAAAGATATAGAGTGACAAAATGAGATAGACCGACTGATAGATAGAGACAGAGAGAGAGATAGGGCTTGAATGTTTTAGATGTTGTGGCCCGCCGCAGTATCCACCTCGACTTAGCCCCTTTCGCCACGGGTGGCACATTTACCTCTTCCTCCTCCGACTGGTGACGGAATTGGGAAAGTGCTGTCTCGCATTCGCTTGATTGTGGGTTCGAATCCCGCACTCCTCTCCGACTCCCAACAGTCCAAGCGCATAGGGCAAAGGTGACGGCTTCGGCCACAGCTACTCAGCGCCTCACGTTTCTCTGCTGCGACTGCCCCCACCCCCTCCTTCCTCCCTCCCTCTCACCCAAAGGCCCTTCTATTCATCCTCAGGGTACCAAGTTATCGCGCCGCCAGCACCTCTCCACACTCCTCCTCCTCCTCCTTCTGCGCGAACTCCTCGGGTCAGCCATGACCAACGGCGTCCACGACCAGGAAGCTGAGCTCTCCAAAGCCAAGACAGGACAAGACAAAAGAAGCCTACTGTGCACGTGCCGCCGCCGCTCACTGGCAGCCTTTCTCTCTCTCTCTCTCTCTCTAAACGCTGGTGCCATTTGTGGTGGTGGTGCTGCAGGTAGCAAAGGAAAGGTGAACAAAGAGGACGAATGTCGTGGATGAGGATCAGGGATGATATGGACGAGGAGGAGGACAAACAAGACGAGAAGGAAAATCAAGAGTAGAAGCGAGCGGAGGAAAATAAAGAGACGAGAAGCGAGATGAGAAGCGAGAGAAGCAAGAGGACAGCAGGAGGAGGAGGAGGAGGAGGTAGGCCATGGACGGCCTCCCACGCAAGATGACTTGCTCCACCAGCTGTATAGTATTTCCTACTTAGCGACTATCCGCACGCAACTTGCACACAAGCAAGCACGTGAGTAAATGCACAGTCGCACGTACAGTATATACACACAGGCATGTACAGTTCCAACCAAAGGTACCACACCATGGAATCCGTGAGGTCGTGATGAAGCGTGGGCGGCTTCACCGCCCTTTACTTAGCACAGTTTTGGTACGTATGCGCGCGCACACACACACACACACACATAGAGCCTGAAGAGCCCTGGCGCGTACTGTTCTAAGCTCCTCGAAGAATTCCAGTGGTACCTTTGAGTGAAGCTGTACGAACAATTGCCATAATATGGGCGCCTCTCTGCGAATTGTTATACTCTCCAATATTTTCTTTCCGAAGCGGCCCTCTGCGGGCATTTAATTACAACTGCCTTTTTGCCACACCTTGGAAAGAGAGAGAGAGAGAGAGAGAGAGAGAGAGAGAGAGAGAGAGAGAGAGAGAGAGAGAGAGAGAGAGAGAGCAACAGAAAAACCGAAACAACATTACACACAGTACATATAGCCAAATGCTGTAATCTAAGTAAACACCTTCAACTTAACGTATGCAATGGTGCAGGTGCGCGTGCAATTCAGGTACACGTGTACTGTGTGCTTGGTGGACACGTGTGGGCGTACAGCACGGCCTTAACCCAGTAAAATACAATAAACAGACCATTTTATAGATTCTGTTCCAAAAGAGGTTGAGAATAGATGTCAAGGGGCACAGGAACTGGAAGAGAACCCCGAGAAAATACAAAGAACTAAACCCCATAAATAAAATTGTGAATGACATGAATTTTGTTCCAAATGAGGCTGTCATGGGACGGAGTTACTGCAACTTTATGGAAAGGAATAACTGACGGTAATGGACATGGTCACTTGTAGTCTTATGTTCTTCAGACCCCACCAAGAGCGACCTAAATATCTTTTGAAGATGCTGATGAGAAAGCGAAACTAATAAAGCCGCCACGTAGGCGTAATTGTTGGAGGAACCTTCTGCTTCGTCATTCCCAACTGGGGCATCAGCGTTGCAAAGTCCTCCGAAGGGCACATTATCTTGGGTGTAGGTGTACTGTAGGAGTTGATGTAGGTGTAAGTGATTGTGTGTGTGTGTCTGTGTGTGTGTCTGTGTGTGTGTGTCTGTGTGTGTGTGTCTGTGTGTGTGTGTGTGTCTGTGTGTGTGTGTGTGTGTATGTGCATATGTTTGTGTGATAATACTATTACTAATAATGATAACAATAATAATAGCTAATAATAATAATATTTATAATAATAACAACAACAACAACAACAATAATAATAATAGGTTTCAAAAGTTAACAGTGATACAGAGATAAATTTCCAATATACAATTTATGTTAATTGTGTGTGTGTGTGTGTGTGTGTGTGTGTGTGTGTGTGTGTGTGTGTGTGTGTGTGTGTGCGTGCGTTTACAAAGATGGGTTCTACATGCTGGCGCCATACGATTCTGTCCTCCAGACTCTATAGACGCCACAGATGTCAACCATGGGGGAAGGAGTCAAACAGGGAAGTGGGGAACCAGCGGGATGGAGGTGCGCATCGCCGCCGAGTACCGTACACCGCATCGGCGCACGTCCGGTTTCACGGTCATCAGGCCCAGTTACATGAAATGGACCTTAATTAACGAGAAAATGGAACGTTTCCCGTTTCATACTTTTCTTCTGTGACCGTGTGTACGCGTGCGTGCACGAACACGTATACTGCGGTACGGCGCACGTGTGCGTGCGTGCGTGTGTATGTGTGCGTGTGTGTGCGCGCACATTTATACCTGTGTATACCGTTCCGGATAACAATCTCGCGCGCACCGGTTTCCGCCCGTCTGTCGGTCTCTCGTTAATGGATTCTTGAGAGGCTGCTCGGGCTCAAGGAGGACCTCGAGGGTCGGCCGTGGCTGCCGCCTTGCCACAAACACTTCGAGCACCGACTACCTGGAGGAAGGTCTTAACAAGAATAGGTAACTTCATGTGGAAAAGAAAATGCTTACACACACACACACACACACACACACACACACACACACACACACACACACACACACACACACACACGCACAAACTAGATGTTGAGAGATAAAAAAAAAGACGGGTCACACGAACATAGCTCCCCTTCCCGTATAATACAACTAGGTAAATACATACACGCACACACACACATTTTTCTTCTTTCTTTTTGCGGCCTGACTGGCACCTTGTCCGCCTTCTTGGTTAGAAGTCCGTGTCACTGGCGGTTCCCACGCTAAAGAAGAAGACCCAGTGGCACTCATTCCCGTCAATGACTTAACTGATGCAAGTTGTGCCGAGGAGCAGTAACTAGTGCCACTGTCCAGAAGCGGCGCGCCTCCTGCCACAAGTTCAAACTTGGCCTTGACTTTGCCACTGCACCGCGGTGACCAGATTTAGCATAATTAAGCTAAAACTGGGCTAATTTCCTCGGCATAATATTATACTAATAAAAAATATATAACAGAAACCGAACGTATCATGAGGAACAAAATATCTAGCTTTATTTTTGCCTATCTAGCATAATTTCAGCTGCTGTCTAGCACATTCTCGCTTGAGGCATCTGGTCACCCTGCACTGCACCCGCAAGTCCTGCCGCGCAGGCGCAGAGGGTGGGTGGGCCCTGAACGACGTGGATGAATGAGATCCACCACCCACTCGACAGGAGGCAACCACCGCCTAAGGCCGGGGTCACACTGTCCGGCACCGCCGTTGCGGCTTGCCGAAAGGATATGATAGTACTTTAACCAGGGGGTGGTGCTGACGTTATCTAAAGCTCTGTCTATCGCCAGGTGATTCTACTGAGCTAATAGAACTTACCTATAATGTGCCTAGTGTGACACCTGCATAAAAAGACTGAGTGTGTGAGCTGAACTTGGTCTCGTCTTTCCTTCAGGACTTGTTTCGTAACCAACAACGAAAAGATATTTCTTGCTTCATCGACGTAAATCTTGTCGGATATTTAAACCAATGTCAAGGTGTTCGGATAAGAAATCAAGAAATGGATAAACAAATTAGGAAGTAAAACAAATAGGAAAACAAAATATTTAGATCAAGCAATAAGATATCAAATACATAAACACTTGCAGACATGGAGAAATAAACAAAAAACAGAAATAGCAAGGTAAGAAATATATCAATAAAGATAAACACATGCAGATTTTCATGAAATATAATGTATACAGCCTTCCCGGCAAAGTAACACGAAAGACCCGCCTCCGCAGCGTCAGACGACTAGCAAACCACCCTCATCAGCTGCTGAGGAACCTTCAATTAGGTGCGTGTTTACTTGTGCCGCGGTGCTCTCGGGAGGTGGCGGCGGTGCTCTCGGGAAGGGGGGGAAGGGGGGGGGGGAGGAGGAGGAGGAGGAGGAGGAGGAGGAGGAGGAGGAGGAGGAGGAGGAGGAGGAGGAGGAGGAGGAGGAGGAGGAGGAGGAGGAGGAGGAGGAGGAGGAGGCGGCGACAGGCGCCCAGCTGGCGGGGGAGGCCAGCAGGCATCACTGGTCTCCTCCTCTCGTAAATTCGACCGCCTCTTCCAACACCTAATACTCTCTCTCTCTCTCTCTCTCTCTCTCTCTGTGTGTGTGTGTGTGTGTGTGTGTGTGTGTGTGTGTGTGTGTGTGTGTGTGTGAGAGAGAGAGAGAGAGAATTAAGCAACGGTAGGTTTCTCTCGATTGGATTAAATCCCGAGATATCGACCAGGAGAGAGAGAGAGAGAGAGAGAGAGAGAGAGAGAGAGAGAGAGAGAGAGAGAGAGAGAGAGAGAGATAGAGAGAGATAATGATCTGGCCCAAGAGTGTCTTTGGCCGTCACATTTTCACCGTCGTTCCATCGCCTTCCACTGTGATGCGGCAGGAATCCCTTTACACACATTTTTTTTTCGTAGTTTACGGGGCTGGATGTACTCGCCCGCCCGGATCTCAACCTTGCAGGACCGTGGTCCGGAACAATTCGCACATGAACGGGAGGGACGGAGTGGATGCCCTTCCTAACCTCTGTGCAGTGACCACAATTCGAACACACGCCCGAAATCCCCACACGGTTACCTGACATGCGTGCTACCGCTGAACCATGGCGGGCTGCGACGACTCCGAAGAATGGCCACAAAATGGCGGCGTGTCAGTTGTCGCAACTGTCTGTATAATGGGACCGTTGGTGCATCCAAATGCACGACAACCCGGCATATTCAGAGAACAAGCACTAAAGGTTCGAAGAGTCATGACCAAGAAAAGGATTTGGCCACAAAATGGCTCCTTCGGTCACGTGACATATGTATATCGTATCGTCATGTCGCAACTCTGTGTATACAGGGACTCCGGATACGGCTGCCCTACACAATCATTGACGAAACTGTAACACACTCGGTAAGCGATCCCTTCCTGATTGACCCCTCGACACTCCCAGACGAAACTCTCCAGTCTCCTTTATATCGCTCCGCAAAGTGCCACTCCAGCTTGGCCTGCTCTGATCCATTCTTGCCGTCCTCTAGATCACCCTCAACAATCTGGCTCCATCTTCGAAGCTCTCCGTGCCAGACAGCCAGTGGCTCAAAAATGTGTTTTCACTAACCGCCTCATTTTGGTAACACGTTGGACGGTGGTAACTCAAAATAATGTTTTGGCGTCTTCGCCTGTCTGGCACGGAACGCCTCTAACTTCGTACCGTGTCGTATGCACCCTTGGAGGCACCGGGCTGAATGAAATAACCTAACGAGAGCCAAGATAAATTAAAAAAGTGACATCAAGTCTGAAGAGTGTTAGGGTCTCTACAGAATGCAGAACTCATTCCCCGAAACTTCAGGTGATACAAAGACAACATCCTTCCATGGTAACGTAGATCTTATTGCAAAAGGCTTCACTAACTACACTCGTAAATGGCACCATTGTTGCAACAGTGCACGATCATTTTGTAAAATCGCCAGAGGATCCACTGCGATCGAGCTGACCCGCTCCCCACACCAACACCACCACCGCCACCATCGAGGGTCGTAATTATGACAGATCGTTTTTTGGGGAGCTAAAACTTAGGGCCCCTTTACACACGACGCTTACACGATTCAATGTGGGGTTATGGGTCTAAGAATATGAATATATGGAAAATATCAAGAAATTACACACCTACCACCGCCACCCACATCATCACCACCATTTGCACCACAACCATCATCATCATCAAGGATCTATTTTACCGCATTGCCCCATCATAAATCACCCCGAACTACAGTTACCTTCTTCAACACTATTGGCTACCGTATTCTTTCAGTCACCATACGTGTAACCATCTTTTACAAGGATACGTTTATGTTACTCTTCTCTATGTCGGACTCGATGCGCACCAACTAGGACCCAATAATTATTATAATAATAATAATAATAATAATAATTAATAATAATAATAATAATAATAATAATAATAATAATAATAAAAAAATATATATATATATATATATACATATATATATATATATATATATATATATCACTGGTGAGAAATGTAGTAACACATTGGTAAATCACAATTAACACCACAGTCGGACGAAAGAAAGAGTTGAGTAAGCGAAACTACATTTCGATTGCTCACCCATACCGTACTACTGAACAGGATTGGAGTTTGCAATAGAAATATATAGTTTCGCTTACTCAACTCTCTCTTTCGTCCGACTGGGGTGTTAGTTTACTTCCAAGCGCATCGGGTTCGAGTCCCGTGCGCTACTGCCAAAAGAGATTATCTGATTGATGTCGCTGTCCACTAGCGAATTTCTCAAATGGTTACGTTGGCGACATGCGTGAAGGGATTTCGATCCGGTCCTTACAACTCCCACTTGATGCAGCGGCCTTGGTGGTGAAACGGGTGGTTAATGGGTGTAGTAAGCGCCCTCCCCAATCTCGAGAGTCAGTTAGACAATGAGTTCCCAAGGTTTTATGCTGTTTAGTGGTCGAGCGGTCTAAGGCGTGTGTGCGGTTTGGGAGTTTACTTCCAAGCGCATCGGGTTCGAGTCCCGTGCGCTACTGCCAAAAGAGATTATCTGATTGATGTCGCTGTCCACTAGCGAATTTCTCAAATATATATATATATATATATATATATATATATAAATATATTCTCTCTCTCCTGTGTCGGGCGGCACTCCCTCCATTCGTGTTCGAATCCAACAGCCACCAATGTCTCTTACTTGTCCTGAAATCCGAGGGCGTACAACAAAGAGAAAGACCTCGGTCGCACCTGAACGTCTTTTGGCGCGAACTTTTTTTTTCAACTTCCTGTCGATTAACTCGCAGACCGGCATCCTTTCCCCCTGCCAGACAACCCAACGCACCCTCCCTCCCTCCCTCACCCACACCTTCCCTCCGTCGACGCCTTGGGCGGGCGGAGGCGCGGTCTGCGGTCACTCGAGGAGGAGGTGCAACAGCAGCAGCAGCAGCAGCAGCTTCGCCCGCGTCTCAGCTTTCCTGCGCAACAAGGAGTCTCCGCCGCATTCCCACCGCCGTAGTGGACGCGGCGCGGGCCAGCTCGCGATCCGCGGTTCTTGCTTCATTCATGAAATGGACGCATCGGCCCTGCTGCTTCCATTCAGCTCAGAGTCGAGCCGATCCCATTCAACTGTGATGAAAACTGTGTGTGAAGTTTAATACATCACTGCTTGTAAGGGGTTAATTAACCAACAATTTCAACCTAGTTTAATCCTTTTCCGTGCGTACACACAAATCCACACAAGGGTATACCAAGGCCAATAAATACAATTATATAAACAGAGTAATTAATTCGTGAAGCAACATGGAAGTCAGGCAATACAAGCAAATATAAAGCCACGCCTGGAGGCACCAAGATGCTCTTATCCTGCTACAATTAGGTAAACACGCACACACAAAAGACCACAATACATTTATAGCCCTACCCGACCCATTCTTTCCATTCTAATGAGATTGTTGGAGAAGAGGGAAGGAGGAGCGAGGCACGGGGGGTGGGGGGTGCGCATGTGACCAGCCGGTGTCCTGAGGGTCACCGGCCACCGGCCGCTCCCCTTTCTGTGTGTAGTCACCTTTTTCCTTCTTAAAACTACTACGTCCCCACGGCCCTCCAAAGTGGCGTCTCATAGGAAGCGTGCTGGTCTTGGATTAGCTTAGTTGTGGTTTCTAATTCCGCACTCCTGTCGCGCGCGCACGCACGCACGCACACACACACAGAGAGAGAGAGAGAGAGAGAGAAAGAGAGGGACGGTAACAGCTCCATCCCCCCCAGCCCTACCTCTGACCACGTTCCTCAGAAGTGGCGTCATCAGAAGCGTGCTGGCCTCGCATTCGCCTGGTTGTGGGTTCGAATCCCGCACTCCTCTCCAATTCTCAGTTGCGACTGCTCATTACTGTCCTAACAGTTCTTAAAGCTCATAATAGGGCAAAGGTGACGGCTTCGGCTGCAGCTAATCAGCTCTTCCTGGCATAGACTCGTCATTCTCAAGTGCCAACTTAAATTCTAAGTAATATAGGACCAACTAAAGCATAAAGAACACCCATGAACGAAAACACATCAATATAAACGAAGACTCGTTACACTTGATCTTACACTGTCCAATATGAACACCATACAGGCACGAGTTCACAATTTCTTCTGTATGAGTGACCTCTGGGCCAAGCCGGGAGCTGATGCCGGGTACCTTGGGGCGAAGAGGCAAATTAAAACAAATAGTAACCGATGAAAGGCGGACGGTGTTGTTCTCCTGGAGTCACAATCAATCAATTGATCAATGGGGACACAAGCGTCTAGACGAGGCACAGGCACACTCACCCACTCTTCCACTAACAAATACTAAACGCGAGCGTACAAACACACACACACACAGAGGGAGGGGGGAGAAGGATAATGGAGAGTGGAGAGTGAAGAGAGGATAATGGAGAGAGGGGAGACAAAGAGGGAGGAGAGTCAAACATTATGAAAGAATAAGAGGGAAGGAGAAAAAATAAGAGGGAAAGGAGAAAAAAAGAGTGAAAGGAGACGTACACGAATAGTTCATAACTACAAGGTCTGTTCCGCATCGTGTGGCGCCGCCGTCCGTCCGTCCAGTCGGGTGACGGAAGGACGTCGAATCATAATTTATAAGCGGCAGGAGCCTGACCGCCGCGTCCGCCATCTGGGAGCAGGACGGCGACCATCAGGATCTCCTCCCGCTCTCGTCGTCATCTTCTGGCCGGGTCAATCACCGACACCAACATCCCAATAAATATCTCCGCTTTGTTTACTGAGTGACTGGGTTCCTTACTGTAACATTATCATTTTATCTAGCTCATGACGTTTATATATATATATATATATATATATATATATATATATATATATATATATATCACATATATATATATATATGTAGACATTCCCTTTCTATTTCTTTTTTTCTTACAAACTCTTGAAGACCGAAAGATCTATTAGTATACTAACCTAATCCATTGTAACCCTTCCTTCTCCAACATCCTACAGGCCTCAGGAGGACCCCCTATATTATCCGAGACCGTTTGGTTACGCAAGAGTACCTGTGAGCGTCTTTCAGGAACCACGGCAGGCATCATCTGTGTCTGTGGCGACGTCTTGAATTGATGACCGCGCACCAAATATCAACCGCAGACAGGAACCGTCCGCAGCCGATAGGGCTGCCGGTCCAGTACCTAAGTTCAACTACCCTTTCCCCTCTCTCTTTCACACACAAGCACACATATTATATACATATACATACATACAGAGAGAGAGGGGGTGGGGAGAGAGTGTCCATTATCTACTGTAAGGTCGGCGTCCCACCCTTCCTGTGAAAGCTGAGCACTTATCAATTTACGATCATCAATTCCCCCAGTTGTGCACTACACCTTGAGTACACGTGTTGCAAAATCGCTCGACCCCTTCCGCACTCAATGGCACTTCCCTGTCACCTGGGTGTCGTTGCATCCCCCGCCACTGAAACGCTTGCTGCGGGACGGTCAAATAGAGGTATTCAAATGGGTCAAGGGCTATAACAAGGTTGATGCAGGCAAGGACATCATATTAAAATATCAGGGCAGGATTCACAGCAATGGATTTGAATTGGACAAATATAGGTTTAAGAAGGAAATAGGCAAGATCTGGCTTACCAACAAGAAGGAAATAGGCAAGATCTGGTTTACCAACAGAGTGGTTAACAAATGGAATAGACTTAGTATCCATGTAGTGAGCGCTGAATAAACTGGTTGTTTTAAGAGAAGATTGGATAATTCTATAGATACAGATAGGTAGTAATGGAACGGCCTAGTGAAGGCCTTATAGTCTCTTGCAGTCTTCTCCATTCCCATATTCTTATGTTAAGGGAGTGATTCTTGCGGAGAGGGGGTGTCTGATTCTTTGCCAGTGATCGAGGTGGTCACAAGGGAGGACGGGAAACAGAGCGAGTGTGTTACTGACTGGACATCAAGAGATGGGAAGCGTAGATGTGGACGACCAGACAAATGGAGAGGCGAGGGAAAAAATAAGTGCAGGAGTAACATTACAAGAGGTTGGTTTAGTTGTGCGATCCATTGCAGTGGACTTGAAATGGTTGATTTATTTAATGATTCGAGGTGGATTTCGGAACGTCTTGAGCGTGGGCACAACATTACGTCACCCCGCTTCCTACACACACACACACACACGCACACTCAAAAATACAACAAACCATGTCTTGAAACACATCATATCGTTCTATATCCCATCACAACACAGCCAAACCACACAATATACATCACACATCATGTCCCACTTGATCAGTATTACTCTTAACTTCTGCTCTCCCTTCTTCAGCTACCCTCCATAAATCTCCTTTACCACCTCTATGGCTTCCAATCTCCCCTAAGGATAGAAGCGCTGGACATCGCCTACGAAATACTACCCACGTCTCACCAGACAGGCTACATCCTCCTCTATCGCGCTGCCCGCCCGCCCACACCGACCCCTCGGCTGGACCCTTCCCGAATTGGCACTGAATAGGACGGGGCCCTGGTGGGCACAACCACCTGCGCAGCTTTGTCCACTGCGCACACGATCGCTCGCGCGCACGCACGCACACAAACAGACCACGAATCTACCATGCATAAACAGCGGTGTATCCTTGCGAACGGTGATCCACGGCGTATAAGACGAGTCTTACGGAAGCGAAAGGCGCACAGACAGGCCGCATACGCTCTCCGGGCTCCTTCCTACCCACAGCCCCGGCGCAGCAGCGAGGCTATCAACATCACCTGACCGGGTTACCCTTTACGTACAAAACGGACTATCTGCGTCCAGCTGTGCCCCCGAGCACCGCTGTGCTAACCGGCGAGCCTGCGCCGTTCAGCCGCTGAGAGACTTGACATGCAAGATAATTTTCTTTACTGGAAATATTAAAAAAACAGGAAACATAAAATTTTGGGAATAAGCATTTTTAAATCTAAACAAATCCGGAGGTCAGAAGGACTCTGACATTCTGATATATCTCTGAGTTTTCGTTTTGAACAATGAAGACTTCCAAATTTTAGTGACACAATAACAATATATAGTGTTACTAAAGACTATTATATCTGAACGCACGGCGGTAGCGAGGGAGCTACAGCTATATCGCCCTAACTACTAATATTTACTAAACATTATGACACTTAAATTAAGAGACTTAGCACAATGGGCTGGGAAATGTTGGGCAAATAAAGGATCATGACAAATAATGACAGTTACGACGGTGACTAAATGCACAATATGCAAAGAAGCTATCGTTGCTGGGAGCATAATTACATGTACTACATACATAGAAACGTGTATACACACACTGGTGGTGGTGAGGAGCTTACACCAGGAAGCGCGTAGCTACGGCCGAAGCCGTCATCTTTGCTCCATGCACTTGCACTGTTGGAGCAGATAATATAATACAGTCAATGCTGGGAATTGGAAAGAAGTGTGGGATTCGAACCCACAACTAAGCGAATGCGAGACCAGCACGCTTCCGATTATGCCACCAGTGCACATACACATACACACACATCCAACATACTGGTACGCACATACGTGTACGTACGCCCTCCATAAGCAGCATCCACCCACTATGACGAGTGGCGTACTTCGCTCAACTCCCGACAAGAACTCCATGTTGACAAACACGGAGCCACTCGTGGCAATTCCCGCACCACCACTCGAGTTACTTTGCAGCCCGGGTCGTATGTCTCGGGCACTGAGGGCAAGAGCTCGTGCACCTAAAACCAAACCGTTCTCACGCACACAGGCATGCATACACACAAATTTTAAGCTAGGTATGATAAAAACAGGAACCCACGAGCATTGTTACTTTCCTGTACACTACAATTAAGGAAACACATACTTGCGCGCGCGCACACACACACACACACACACACACACACACACACACACTGGGGAATAATAAGATACAGGACCCCATGAGCGTTGCTCTTTTCCTGTATACTACAATCAAGCACGTGTTTGCACACGCACACATACACAATTTTAAAACTAGAAATGATAATTAGAGAGTAAAAGACAAGCTCCCACAAGCGTTGTTCTTTTCCTGTATACAGTACTACAGTTAAGTAAGCACATGCTTGCGCACACACGCACGCACATACGCACACACGCATGCACATATATAAACATACACGGAAACGCACACTGCAAGGACCACAATGCCCGTGCTGGCTAACACAGCATAATTTTGCTTTTCCTCCTTCACGTGCACGTCCTCTCGAGACCGCCTTGACCGACTCCAATGTCAGCGCTTCGCCAAACAGAAGCCAACCAACGCCGCCCCAGCCCCTCCCACTACCACCCCCATTCTCCACACCCTCCAATTATAGTGCCCTCAAAGCCCGCAGACCTGTCCTATCGCCCTTGCATCATGTGAGAGGGGTAGTAAGACGAGGAAAGAGAAGACAGGGAAGAGGCAGAGGAGCGGGAGAAGGAGAGGGAAGAGGGGGAGGAGACGAGAGGAAGAAGGAGCAGAGGGAAGATGAGGAACAGGAGATGAAAATATAAAGGAATGCAAATGAAATCAAAGACGAAATGGGAAAATGGAGAAAATAAATAAGTAAACAAATAAAAAGGAGGAGGAAGGACTATCCCACATCGCCTGCAGTTGGCGACACGAGGCGTCTGCATGACCGGGTCTTCTGCACCTTCAATTTCCACTTGAAATCCCAGAGGGTAGCTTGGCGCCAAAATTCTATGCGCGAAGAGGACGTTGCTTCTTTGGAGGGGAAAGGGGAAGGAGAAGGGGAAGGGGAGGAGGAGGACGAGGAGGAGGAAGAGGGATGGCTATGGTGACAGTGGAGAGTGGTATCAGCTAACGACAGCAGCGATAGATAGGTGGGTGTTGGCGGTAGAGCTAGGTATAAGGGTTACGGTGACGGTACACTTGGTAGGCGGTGGTGATAAAGAGGTGGGTGGGTGGTGGCGGCGGCGGCGAGGACGCGCCTTCCGGAGCGTCGGCGGCGACCGGGACGGATATGGCTTCAAGAGGCAGGCGGACCGCAAACGAACGAGTGGCGTCACGCCGCTGGCAGAGAACCCGCGAGAAAGAAAAGATAAAGACAGAGAGACTGACAGATACATACATACATACATACATACATACATACATACATACATACACATACACACACACACGCACACACACACACACAGAAAGACTAAGGTGCATGAATGGAACGAGAACGACACAATGGGCTGATGCGGTGGGACGGGAGGCGGAGGAGGAACAGGAGGAAGAGGGGGAAAGAGGGGGAGGATGGGGGAGGGGAAAGGGGGATGAGTGTAAACAACCTGCTATACATCAGGATTTCGTGAACATTACCCTCAACCCAAAAATCACATATATGTACCACCTACCATGTCATTCCTAACTTCTTTCTCGTTTCTCCATTCATTTCGTCTCACCCCTCCCTCTGCACAAGAGAGAGAGAGAGAGAGAGAGAGAAATTTGATAACCATCTACAGAATTACGAAAGGTATGGAAATCCTTGATAGGGATGAAGAAACACAAGAGGACACGAGAAGAAACTTAAGAAGGCCAGTTACAGAAGAGATTTGAAAAAGAACAGCTTTCCACACAGAGTAATAGATACATGGAATAAACTGAAAGAGAAAACAGTGAGTGCTAAAACTACACATGATTTTAAGAAAGAACTGGATGCGGAAAGATACAACTGCAGGCCACTACGAGCATAACTCTTCTTCCGCAAAATACAACTAGGTGAACAAACAAACACACACACAGGCATTCTTGAAGGAGTCACAAAGACACAAACAGTCTGCTTTCGTCGTAGCACAAAAATCTCCCCAAGTGACAGCTAGCAGACAACCCACTTCTGGCAATGACTTTCCACATAAACGCAGCTTACCGCTTCATTGATGGCGTAATAAAAAGTGAGTGCGTGCGTGCGTGTATGCGCCCATGCTCACGTTTGAACGTATTTATGTATAACATCAGCAGTTCACAACCCTAGGGTCATTTTGTGTTATTTTTCATGTTTCAATTTCCATAGAAAACAACACAGGGGTTACGGTCCTGATCTGAGGAGCACGGCTGAGGTCTCAGGGAAAAAGGCAGGGAATCACTATTGAATGTGCACATAATAACATGCATATATACGCATACATGATGGATATACGTATACCTATCTCCTTCCTTCCTATCCCGTGATCCTTAAATGGGCGGTTGGGCCATCACAGATGACTGCCTACATAAAATGCTTACAAAGCTTAAATCTAATATTGCACATGACTGAATGTGCAACCTGTAAGTTCTAATTACGGTTTTTCACAATATCCATTAATAGACGATTTTTTTTCTTCAAAATTATTCGCTCGGACCGTGAAACAAAATCCTTGAGAAAAAAAGAGATCAATTTCTTTCTGAGGCAGACTAAACGTGATCTAATTACATAATTTTGGGGCACTATTCATGAACAAAAAGTATATGCAGTTCTTCCTTACAAAACAGGTAAATAGGTAGACAAATAAAACAAGAAAAATATACTGACTCAGAAAATATCAATACAAACGTGTACATACACACACATTATATACTGTGTATAACACACACACACACAAAACAATGACCACTGGGAAAGGGAAGATAAACGATACAAAGTGCTTTCGTATATTACATCCAGTGCAATATACGAAAGCGCTTTGCTTCGTTTAGTTTCTCTTTCGCAGTGACCACTCTTGTATAATTGAACACAAGTTACCAGTGTTTCTTATCAGCACACGCGCGTACACACACACACACACACACACACATATGTGTGTGTGAGTGTGTGTGTGTGTGTGTTCACCTCGGTCTTTGGATCACGTGTTGGACTCGCGATCACGGAAGAGAGCTCAGAGCTCGTGTGACCGATCTATGGGTAATGCTATGACCTTTCACACACACACACACACAACCAACTCCCCGCCCACGAGAGTCAGAGTAACGACCCGAAGCGCAGCGATACCGAAATAATTTCGGCCCTGGGCAGGATTCGAACCAGGTACTGCGAGCATCACCGCACTTCCCGGTCCAGTGCTTTACCAACCGCGCCACCGAGTCGTGTGTGTGTGTAAGCTTACCGTGGTGCTCACAAACCCCTTCTATTTGAAAGAAAGAAAAAGAAAAAAGAAAGAGAGAGAGAGAGAGAGAGAGATTCTCGCGCCAATCCGGTGCGGAAGTACGTTCCGTTACGACAGTAATGGCTCTCTTGATCATAAGAGACTTCGCCAACTGTAAAATGACGATCACCAGCCAAAGAACTCGAGCCACACTTCGGCTGTGAAGGAGCTGCTACAGATAACGAGCTGTAATTCGGGCGAGGGGAATGAAACGTGTCAAGGAAACTTCTATGCGTCCATCTTTTGAAAATTGAGGCAAGCTTTTATTTCTCTTGTCTCAAGCAAATCGCTACTATCAAATTCCATTTAAAAAAAAAAATTATTCTGTTATATTATTATAAATAAATAGTATTACTGTCCCGAGTAAATTCAGTTGGCAACCCTGAATTTATTTTTTATGGGAACTAGACTCACTTTATGGCAATAACTCCATCAATCTGCCAATGTTCTCATAAAATATTTTCTGTGGCCCGCTGAAACATCGTCTCTTTATATACCAGTGACACAATTTCAACCCACAAACGAAACAGCTGTGAACACAGGATTTTCCCACAACAAATCGCTTCTTCTCAAATTTAATCTACGACTGGAGGCTATCCATCATCACCCTTTCGCGAGCTAAATCGAAGCGACAAAAAAAAAAAAAAAAAAAAAAAAAAAAAAAAAAAAAAAATCCCTGTGTTGTTAGGTTGGATTGACCTATCTTGACCTTCACTCGCTTGTCACCTGCCCCGCCCCTCCTTTCAACGCAGACTGCAGCAGCAGCAGGAAGTATCACTTTATTGATTAAAATCAGGTCATGCAGCAACGCTTCTGCTGCAAAGAGGGAGACCTTCTTTGTTTGCGCCCTCAACAACTTTGACCTTTGCCCAGTCTAGCGATGCCACTGCCGGTTGACTGGTGATTCGGTATAACGTCACGAATTTCCCCTATCAGGAGGCTAAGACGATGCCCCTTACAGAGGACTTTGTCGCGTGGAACTTAATGAACCATGTCCCTGGTCCAATTCCCTGGTGGCAGGGTTCGAACTGCCGTCACCTCGACCTCCGTCACAAGTAGTGACGCTCTAACCTGCTCGTAAAGCAAGCATCCTTAATGACTGGTACATACATATACCAAGTTTCTTTTTCCTCTTACAAGGGAGGTAGCTACTAAGGATTTCGTCATTAATTACCCCCCACCATTCCTTTAGCAATTAGCAACTGGCTGACCCCAAGGACAAATGAGCGTAGAGGAACGTGATACAGAAGTTTGCAAGAGTGATGTGGAAAAGGTAGACCGTCTTGTAATTTACAAAGGATTACAAAGGCGGAGCATGCCGACAGGAGACCTTTTGATCCATATCTAGGTCGGATGCGAAAAAAAATCATATTAATGATAAAATAATAAATAAAAACTATAATAATGTAAATAACAAATAAAATACATAAATAAATGCATAGGTATAGTCAAATAATAAACAAACAGGTAAATAGTAAATAATAATAAATTGACATATAACTAATAATAAATGAAAATCAGACAGACAAATGATAACAAAACAAAAACAAATAATATAAGATAATTTCAGGAAGTTGGGAGAGGCCTTCGTACAGTAGAGGAATAGAAATGGCTATTGACCCCTCTAGTTACACCTTTTATCAACTACTACTATGATAGAGAAGTCTTTCTATAACTACCTAAATACTATTACACATAAGGCTTGTAACTTCGTAACTGTACCATTATGTCCACGTATAATTGGGTACAATATTAACTCACGTACAAGTACACACGTACATCTAGGTGGGTAATAACTGATGATCCACGCATGTGATCCAAGACCATGCTGAATCTCTCTCTCTCTCTCACAAACATATACACACAGTTTTCAGTAGCACTCTTCTACACCAACAAAACATACCAACCTACCCCCATGAAAATAGAAAACAAACAAAATATATACTGAATATTAAAAAACGAATATCCATGCGTGCTTGCATATACAGACCCCAAAGTTCACTTACATGCTTATTTGATCATTTGACAACACACAACTTCGATTCCATTTGTATAATATCTATATTTAATGTTAATTACTCACGAACAGTTAGCACGAACGAATGATGAGCGAAGGAGCAAGTGTGTTACTGAGTGGACGCCGCGAGATGGGAAGCGTGGAAGAGGGAGACCAGAGAGAAAGTGGAGATACGAGATTAAGAAGTTTGCAGGAGTGACGTGGCAGAGGTTGGCGCAGTAGTGAGAGCCATGGAACGGCATTAAAGAGGCTTCTGTTCAGCAATGGACTCAGAATAGTTGACTGATTGATTGACTGATTGTTTGTCACAAGAACTTTACATGGGACCTGTTGAGATACTAGTTAAAAACCTTCTTCCCCTCCAAAATGAGATATTTTTTAGACAACACTGATATGACTACGTGGGTTGAAGCCCACGTTCGCATTTTCATGAAGTTTTGTAGATATTTGTTGAATATTACAAAGCAGAGGCTGATGTGCACACGGATTCCAAAGGTCATCAGACAACATACACCACAGCGTTTGATCCTTCTGCAACATTTCACTTCCTGTGTGTGTGTGTGTGTGTGTGTGTGTGTGTGTGTGTGTGTGTGTGTGTGTGTGTGTGTGTGTGTGTGTGCGTGCGGAGTATTCTCTTTTCTCACTCTCCTCGCCTTTTGAAACAATGATTAATTATGATCTGTATGGGGATAATAATACACCATTGTCGGGGTTACAGGTATTCTAAGAAGTTTTCAATTTCAAACAATTCTTGCTGGCTACACTGGTGGTTATCTCGTGTAGCACATTCAAATCCCGTCACGCCCAAAACGACTCCCCTCACTCCACGTCAGTGACGCCCCCCCCCTTTACGCGACTCCCTTCGCAGAATATCGACTAAGTACAATTTCTTAGAATAAGCCAAGTAATGCCAAGGCATCAGTGGTTGTGGCACTGGCGATGGGCACTCCATACAGCAACGGCATCACGTCGAGTGATTATATATATATATATATATATATATATATATATATATATATATATATATATATATATATAGAGAGAGAGACAGAGAGAGAGAGAGAGGGCACCTAAAACAAGGAGCCAGAACAGCCTCAAAGGAACGCATGATGAGGAAGGAAATGGGCGCGGAGAAGACACAACTGTTGGCGCAGACTGGCGAAGGTAGCAGATGAAACATTGATGAGGAACAGGAAGGCGGAAGAGATACGCTCTGCAAACAATAGGCTGTAATAAAGATAATAGACACGATAGTGGTCAGGCAATACGAGATCCTTTGCATAATATATATATATATATATATATATATATATATATATATATATATATATATATATATATATATATATATATGTGTGTGTGTGTGTGTGCATAATATAGTATACGATCACCCTCAAGACCTTTCTCTACACACCCACGAAGACTCCTGGACGAAGAAGATTTCTCTGGATGGGCCGTGTCCAAGAAGGCCAGAGAAAGTCTTCGGAGAAGACGGCCTCCAAGCCCGCGGCACTTCTCGCGCCCCTTCTCTGCCCCGGGCCAACGAACGGATCACGTGACCGTTCCCAGGGCGCCGGAGACACTCATGCTCCCACCCCCCCTCACCGCCACCCCATACCCTCCTCCTCCCACCCTCCCACCTTTCATTAACTGGACTTGAGCGAAAGAAGACGATGAGGACCGGAGCCCTTTCCTGGCCCCCGGGGCGTCGAGGCGGGTTCTAAGACCGGACTCGGCTCACTTTACGATCTCGAGAAGACGAAGACAAAGACGAAAAAGAAAAAGAAAAGAAAGAATGAACTTTCATTCATTACTGTATACAAAATAAAATTATTCACCTCAATCCTTTGTCTTTCTAAAAGCACTCGGTATTCACATGGCAGGAGCAGCAGCGGGACCCAAATGTGTGTAAAATTGTTGCGAGTTGAATATTTAGATATGCTTGCGACGGTAAAACAACATAAATGGAAATGAAGTCGTGGGCGTAGCGAGAAATAAGAATGGCAGAGGGTGTTGGGGAAGGGAGGGGGAGAGGCCTTTGTCCAGCGGTGGACTTCGAGTGGTTGATGACTCGACTGGGTCGTAAGACCGCCGAAGTGATTTAGCGAGCTGAAACTCGAAAAGTGAGATTCCACGACTTCGGAGAGTACTTTTACGACCGTAACAGTTTGGCGAATACTAATCCGGAGGTATTCACCAAAGATGGCTACGATAACCTCTTATGACCGTATTCTTAAAACCTTTCGCCAGCGCTTTCTACGATTAGAAAGCAGATATTAACTGTATTTGCCGGCGTACAAGACGCGCTTTTTCACTTTTAAATGTATAAAAAAAATTCCCTGCGTGTCACAATATTGTATTTCATGTACAGAATCATACATTTTCCCAACAAAACAACTTTAATACATCATTAAATAAATGTTTGAAGAAACGTGTTATTTTTCCCACAAAATATCCTTGCAAAATAGGGGTGCATTTTATGCGAGGATGCGTCTTATACACCGGTGAATGCGGTACCTGGTTTTTAGGTTCATTCCTGGCTTACTGGCGTGTCTACAGCATCTACCAGTAGTTTTTATGCCCAATGCCGTGAGTAGAACTCTAATCTTCAAATGGCAGAAGCCTTTCTCGCGAAAAGGCGACCATTGATCCCTTCGCTGCGATGACGCACGAGTACTTTCCAGATATGTTCCAGCTAGCGCCAGGAGATCGGGATGGACACCCTCTTAGCTAGAGCACTGGTGATCAAGAAACTGCCAAGAAAAGGTTTCAGACTCGCTCTAGGAACCGTCAACTATCACAATCATAGGGATCATGGAGGGTAGCCCACCCCTACAAAAAATATGTATATAAATAAGATAAATAAATAAATGAATGAATAAATAAGATAAATGAAAATATATAATAAACAATAATAATAAAATAAATAAATATCATTAATAAAGAAATACACATATAAAAATAAATAAAATTCTTCTCTCTGCTCAGCGGTACTGACGGCATAAGTTTTATAATGTCAATATTCAGGTCATTCTAATGACATCCCTACGAGCCAGGGTTATACAACATTCTTTTATGACTGAAGACTACAGTCGAACATAGAATGCCGATCACTTTTGACTCCTATTCTTTCTCTTGCGGTCCTCGTTCAATATTTCTTTCACCGCCTCTACGGCTCCTATTCGGTGCCATTTTATCCCTAAAGAGAGAAGCGCTGGTTATGCTACGAAATACTAATCTATCTCTCTCTCTCTCTCACACACACACACACACACACACACACAAAAGAACGTAATAATGAAGGAGACTACAAGCAACCATAATGCCTACACTAAGCAGCTCCATGTCCCTTACCACCTCTCCTCCCCACCCATAAAGTTGTTTAATCTTCTCTTAAAACAGCCCATTGTTTCAGCGCTCACTGCATAGTTGACTAAGTCTATTCCATTCGTTAACCACTCTGTTGGTAAACCAATTCTTTCCCATTTCCTTTTAAACCTAAATTTGTCACTCACACACACACACACACACACACACACACACACACACACACACACACACACACACACACTAACGGATTGAAACCCAGGCACAACACTCGAACCAGTGGCCCAAGACGATCCCCAAGTCTTGGAGCAGTAAGGTTCAAACCCATTAAGTTGGACGACGGAGAGGGTGCGCAATGCGGATCAAAGCGAGGCGAGCTGCGGATAATGTATCGTCTACACGTGATGTGTGCGATCCATACTTCGTTTTACCTAAACAAGGCAGAGGTTTTTGTGAAGAAGAAGAAGAAGAAAAGAGGACGAAGAAGAAAAAAGAAGAACAGGGAAAAGAAGAAAGAGGGGGGAAGAATAAAAAACGGTTGAATAAAAACATCTGATAATTACAGACCTCAGAGTATTATATGAACGTTTTCGCCTAGTTTTGATGAACGGGTACACTGCGTGTCTGCGTGACCACAGGGGAAGCCAGAAAGAGAAAAGTCACAATCACCGGCAACAACAAAACACGAAAAACACAAACACGGGAGAGACCCTCAGCTTTAATTGAAGCGTGTTTAGACCGCTAGACCATATCGTGCCGTGTCGTGTCAGGTTGTGTAGCGGCGTGACGTCATCTCGCCACGGCCGGGGAACGTGAAGACAGAGCACGACGAGTCCTGATGAAGTGGCGACAGGAAGTGATGGGCAGTTACATTCTGTGTTGAGACGGGGGCTGACGGACTGCCGTGTATATGATGCAGGTAAGCAAACACCTTTAAGGCTCGTTGACAGTGGGCTAGTTTAGTAGCCTCTAGTGCCAGCGACTTATAAACTACCCATCTACCAGCCCAATGTCAACGGAAAGTTAGTCAACTTGCCTCCAAACTATCCTAGTGTCAACACTTACTTGCCGGGTAAGTTAAATTGCAGCTAGCATTAACGGCTACTAAACTATACCCGTGCTAACGAGGCTTTATTACAAAGAGGGTACCACGGAGATGAATAAAATAGCCTGGCATTAGCAAGAATATAAGGATTAGTGCCATCCTGTAGGGGTATAGTTTAAATACCCGCTAGTGCTAGCTGCAAGTTAACTCAAACGGCAAGTATGTGTTGACACTTGGATAGTTTGGAGGCAAGTTCACTACTTTCCCTAGACATTGGGCAAGTAGAGGTGTAGTTTACAAGTCGCTGGCATAAGCGGCTACTAAACTAGCCCAGTGTCGACGAGGCTTAAGCAACAGCAATGGTACCACAAACGAGGTGTACATTAACATCACACATAACTTGCACTATCCCTCCCTTCTGCTATTCTCCTTACATCTCTTCGCCGCCTCTGGTGACTCCACCTCTTCGATGTGATACTCCCCCCCATCACAAGGATAGAAGCGCTGGTTATTGGCGATGAAATACAATACTATATCAGCAACAGTGCATGGTATAGGAGATGGAGGGTTACCTCAGGACGAGATCGATTCCTAATGCTACATTTGGAAGTCTTAATTTGTATAATCTTTTTCATTCGTTTTTGCATTGTGGGTAAGCTGCTCAAAGACATTCATTATAAATATAAAGGCAATTACTACTACTACTACTAACAAAAAAGGTCAAATGCAGTATGCAAATAAGAGAATAGTGTAAAAAATAAAATAAGAATAAAATAAGTCAAACGGGGTATTCTGAGCGGAGATGTTACAACTTAGCATGGCCACTGACGTGACACTGAAGGTCACAAGAACAGCAGTGCCACGGGGAAAGAGGACAGTGACACGAGACCAATCATACGGGACACGTACAATGACTACGCATAGCCTCATTTACCTTTTTTCCAATGTTCAAACATATATTTTAATATGTCCAACCAAAGACTGTGTATGTGGAGGGGGGGTTGGGGGGGGGTTGAAGCGCCTACGTGGCAACACTGGCGAGGGACAGCCTAGGTCCAGGGCCGCGCCACAACTTCCAATGCCTGGACATCTGCTGTTATGGATGGCGCGCAGGACACCCCGAGTAAACCATCATCAAGAACAATATACAGCTACCAGGGGTAGGGGTAAAAGACAATGCATCTTGGAAAGAGAGAACTAGAGACGGAGACGGGAGATGGGGGGAGAGAGAGAGAGAGAGACGCGCGCGCGCACACACACGAAGGACGCAGGTCCAGTTCATTTCCATGTTGCTCGGGCGGTCAGACACCAAGACGACCCACACCGGATGCCCGGGTCCATCAGCAGGAGGCGCCTTGCGCCATTATGATCTGCGCAAGTACACCGAGCTTTACTTCTACGTACTACAGAAGCTGATTTATTCTAGCTAACTATACTAAGCACATTAATCAACGTGTGTGTGTGTGTGTGTGTGTGTGTGTGTGTGTGTACCAGGTGGCGTTCGAATCCAACGACCACCTCTTATTGACCCGGATGCCCGAACACATGGGGCAAAGGTGATACCTTTGGTCGTTGCTCAGCGCCTCCTGGCGTGAGCTCATCTTCACACCGCTCGACCGGTGCCCTGGAGACCGGCCGTCCGCACCCTTCCATTTTTGCATACATTCCAGAACACCTTACAAAGGATTTACAAAGGAAGAGCATACCAGCATGAGACCTTTTGGTCCATAAATAGGATGCTAAGGATAGCTAGTTAAACGAAGAAATTAATAAATAAGCAAACCAAATAATTGGCAGCAGGTATTGCACCATATTGCTTAGGTGTTTTTCAAATGAATCTTAAATATTCGAACCGTACTACTACATGTCACCATTGACCCGTCTGCCGCCTAACCTAGTCTGACCTCTGAGGCGACCCCTCGATGAACCCCGTCAGGCAATTTTATTCATCTCCGTGGCACCCCTCGGCACATGTCGTGTTCATATGACTATCCGACTTAAAAGTAAGTCTCAAGACGGAACCCCCCACGTTTTACGAGAAATCCATTTTTTTACGCGTGCCTACGACCCCTGGGGAGCGCCAGGGAAAAACAATCCAGACCACCTGAGAACCCTGGAATTTCCTCCTTCAGGAGGAAGTGAAGAAGTGGAGGCCACATCCCCGCCAAGATATGGTGTACATTTGGCAAGGCATCCGCGTGGTTCATGGAACTGATGTAGAGATGAGGCGTAAATATGATATAAACAAATGACACTATATCCCGTTCCATACTCCCAAGCAACCCACGTTGCTCAAGTCAATGGACCACTTAGCCTCTTCGAAACGAGATATATCAAGCGACCTCTACAAAGTCAATATAACATTGTCAATGTTAATGATACAATATCAATATTACAACATACTGTTAATGTTATCAAATATATCTAAATTCATTATATTGCCTATACTATTGGTACATCTGTCAATATTACAAATATAATTTAAGACAAGTATCTTGTCCCCTCTAAATGGCTTCACTAATATTATCTCTACAATGTCAATACTGTGGAATATGCATTGGGCTAGGCCGTGTAGGATCCGCTTTGGGGTCTTGTATGAACTAATGTCAAACAATTCTCTTCATGTGAAGGATTGGATCTCCCCCATCAAGCTGGCTCCCCCCTTATGTTTAAAAAGGAAATGGGAAAGAACTGGTGTACAACAGTGGTTAACGAATGGAATAGACTTAGTATACATGTAGTGAGCGCTGAAACAATGGGTTGCTTTAAGAGATGAGATATATTTATGGATAGTGGTGATAGGTAGGGTACATGGTGTAGGCCATATGGTCTCTTGCAGTCTCCTCCATTATGTTTCTCTGAACCGCTGAACAAAAGCCTCCACCATAAGTCGCACGGCCGTGTTAGCCTCTGCCACACGATTCTTACAAGATTACGTCTTCTTCCAACATATCTGTCTCTCTTCTACGTTTACCTTCTCTTGGCGTCTATGTGACACATTTGGGCCTTTTGTCATCCTCCTTCCTCCATCAAGTAATGGATCTCACTCTCACGAATGGGTTATGGGAGAGCCGCCTCCTTTCGGCAGCCATAACCCCACCGTTCAACGGTTCAGGGACAGGGCACGAGCCTCCACCCGAGGGCGGGGGATAGTCGCACGCACTCAGCGGTCCCAAGGAAATGCCAGCACATGAGCGAGAGCGCTCGCCTCAGCCCGACAGCGCGCGCGAGCGAGCGAGCGGGGGATGGACTTAAAAGGTCAACAATAAACAATATGTAAATCGCGACCAGATGCCCGCGACACCTCCGCCACTCGAACACCGCCCTTGTCGCCACTTGTCATAAGGGGCAAGGTGCCACGCGGTGCCTGTTTCTCGTCCTGCGGCCAGGCTCGGATGATCCCGTGGATAGCGCGTCACAAGGGCAGGCTGTCGCTGCCGTGGCGAGCGGACGGGCGGTCCGGAGGCTCATGTGTTCCTGCCGATGGGCCGTCCGCAGTATCGGAACTAAGACATGGTGGCTCTTCGCAAACCCCTCCGATCCGGTCGTGGCTTCATGAACCATTTTGGCTTCTGTAATCGACTCTGTGCTTATTCTGGCTACCCTCTGAAGATTTCATTTGGCAAGAGGTTAAGATCTTTTTGTTCCGTGCCGCCCACCCCTTTGCCTCTCCCACACCGGATGGCATTATCGGGGTCTCCAGAAGGTACCTTTCGGAGGCTCCAGCACTCCCCCCCCCTTATTTTGACCGTCGCCGCCTAACGATTCTATTAATCTTCACAGGCGCTCCCTCATGAGCGAAGGGGTCACTGCCTACCTCGATGACGACCCTTTTCTCTTTTCTTCTGGCCCCTCAGTACCGGGAGGAACTAACGTGGACTGGAGGGATAGGCCCGGTTGCTTTGACCTGAACTCAGATTTAAGAAGAAAATAGGCAAGAACTGGTTTACAAACATACTTGGTAACTATGTAGTGAGCGCTGAAATTATTGGCTGTTTTAAGACATTAGATAACTTTCAAGGCAAGGATGACAGGTGGTAATGGACATGGAACTGCCTAGTAAAGGTCTTATGGTCCCTTGCAGTCGCCTCTAATCTGATGTTATGTTTTCAGTGCGAGGAGAACCCTTCAGCTGAACACAACGATAAAGCATCGAGCCAAAACATGAGGCAAGAAGCCTCTTCCCAGTATCGCCAGCGACCCAGAGCCACTGCCTCACCCGCGTCCACTCTCTTCGCTGTCGCCGACATTTAATATCTTCTATTCCTGCCTTCCTTCCAAGTTCCACCCCTCCTTCCCTCCTCTTAACAGTTACATCACCTCTCTCTCTCTCCGCCTTCTTCATTTCTATAAAACACTCTCGCTCTCACCTCGACCGATCCATTTCACTAAAACGCCCTCTATCCCTTCCTTCATATATGTCCATAGCGCTCTTTCTCTCCCTAACGAACAGTTAATTACATACAGACAACCATCATCTTGTCTAATCAGGACTCACTGTCCACGGCGATTCTGCTCGGTCTTTGTGGTCGCAGGCGCCGCCAGATCATTCTGAAGGAAACCTCAGTCAAGGGGCGAAAAAACACCAGTATTACTGATTAATGTAACTTGATATTTTTTTTTATTTTGACTATCACCAGGTGATTTGATTCAGCCGAGAGAAAGCTCGTGTCAGTAGAAAAGTGAAAAAACACACACACACACAGAGGTAACTAATGTCGCTTCCACTATACTAACCCGGACGGTTGCGAAATCCGGACTGCCCCCGGGGTCACACGTGGTCCTGAAATGTTGCACTCACCTGGGGAAGAAGAGAAAGAATAAATTAGACAATTATCAGGAAATTAATTCACTATTAGTACCAGCAAAACACCCTTCGTTGCAATAATGTTAAAGGGGGAGGGAGAAGAGGAGGAGGAAGAGGATTGATGATGACATGGACAATGTCACGACGACGACGACGACGACAATGATGATGATGATGAGAATAAGGGGATAGAGGAGGGGGAGGTGGAGGAGGAAAGGGGGAGTGGGGAGGAGGAAAGGGGTGATGAGGAGGAGAGAGGAAGAGGGGAGAGAGAGGAGAAGGAGGAGGAATAGGAGAGATAGAGGGGAGGGAAAGGGGGAAGGGGAGAAAGAGGAGGAATAGGAGGGGAAGAAGAGGAGGGGGAAAGGGGAAGAGGAGGATGAGAAGAAAGAGGAGGGGAAGAAGAGGAGGGAAGGGAAAGGGGGAGGGGGAGGATGATGAGGAAGAGGATTAGTAAACTATTAACGAGGGAAGGTGAGAGTGAAGTTTAGAGAACCGCTGACAAGGCAGAAGATAATTGCGGCACAATCCGATGCAGAAAACGAGCAATAGAGGATTAGAGATTCTATCTTGTTCGAAACTGGCGACGGGAGATACGAGTTCAAGGCCCTCGTGTACAATGTTGTACTACAGGTGCTAACCGTCTAGCGCAGGGAGGGGGCATGGCCTGCTGTTACAAATTACACATTTCATATAATGTGAATTAAGTAAATCACAAAAATATAACACATAACAGATAATTATGATCGTCAACTTTTTAATTATTAGCAAAAGGGTTTCTCTTCATCAACATTTTATTATTATTATTATTAATATTATTATTATTATTATTATTATTATTATTATTATCATATATTTTTTGGCGTGGTGGGATTTGGAGAAAAAGATTGGGAGCCACACGAAGTTTGAGAATTCATGAAAAGGGGGAGGGGGAATGGAGTGAAAACAATTGAAAACCAATGCTCTGGCGTCTACATCCTACTCTGCTCATTCTGGCTGCCGCCTGGCGATTTAATTCGTTTAAGAGTAAACCAATAAGACCTCAAAGGGTTTAAGCCAAGGTAACCCTCTTAGCGTCTTAATATTTCGACAAATTTATTAAGCAGTGCGGGGAGGGAGTGCCTATGTCCAACTGATAACAAGAGGCTTCGTCTTCCCATGGGACTGTTGTTGTCATCGCTGATGAGACGAATAGAACACTGCTTGTTCACTTACTAAATGATTGGGACTTTCCATCACACCTTCGGTGCAACAACGGCTTTGGCCGATTCCATTCTGGCTAAAGCCGATTTTGTTTACATGGATGCAAAATAAGGAGAAGAGGAGGGGGAAGATAAGGAGGAAGAAGAAGATGAGGTGGAGGAGGAGAAAGAGGAAGAAGAAGGAGGAAGAAGAGGAGGAGGAAGAAGAGGAGGAATAGGACGGACCCTGCCCCCAACCGCACTGCAACATCAGGACGCGCCCCCTTTCACCTGCCTTCGCTCAGTTCTCAGGCTCCTCCTCTTACTCCTCCACTAACACTTCCTTCTCCCCTTCCACCACTTATCTCCTCCTCCTCCACCCTTGTCTTCCACCTCTAACTCCACTACCACTTCCTTCTCCCTTTCCACAACTTCACTCTTCCTCCTCCACCTAAATCCACCACCACTACCACTTTCTTCTCCCTCTCTACCACTTCTCTTCTCCTTCTCCTCCTCTTCCTCTACTTCTTCTTCCGTGGCGCCTCTTAGTTATCGGCCATAAAAACAAGTCACGGCCTACACGGTCGGTGCAATCTTTCTCTGAGAGAAGGCGGCCGTCACGCTATCGCGGTAACCTTTTCTTGGAAGGAAGACAGCCGTCACGCTATCACCGTAACCCCTTCCGTCCCGGGTGGCACTTCGCAATGATTTTTCCTAAAACTGAGGATTTGATGTCCTGTAAATCTACAATAATAAATAATAAATACTAATAAAAAGAAGTAAGCATAGTGTGATAAGTATAGTGATGTTTGTGTATGTGGATGTATGTCGGGCTGGGGGTAGTAGAAAGTTCTTGTTCTCGAGGGGAGATGAATGTTGCATGGTTGTTGCGGGTCTCTTCTTAGCTCTTGGACACACTCTCATAGGCCGTCATACACCGATTTTCGCCGGACTATTTCAATAATTTCCATGGCAACCTCACCCCCCTCCCTCCCTCCCTCATCCGCTCTCGGTAGCGAAGGGGGTTATCATATGCTCACCAGTTGTGACTAGTTTTTTTTTTTTTTTTTTTTTTTTGGGGGGGGGGTCGCCTACCCGCCTGACCTGGGCTGTCGGGAACCAATGCAACAAACCCGCAACGGGTCTCAGGAATCGAACTTACGACCACATGCTCATGAGTTCGACACGGTGACCACTTCTTTCACACGAGGTGCAATTTTAGACTTTCTTCTGGGTGCCGCCAGGCTATTGCATTCCTCACCGTGGTACCCACGATATACAAAGAGTTTTCATCATTTTCAATATAGTGATATATTATATACCTAGTTCTAGTCATCGCCACCTAGTCTTATTCAATTATAGAACGGATCCAGATATAGAGAAAGAGACACAGACAGACAGAGAGAGAGAGAGAGAGAGAGAGAGAGAGAGAGAGAGAGAGAGAGAGAGAGAGAGAGAGAAGGAGAGTAGAGAGAGTGAAGAGTGGAGAGAGAGGAGAGAGGAGACAGAGGAGGAGAGAAAGGAGTAGAGAGAGAAACTAGCATTAGCTGGAATAAAATGAACAAGATAAACAACAGCTGAGAGGGTTTGGCAGCATTCCACTGAGGCCCCGACCGTTTAGTTTCGACGGCCCTTTCGCCAAGACCTTGATAGACGTCGTCGCCTCACTCGTTAACCCCTTCGGTGCGAGGACTAAGACTTTTCATATTCTATTCTGGTTAGTATCAGACGATCTTGTTCAAATGAGGGTAGACTAGGGACATTTTACCACACCGTATGTTTATACTACATTATACACATATACAAAACACACATATACAAAACACACACACACACACACGCACACACATATACAGGCACGCCGCAATTGCATTGTACTATAAGATCATTGTGTTTCTCTATATGTGTTTGTGTGCGCGCACGTGTGTGTGTGTGTGTGTGTGTGTGTGTGTGTGTGTGTGTGTGTGTGTGTGTGTGTGTGTGTGTGTGTTTACCGATGTGGGTAGAACACCGATCTCTCACTCTTTCACTACACATACACACGCCGCAATTGCATTCTACTATAAGATCACTATGTGTTTTTTCTCCCTGTGGGTGTGTGTGTGTGTGTGTGTGTGTGTGTGTGTGTGTGTGTGTGTGTGTGTGTGTGTGTTTGTGTGTGTGTTTAACGATGTGGGTGGAAGACCGATCTCTCAGTCCTTCACTACACACACACACGCACACTCCCTTCACCCAAGCCCTTCCTGCCCAGCGCCAGTGCCAACCGCAACAACCCGTTCAGACAAAAACAAAACCACAAAAATACCCTCGCGAGCACCCCCTCCTCGCACCAGGTACCCCCAGAACCCGCCCAAATACACCCAGAAGGTCTTTGACTTTATCAGTCTCGTGGCTTTCCTCTACCCCAAATATAAGTAAATATAACTTTATGGATGGGGATGATGGGTGGAAATGAACATAAAACTGCCTAGTGTACTCCTTATGATCCTTTGTAGGTTATTATTATGTTCTTATAATCCAGCTGGCGCCAGATGATTTTATTCAGATGCATGAAAACTCCGGGAAGACGTGGATCAAAACTCGTCTAGACTGATCCCTTCCGTACCGGGTAGCAGTTTTTGTTCCTGGCTGGCGCCAGGCCATTATATTCATCTCTGGGGGCATCCCTTCCTTAGTCGGCATCACGTTCGATTCTGACCCTGACTCCTGCCCCCAGGTGATTTTATTAATTCCAGTGGAACTGCTCGTCGTTGAGGGGGCAACCCTCCCTCTGCATTCGGCGCCTCTCGCCCACTACTGTTTGCACACTCTTCAACCTTTCCCACCCGGTTCAGCGGTGTTGGGTGAGTGGGAGGATGGGGGTGGGGGGTTGAGAACATTCCAACTGCCCAGCTGCTGCACGGGGGGCAGGGAGAGGGGAGGAGACATGCGGGAACATGCGGAATGGAGAGGAAGTTCAAGGATGGTGAATGGGAGAGAAGGGAGAGGTGCGAATGAAAGGATATGGGGAGAGAGAAGAGACAGACAGAGAGAAATAGAGAGAGATAGAGGGTGGGGGAACGGGAGAAGAGGGAGGGTAGGGAGAGTATGGAGAGTAGGGAGAGTAGGGAGAGTAGGGAGGGTAGGGAGGGGGAGAGGGTTCCTCGGTCTCTCCGCAAAACCGGCCTGGCCGGGTAGGTAGCACATGAAGCTATCCACTTTTCTCATTCATTCCTCCGCGCACGATGACGTCTCCCCCCCTTCTCCCTCCTATCCACAACTCCTCCGAGAACAGCCGAGGACGCTCTTGGTGTCCTCGACAACCCACCCCCACCCCCAATACCACCACCATGACCACCTACTCATGCCATTTTCCCCTTTATATATCTTACACTCCCTACCCCTTCTTGTACCGTCATTTGCAGCTTAGTTAAGGCCAAGTTCTAAATATAAATAAGTGTGTGAGCCAACAAAGCCCCGCCCTTAACACGGCGTGAAATGTCTCGCCCCACCTCCCGTAACGGGTGGCCCTTCTCCTCCTACTCTGGCTGCTGCCACATTGTTTTATTCATCGTGGCAACGACGTTAAGATTATAAGATGGCCACACAGGTGGGGGAAATGAGGACAGCTTTGAAGGAGTGACGTAGCAGAGTCGTGCAACTCATCAAGATGTTGGGTGAGGCCTCTGCTCAGCAGTGGACTCAGAATGGCTAACGACTTAACTTGAATGTCGAGGCCATGTGCTGAGAAACCTGCAGCGGTTCCGGCAACAGTAGCAGCAGCTGAGTCGTCGCAGACTCAGAACAGTTAGCCCCGTTCGTGCCAACGACCCAGAGCATCTCCCTGCTCTCCTCGCTTCTCCCCCCTCCTCTCCTCTCTCGCCCCCTCCCCCACCACCCCATTTCCCAGAGTCCCAAAGACATTCATTCGTCTAACTTTCCCCGGCAACCTTGGCCGTCACGACCTGGGGCCAGGTTCCCAAACTCTCCCGACCGTAAGGTTTGTTTAAAGTTGTAGCACGTCCTTCTTCTTTCACACCTTCATTAAATTGTTATTGCAACAAAATTCTACCAATTATTAACAAATGAGACCCGCTTTGTAAAACAGAAACCCAAGCAAGAAACTGGAGGTTAGCAGATGCAGACAAGATCATCATATTAAGACATCAGGGCAAGATTAGCGGCAATGGTGTTTCTTTGAATGGATTATAATGACAAACTTAATTTTAAGAAGGAAATAGGCAAGAACTGATATACCATTAGAGTGGTTAATGAATGGAATACACTTAGTAACCATGTAGTAAGTGCTGAAACTATTCGTTGTTCTAAGAGAAGGTTACACAACTTCATGAATGGGGATGATAGGTGGAACTGCCTGGTGTAGGCCTTATGGCCTCTTGCAGTCTCCTCCATTCATATGTTTTAGGCGCAGAACTAAGTAATGAAGAGCAATGTGAACAAGGAACACCCTCCAGCTTGAGACAAACCTTGAGGCTTGGGAAGTTTGTGTATCAGAGTCAAAAGACGTGCGCCACGGCAAAGGATTCTTCCCCTTTAAGACTCGTGTTCCCTTGGCCCTTGAGGGCCTGTGTAAGGATGACCAAATATGATACAACAGTGATCACAACATCTCGGTCAGCAATATTCATTACATGGGAGAATATTCAAGGTCGTAAAGTTTGTTTACATAAACATAGGATAGAGCCAATGGATACCTCAGAAATCTTCGTCTGGCTTATAGTAAAGTACACAAAACACCCAATGAAAGCTACATGGTGACCACTCTTGAGTCAATCTTTGCAACTGCACCACTCTTTGGAAGTCTGTAACCCCCACCTTTTTCACCCAAAACCATTGTGGGCCAAAAGGTCTTTTTGGCCCACTGTAACGAGAGACTGAACCGGCCCCTCGGAAGCTCGACTCAAGCTTAAAGCGATTAAACGTCCTTCAGAGAGTTAAGATGGACTCACCTGTATGGCAATAGTTCCAGCTGAGTGGCTGGCGTTGTTGCCATACAAGTGAGTCACGACTGAAAAACAAACTCGTTTTCGACATGGAAATTCACACAGGAGGTATGAAGCGTGTTACTGGATGTCGCGTGGACGAGGGAGACTAAACTGGGCCGAGAATGAAAAATATGCAGGAGTGATGTGGCACGGTCTGATACAGTCATAGCAAATGGCTGAGTCTTTTGTTCATCAGTGAACTCCGAATGACTGATTGAAGCTAAGCCCCAAGAATTTGTCTTGCAATGTTCCCATCATGCCATATATATAACCGATACTTCCACACGTCACATCTCGCCAATACTTCCTAAATAACCATTTCCAACCCCCTCCTCTTATAAGACCCCTACTGTCTAGGGTATTTTTCTTCCTTAACTCTGCATAAGCCTTTATTACCCTAGATTCCAACTGTTGTTGACTGGCAATACGAGGTTTGATATACACCCTCGAACACCACAACCACATGATCGCACATGGAGAAATACAAAGAAAGGAATGGGCATATCCATGTTGTAAATATCACTGACGAGCAGGAATGCAGCAGACTCAAATGAAAGCTATTCTAAAGGCGATAGAGTAGAAACAGGGGTACAAGTAGCCCAAGGGGATGATGGTAGTTGAAACAGGTGTGTTACTGACTGAACGCCACGGAAGTGTAAGTGTGGAAAATGGAGGCCGGGTAGTAGGCGAAGGGATAAGATAGAAATATTATCAGGAGTGACACGACAAAGGTTGATGCTTAAGTGCTCTTCACGAAGAGTTTCGGAGAGACCTTCGTTCAGCAGTGGACTGATGACTAAGGACTCATTTAATGTGGAATGATCGTTTATGTGACCCTCACTCACCCACTCCTAAGTATGTGCATGCAAGCGTGGGCGCACACGCGTAAACACATCTACATCTCGGCACACACTTTCCCTTTGGGGGGGAAAATCCGACTGAAGTACCACCTCGCAAGAGTGTTGAGAACAGTAAACAGAACTAGGACCGTTCACGGACGAGTGAGTGACAACAGCATCGGCGCCTCAAGTACAGCTGCGCATGACGGCATCTGCCGGGCTCTGCAGAAGTATCCGGTGCCTCGACGTGCCAGGCGTGAGGCTGCATGCAGGCCGGCATTGGCCACACCGCCGTCGAGACAAGCACCAATATCCCCGCCGAGAGAGGCGGCGGCGAGGGGGGGGGGTCACGCCTCGTCATGTATCTTCCTCTATTCCGCGTTTATTCGCCATTGGACAAAGGACTAATTCCTTGGTGGTGGTGGTGGAGGAGGAAGAAGAAAAAGAGGAAGAATGAGTACCAGAAAAGAAGAAGAAGAAAAGCGAGTGATAGATAAATGCTGTGACAGCCTACATCCAGAAGTCTATGATTACAATACTAAATTTGTTAGACAGATAAGGCAGGCTTCCTTTGGTAGCAGATTTGCGGCGTGAGTAGGTTTTTCATGGCCTAATACAATTGTTCTTCTCATACATAATTAAAACATTTCAACCATTTTATCTATTACCTACAAAGCCCAATGTACACCAGAACCATTATTGTGGATATGTCTGTACATCTCATGTCTATGCACAGCCCAGTGTACATTCGGTGCCCTACTTACAACTTTCTACTGTCAAATGATCAAATGAACATTCTCATCCGCCTGAGTAACATGAATGCTCTTTGACGCACGCACACACAAACATGCACACACAAACACGCACACACAAACACACACACACACACACACGTCACATTTCAACTGAGGCGCTCACTGTCAGACAGATGAAGACGGCAGCGCCTCAAAAATACGTTTTCATTGAGCGTCTCATTTGATCAAACTTTGGACAGCGATAAATCAAAACATGGTTTTGGCGTCTTCGCCTGTCAGGCGTGGAGCGCCTCTTTATTAAACACATCTTTATTAAACACACTCTGCAGGTTCCCCAGAGAGGATGACTACAGTGCCATCCGCCTCACCACTCTCAACCACCCACTTCCCATTCTCATCATCAAATCATCCTATTCACCTACATCAACCTCCTCACCACTGCCCCAATCTGCCACCCAAAGATTTACAAAGGAAGAGCATACCGATAGGAGAACCCTTTGGTCCATAACTAGGTCAACTCCTGAACAACGACATCTCCCAACCTTTTCCATGGGTAGTATGGCCGCATCAACTCCTGTTTCTAGTTTCTCTACTTTCTGCCTGGCCTCCCTCCTCCATGCTTGTCATCTCGCTGCGTCCAGTCAGTAACACTTGTTCTACCTGTCACCGCCACTCTCTCCCCAGTCCCACAACCTCAACAAGAGAAAACGTGCAACACCAAAACGAAAATTGAAAATTGAACTGTCAGCGACACACCTGAGAGAAAGAGAGAGAGAGAGGGAGAGAGAGAGAGAGAGAGAGAGAGAGAGAGAGAGAGAGAGAGAGAGAGAGAGAGAGCACCCATGTAAAGCGGCTGATCTACTACAAATTATCCCAAACATTATTAGACAAACCCACATATGGGCTGAAGCCTCGCTCATACAGCTGAGCTGAGGTGGCTCAAACAGCCACACATACTGCAAACATCCACGCAGAGAAACACTTGCGTACGTTCCGATCCAAGTGATGTAAAAACACACTGCACGTCCATGCATACACAGTAACGCACAATAAAGAAGCCAAGCTTTGCCATAGCGGAGCCATATTTTAAACAAACAAAATCTTCCCAACGTACGTCCGAGGGCCTGGTGACGTCACGTCGACTCCCAAGGACATTTTCAACAAATGTGGACAGATTTTGTTTACACAAGGCTTTGGGCACAGATGACATCAGCAGTAGAGCCGAGTGCTGACCTAACCTCTTACCTCAGTGCCATTCTCTGTGTGGTTTATGAGTGCTACCCACCTCCCCCATCGCCACTTGTAACTGTACGCCCACGACCACGGCCTACCCACTCCCTCTCCTCCCCTAGCCCCCTACTGAGGCTCACACACAAAAAGAGAGCCCACCACCTCACCGCCCACGTTCTCTTCAACAGGCACAGGTTCGACTGGCCAGTTTCACCGGTTTTCTAACCTGATGCTTGTACTCTTCTCGGCACAAGCACACGCACATACACACACACATAATGTACGCTTGGTTTATGTAAATTACAATTGGGCAAGTACAACCAAGTATATACAACTATCTATAACCCAAAGCAGAGCCACACTCACCCTTCTCCAGCCTATTGAATATAAATGCCTATTCATGCGACAGTGTCGCATGACTACAAGTGCCACTCTGCATGGCCCTCATGCACTCGCGAGAGTCGGTCCATTGAAGAGGGCCACGGCGACAGGGCAGCGTCCTCCCGGCCTCAACGCTTCAATGTTTTATCATGGACCTAAGTCTGGTCTCCTCCTCCACCTCCTCCCCAGGCGCTGTTTTGATGTGTTGATCTTGATCTGCCCTCGTACCACGCGGACCACAGTTTGAATCTAACGGCTAACGGTGACCGTTACTGGCCATACCAGTCCGAATGCAAGATACAACGGTGGGGGAATTCCGACGTTGTTAAGCGCCTCTTGGTGTTAGCTCCTCATACACACACTATATATATATATATATATATATATATATATATATATAATGTATATACATTATGTACACACACACACACACACACACACGCACACACACACACGCACACACACACACACCAGCCTTCCTTGGGTACCTGCTCGCCTACCCAAAGGTATAGAAGAACAACTTGTAGTCAAGTTTGTGTAAAACTATAAACTTAGTAACAGAGTTAAGTTAATAAAGTTAATGTGCATCATGGAGAGAATCCGCTCACCCCCACCCCAGTTACGAGACCTTGGCAAGGGCAGAGTACCCAAAACGTGTTGTGTGAAAAGGAACCTCCCTTAACCACCTCATGTAATGTCGCTTCTTCTTTTATTGCTGCCGCCATGCAATTGAATTGATCTCTGTAGCGCCCCCATAAAAAAAATGGTGTTAAAATTTAGTTTCAAGTCAACGGAACAATCCGCCACGTCACTTCTGCAAATTTCACAACCTCCTCTATCCATCTGTCTGGTTTCCCTTTTCCACGCTTACCATCTCCTAGCGTCCAGTCAATAGCACACTTGCTCCATCTGATGATGACACGGGTACAGACAATAACAACCACACGTTTGAGACAGTTGCCGCCAGAGCCACACCCCCAAAAGACCCCACATAGCCACATTCCCCGAGGGCCAAGATCCATCCCGCAACGAATCACGCGAAAGATGACCACCTGTCGCCTTTACCTTCCCGTAACCGGCAATGATTGTCAGGCTCTAACAAGGATGATGCAGGCAAGGTCATCATATTAAGACAGCAGGGCAAGGCTCGTAGTAATGGATTTAAATCGGACAAATCTGGGTGAAGGAAAGAGGCAAGGACTGGTTTACCAACGAATTGTTAAAGAATGGAATAGGCTTGGTGACCATCTAATAAGCGCTGAAACAATAATATTGTTTTATGGGAAGATTAGATAACATTATGGATAGGGATGACAGGTGGCCATGGATATGGAACTGCCTAGTATAGGCTTTATAGTCTCTTGCAGTTTCCTTCATTCTTATTATGGACTCGCCTCCCCAAATTTCAAGGTACAATCATCCCGATTGGCCTTTTTCATACCAATTAGCATGTTTTATTTAATTCCAGCTACCGTGGCACCCTCTCGGTAGAAAGGAGCTACCACGAACCTAACCTACTGTGTGATGGTAACTTCCCGCCCCTCTCTGGCATGCTTTGCCCCGCCCCGCGCACCTTACGATGTGGCTGCTCGCCATCAACCCTGGCAGTTGGTGCCCGACGTCCTTATAAGGCAGGTGATCGGGCAGCAACTTGCACGCGCGCCCGCGCGCCCACACACCAAGTCAGCCGGTTACTGCTACTCGCTCAACGCCGTCACTCTGGACTACCTACTCATGTGGTTCTTAACCTTTTTCACTCCATTTCCTTTCCATGAATTCTCAACATTCGTGTGGCTCGCCCTTCATTTATCTTCCATACCCCGCCCCCGCCAAAAATGGTAGGAAAACATTTTGATGAGCAGAAGCCCTTTGCCTTATTACAAAGTTGATAATCATAATTATCTCATATTTGATAGATTTTTGTGGTATGCTTAATTTAATTCTTTTGTTATGAGATTGTATCATTTGCAACAGCAGGCCACAACACCTCTAGATTCTTGCTGTGGCTCCTTAGGGAGCTATGGCTCCACAGGTTGTGAACCACTCTTGTCGATATACACATAATTCTTTCTGACGAATATCTACAATTCGGAAATCACCAACATACGGACGTTCATTAGATTTCGAAAAAAAAATCCTTGCGGTTAATGGAAGTACAATTATCTGTACTTATAATCATGTACCCATGGAATCCCCCCCCCCCTTTTTCGTGGGGAGAGTTATCACGAATGCTTTGCGTAGGCCCTATTTAAATGTTTCCACCCGCGTCCACCTATGACAACTAGTGAACTCCTCTGGGCCCCGCTAACTGAACCTAATGTAAAGTTGGCAACTTCCACGCGATCTAACCTGCTCGTGCAACGTGGAAAATGTGGCAACAGCGCAGCTACATTAAAGTCAATGCAATATGAATACATTACATCGCCGTTCATTCTCGCCCATCTTTGCATACCCCGTTCCCTAAGGCCGATGTCACATTGTCCGGCGTCGCCGTTGCGGCTTGTTGTTGGCTATTGTAGTCTCCCTTGTGAGTCATTAGACTTGAAAGGTTATGATAGTATTATAACCAGGGGGAGATGGTAGTCATGATCGCAACGTGATTTTACTAAGTTAACGGAACTTTGTCATAATCTGGCCGCATCCTGCGCCGCCGCATAGTGTGACACCGGCACAAACACACAAACACTACAGCCGCATACGACACACTGGACCAGGTGGAAGTCTTGCCAACTGTGCAGTCAGGTGCGCGCGTGAGGAGACGCGGCCAGGTTGGAGGCACAGCTGTTATCGGTCGCGACCTCCCCACGACCTGCGACGACCTGCCCACCGCAGAATGGATCCGTTCTTCCGCTAACTACTCCCCCGGGGCAGGCGTCCACACGATTCCGCGTACTGTGCGGCCGCGCAGCACAGGTCAAGCGCAAAGGAGTATAAACACATGCTGCTCAATGGTGAGATAATTAAGTGGAAAAGCTGTTTAGGAAACTAGGGTTGGAAAGAACACTTGCACGTTCTCCTGTTTTAACCAGAAGTCTTTTTCTGACGATACTTGTAGTCGAAACATTGAAAGCATTAGAATGGGTTAGTGTTCCTACATCAATCCGAGTTTCCGAATCACGCATAGGGATACACAATGGATCGATAGAAACTTGTGATTACGCTGAGAGGGAGGGAGCCTTATAAGCGCAAATACACTGTGCAAGAGCCCTACTGGGGCACTGCACGAGGATTCCTGGAGGGCCCGGGGGTCTCGTGCACAAGATATTCTGAGGAATGAACAGGTTGATTAAACACGAAATAAAGCTAAACTGGTTTGTCCAACGTCTTCGGTACCAAAGGGGGTGAAAAAAAAAAATAATAATAATAATAAAATAGTCTTGCGGGAGCCAAAATGAAAGAGAAGCGCCACCCGGCAAAGACCGGGTCCATCGGGTCTATAACGGAGGAAGTGCCACGGAGAATGAATAGAATCCTCTAGCGACAACCACAGTTAAAGCGCCACCCGGTGTGCAAGGAGGTAAGAAAGCAAATGCAACTTTCTCTTGTTACAACCCATAAAGGTGACATTTCTTTTTTTTTATTCTGGCTGCCGCCATGCTATTCTATTCGCCATATTGGTGCCCATTCGGAAATCAAGGAGTCATCTCCTACCTTGGAGGAACACTTTCGTACCGAGTGGCATTTACGTTTCTGGCCACCGCTACGACGCCACTGCAGGTCCTGTTCACACTTGCGGTTTGAATCGCGGCGGTTCAATTACATGTAAGTCAATGAAGACATTCACACAAAACCGCGCAGTTTTTCCTTGACTATGCGGTATCGCCGCGGTTTACGCAAGGTTCAAAGAGCTATTCTGAACAGGGCCAAATTACACATTTCTGAGTAATAAGCCCCCTCCCCACCCACCATCATTCTCGGATGGCGAAACTATTAACTGCTTGGGTTGCTCCACTCAACTTTAAATGTCTTGCAATTGGGCCATTCATAGAGTTAACGAGGGCGCATGGCAGACGCATTTCCACCATAATTCAACAGGCAGTACACGAACGAGACATTTGATTGTCGAGTATACACATAGATAATTAAAATTTACGAGTCACGGTGACCGAATTCATGTACGCACCCGTTCCCAAGTTGAGGCACTGACAGCATAAGTTTCATGTAGTTAATACTGACAGCATAAGTTTCATGTAGTCAACAAGATTGAGGCACAGGTAACCTGTCTATCTTGGTTAATACTTTAAGTACTTTAATCATATCTCTAGGTACCAGAATCCCCCATCACTCAACTTCTACCCATCCATTCAATTCTTTACATGTCAACAACTCAACCCTTTCGGCGCAATAGTGCCTTCAAGGACAGAAACACTGGTCATTGCTGACGAAACGTTACAAACACTTCACAGCAAGTCTTGAGGTCACAAAAGTTTTGTGAATCCGGGTCCAACTGAGTAAGTGCCGTCCAAAGACTTGAGCGTGGAGAGGCCAGAGAAACCCAAATATAGGCAAGGAAGCAGAACAGAGGAGGAGAAGGCTGAGGAGTGTGGGCACACTCAAGTATACGGGACAAGAGCGTGGCAGGAGAGAATTGAGGGAGAGGAACTACACAGTATTTATCTTTATTATAATTTATTTTTGCCACTAGTAGGCTATCAACATTATCATAACCATATCACTATTACACACATATATCAAAAGGCCCATTCCTCTTAAAGGGGTCATCCCACACCCATCCAAAAACCGATTCGTTGCATCTTAACTCCTTGTTGCAGAAAGGTCACCTCTAGTCCACTCACTCTTTGGGTTAGTAAAATTGCATTTCTATTATCACTATTACTCGTACTATCACCACTATGTACGACCTGACATTGCAAACACCAGCAACAACATTAATAACATAACAACTATCTGTCATCTAATCCACTGCCGAATAAAGATTTTCTCCCAAGCTCTTCCATTAGTCGCACGACTGGAACGTCTGCCAAGCTTCTTTGTTTCATCTCCCCACCTTCTCTCTGGTTTCGTTTTATCACGCTTTTCATCTCGCGGCATCCATCCGTCTCCCATCCTCATTTCTGACTATCTTTCTCGCCCACTTCCTCTTCCACAATATGAGGGGTTTCGTGCCAGACAAGCGAAAACGCCAATGACTCAAAAATGCGTCTTCGCCCTTCTGGCATGGAATGCCCCGTCTGCTCTCTCACCCATAATGTTCTTTTCCTGGTTTTCAGCGTTATATCTAGCACCGATCTCTCTATCCCCTCGTAGATCATAGCTGGAATTATACACTTACATTACAAATTACGTTTCAGACATATGGGTTGACAGCCTACCACGATGTTCATATATTAATCAAACCTTTTCCAACCAACAGTGACATGCTTTTGTATTAATTTTCATGATACTGTCAGGGTTCTACATTTATACGAAATGTACACGCCTGTAAATCATGTACATGAAATACGTAAATGAATCGAGATCGATAAGGGAGTTCTGCAAGGCGACGCAATTTCGCCTAAGGAACTTGCAACTCTCCTGGGAGGGGTTTTCAGAGTTGAGTTCAAAGAAGATTTGGGGACAATTCCAGTGTGGTTACAAATACTGGAGGACGTTCTCATTTCAGAAACAGCAAATTATAAAACAATTATAACCGATGGTGGGAATATTCCAAGTTCAACAGTATAATCATTTACATCAGATACTGCAATTAACTGAAATATATTGTCATTATCATTATTGCTAGCAGTAACATTTTATATTGGCAAGAATGTTTTTCTATTCCTGTACAGGTTGTTTTTTTTATAATACAATTACCATTACTTGCTCCCAATATGGCTTTGCCGACTTGGGTTCCCCAAACCACGTTCCTCGGAATTACTTCGAAATCGATGCCAGAAGGTAAGAAGCTACATTTCTGGACGCATAAATGGCGAATCAATTCCTTTAAGAAGGGATCATATACAACCAAGGGCCTATACTACGGACATTTAATGCACTGCCTTCATCCGTATATGGCGGGGAGGAAGAGGAAGAGAGAAAGAGAGGGAGGGAGAGTGAGGTAGAGGGGGAGAGAGAGAGAGAGGGGGAGAGTGAAGGAGGGGAGAGTGAGGGAGAGGGGGAGAGTGAGGGAGAGGGGGAGAGTGAGGGAGAGGGGGAGAGTGAGAGAGAGGGGGAGAGTCGAGGGAGAGAGGAAGGGGAGGAGGAGGGGGAGAGTAAGGGGGAGAAGGAGGGAGAGAGGGAGGGAAGAGAAGGAACAGAGGGAGGGGGAGGAGGGAGAGAGGGAGGGGGAAGAGGAGGGAGAGGGAGGGGGAAGAGGAGGGAGAGAGGGAGGGGGAAGAGGAGGGAGAGAGGGAGGGGGAGGAGGAGGGAGAGAGGGAGGGGGAGGAGGAGGGAGAGAGGGAGGGGGAGGAGGAGGGAGAGAGGGAGGGAGAGGGAGTGAGAAAGAGTGAGTGAAAGGGAGAGAGATTATGTGTGAAAGTGACGGATTAAGAAAAAGACATAAGGAGAGTCAGAGAGAGAGAGAAGGACGAGGGGAGGGGGAGAGAGGGAGGGGAGGGGGAGAGGGGGAGAGAGAGAGGGGTGGGGAGGGGAGGAGAGAAGGGGGTGGGGAGGGGAGGGGAATGGGGGAGGGGTGGGGGATGGAGGGAGGGGAGGGAGGTGGAGGAGAGGGGGAGAGAGAGATACGCGGCCTCTCTTAACTCGCTTAATGGGGCCAATAGCTGACGACCAATCATAATCTGTCCAAATCACCAAGACAGGCGAGAGACAGATCGCGCGCGCGCACACACATACATACACCAACGAGCGACAATCTTTGGTCAAAACCACTGGGAACGCCAAGGCGGGACTCTAAAAGAATATCACTTATCTTGTATACAACTACACACACCGAATCTGTGTGTGTGTGTGTGTGTGTGTGTGTGTGTGTGTGTGTGTGTGTGTGTGTGTGATAGAAACAGATGGATAGATAAATAGATAGATAGAGAGACTGGCCAGTCATCAGCCATTCATAGTCCACCGCCGAACAAAAGCCTCACCCAAGTTCTCCCAGGAGTCGCACGACTATACCAACCACTGCTATGTTATTCCTTTCCTTAGCCCCCCCCTCCTCCTCCTCCCCAATCTTCCACTGTAGGTATTTCAGCAGGTATATTAGTGAAAACAATCATGGCAAATTTGAGTGTACGACCTATATAATCGAAGGCATGTGCTTTGACCCGGCCACCCCGCTTGCAAGGGGAAAAAGGCCCTTTGGTATGTATATAAAACTCGAACAAACTAAGAACCAGGCTTCGATCCAGACGTCCCCTGATTCCGATCGCAGATGGCCTTATTCGTGGAGTGCACAGGAAATATACACAACTGAAAGCACCGAAAACAATTTTGTGTTTATATTCATGACGGAATGTCCATGTACATTCTACACAGACCTGCGAAGAAATAACCGAACTGGGTGAACCAGTACCGTCGTTAACCGGTTCAAAGGTAAACGAGTTAAAAGGAAAACTGTTCAAGGATAAACACGGTTAACCCCTTAATTACCGAGTGGCATGTTCCCCTTTATTCTTACTGCCGCCACGCTATTCTTCTCATTTCCGTGGAACCTCCTTCGGTAATGTAGAAGTGCCACCTTCCACATCAAGAAGCAATATTCGTTTCCTTCTGGCTGTCGCCAGACTAATTTCATTCATATCTGACCCCCGCCTACTGCCGCTAGACAGCAACGAAGTTCCAGGAAAGTGCATTTACTAACACGTCTCTCTGAAGACAACCTGCCTCGTACATGAATATGTAAACACTGCTTGCCAAATACAGACATTCCCGGTGCTCCAGTGAGAAACTAAATACACACGTACTGTATATGATCCTACTCTCGGGAGCACCAAGCCGCCAGGTTCTGGCGGGCCCATAAAGAACACGAACACGCATTATGTAAGCACGCACAATCTCCTGCACGAACACACACACACACACACACACACACACAGAGAGAGAGAGAGAGAGAGAGAGAGAGAGAAAGAGACACACACACACACACACACACACACACACACACACACACACACCACGTTATCATGATCGGTTGTCCGTCCCCTCCGGGTGGACATGAGAACAATGAGTGGCGATTCCATGACATCATTCTCCTTCGAGAGGAAATGACAACTACTGACGTCACTCATGACATTATCTCAATGAGAAATACTACGTGACTTCAACACGTGTCAAGAAGCACAGACCGTAATTCCACTTGGACCAACCTCATCAAGGTTTCCTACTTCATAGATCTTCATCTCGGTCGGTTAACAACAAAACCCCATATATATATATATATATATATATATACACACACATTTACAATGCGCTCTCCCTCTCACACATACAAACACACGCACATATACTGTACTCGTACTGTAGATGCCACATGTGTTTCCATATGTTCCCGGTGTCGTCCCGCCCCGTAGACGTAGAGGGCGGTGATCGTTTTTACATAATTATGTTATGGCTATTCCACAGCGATTTCACCCAGCTGAAACCCATCTCAATCACCCCGCAGACGACAGCAACCATCATAATCTTTCCTCTGGCCACCACCTCGCTATTTTATTAAGCGAAGAGGGATCCACAGCCGTTGTTAACTTGCCCCTGGTCTACTTGCCCGGCGAGTCCCGCCCTGCTACATGCTGCACTACAACAAAAGGCTGTTGGCGCCATATGCCACCACCGCGCCAACCAGCCAAGCTGTCTGTTGATACACTCGGGTGGGGCGTCCCTGGCGCCGAGCCCGGGCAAGGAGTGAGGGAGGGAGGGTGGGGGGTGGAAGTAACCATGGTAACCGTAGCAGACAAGACAGCGTGTCTGGTGTCCCGTCTTTAGCTCGGCTACATCTCCGACAAAGACAAGTGAGCAAACATACATAAAAAAAAGGCGCGCGCGCGCGCACACATACTAACCCCACCTCTTAGCAAGATGTCGAAAACGGGGATCCAATAATGTTCGTGAACATTCAGTCAACTGCTGATGTTGGACACATACTGTTTCGGTTTCCTTCATACTTTGGCGTCCCAATATTTCACGCACCTTTCTCGCGAGGAAGCCAACTTCAACCCCTTCCGTACCGGGTGAAGGCACTTTCCCTTTCATCTGCCAGGCGATTTCATTCACTTCCGTGGGACTCCCCTCGGTAGCGACGCTCCAGCCTACTTCCTTCCGTGCCTGGCGATACCTTTTCTTCTTTATCTCCGAGACAAGGCCTCGGTAACGATGGGTCAAAAGAGGGACGGAGGAGGAGGGTGGAGGAATTTGTGGGGAGGGGATGGAATTAGAGATTGGAAAGTGATGGGAAAGTGATGGAGGAATGGATGGGGAGAGGATGAACAGAGGAATGGGAAAGGGATGGAATACGAATAAGAAAAGGAGGGGAGAGAGATGAGAGAGGACTGGAAGAGGGATGGGAGAAGGAGGGAAATTAGGTAACGGAAGGGAGGAAAGGAAATGGAGAGAAGAAGGGAAGGCGTGGCAAGAGGTAGATGGAAAGGAAGAAATAAAGATTGAGATAGACAAGTAAAGTGGAGAGGTAAAGGGATGAATGAATGAGGGAGAAGAGTGAAGGTGGAAGTGAGGGAAGAGGGCAGGAGGGCAAGGAAGAAATACAGATACACAGGTAAGCAGGAGAGGTAATGGAGGAGGGGATGAGGGAGAGGAGGGAGGGTAGGAGAGTGGGGGGGAAGAGGGTGGGAGTGAGTAAAAGAAGAGGGCAGGAGGGCAAGGTAAGTAAAGCGAGAGAAAGTGCGCGCACGCCCACACCCGCCCAGGAATAAGCACACATGTGAGGGCACGCAAAAACGAATCTGGCACCATAAACGTTCACCAATGTGTGCTGCTTATGCCCAACTGCACGCATTACAAAAGTGGGAACATTTGCGCGCGCACACACATACTGAGAAAAAAGTATATGTGTACATATATATATATACATATATATATATACATATATATATATATACATACATATATATACACATATATATACAGATACATATATATACATATATATATACATACACATATATACATATATATATACATACACATATATATACATATACATATATATATACATATATATATAGTCAGTCGTGCACATAAGTTCAAAATGTTGTCAGACGCACAGAAACATTTTTTTTCCTGGATCCTGATAAAAACGCTTAGCATGATAAATCCATTTCCAGGATTACTTTTGTTTTGTTTTCCATCTCTCTACCTAGTTCTTTGCTTCTTGGGTGTGTCGGGGATAAGAATATTGTTGTAGCTTACAATTCTCTGGCTTTACCTATTGCACAGTGATTAATAATATTATTAATGATACTACTACTAATAATAATAGTATTGTAATAGTAATAATAATAATAATAGCAATAATTATAACAGCTTGCGGATATACACACACATATACATACAATCGCATGCAAATAAGCTCACCCCCCCTCTCAGACAGTGCCACGAAGCCAAAGCGTGCCAAGGTGAGCCCAAGCCCCTTTTCACCTCAAGCACAGTTACTATTCCTTTGCTTCCTCCCACGATCCCGACTCCCTCATTGTCCCTCCCACGTTCACTCTCACCCTCCCGCCCGAACTGCCCCTTCCGCCCCCCTCTCCCATACTACCGACTTTTCCCTACGGACCTGCCGAGAATCCCATGAAATCCCAGGCAGAGCCCTTTTATCCCGTCTTTCTTAAGGAGGCACGTGGTGAGCCGGTGTAAAGGGGAATATGGAGCCCCCATGAAATTGGACCCGGGGTACATTTCCTACTGCAAAAAACGACTCCCCACTAAAATATACCACTCATTGCCATTAGGTTACGTTTAGATATTATAACAAACAATATTTAATAATAAATATTTGTCTTATCTGCTTACAAATATATATATATATATATATATATATATATCGAGTTGGAGGTCCATTTTGCTTCCATTTTCAGCTGCGGAAAATGAACCCTGGGGTCTATTTTCTATCTCCCACTGGTGTTTACAATGCTTGGCTCTTGAAAGAGCGTGATGGACGTGGGTTCGAAGCGGTCTTGGATGACTTCCATAAGGCTTGACCCGTGTTATCACCCACGGAATCCTTCTCCAAGAGAGTTTGGTAACAAAACAGTTGAGCTGCTTACGGAAACGCAATAATGTCCCGTCTCTCCTCCTCTTACAAACACATTTCCTCCTTTTATTTCCCAACTTCCTTCGTTCTAAATGTCTACCAATCTATTATCTTTGGAAAATAGTGTGGATACTGAAGGCTTTTTAATTATGGCTGACGCCAGACGAATTATTCATTACCTTTTGTTGTTTGCGACCTGCTCGACCTATTCGAGAAAACCAATGGTCGGGAGACATTATGTACATGCGCGCACACTTGTGCGGGAGACCTGCCGAGAGACACCTAGGCTGGTGACAAATTGACAACACGGGATAGACCTTCAGAAGCAGCGGCGTCCAAGAGAGGCAAAGTGAATTCTGCTTAGAAGAACCTTGAATACGAATGTGTGTGTGTGTGTGTGTGTGTGTGTGTGTGTGTGTGTGTGTGTGTGTGCGTGTGCACGCGCATGCAGTACAGGGACACTCACCGGTCACCAAATAAACAAATGGGGGTGGTGGATGCCAGGGTTATTTTCTTTAAACGTGATGATGTAAACACAAAACAAAAACGGGAAAAAGAAGGAAGTGAAGTGGAGATGAGGAAAGAGAGAGGAAATAGAGAGAAGACGGTGAGAGACATAGACACAATGTCCATTCTGGATACAGGGTCTTGCCTCTTTCTGTGGCGTCATAGCCTTTCCGCCAAAGGTCACAGCCTACACCATATATAAGATTCATTGGCTTGGGGAGGCGGGAGAGGGGGAGGGAGGGGGATAAGATCTCCCTGCAGTAGCTAAGTACGAATACAAGGGGGAGATATCGATCTCACGGTTGTTTGTCTGAGGTTTGTGGGGCTGTCACTCGCCCAAGGTTGTTTGTCTCAGGTAAGAATGAAGATAAGTTCGCGATGACTCTTAACCCTTTCCGTACCATGTAGTGCTTTTCCCTTTGAATATGGGTGCTACTAGGCTACTCTGTTCATTTTCAGGGAATCCCGGAAAGAGACGTGGCCCATCTCGAATAACCCTCTCTGCCTATCAAAATAAACACCACATGTGAGAACGGAGCCTTTATTAGTGCCACGTTTAGTTTGCTACAGCTTTATTAAGTGTTTGATAAAGCTGTAACAAGCGAAGCGTGGTACCAATAAAGGCCACTTGTTAAAGCGGTGTTTATTTTGATAGACTCGTCGGCAACTGCCAATTTCGTACAACTCCCTTCCGTACCGGATGGCACTTTTCTCTTCATTCTGGCACTCTCGTGGCCATTCTATTCATCCCCATGGCACCCTCCCCTCTGCAATGAAAGGTTATCCTCTCTCTCTCTCTCTCTCTCTCTCTTTCGCCTAAACCCTTACGTGCCAAGTGCAACTTTTCCTTTTTCAATTTTGGGTGCCGACTGGGTATTACAGCCATTCATCCTCGTGGCATGCCTCTCTCTCTCTCTCTCTCTCAACTCCTTCCATACAGGGTGGCACATTCCCTTCATCACTCCCTGCCGTCATACTATTTCATTCACCTCCGTGGCGTGAGCATGCAATGATGACACCACCGCTAATAATACCAGGAGAAGGATCACACGGTCCGAGGACAGCGGGGCCATTGGGGTCAATTTTCCGAACACGAAACCAAGGGTTTGGGCCTTAATGACATACAATCAGTTACGCACAAAATCGACACGGCGATGCGCCGCGCATCGCACACTGTAGACAATTTCACGTCTGTGGGTAATAGTATGCAAGCATCAGTTCATGCTCCACGCACGCGCAATTGTGGGTTTCGTCTTACATAATTCCAAGGTGGGGAGAGGAGGTAGAGGAGGTGGGGGAGAGTGGGGAGGAAGAGGAGGAAGAGGAAGGGGAGGAAGAGGAGGAGGGAGAGGACTATAGTATGGAGAACGAAGAGAAAGAGAAAAGAACAGAAAAGGGAACATGAAGAGGTCAGGGAAGAGAAAGAGAAAAGAGCAGAAAAGGGAACATGAAGAGGTCAGGGAAGCAGGTGAGGAAGAAGGGGAAGAGGAAAGAAGACGGGGGATGAGGCTGGAGAAGAGGATAGGGGAAGACAACGGTGGGAGACAAGGAGGAGGATGGGGAAGAGAGATGGAAGGAGCAACATCAACAGCAAGAAGAAGAGGAGGAGAAGGAGGAGGAGGAAGAGTTGGACAGCGAGAGGCAACAGAAGAGATGGATCGGTCCCCGGCGAAGGACTGAAGGACCTGGAGGACACGTCTCGAGAGCTGCGAGACGTGGCACCCACGAGGTGGAAGAGGACCACGAGGAGCAGAGGGGGGGAGGAGGAGGAGGAGCTGGGAGATGAAGAGGATGGGGAGAAGGAAGAGGAGAGGGGAGAGGAGGGAAGGAGAGAAGGGAAGGCGGAGGAGGAAGGGGTGAAGGAGGAGGAGGGGGGCAGGGAGAAGGGGGATGAAGAGTAGGAAGAAGAAAAGGAGGAGGAGGGGGGGAGGAAAATTAAAGAGTGAAACGTGGTGAGGAGAGAAAAGACAAGGTAATCAGGCTCGTCAGCAGGAAGAGGTGTCGAGGTCGAGCCGGGAGGGCCACGGCAACGGGGGAAGGATGAACAATAAATCGGCGAACCCATGACAAGTGTTTACCATACCTTGGATTCTGTGAGTGAGTGAGTGAGTGTGTGTGTGTGTGCGTATACTCGCGGGTATGCACGCAAGTACGCACACAAATGCGTTTAAAAATGCACCCCAGGATGGAATCAAGTAAATTAAGGACATGTAATGAAGGTACGAGACAGGACCACAAGTACGCACTTCTTTTTCTATATACTACAATGCATGTAGGTGTGTGTGTATGTGTGTGTGTACATGTTTGTGTGTAGGATGAAAAGAAGAAACGGGAACAAGTCCTAAAAAGGTCATGGGCGACCAGTACTTCCTCTAGTGTGGACGGACATCCGAAGGTAGATAAGTAAGCACACTGGTATGTGGTTACGTGGTAGTCGATTTGTTAAGTTGACAGACAAGTGAGAAGATTGTAAACGCGTGGGTAGGTTCGTCCGTTGGACTGGTAGATACCAAAGTAGGTTAGTAGACATGCAGACAAACAAGGTGTGCGGTGGTAGATGGATGAGTGAGTAGGTTAGTTGGTAGGTAAATCAAATACATAAGAATGGAGGGGACTACAAGAGACCATAAGACCTACATTAGCCAGTACCATTCAATGTCTATTACGAACTATCATCCCCATCCATAACGTTATCTAACCTTCTCTTAAAATAGTTTCAGGGCTCACTAGATGTTTACTAAATCTATTCCATTCGTTAACCACTGTTGGTAAACCAGTTCTTGCCTACTTCCTTCTGAAACCTAAGGAGACATGCTGGTACGTAGACAGATTAAGCACGGTGATACAGAGGTACTCAGATGGACATGCAGACAAGGAGAGAAGTGGGCTGAGGTGGAAGTGGGGCAGCAGGCACTCGGGGCCCATGGGCGGCCTGCTGAGCTTTGCGGGCGAGGCGAGGCGAAGCGAGTCCAAGGGAGTGTGGGCGTGGGCGGGGCACACATCGAAAGGCGGAGCAGCGCGCCCGCTGGGACACGCCCGAATCCCACACTGCCAAAGAGGCTGTCTTCCATTTATATTGCGTGTGTCTGCGTGAAATATATAACAACAAAGTGTGTGTGTGTGTGTGTGTGTGTGTGTGTGTGTGTGTGTGATATTCACCTTGAATAACGTGCTGGACTTGTGATCGAAAGCTATGAATGAAAATTCATAGATAGTATTGCCTATCTATGGGCAATGCAGATCTTGCACGAACGCCCACATATACCATTTCCTTGCACAAAAGGAACAGTAACGGTTTGCCATCAATACGGCGTGAACTCGAGGGCTCACATATGGGTCATACTGTAGAAATTACTACTACACCAGCAAACCATGTGTGAGTGTGAGTGTGTCTGCGCGCGCGGCTGCCTGTTTGCATGTGTGTGGTCTGGCTGGTTATTTCTGCGTCCTTTCCCTAGTATGGATTTTCTTTACGTTCCCGATCATGCGTTTCAGAGACCCCCCTACTCCCCTCTCCCCCCCAACTCCGCCCTACGTCACGCTCTACAGTTCTCCCTTAACTCCAACTCCTACAGCAACGCCTTGGCCTCCTCCAGCAGCACCTCCGTCCTCGCCTCCGCCTCCTCCTCCTCCTCCTCCTGGTCCCTGGTCAATGCGGCACTACACGGACAACCTCCCCCCCCCAACTCTCTCTCTTTCTCTTTCTCTCAGTGGATTACAACAATAAACCTAAATCCCTCTCCCTCAGGGGATCATATTTAAACAGGTTACTCTTTTATCTGACCGACGCTATTGGGTAATGTAAACTTTTAGGTAATAAAACAATGCCAAAGAGAGGGAGGGGGGAGAAAGGGAGGAAAGAGAGGGAGGAGACAGAGGGAGGGAGAGTGAATCTCTCTCTCTCTCTTTCCTTCTTCATACACGCGCGCGCGCGCATACGCTTGCAATCCGAGCTGCTTCAGTCCCCTCTCCCTCCTGCGCCCCCTTTCCTTATCCCCTCCTTCTCCGCATGCAGAACATGGGCAGCTCCCGTCTCAGCGCTCCTGTGGCTTCCCTTCCATACCTGGTGGCACTCCTCCTTTTTTTTCCTTGGTGCCACCAGACTATTCCATTCATATTCGTGGCAACCGATCGGTAGAAAAGGAGTTATAATCTAACCTCGAGCGAATGACAAACGAATGGAATAGATTTTGTAACTATGTAGTGAGCGCTGAAGACATTGGTGAGGAGAAGATGAGGTAACTTTATGGATGGGGACGATAGATGGTTATGGCACTGCCTAGTGTACGTATTATGGTCTCTTGCAATCTCCCCCATTCTTGTGTTATGATGTTAAACCCTTCCGTGACGTGTGGCCCTGTTCTGTTTACTCCGGCTGCCGCCAAGTTATTTCATATCTTTGTGTGTCTTCTCCCCACCCCCACCCTTGCAGTGAAAAGGTTCAAGAGTGACGCATGAAGGGTGGCTTGAGCCACAACCAAGTGGACAGTGCCCAAGACTGATTGCTAACAACGACCATCTGATTAGAGGTCAGACGGAGGTCACTATATGAAAAAAATGTGTGTGTGTGTGTGTGTGTGTGTGTGTGTGTGTGTGTGTGTGTGTGTGTGTGTGTGTGTGTGTGTGCGTGTGTGTGTAGAATGGCAAGTTAATGTTGGTGGGAAAAGGAATGACTGGAATCCTAATAATTTCTGCCTAGTTTCGCAATAGTCCTTCTCAGGGTTCATTGAGAAATTAGTCAGGAACAAACTAGATTAAGATTCCCGTCTTTCCTCTTCCTACTTACTTCATGTATATATATATATATATATATATATATATATATATATATATATATAGGTGTGTGTGTGTGTGTGTGTGTGTGTGTGTGTGTGATTAACGTGTTGGACTCGTGATCGACAGTTATTAAACCTCCCGGATGAGAGCTCAGAGCTCGTATGACCGATCTATGGGTAATACTGTGACCTTACATGCACACACACACAACTCCCTGCCCACGAGTTGGAGTAACAACCCGCAGCACAGCAATGCTGAAATTATGTCAGACCTGGACGGGATGTGTGTGTGTGTGTGTATTATATTTCCAATGTATTCACATTTACTGTCAATACCAAAACATCAAATACAAGAACAAAAATAACAATGATAACAAGTGTTGTTCGTGATGATGACGACAATAATAATGAAAGCATATGTAAGCTGTAGGTTTTCTTTTAAACATATGTTTTGTATGTGATGCCTAATTCAGTATTACAAAGCTTCTAAGTAATGTTTTCTAATCTTCTTATAGTCTTTCTCATTCCTGACAATAACTTCCCCGCACGTGGCCATTCTTCAATAACAATAACAACTGAAAGAGAAACTGACTCCAGCACAAGGGGGGGGGAGAGACGCAGCTCCGTCATAAGGCGATCAAGGCGATGCAACACCGCTGTCACTGCACAGGCGGCACCCGTAAACAAGCGGGCCGTTCAGCAGACGTATCAGCACGAAGGTACCTCGAAAGCTTAGGCTAGGACGGGGTGGTGGAGGTGGAAGAGGAAGAAGAGGAAGGAAGAGGAAGAGGAGGAGGAAGAGGAGGAGGAAGAGGAAATAGAGATGGGAGAAGGAGGAGGACTGGTGAGGGAAGCTGGGGTGTTGAGAAAAGTGAATACGGAAGAACGGTGGTAAAATTAAGATCGATCCTTTCAGTACCTCAGCTGCCATAGAAATGAATGAAAATCACCCGGCGACGGCCACAGTGAGGAGAAGGTCGTCGTCGTGCGAGAGGGCCAAGCGGAACTAAAGTGAGGAGAGAGTGGGAAGTTGTCTGAAATCTCAAACATGAATGGAATCTGGTGAAAAGATAAATAGGGAAGGAACGCAAATTCTGGAAAAAATAAATAAATTACTGGATTAAACTGCTGAAAAAGCGAGGAAGATTTAGGAAGAAAACAAAATTGAGAGAGAGAGAGAGAGGGGGGGGGGAAGGGGAGGAGGCAGCAAGACGGGAAGAAACAATGTAGGAAAAAAGACGCCATACAAGTGTGGAAATTGAATAATATGATCATTAAAACAAATAACAGGAGACGGGCGGAGAATGGAGGAAGGAGGTCGAGCAACTTTTACTTTTAATCATCTGGGCTCCAGCACCCTGACGGCAATCAGTAATTCATGGGTGGGAGAAAAGAAGATGGAAGAAGACTGTGGTTGATGGGTTAGAGAGGGGGGTATGAAGGAAAAACGAGAGAGAGAGAGAGAGAGAGAGAGAGAGAGAGAGAGAGAGAGAGAGAGAGAGAGAGAGAGAAAGATAAACAAAGGAACTTGGCAGGATATATTCTCGATGGGTTTCATGAAGGATAAGCTCTTTAAAGGGAAAAGAATGCTGGGGAATACGGAGAGAGAGAGAGAGAGAGAGAGAATGTGCCTGTGCGTAGGTATGCATGCACCTATGTGAGCGAAGGTGTTACTTCATACTAGCCTCACGTATCGTCTCAAAGGCTACAGGATCTGAATACTTCATTGGCGCGGTTGCCAACTACACTCCTAAAGAAGACTTTAAATCTTTGTACAGTATATATATGAAGGTTAAGAGAAAAATCTGTTGGTGCATATGAACGTAACTGAAATTCGAGCCTTGTCGAACGTCCTCATTAAACAATGCAGTCACTAACCCAATGGTGGACATTCAGTCAAGGGTGACACCTAGAGGAGTGTGTTGATCAATCTTATGACCCAAAGAAGTCTGAATTTAACCCCTTTCGTACCGAATGGCACTTTTCCGCCCGGCGATTTCATTCATCTCCGTGGCAACCCCACCCCCAGCACTAAACGTACGAGGTATTACGATACAAGGTTATAGTAAACGTGTTAACTTCCAAACAATAAAAAATACATCCGGCAATACTCTTACTCTCCTTTCACACGTACCGACTTTTCGCTGTGCGCCGTCCACGACACGACGTCGTGCTCTCGAATAAACGTGAGAGTCTATGGACACTCACACGTCACGACCACGACCATGTGTGAAAGCGTCCATAGACATCCATGGTTATTTGAGAGCACGACGAAAAGTCGATACGTGTGAAACGAGCCTTACGCTACAATAACTGACCAATCTTTTAACAACAAATAAGACTCGCTTCCTCGTCTTTAAGACCCATTTTCGGGCAGACTGACGGTATCGTGGCCATCGAAATGGAAACGATAAAAACATTTATGTAGAAGTATGCATTTGAAGTCGCAGAGATCTAACTGACAAGATTGTACATACAGAGTTGGCAAAGCGACCCATCCCCCCCCCACCCTTCCCCAACTGTCGGTTGGGACCCCACCGGACATAGCGTGCCGAGGCCTGCACAGCCTTCGGGGAACGGACAGAGACAGACAGACAGATGAAGATACACACAGGGCAGGGACTGGGAATAGTGGAGGGACTTAGGAAAAAGAGAGATAGAACGGGAGAGGGAATGAGAGTGGAGCGAGATAATAGAAAGGAAAAGAGAAAAAGAAAGAGAGGGAGGGAGGAAGAGATAGATGGAGAGGGAGGGAGGGAGGGAGGGAGGGAGGGAGGGAGAGACAGAAGGAAAACAAAGTGAAAGGGAAATGAGGGAGAGAAGAAAGGGAGTGAGTGGGAGGAAGGCGAGAGGGGGAGAGGTGAGAGAGAAGGGTTGCCACGATCGCGGGCTTTAACTACAAACGACAATGAGAGGCCAAGTGGTTAAACGGCCGTTTGAAAAGAGCCAATCAAGTGACAAGCTTAAATGGCACCACAGCAATAGCACGCGCCCGCACGCACGCACATGACGGACATGCAAGCAAGCAAACACCCATGCACGCGCGCGCGCGCTCACTGTAGCCCTCTCGCCCCCATCTGCCGTGGTTGCGTTCCAATGGCGCCAATAAAAGGAGACTTGTCCAACCTTCTCTTGTTGCGAGAGTGACGCCGTGGCTTCACGGGCGCACGTCGTGTGACGAGGAGGTTCTGGCCATGGTGACAGCAGTTACCCAGTGATGCTGCAGTGACAAGAGCTGCTCCGGGGAAGACCAACTTCACAGCTGGTGCCGACTGTGACCACCATAAGCACTCGGCGGACTTTCTCGGGCTTCAGACATAAATCAGCTGTTATTGTGCGACAATCTGGGCGCCAAATGGTGCCCCTAACCGAGTGGTTCTCAACCAGAGGGCCTTAACCCACGAGTGAGCCATGACAAAAACATAGGGGGGCCATGGCCTGCTGTTACAAATTACACATTTCTATATAATGTGTGGAATCTGAATATAAAATAGCCTCCCATCACTCTGTCCTGACAGAAGAAATATATGATAATTATGATTGTCACTTTGTAATAAAGTATAGGGTTTCTCTTCATCAACCTTTATTATTATTGTTACTATTTTCGCCCTTTTTATGGCGGGTTGGAATTTAGGAGAAAATTGAAGGGGAGGCTGACCTGCCCTAACCCCTCGTACTAACGCCTTCTGTGCCGAGTGGCACTTCTGCTTATCTAAGTGGCACCACTTCATTGGGGGAAGGGGTTAAAAACAAAATAATCTACAACACACGAAGAGAAACACATAGAACACACACAAGGTAACAATCACACACAGTATATATGTGCCCTCATAGGAACGCATACATACGTACAAAACACACAACACACCTCCCACCCGTTGCCTTTCCGTGGTGATGTGATGGAGACTGACAAAGTCATTCGTCTCAATGAAGAGATTGAGCGAGAGGTCCTCGTTCAGTCCCTGAAGGGCTATTTAGACGATCAAAACAGCCTGGTGACAGCCAGGCCAGTTGGAAAAGTGGCGCCTGGCATAGAAGGGGCTAAAATAAACGAATGAACAAAGGAACGAATAAATAGACAGCTATAAAAAGTATGTCAGCCATCTACAGCACCATTAAATCCAAGGCCACCAACACACCCGTCCGCCCGTCCATCCGCCTATCATCCGCCCGGTCACGCTGCTACTGCCCAAGTACCCCCTCAACCTGTAGTATTATACCAAACAATACCCTTTCACCGGGCAGTACAACTAATGGTAGCCCCTTAATCTTGCCCTTCCTGCAAGACTGAATCCAAATTCCCTAGGGTGCCCACTTTTCATCCCATACCCAATCGTGAGTGCCCAACTTAACTTAAACTAACCAACTATCCTTTCCCCTTTGTTAGGTACACCTGTGTCAAAAGGTGTCTGTGAAATACAAGACAGAAGTTCTGCTCAAGATCCAAGAGCTGAGAGACTTTGCACAGGAAATAATGTGCTACGGAAGGATTCGAACCCCTTACAGTGAAGGAGGGAAAGAGAGACAGATAAGAGACCAGAGAAAAAAGAAGATACGTTAGAGAAGTTTATAGGAGTAACATGGCAGAGGTTGAAACACCCACGCAATTCCTGGGTGGATGGGGGGCTGGTAGAGGTACTTCTTCATCAGTGGTGTTGGAATAGCTAAAATGATTTGACCTGGCACATGTCCCGTCCATGCTATACTTGTACACTGTACTCCTCTTCCACAGGAATCTTACAAATTCTCTCCCTGCTCAAACCAGAAAACTCGCTTCAGTTGACTTTTAAAGACAGGGTCCTGATGCCCCAGGACCCCACTCAGCGCGAACGCCCCACCTCACCCCCACTCTTCAGCAACTATCATCCTACCCCTGGCCCCACCCAGAAGCTTCGGGCGTTCCTCTACTGAAGCAGGCTTCAACTCCGGACAGAAATCAATCCACGCAATCCTACTTAGGCTACGACACTTATGTCGGACTCCATGACCCATTCCCCCCCCACCCTCTTCCTCCTTCCTCCTGCGCCGCCTCCCCTCCACCTCTCCGTCACACACACCCGCAGCGCTCCCGCCCGCTCACCCACGCCTCAAAGAACTCGCCGCCTATCGATTCTCCCTACCGCCAACCCCCAATCCGACGTTTTCCAAACTCGACATGTTTAAGAAACAAAGTCCCCCCCCCATCACTTTAAACCCATCAATGTCCAGTGTCCCATTAAGTAACACCGAAAGACAGACATTGGGCGGGGCAAGAAGCCATCAGGAAGACTGGAAGCCGGAATTATGTTACTGACTGGACGCCACGAGAAGGTTAACGTGGAGGAAAGTTACCAGACAGGTGGGAGGGAAGATGAGACGGGGAAGTTTGCAGGAGTGACTCATGGGAGAGGCCTCTGTTTAGCGGTGGACAGTGAATGACGTTGAAGGGTTGAGGCATTACCTTTACAGGCTGAGGCCAGGTGATTTAATTCAGTTTAGATTACAGGGTACATACACTTTCTCATGAATTAAATTCTTTGATTTTCCATGACCTTTCTCGCCAGATTTCTATGACCTTTCTAGCCAAAATTCCATGACTTTTACCTGACTTTTCAACAAAATTTCTACATGGTAGACTGAAAATTTTCATCTCAAAGCAGTGAAAGAAATTGTCCCATTAACTAACAGTTTCTCTTCATTTTGTTATTCCAAAGGGAAGAAAACGGTTGAAACATTCTTATTTATATTCACTCCTGGTGAGAAAACAATGGAATTTTCACAACTTTTCATATTCCATGACTTAAAAAATATATATAAATAAATATCCCATGACTTTCAAAGCCTGAAAAATAATCAAGTACAATTCAATGACGTTCCAGGTTTTCCATGACCTGTGCGATCCCTGTAGAAGGACACTTGGGCACTTCGAGTGTTGACCTTAACTACTGTGTCGCCAAGCGATTTTATTCAGTTGAGGGTAACCTAACTCTGAGGCGAAAGGGTTACACAAGTCTTTGACTAATCCAAAGCACCCGTGTGATCTTTAAAGTTTTTTGTTCTGGCAAATGTCTCACGATCCCTAAAATCTGTTAACAAGGGACAACCAGGAGTCGACGGAAAAAAATAAACACACATTATATATATATATATATATATATATATATATATATATATATATATATATATTAAAAATAAATAGAAGAACAAATCCCACGCTTTACTCCCTGGCCCGGACACATAACATTCTCCCTTTTCGCCGCGAGTTGCTGGAAAGGGTGCGCACCTGCAACATTTCATCGACCGAGGGGCGATACACACGAAGATGCAATGAAATTACGTGCAGGAAAAGAGAGAGAGAGAGAGAGAGAGAGAGAGAGAGAGAGAGAGAGAGAGAGAGAGAGAGAGAGAGAGAGGGGGGGGGTGGAAAGGAGGCACAATGAGCCAAAAGCGTCAAAAGTTTTTCTAAATACGAGTGCCTATCAATTTGTATTCCAATTCGCATGCCTCCGGAAATGAGTGAAGGTGGGAGCGAGCGAGCGGACGCGGACGTGCGTAAGTGGGTTTCCAACAAGTTCTCTGCGTATAACGATCGTTCTAGTTTTCACCTCTGCAAAATGTCTCCCTGCAGCTTGTAATGCCGCATTCCCTCCCCACTCCCACTCCCTCCACGTTCAATATAAATTCCCACACCGACTCCACCTCCCACAACTCCCGCCACCTCCCATACAACCCCCAACGTCCTTCCTACCCCCCCTCCCCCAAGCAGCTTTTACGTCATCAACCAACTGTGCCTGATGCCAGCCATGTTCTTACGCTGGAGTCACCGGGGACGATGCCAACGCTGCGCCGTGGCGACGGTGGCGCCGGCGCCCACGCCACTCTTGTAGAGGGCGTATTCGAGGCAACGTAAAAAAATGTGTATTTATATAAAAAATATATATATATATACTGTATATATATATATATATATATATATACACACACACACACACATGTAATAGAAAAAAAAACGAATAGAAAAATTAAAAATGAATACTTAAGAATAAAATATATACACTAGCTGTGCAATGATTAAAATCCATCTATATCAAACTTCAGCCAAAAGAGAGAACGAAACTGAAGTACATAAGCATACCGGCCTATACAGCGAATTCCCTGTGTGTCCGTACCCATTACTGGATAATGATTAACCATGCCACAAGTATAACGGTTAATTAAGCATACCATATGTACACCTCTTAATTAACTAGACCACCGGTATATGTGTTAGTTAACCATACCACAGGTATACCTCCATGTTAAAGCACAGTCCGCTCTTGGTAGCAGGAACCTGTCTTTCCGGGTGCACACGTACTGCAGATGCCGTCTCGTGTCTTGCACGCGGTGAGTCTGGGCCCACCAAGACCCTGTCACTCTGCATCATCTGTCGAGTTCACTGACCACCACATATACATTATTTGCATCTTGATGTATCGCCCAGATATATATATATATATATATATATATATATATATATATATATATATATATATACACATACATACAACGAGCCTGAGCTAAACCCACCAGGATACATATCAAAGTATGTATACATAAACAGTTTGGGACCGCACGCTTGAGAAAAAGTCATATACATGCACGGACACACGGACACGCAACCATATGCGAACACACCCACAAGAACAAAGAAAGGAATGGGAGATGCAATATTTCGTCCCCGGTATCCAGCGTTTCAGTCCTTCAGAGCATTAGGACACATGATTTGGTGTTAGAGTAATAATGGTGATTCAAGGTGAGACGGTAGAAGATGAAGGTGGCATGTGTTATTCTTTGAGTGGATACTCGTTTCCAATCATAGAAGAATTTCTTGTGACTCGGGTCCGTAGGAGTGTTACAATAGTCCCTAAACTGTTGGGAGAGATGCATGGCTACCCTACAATGGGATTGATTTTCACAGTAACTAGTGCACTGGTTGAGTAGTCTGTATCCAACGTTCGATATCTGCAGAAAGTTCGATATGATAAAAACCTCGGATATATCGAACTTTCGGCTACAACGACCAAGCCTCCTAGTTCCCCCCCAATTAATTAGATATATTGAGTGTTTACTGTACTTTAGAACATGAGGTAAAGAGCCGCAGTGTATACGTGTATAGTGAAGACAATGTGGTAAAGTGTCCTTAGCCTTGAGCCTGTTGCGATATGACAGCCACCTGTCAACATGAAGTGCGCTGGTGGCGTAATCGTCAGTGTACCGGTCTCGCAATCGTAGTTGTGGGGTCGAGCCCCACACTTCTCTCCGATTCCCAGCGATGACTGTTAATCACCAGCCCCAACAGTCTTTAAAGCGCATAATAGAACAAAAGTGACTCAGCGCCTCCTTGCGTAGACTCCTTACCACCTTCTGTAAACATGGGCACCTGGGTGCAGACTTACAACCTCTCGTCCCCTTCTGTACCGGTTGGTCCTTTTCCATTTCTTCTGACTCCCGCCAGGCTATTCTATTAAGTGGTGCGGCGCCTTCAGCAACGGAGAGGCTTGACCGTCCCATTCCGAACCAAGTGACATTTAACTTGGGTTGTCGCCAGACTATTTGATAAATACAAGAACATGAGGATGGAGGAGACTGCAAAAGGCCATGACCTACACTGGGCAGTTCCATGTCCATTACGACCTATCATCCGTATCTATAAAATTATCTAATCTTCTCTAAAACAAGCAATCGTTTCAGCGCGCAGCACATGGTTACCATGTCTACTCCATTCGTTTACCACTCTGTTGGTAAACCAGTTCTTGCCTGTTTCCTTCTTAAACCCAAATATGTCCAATTTAAATCCATTAGAAATTCTGCTCTGTTGTCTCAATATGACGACCTTGCCTGCATCACCCTTATTAAAGCCCTTAAACCATTTGAATACCTCTATTTGATCACCCCTTTACTCTTCATCTTTCCAGAGGGGGTAAGAGGCGTCTAACCCTGTGGCAACCCTCGACAAATGGAAATTGGGGGGGGGGGGGTCATGCTAAACTACCAACTTACTTTGGAGCCCAGCGAGTTACCGCCATGGGGGTTTTTGTTGTTGTTGTTGTTGTTGGGCAGTAACCATATGGCTGTTGTCTTGGCAACGCGAATTCCTGTTAAATTGCATTAATGTTGTAGTGCCGTGGCACGCGACAATGCCATCGGGAGGCCGGGGGAGGGGTCACTGCCAACAACAAAGGCCTTCCCTAACATTAGTCGCACGACTGCAATAACCTCTGCCACGCCACTCCTGCTAATTTCTCCATGTCGTCTCCCCACCTGTGCTTGGTCTCCCTTTTTCACGTTTACCATTTCTTGGATCCAGCCAGTAACACACGTGTTTCATCTTCAATCGTCATCCATCGACGTTCCACCTCTTTACCGCCTGTGAAATATATTTTACGCCAAACGATTCTTTTTGGTGATCTTCCCAAGACCTATTTTTAAATGTGGCGAGAGGCTTCCGCCATGAGATACTTAGCTTCGACCAAGACCGTCAACCCTGTCCTACAAGGCTGGACTTCGAGCGCGGGTCTGCGTTTTGGGAAGCGCCATCGGGACACACCGAACCCTCGGCGTGGCGACCTTTGAGTCCCCACTCCATATTACATAAGGCATATTACATAAGGCATAAGAGAAAGCCACGAGACGAACGCGATTACAGACTTGGTGCACTTCTTCTTCAGGTGTCGATCCCGTTATCACGGGGTGAGAGAGGTGGCAAAGAGGCTTCAAAGGGGGAAGGAGGGGAAGAGGGGGAAGACGAGGGGGAGGTGGAGGGCTAGCGATGGAGGGAGAGAAGGACGGGAGGGAGGGAGATTAGGAGACGTCAATCTGCTGTGTCACTAATGCCACGTGATGACGTGGAATCTTTCCTCTTTCTTGTACATACCTCGCCTGCCTTACCACTGACATCATGCTTCCACTATTGACAAAGACGACAACGACGACAACCCAGCCCCGACCTTTATTGGCCCAGGGCACTCTGTGAACCCTTCCGTGCCAGGTGGTACTTATCTTTCTTCTTCTGGCTGCCTCCAAGCTATTCCATTCGTCTACATGGCGCCCCCCTCCCCCCCCCCGTCCCCGAACGGATGTTGTGAATGACGTCACTTATAATTTTCATTACGTATTTATCCATAAAACATTCCCAAGCAAGATGACACTACCGTGGTGAGGTACGGATTCTGTATCATCCTCCTATAGGAGAGAGCGGTGGACTTGCAGAGAACCCAAAGGCTGAACACACACACAAACATAGCCGGTTAATTACACTCCCTTCAGCTGCCCCTCTTTGGTTAGTAATCGGTGTGAAAATAAGTTTGTCAGCCCTGCTAATCAACATATTTCATTCTGACTAAACACAGGTCTCTCCAGACTCCTACCACGTCACTCCTGCAAACTTCTGTATGTCCATATTCTATCGCGATTCCCGTCCACTGCTTAATTTGAAACATTGCCATCACCCCCTGGATCAGAGAAATGTTCTCGAGCGGGTTGCTATATAAACAAGTACGGTCATGCAGCAGCAAAACGTTCTTCATCGCTCTGTTTCATGTCTGCAGATGATATGACGCTACCGGAAGCCCCCCCCCCCTCCTTGGACCTAAAACATCACGCAAGGCTTGGGTTGAACGGCCTTGCCACGCGTCACATGCCCGCTCCACACACGCATATAATTTATATATATAATTTTTTATATATATATATATATATATATATATATATATATATATATATATATATACTACTTTTACTCTGCTACTGATGCATGCGCAATGTTTGACAATTTCACATGCTGACGACTTTTTTCTAAGGATTTTGTTCAAATTTGACATGAAGCTATTTTAAAAGTAATCTCAATCAATTTCTCTGGAAATTTACTTGGTGTGTCCTAATCTGACTCATTCAACTTATACAATAATATTCAAAATAAACTAGTGATGTGCCAGAACCAAAATTTTTACCGATACCGATACCGATATTTTTTTTTAGCATTTTACCGATACCGATACCGATACAGGAATTTAATGGGTTACCGATACCGATACCGATATTTTGCGCATTGCTCACAATGCCTTGTACTTTATTGTGCACTTTTTCATAAAGCTCTGGGATAGTTGTGTTAGAGATGTATTTCCTGCTTGGGATCTTATAGTTTGGTTTTAAGTGATTAAGGAGCCTAGCAAATCCCAGATCTTCTACAATAGATATAGGTTGACAATCTATTGTGATCATTTCAGCAATATATTTGTGTACCTCTTTTGCTGGAGCACTGTTGATGTCCCAAATCTTTTTGTACTGGAGAGTAGCTTCAAGAGTTGGCTGTTGAGATACCTGTTTTGCACTTGAACAGCCTGTTTGACTTTGACTAGAAGTTGAAGTTGAAATTTTTAGCTTTTTGGTAGGTGGAACATTTAAGAATGAGGCAAGTGTTGGGTTTGATTCAGCTGCTTTTTTCTGCTCCAATTCGGCATTTCCAAACTCATCAGGATGTTTATGTTGAAGATGCTTTCTAATATTTGTTGTTGTTTGGGTTTGCCTGTTTATTCCTCCTCTGCTTAATATTGTATTACAGAAATTACAGGATACTTTTGAAGAATCATCTTTGCATACTGTCACTAGATTCCATATAACACTTTGCTTTGACTTAGGCATTATTGCTAATTCTGGCAATTCTAATTGTAATTTAATAAATTTATCACAATATTGACTATCTGAAAAATGCAAGTTCAAATATTAAATATAAATAAATAATTACAATAAATAAATATTAAGAATGAGATCGAAAAGGGTAATAGGATAATAGCCATCAGCTAGCTCTCTTCTTACATAAGACGCAAATGATTCCACAACCACATGGCGTGAAAGACACCCTTTACTTTATATATTTATATAATTATTTATTTGTTTCATGAATGAAAGTAATTTAACTTAAATTTTCTCTCAAGGTATCGGTATCGGTATCGGTATTTATTTTTCAATACCGATACCTTCTATTTTACCGATACCGATATATACCAATAGCTTGAAAATAAACCGATATTTACCGATACCGAAGCTTCGGTACATCACTAAAATAAAAAATATATAAAATAAACGAAACAAATAAAAAAGAACGTCCTTGGCAACCCTCCCCCGTGATGTAGCAGATTAAAGTAATCAACTGCTCGATGAATACGCTCATGTCGACGAAAGTGAACATGTGTACTCATCATGAAATCGTACTCACTACCGTATTCACGATAACTTAACCAAGTTAAATTGTGTGCTCATGTTGTTATGAATACACACATCGTGTCTATGTTTCAGTAAACCCTCGCTATACCGAGCCTTGTTACATCGAATTTCGGCCGTATCGACCCTAGGGAGACCCACTACCGACCATTCGCCTGATATAACGAACAGAGTCGGTATAGTGTACACCTTGACCATGGTAACTCAAATGGAGACGAATCCAACTCCCACTAGGTCGAGTGGTTGAGCACGAAATCAAGGTCTCCGGTCCATGGCGCTTTGATCACTCTCCCACGGAGCTACTCATACGCGGTGCAAAGTTAGGTATGGATGGCGGGCGCATAGGAATTTAAAATACGTGTGTACTTTCGGCTATAACGACCAAGCCTTCCCCTCACCCGATCAGTTCGTTATGTCGAGAGTTTAATGCATCAGAAACACGTATATCTGTACGCCAAAGTCTGACGAAGATGTTCCGGACACTTATTCTCTTAATAAAAAATTTCAATGTCGATATATTTTCATCCTTATTTCCCCGTACTAATTATCAACAATTAAGTTCAAATACAAAGTTTATAAAATGATCATAAACCGCGACATTGGTAATTCACACCACTTCTTTTGTTCGTCCGAACCTTCCGACTGTGGCTCTGGCTTCGGAGTAAATCTACAAAAATGCAAATCGTTTCGTCTTTACTGATGACGTAAACCACGGTTTTGCTACACTGATAAATCACATCAGGGTCACTTGAGATAAGATTATTTTCATCAATGTGGAACAAGAATTCACTCGAACACTATACGGGAAACGCACATGGCACCAATAATAATAATTATATTATCTAATTTTATGCCGGTGTCACACTGCGGTGGCGCCGGTGCAGTAAGATGTTGAATAAAATCACCTGGCGACAGTCAGACTTTATATAACGACCACCATCTCCCTCTGAGTAAAGTACTATCATAACTATTTGGCTCTAAAGACCCATAAGGGATACTGCAATAGCCAAACAAGCCACAACGGCGGAGCCGGACAGTGTGACACCGGCCTTAGATGTAGATGAAAAACTATCTTAACAAATATCAAAGTCCACTGTCTTAACAGATATCAAAGTTCACTGTCTTATTTGTAAACCCCTCATTAGGTACTGAGTGCATATTCTATGAAATCGATATTTTGAGAACACATATGGCTTCTACTATCCCTCCGTTCTGTTTCAAATCTCTTCTTTGCCACCTGGCGACGAAAGGAGGAGGAGGAGGAGGAGGAGGAGGAGGAGGAGGAGGAGGAGGAGGAAGAAGAAAGTAGAAGAAAAAGAAAATGATAAAGAAGAAGAAAGAAGAGGGAAGAAAGCAGAAGAAAAAGAAAAAGATAAAGAAGAAGAAAAAAAAAACAAGAAGAGAGAGGTGGAGGGAAGGCCACTGTAGAAGGAGTGGAGGAGACAGTGGCACGTGACACTCGACAAAGGGGATCGAATAAGCGAGGTACTCACGTCTTCGTCCGCTCGAAGGAAAACAGGACGGGCGTGCGAAAGCGTGTTTACCGACCTCCTCGCGCCTTCGTGGCAAACAAAAGATTCCCAGAAACGTGAGCGGAGAGAGGAGAGGCCTTAATCCGAGTTTATTCCCAACAATTTTCGCACTAATATTTTCCCAAAGGAATGGAGATAAACTAGTCAAGTATAAGTTGTGATGAAGGCTTCTGTCTATCCAATTCCCGTCCTCGTCAGATCCCAAGATTCCCATGGACATTAAAGAAGTCTTCAATCTTTAATTTTAATCTGCTCGAATAAGCATCATTATCAACTGTGTTGTAATTTACAGTTGTTGCCTTAATGCGTTAAATGACTTTTATCATCTATTTTTCTGAGAAAATCCTGTAAGGTGGTAAGAACACTTAGTGCTTCAAAGAGCCAGATAATACTCTTCTAAGGTGCCAAGGTGCCTGACGCCATTGCGGTTCCATAATTCTACCATCACGCAGAACCCAGGCGTGGCGTGGCAGCAACAAAACAAGCCTAATGCTACCTAACACTATCTCACGTCCCTCGCGACTGCTCGGACCCGATAAAGATATTATCTCTCAAAGATAATTACCAAAGGCTACATATTTTTGACGCCAACTCCTGAGACTGTTCTTGGTAATCATGGAAGAAAAGACTTTCATGTCATAATAAATTTGTTGGATTATTTTACCACTGCTCTCTCCTTTCTTCAAACCTTTCCATACTATGCCGCAGTATAGACATCTTCTATATATCTTAGTCTGACGAGACACTTTTATAAGAGAGAGAGAGAGAGAGAGAGAGAGAGAGAGAGAGAGAGAGAGAGAGAGAGAGAGAGAGAGAGAGAGAGAGAGAGAGAGTGTGAGAGAGAGTGGGGGGGGAGGGGGCCCTCCCGAGATTGACTACACTACCCAGTACCGCATTTGTCTGGCACTTAGGCCTACATACTTTCCGGAACCGCAGTGGTCGTCTCTCCGCCGACTCCACTCGCTTCTGTCCACTAAACAGCTGCCAATATTAACTACCGCCACTCGGTGCCTCTCAGTGAAGAAGACGAGGAAGGAGGAGGAGGAGGAGGAGGAGGAGGAGGAGGAGGTGGAGGGTGAGGAGGAGGGTAAAAAACAAGGAAAGTAGAAAAGGAAGAAGGAAAGAATAACATGAAGGCGGAGAAGGAGGAAAAGAAGAATAGAAGAAGATATAGGAAGAACAGAAGAAAAGAGGAATAACAATAAGAAGAGAGAATCTGCACCTCGTTACTGGACCTCCAGCGAGGCCATGTGTTGCAACATGGAGGCTCTCCACTCGAACAATTTACATCTGATTACAAATTGACATCAACGACGGACTTTCAAAACCACGTGGTCTGGTCAGAAACCTTGTCCGATCACTTAAAAAAAAGTAAATTTCACCCCTACTTTCGCTTACTTTCCAGACTTTCGACCGTTCACTTGAGCTGCCGCCGGGGGATTTTATTTAGCGAAGGGATTTTTTTTTTTTGTCTATGGCATGCCAATTCTTCTCAGGTATAGTGGGTTACCTCTGCTAAGATTTAAATCATTAATTCAAACAATTTCAAGGCAGGACGTCCCCCTCCTTCCCTCTATTATGATTGCCGCCTGGAGATTTCATTCAACTCGAAGGGATTCGGTCTAGTACCCAGTCTACTCTAAGTGGACCTTATATACCTAATTCAATCGCCAAGCAACTCCATTCGGCTGAGAGAAACCCCCACAGTCAAAGAGGGTTAAAAACGGTCATAACCCATTTACCTAGACGACAATCTTAATCCTTTTATTGTGTTTAATCCGCTGAGAGGAACTCCCCACGCTTACCCGGATTATCTTCTTACACGTGGTAATCCAGCATCAACCTAGGGCACACACCACGCCACGCTGTAAGTCGTAATGACAAACTTGTGCCCATCAGAGCTCCGAGGACTGACCGCTACAAGAACACCGCCATTCCGCCCATAGTACACATAGTTAACTCAAATTAGTCTAGTCCTAAACTCAGCACAAACTGTATAATGTCAGTGTGTCACTGTAAATTCAATAAACCGATTATTACTATCATTATCATAATAATTAGAGACTTGACCTCGCTTGCCTTGCGCACACCTTAGTTCCCCCCCCACCACCACCACCACCACCGACCAAACAAACAAGGCGTCGTAACGTTATAAACAAACCCGAACTTGGCCGGCCGCAATCATCAAAAATCGATTACGGGCGCCATTAGTCCATGACCTGACGTCAACGATCGACATCGACACCCCCCCCCCCCAAGGGAAATCGTCGCGTCCATCGGCACTCACACCCCACCCCACCCCAACCACCACCAAGAAGATCGTCGCTCCGTCTGCCCACGACAGCTCCACGTGGCGCCAAAAATATCGTCTTACAACATACAGGTGCAATCCATTTAACATGGTGAGGTAATTTGTAGGAAAAGAGGGAGTGGAAAATGCAGATTTATTAAGCCCAGACCTTTCGTTCAGAATTGAAGCACACACACACACTATGACGTTAATGGAAATTCTACAACAAATAAAAAATAACAATGACGTTAACGTGAAATCTAAAACAAGTCGGAAAAAAACCATGAAGTACTCTCGACCCTAAAGTGACAACACTCTTTGCGAGCACTCGGCCTCATTCCCGCCCTTGTGTCCACCCTCACGTGCCAAGACCCCCCCCCCCACTCCCGCCCCGTACCTTCCTCACGTGCCAGCACAGTGGCGCCCCTCACCCCCACCTCCGTACCGACCAGTAAATGCGCGCCCAAAGAAGGGGCCCTTTGCTGGAAAATTTCTCGGTTAAACACACACACACAGAGAGAGAGAGAGAGAGAGAGAGAGAGAGAGAGAGAGAGAGAGAGAGAGAGAGAGAGAGAGAGAGAGAGAGAGAGAGAGAGAGAGAGAGAGAGAGGGAGAGAGAGAGAGAGAGAGGGGGGAGGGAAGGGGGGGGCATAGGAACACAAATCATCTTGACACCGGAACGCCTCGGAACTGAAACAGCGACGAGGCGGACCGCCGACCCCGTTATTACGGACGTGTCCATACATACCAGCTGCATCCTTGGGTAGCCAGCTGCCTCTCTTCCATCAACCGCCTACTTCCTCGAGTCTATCCCTATGGACATGCCCTGCCTCATCAGTCTCTTCCCCCAAAACACACTCGGCAATCTAACTCTGGTGGGCAAAGGGTTGTGTATGTGTACGTGTATGTGTGTATAAGGTCACAGCATTACCCATACATCGAGCTAGGCTCTGAGCTCTCATACAGAAGGGATTACCTTGATCACGAGCCCAACGCGTGATCCAAGGCAATGGTGAATCCCACACCTTTGGTCCCACTGAAGATCATCAAATCCTCCCTAATCCATTAACCACAAAGAACTTTTTCACAACTGCTGCAGCATCTTGGCAAATATTCCCGTCGAAACGCGCATTTGCCACAAGGTATCTTTTACCTATTCATTCGTTCGTTTATCTAATTCATCAACTAATCTGATAGAACAGGTACAGGAAAGGATGCCGCAGCCTCCACAAGAGAGACAGACAGACAGAGAGTGGGGAGGGGGTACAAGGGAGCGGGCAGACGACCTATCGATAAGACATGCTCAAACAAGTGAAAAATATAAATTTATTTCGGCTTCGATATTATAAACGAGGAAAAGACAGTGTATATATACTTCACCCTTTCCTTCACCCTTCCGTTTGTTAGTTCTTTCCATTCATCTTCGTGGCACCCCACCACCCTGGGTAGCGCAGTGATAATAGCCTACCTCTTATCAGCCTAAATCCTTCCTTACCTTGTGACACTACTGGCTGCAGCCAGGCAATTTCATCCAAAAGTGAAGATATTTTCACAATGAATACGAATCAGATGAGAAATACCGGTCTCAAACTGTCAGGGCGTAAATATAAATTGGTAGAAGGTAGAAACAACTTCGCCAACTGTGTAGTGAATGAATGGAATAAATTTCCTGTAGAGGCAGTGCCATGTAGTACGGTTCATAAAGGAGGTAGCCAATTCAAAAGGCAAGTACTCACTCCCATCCATCACCCTTTTCTCCATATCATATTAGCCCCTCATGGATGATGGGCCATCCCTCTATCCCGTCCACTGCTCTGGGTCAGATGCAATGCAGCAAGACACAGCACATCCACAGCAAGGCCGCTTCACTTCATCGGCGACTCCCCACCCCCTTCTTCGTCCCCTCGGGCTGCGTCAAAGTATCATTCATACATAAACACTCCCAACCTAGTTATGGACCAAAAGGCCTCATATCGATATGGTCTTCCTTTGTCATCTCGGGAGCATCCCTTCAGTTGCGAAAGGGTCAACTCATTAAAATCCACAGGGAATCCCACAGATGAATCAAATCATTTGGCTTTAGCAAAAAATTAACATTAAACTAGCTCTTCAATTTCATGGTCTTAATAGAAAGATATGTTTTTTTATTTACTTATTTATTGCTTTAACCAGTATTCCATCGGAGTGGCCAACAGTCACCAAACTTTTTCATTGTTCATCTTCAGCTGTCGTATGAGGCGAAAGGGATCGCCCAGTGGTTATACAATAATATTTGCTTATCTCCTGAGAACGATTTCAGCACTGGATAAAATCGTCTGGCTCCACTAACTTACCCTGGTTTTATGCCTGTGACTTCATCTGAAAGGGTCTGGGTTCTGGGGAGACCAGGGCCCGTAGTGGGAGGCCACGGGGTAACCCCAAGGAGTTTATTGACCAGCTCCCCAGACCCTCATCGCCTCGAGCCCACCAAACTTCCAAGTGCCAAGGACAGGAGCCTTTGGTACCCCACCAACCATATAATTCCCTTTTGACCTGGTCGACCAAACCAGACCCTTCTCTCTCTCTCTCTTTCAAAAAAAAAAAAAAAAAAAAAAAAAAAAAAAAAAAAAAAAAAAATAATAATAATAATAATAATAAAATAATAAATAAATAAATAAATAAAATAAAAAATAAAAATCGTGTAGGCTATGTTTTACATAAGCCTCTTTCGTACCGGGTGGCCCTTATGTTCCTATAGCTACCGTTGGCTCATTTACGACCTTCAAGGATTAAATCCACCCAGGGACCTTCAGACCAACCCGTTATGCATGACACCCCCTCCCCTCTCGCCCCTTCGACCAGCGCAACAAAGAGGAACAGACTGATGCGCCAATCAATGGCGACCCTCCACAGGCGGGGGAGGGAGGGGGTCGCGAGTGCACAGCGGACAAGACGGGCTTCGGTGTGAACGGGTTGGGAAAGGAGCAGGGAAAGTTGGGAAGGGAGAAAAGGAAGGACGGAAAGGGGGTGGGGGTGGGGTGACCAGGGAATTGGAAGAGGTAGTTGGGGACTGGAGAGAGAAATAGGAGGACGGGATGAGGGAGGGAAGAAAGGGAGAACATGAGAGTGGAAAGAGTAAGGGGAGGGGGGGAAGGGAAAGGGAAAACAGGGGAGAAAGAAACCCTTAGAGAGAGAGAGAGAGAGAGAGAGAGAGAGAGAGAGAGAGAGAGAGAATTTGCAGGGAGATTGCTGCAGTATGGGATGGGGGAAGGGGAGAAAGGGGAAAGGGAGATATAATTAGGTGAAAAGATTTATTATGGTGGTGGTGAAGAAGAAGGAAAAGGAGTTTGGTGGAGGCCAAGGGGGCGCAGCGAAGAAAAAGAGCAACGCCGGAGGTATAGGGGACGACACAGTGTGCCTTCTCGGAAAAGGAGGAGGAGGAGGAGGAGGAGGAGGGGGGTATAGGGGAGCTAAAGGAGGAGGAGAAAGAGGTGGAGATGGAGGAGGAGGTGAGGAGGGGGTAGAACAGGAGGCAGAGGAGGAGGTAGAAAAGGAGGAGGTGAGGAAGGGGTAGAACAGGAGGCAGAGGAGGAGGAGGTAGAAAAGGAGGCGAAGAGGGGGTTGCAGAGGAGGTAGAGGAAGAGAAGGAGGAGGTATAGTAGAAGGGGAAAGAGACTGGTTGAAGAAAACACTACAAGTGGGCCACACTAGACAGTATTTACTTCTCTTTACGAATTTTGTTCTGGCTAAGCCGCCACACAATTTCATTCACCCCGGAGAAACGCCTTCGTGAAGCCCTGAAGTGGCCATGTACGCGTGCGCGAACACGCCCATCCTCATCAAGAAGTCGGGGACGACCTCGAGCAAAGGACGGGTTGAGTGAAGTGACGGGAAAGGACGGTGTGGGAAGAAGGGAACGAAGTATAGGAGAGGAGGAGGGAACAAGGGTGGGAGGGAAAGGTGAAGGGAAGAAGGTAAGAAAGTGGGGAAGGTAGGGGAGAGGGAAGGGAGAGGGGGAGAGGAATGAGAGCGAGGGGAGATGGAAGGAAAAGGGGGAAGAAGGGGAGAGGGAGGGAAGGAGGGAAGGAAGAGGGATGGAAAGAGATAATAATGAAGTAGGGACAAACGAAGAGAGGATGAGAGAGAGTATTGTAAAGGAGAGGAAATGTGAGAGGGGAGAGAAAGGGGAATAATGTAAAGGAGAGGAAGTGTGAGAAGAGAGAGAAAGGAAATGTGTGAGGGGGAGTACAATAAGAAGAGGAGACAAGAAAAGACAATAATACTCACTATATACTAATAATAAAACAACGAGACTGTTCAATGATTCCAAGGACTGATTTTTGTACATAATGTCGCGCACCGATACCGCACTGCATTTGTATCCCACATTCCAGGAAATCTTTAGATGTTGGTCGATCCACACTATATTCTGCGGCATATGGCGATAGAGAAGTGGAATAATCACAACGGGAAAGGAGGAGGAGGAGGAGGGGGAGGAGGAGGAGGAAGAGGAGAGGAAGAAGAAAAAGAAGCGAGAGAGAGGTGGGAAGACGGGATTGTCAGCAACGACCAACACCTCTATCCTCGTGGGCAATATCGCACTTAAGAGGAGAAGCCGCAAATGGCAGAAGAGATTGAAGTAGGTTCGTCGAACGGAGGGCCAATAGAAGTCAAAAGTGAGCAACATTCTTTATGGAGTGGAGATTAGTCTCCAACCATACAAGAATGTTGAGTAAGGATGTCACTCAAGTCCCTACACAGTTGGCAGCATAAAACTTACAGTATATAGGCAATACCCTCCTCACACGGGAGGAGGAGGAGATAGTGGGTGGAAAGAGAGAGGAAATGACAGTAGGAGGAATGGAGAGGAAGAGGGGAAGAAACGGGGTAGGAAGAAATGGAATGGCGGGAGAAAGAGTCGGGAGGAAATATAAAGTAGGAGGGAGAAGTGGAGGGAAGAGGGAGAATGTGTGTGTGTGTAGGGGGTTGGAGGAGCCTCTCCACCTGACCTCCCTTCTCTACGTTTACCATCTCTTGGTCTCTATTTACTGAAACCCGTGCTTCACCTGTCAACTCCCTTCTGTTCTTGTAAGCTTATTCCATCTATATTTCAATCTCTTCACTTACAAAACTTGCTTTCTGTTCCTGTCTTTCAGTGCTCCTTCCCACCACTTTTCTTTCCACTACTCTTCATCGTCTACGTCAACTCCCAAATATAATAATTGAAATATTGGCTTTTCTCCTACTAAAGGAAAAAGGAAAGGCCGAGTGGGTCATGGAACAAAAGATCGCCGGAAAGGCACGGAGGCACATGATGACACAAAACCGAATCGGAAACCTCCGATACAAAACGACAGGTAAACTGAAGATTGCACTGCGATGGCAGGTAACAGCCTCCCACCCCCAGGGGGAGAAGGGGGGGAGGGGCACATGGCTTTCACTCGGGGCCGGGGGAACGACCACGCCATTCAAATGACATTCCACCACGTTTCTCTCCAAGCCACCTATTCCCCATTTTCCCCTACAGGTAAACATCCCCGCCCAAACTCTGCTCTCTCTCTCTCTCTCTCTTTCCTCTCTTGATATTCAACCCCTCCCCACCTTTCACCATTCTTTCGCTCCCCTTCCCTGCTCTCTCCTTAGCCACAATTCCCTTTCCCCTGTTCCTTCTGTTTCATTCCCCGTCCCCTTTTCCCCCTCTCCTCTCTCACCCACCACCGATCAGCCACAGAGCCAATTTTCCGCCGCTCTAGCGCACACAAACTATTGCACGGGGCAGGTAGCATTCACGACATCTGCGAACTAATTAATTCTATCGCTGCTGGCCCGGACCCGATGAGGCTGGAAGGACGGACAGAGGGGCGGCTAGCAACGACCCGCTTGCTCGCTGTGACAAGCCAAGCTGTGTGGCCCTGTAGCCCAGCCCAGCCAGACCCGGCCCCGCCCCCAGTCCAAGTCCGCCTCAACACGCTGGTCATGCCCCTGCCCTCGCACTCTTGAGGACGGCGTAGCGCTTGTTCTTGCTCTTAGGGTCATACCTAAGACCTCTTCCCGGGTTCCCTAAAGTCGCCCTGAAACACCCTCGGTTCCTAATGGCCCCAACCACAAGAACGGTGTCCAAGTTTCATTATGTCATCTCTCTTGATGCATAGTGCATAGCGTCACAGAAACGCTACAATGCCTTCGATCTCGTATCATTAAGGTATCTTCGTGGTGACCAAAGGGTACTCGAGGACCTACGTCGGCCATGGCCCCAAGGAGCTGGCAGTGACCATGTGAAAGCCACGCTACCGAGCTGGTTCGCCTATCCCCCTCCCTCCCTCCCTCCCTCCTACACATGTACACAAACAGCTGTTCCTCGCCGTCTAGGTTGCCAATCTAGGTCACCTTGAGCGGGTGTTGTGACACACCTGCTTGAGTTGGAGTGCCGACCACGACCACTTGTTCATCTCTAACCACGACCACCTGTCCATCTCCGACCACCTGTTCAAACAGGCCACAACCACCTGTCTACCTTCGACCATCTGTCCAACCAGACCACAGCCACCTGTCTACCTCCAACCACCTGTCCGTCTTTGACCACGACCACCTGCCCAACCCCCTCACCCCAGCTACATGTGCATCAAAACACTCGCCATCTGCCTCCCCGTCATGACTTTCCTTTTCTCTGACAACACAAGATTCAATGAAACCAGCAACCAGGGGGGCAATTGGCGCACAGGAATGCTGAAGTGGTGTGTGTATGTGTGTGTGTGTGTGTGTGTGTGTGTGTGTGTGTGTGTGTGTGTGAGAGAGAGAGAGAGAGAGAGAGAGAGAGAGAGAGAGAGAGAGAGAGAGAGAGAGAGAGAGAGAGAGAGAATGCGCGCGCTCCTACTGTAATTACACTTATCCAATAACCCATTACAGGAAATATTTAATCTTCTGTTTCTCCATCTCCAAGCAGTGCCGATCTCAACTCGGTGTCCATCTGTCACAGCTGACCTTAAGCCCATCCGTACCGGTTGACAATTTTCCTTCTTAGGGTTGTTGCATGTCGATTCTATCTATCCCCGTCTCACCATCCCCTCACGAATAGGTTTACACTCATGCATATACCATTCCAGATGATAGTCTTCGCGCGTGTCACAACTGCATCAGCTGCGATCTGACACGAATCTCTATATAGCTATCCTTCCGTCCAACCTTCTCATAAACCCACATATCCACGAGACTTCCTGACTACCAGCCTTGCCTACTTACTCTCTCTTGCACTAACGCACCATCCTCCAACCACCACCACCACGTCCGCCTCCTCTTCCCGCCTACTCCACCAACCACTCCCATCACCACCACATTCTCCTCTACTACCACAACCAACGCCAACATCTCATCTTCCACCATCGTCATCACCACAATTACCACTACCACCAACTACCACAACCACCAAACTTCCACAACTACAACCATTACCACCTCTCCAACCACCACCACGAGCACCACTTCTACAACCACCACCACAGCCATCATTACCCTGTCCCCCCCATCCCCACCCTCTAAGCGGTGTCCTACTTCGGATTGGCCACATCCGTTCCAATTGTTCCCTCCTAGACAACGACACCAATACGTTTCGGGTCTGCTTGCCCCGGCTCTGTGTGACTCTACCCTTTTAGCCTCCACGCCTCCCAAGTAACATGACACACATAACAACATAAGAATGAAGGAGACTGTAAAAGACCATGAGGCCTACACTAGTTCCATGTCCCTTACCACCTGCCATCCCTATCTCATCATTTCGTTAAATAATTCATTGTTTCAGCGCTCACTATACGGTTATCAAGGCTAATCTATTCGTTATCCACTGTACAGATGTTGCCGTGTCATGCTCCAGCCGAGTTTATTCAGCCGTGAGGAACCCCAGCTTAACCGGGTTTCCGGGGACCCAGGCCACTTGGTTAAATAACAACCTCTGTAGTGACTCACAATAGTTAATCCTTTACGTGACACATGCCACTTCATTCTTGTTGTCGCCAGGAATAAGAGGTTTAACTGTGATAGCCCCGTCGCCAAGGTTTAAGAAGGAAATAGGAACAGGGATGTCAGGTGGCAAGGGACATGGAACTGGTTCGTGTAGGTCTTATGGTCTCTTGCAGTCTATTCTATTCTTATGTTCTTATATCATAATATTAATCCATTTCGCACCGTTAGGGACTTTCATTCTGGCTGAAGTCTAGTTATATCATTGATAGTCGTGGCACCCACCACGACCTTGCCCTGTTTCTGTTGAGTAACTGTAGCATCCGCACACCTTTGGTCGTGGCGGAGTCGAAAGCAACCAGCTGCCTGGTGAGCCAAATCGAATAGCACCTAAAGTATGTTCGGCCTGGAGCCATGGCGTAACCCAAAACTGCTTCTGGAACTGAGGTTCCTCAAGTTATGCATGAGTGACTCCAGAAGGTACTGAATTGGATTCCTGTTGTTTCTTTGTTTGTTTGTTTATGTGAAGTGAAGATACTATTATGCCAGTGCTGGCGAAAGCTTCTACAAGTACGGTCATTAAATGAGCTTCTACATCAACTTAGTAGACTTGTATATTCAGGGGATACCTTGATACGATCATACGGGATTAAGTAGGACAGTATGTACGAATTGTTAATAAAAGGCTTTCTTTTCACACGAATTGGTGTTAATTATTCGATTGTTTCCACTGTACAAACAAAAATAAAAGAAATCCGTGTATATTTACGAAATGGAAAATAAACTAACACGTTAAATTCTCAGCCCTGAGGACCATTTTGTAGGTTTCCGCAGTCGCCTACTTAAAAAACACGGAGCCCATATGAATGGAGACGCGCCGCGTGACGACGACGCATCCTTCGTCGACAGACGTTACATCACTGAAGATAAAACGTCACTATCTTTGATTTTAACGGGCGCACCTGCAACGAACCCATTAACATCTTCAACACAGTAACGTATAATGAGGACTGAGCGATAACGAGAGATATCAAACTGAGGGGAGGGGAGAGAGAGAGAGAGAGAGAGAGAGAGAGAGAGAGAGAGAGAGAGAGAGAGAGAGAGAGAAAGTAGGAGAGTGAGAGTGAGTGAGAGAGAGAGAGGTAACACAAAACAAAATCATGAATGCATCAAGGCACACGCCACCGCATTGCAAGATCTAATTAATTATCGTACCTGCGAGGGAGGGAGCCTTCATTAAACGCCAATTCCCTTTCTGACTGATAACGAGCGATAATATTTCATCCACCCGTTATCAGATTGACACTTTCTCCTCCGCCACAATCTGGGTCGCCAGGCGATTTTATTCATACAAAGACGAACCCCCAAGTTCAACTGTCGGGAGGGAGGGGCAGTTTCACAATTGGGCCCAGAAACCGATAACAATGGGTAGTTAGCAGACGAATGAAGACTACGTTGTTTGTGTGGTCTTAAAGAACAGCAGTGCATAAAATATAGGTTATATGCATGAAGAAATACATAAATCCCTGAGCTACAACGGTACATTTACAGGTTTTGTTATGGCTAACGCAAATTTCACTTTAAGCAATAAAATTGTCTCGAAGTGGTTCAAACTCAATTTACACCTTTGCTAAAATAACTTTACATAACTTCATCCGGATTAACGCCATATGATTTTATTCAGCTGTGGGCCAACAACCTCGCACCGAGGGGGGGGGGTAAACTTTCTTCGCTAGCTGAGTTCCGGCGTTTCGTTATTCCGGTTACCGATGAACGAGTCTGGTAAGGTCAGGCTTCGAACTCAGACTTGTTAATACATATTCATGGTATGTGGGGCTGGATGTGCCCATTCGGATCTCATCCTTGCAGTGACGTCACTCGGAGGAAGCTGAGGTCACCTCAAGTCCGATATGAGCTGCGGTTTGGGGCTATTACTCAGAGTGGATGCCATTCCTAACCTCTGCGCCGTGGCCAGGATTCGAACATACGCCCGAAATTCCCACGCGGTTACCAGACATGCGCGCTATCATTCTGCCATGGTGAGCTCCCACTCGTTAATATAACTGTGCGAAGAGCTTTCATTTCACGCCAATAAACTCTTCCCGACTGGCGATCAACAAGTGACAGCTACCGTGATGTGATCATTAACAGACTCACAAGCACACAACTAATAAGCTTTAAGGTCTATAAACCAGTTTGACATTTACACTTATCACTATATTTTCTAAATTTAGTTAATCAATTAAGCATTTAAGCATAATTAAGTATTTGAGGCTAAATTATTATAATCCTCTACTTCTTTACAACGGGTTGGAAATTGTATACATGCATGGATATCATGAGCTGCATGCCTGTGTGTCTGATAGGCAAACTTTACAATCAGTCATTAATCTCAGCTATGATTGACGAGTGTGTAACCTGGAAATTGGCGAGATCAATACCGGCAACAATAAAAGTAAAGAAGAGTGTAGATTATGTAAGAGAAAGGGTTGGAGAGAAAGACTACCGTGGTAACAGAAACACAGTGGATCTAGGCACATTATGACGATGTCACACTATACGGCGGCGCCGGATGTGGCCAGATTACGGGCAAGTTCATTCGGCTAAAATCACCTGCCGATAGCCAGAACTTTATACATCGGCCAATATTTCCACCTGATTAAAATGCTACCATAACCTTTCGAGTCTAATGACTCATAAGGGATAATGATATAGCCAGAAAGCTACATTGGCGACACCGGACAGTGAGACACGGGTCTTAGTAGTTACAATGGAGGACGGTAGACGGAACATTTAAGCCAATGACTAGACACCATGAAATGATGAGCGTAGGAGATGACCAGACAGACAGGAAACACAAGGCAGAAGAGTGTGCAGGAATGATGTGACAGAAGTTGGGAGAGGCCTTTATCCAGCAATGAACTTCACATGGCTAATGATGTATGGAAACAATATGACTTGTATGCCCATCACACCGTCAACAACGCCATAATTCGTCTGTGTATCATGTTTACAAATATACCCAACAATGTTTACATTGTTCTGCCAGCTCCCTCACAAGAAGCCCTCCTCACAGTCCTCCCCGAGGCTCCTGCACCAAGACGACCCTAGGGGGATTGGAACACATTACCCCCTTCCGTACAGGTTGGCACTCTCCCTTTCGTCCAGTCTGCCGCCAGACGATTTTATTCGTTCCCGTGGCACCTCACGAGAGAAAGAGGTTGGTGTAATGGCCTCAATCCCTTCCGTACTGGGTGGCACTTACGCTTCTTCTCCGGGTGCCGCCAGGCTATTTCATTCATCACCGTAGCAAAACTTTACTACGGAGGAGTTAAAATCGTCCGTATGTAACCAGAACAAGAAAAAAATAAATGGTGAAACTACGCTCAGAGGGGCTCTGTATGTGCCACGTGTACCCACAGGGTGCTGCCTGTGCGACTAAAATCAACGCCCAGTCACCAACACAAAAGGTTAACTCGACCACCCGCCCCCCTTCCCCTCAACACAGGTAATTCAATCCCAATCTGCTCACTACCTGTTGTGCCGAGTGGCGTGCTGTTTGTGCGATCAGTTCGCAGGGAGAGGTTGAATCTCACGGCTCCTGGTGTCGGTAGAGAACAAGCACGTGGGGTGACGACTCTTTTGCAGTTAGGTGTCTCCTGTCGTGAACTCCTTACCAATATGTATGCACAATAATGATAATAATAATATATTTATCTATATACCAAGGACTTCCTCCTCTTTAACTGGGAAGCAGACAAGCCAAAGGCACAAACCCATTTCCACTCCCATCCACCACCCTTGTTCCCTTTTATCTTAGCTCCTCGTGGATGAAGAATCATCCTCGTCTCCTATCACGTGAAGGCGATTCCAAAAATCTTAAGAAGAAGAAGAAAAAAGAAAGAACACCAAAGGGCCCATGACACACGTGCAACAAGCAAAGTCACGGCTGCAAACGTTCCGCCGGTCCATGAACAGAACATGACAGAATCTGAAATGAGAAAATTGTTGCGTGGGAGTCGGGCCGGGATGGCCGGTTCCTGTCCTGTCCTAGGTGGACCGCGCAGTCGGCGAACGAGCGCGCGCGCGCACACACAAATGCTTGGGGGCTCTACACCACACAAGTTTCTCAAAGACCTTGCGCATGATAAAAAAAGGAAAAATATATAATGATCATAGAAGTAATATTAGATAACTAAAAAGTTGCTTGGAAGGTGTCCACCCACTTTGACGGGCAATATATATTTCATCACCTGAAGAGAAAAAGAGCACACTGCAAGTTTGTTGTTGACCTCGGTAAAAAGAAGTTGACAATGTATGCTCTACTATTCTAATCAACATATATTTATTCATATAGTTGATTTTTACAAGTAGACTCACCAACGCGTCCCAGATTTAAGCCGAGGTCTGGCGTTAGACTGAGCAAAATTATCATTCATCTGAATATAGACAATGTTCAAATGTTAATCGAGACGTGTATATATTATAATATCAAAATATATAATGAAACAAAGGTTCCTAAAACCTGAATAAAACCGTCTGGGGTCAGCCAGGACACCGTGCCAAAGCGTGCCAAGCCTGGCACTCTTCAAAGAGCGCCAAGCAAACAACTCCACCCGTCTACAAGACTTCTTCATTGGCTTCGCTCCTCCTATGCCTTACCTTCCTCCTTCCTTCACATTCCCTCCTCCTCTTCCACTCCACGTTTTTTCTTTATCTTCCCCCTTTCTCCTCCTCCTCCTCCTCCACCCCGTCCTCAACTTCGTCATACCCGAGGCGACGTCCTTCATGCCCATTTCCCACTTTCCTCCTCCTCCTCCACGCGGTTCCAATCAGTTCCACTCTTTCCTTTCCTCACACTCGACAATCCACCGTCCTTCACTCGTTTCTTCCTCATGTCCACGGTCAAGAGCCTTTTCCTTCTTTTCTTTACATTTTTCTTCTTTTTTCCTCTTCGCACTCCATTCGGGCACATCTCCATATCTTCCTTCCCCATTTACATGATCAAGAATTCTTTATTTCTTTTTCCTCCTAACATTAAAAATAAACATTCCGTAGCTTCAAACCAACTTTCACGAAGAAGAAGAAGAAGAAGAAGAAGAAGAAGAAGAAGAAGAAGAAACAACAACAAGGCGTCCGACCTCGGCAGGATCTCTACTCCCCAATCCCCCTAATATCCCCCCCAATTCCATTGTCACCGCCTTCGTCCCTTCGTGAGTTACCACAAAGCAGAACTTGCCAATCGTTTCCCCGAATAAAGGGCTACTGAATGGGTACACGTCGACCACCATATTGCATTTCATCACGGACCATGTGGGAAATTTGAAAACAAGTTGAACGATAGAGTCTGCATTCCAATCAAATGAAATGTGTAATCCTTATAACAAGATAGACTACACTTCAACGAACCTGTTGTGAATTATGAACATCGAGAAGTTCTCTCTCTCACGTCATCAGAACTTCTATCACAGCACATTGAAGCATAAAAAAGTTCAGTGTTAACAAAAAAAAAAAAAAAAAAAAAAGACAGCAAGAACTGGTCAACAGTGTAGTTAACGTGTGGAATAAACCATGTAGTCAGCGCTGAAACAAGGGGTTGTTAGATGAGATAACTTTATTGACAAGAATGACAGGTGGTAAGGGACATGGAACAGTCTAGTGCAGGCCTTATGGTCTCTTACAGTCTCCTCCGTTCTTATGTTTAATGAAATAAAATCGCCTGGCGACAACCATTCATAGACACTTTTCAACAACGTGGAGTATTTTGATATAATTATTCTGGTTAACCTCAGCCGATGTTTTCCAGTCTTGCCTGGTCTCCACCGCACTACTGAATAAAATAGTCCCAAATCAGGCAAAATGAAAAGGGAGAGTGCCAGATGGTACGGAAGTGGTGACAGATGGCCATGGGTCCTTGAGGACCTACGCAACGAAACGATGGTTAAATTTAACTGTGCCTTAGGTTGCTTACACCTAACTTCATCATCCCGTTTTCTGTCGACAGGCAAAACACAGAGGTGCTAACTCCTATGTCACTTTGCGGCTTGCATACACACACACACCCTATTCCTTTCCAACACCTTGTTCTCTCTCTCTCTCTCTCTTCACTTACAATTATATACCCTTATTCCGTTTTCTATCGACATGCAATACGTGTCGCTTTGGGGTTTGTATATAAACACTATCTTCATTCCAATATCTTGCCCTTGCCCTTGCTCTCCCTCTCCTCTCTCTCCACTTACAATGACAACCTCAGTTCCTCTTCGTGACAAGCCCGGACACGGACATGAAGGCGGACGTGCCCCAAGTCCCGCCCCCGCTCTCCATCCAGTAAAGAACCCTCGGCTCACACTTCCAACCCCAGTAAGTTGGACTCCGACGGGCTCCAAGGGAGACTTCACCAATAAACACGTCCTCAAGTTCGTGGAATCTTGAACCTGAATTTTCCCGTGATTTGCCCCCACCACACACACACGGTTCGACGGTGCAGTGGTACCACGCTCGACCGCTAATTCAATTATCAGAATTCGTCTTGCCCAAGGCTGAAAATTTCAGCATCGCTGCACTGCCAGCTGACACTCCAACTCTGATGGGCAAGAAGTTTTGTTTGTTTGTGTGTGTGTGTGTGTGTGTGTGTGTGTGTGTGTGTGTGTGTGTGTGTGTGTGTGTGTGTGTGTGTGCATGTGTGTGTAAGGTCACACCACTATGAAAAGATCGGGCCATATACAAGCTCTGAGCTCACATCCGGGAGGTATGTACCTGTCGATCACGAGTTCAACACGTTATTCAAGACCGTAGTGAATCACACATACAGACACACATATTTCTTCTTGGCGCCAGGAGATTTCAATCAAGGATCATTATATTTCGAACAACAAAAGACAGTACACGCAAACCCGACCTTCCTTCCTTCCTGTCAACGCCCATTCGGTTCTTCTACCTTAAACCACAACTTCTTCCCAAACAATGGACTCCTCCAACCCGTAATAGAAAACGATGAAACACAATACAACACAAACCCTTAACTCTCTCTTCTACCATCGCCCCTCCCCGTGCTTCTCCTCCGCCTCTGGCCCCGCGCCCTCCTCCTCCACTCGACTCCTCCTTCACACACCACTTCACCCGTCTTTCTCCTCCTCCTCCTCCTCTTCCCGTAGACGGCAGCAGCGTGGGTCGGGTTTGAACATTAGGTGCCCAAAATACACGACATTTCAGAGGCGCTGATGAGAAGGCTCTGGCCTAGGTGATGACGGCTTACAAACGCAGGCATGGGAGCGGGGAGGGGATGAATGGAGAAGACGGGAGGTGAGTTGGGTGACTTGGGGGGGGAGGGGCGATAATGTCTGGAGAGGAAAGATGGGGGATGGGAGCAAAGAGAAGGGTTGGGTGAGTGAAGGGTGGAGGTGGGGCGAGAATCGGGAGAGGAACGGCTGGGGGGAAGGGGGGAGGGGGAAGGGAGGGAACGTACCGGGGAATACGGCCCTAATTTCCGTTCCTTAGTCGGGAGCGCACACTCAATAAAATCGCCTTACGACTGACTGAACAAACGAAACAAGAACGTGGTTCATCGAAACAGGTTTAACTCCTTTCGCTAATGTGATTTCTCTCTCTCTCTCTCACCTAAACAAAATCGGCTGGTGGCGGCCAGAATAAACACACTAGTCACTTGACTGTTCCATTCATCTCCGAGACACCCCTTTCGGTTGAGAAAGGCCCTCCGCCACAAATCTAATCGATTTCCATCTGATCTAATTTACACAAATTTTATATAATATTATCTCGACAATATCGCCCTCTCTCTCGTGAGAATGACAAAACACTGACGGGTGACCTTTCTGTCTATAACGAGGGATGCTGAAAATTACATAAAAATCAAGAAACACTGAACAGGTGAATGACACATACGACTAAACCAACCCACAAATTACCAACTACAACCCTCAGAGTTCAGTGACGAGTGTACGTGGATCGTGAGGAGGCGACGACGACGACGACAACGATCAAGGCCCTGGCGCTGGACGAGAAACCGTCGCTGCAGCACCTGACAAGTCTTGTCAATCAGTCTCCATCACCAATGGACGAATGTTATTCATCCAACCATTTTGCACTGTTACTGTTGGTATTGTAAGAGGATGGGGAGGTGGGGGGAGGAGGAGGAGGGTAGCGGGAGAAGGAGAAGAGACAGAGTGAGAGATATTTGTGACGGGGGAAGCGAGATTCACAAAGAAATGAAATGAAAGTTGGAATCGACGAAGGCAGAACAGTGTGGACGGACGTGCAATAGGGATGTACAAATTAGTTAGCTTGTTTGTTTGTGTTTGTATGTGTGTGTTCGTGTGCGCACTTATACTATAATGGAACTTGTAATAACCATGTCAACGATAACTACAATGATGACGTATTGCATTACATGTCACCCGATACGATCCCGTACGCACCCTTGGAGTAGCGAGGCTGCTGTGCTTGCAAATGCGTCCCAAGGGATATTCAAATCACCAAAGGACTCGCTCGCAGGTGCACCAATGCAAGCAAGGGCATTTAAAAAACTCCCGTCGTCTCGTCCCGTTTGGAGTGTCGTCGAGTTATTATGCACATCAGACCACCTCTGCATCTCCCCATGCTTCCACCTCCTCCTCCACTAGGGTAGATCCGCCCACATGCGATACTGACCGTGCCCCAGTTGCAGGACTTTGTCGTGCAGTGTTGCATGCGCCCACCCGTGTGGTCATACGGGTATAAACAGACCTCTATGCATGTGTTCTTACCGATTGTACACTGCACGGCGTTTTATCACTACAGTTTCGCTTTTTATCAAGATGTTCCTTAATCAGCATGATGTAAATAATTAAATAAAAATACAATAACCATTTTTCAAACTGTCTTGTATTCTAGGCAAGCAAGGTGATTTCTAGCAACTTGTTCATCCAGTTGCCCAAGGCCTGATTTCGGAACCTGGACTTATTTTACTATCAATTTTCTTTTGTAGTCCAACTGTCCCTCCGTTCCACTAGCCTCCCTTAATTTGTCCTTTACCAAAGCCTTTACGACTTCACCTCTTCGGACCTGTATTGTCCCCAAGGATAGAAGCGCCGATGACAAAATACAAGTCCTAGTTATCTACAGAGTTGCTGACCTTAATACATTTCCACCAAAAATAACATTAATTCCACAGTTGTTTGTTTTTCCTCGTATGCTTAAAGTCAACTTTCAGACTCGCCATTCATTTTTACGGTGTGTGTGTGTGTGTGTGTGTGTGTGTGTGTGTGTGTGTGTGTGTGTGTGTGTGTGTGTGTGTGTGTACGTGTGACTGCAACAATTGTACTGTCGCTATTAATTGTTGTAAAGTGCTGTTATTGACAACTTTGCTTGCCCAACCCGAAGTATTGCTTTATAGCATATTGAGAGGAAAGGTGACAAAGCTTCCAGGAAAGAAAGGAGGAATGCAGATGGAACATGCAGGAACTAAGTGATTTTTTTTGTTTGTTAATATAGCCGGTACTTTGTTCCGGGGCCGAAGGGGAAAGGAGGGCCCATCAGCAACCACGCATTATTCATTCCCCCTCGAGGGCAAGTAGTTTCTACAGTACAATACTAACCCCAGCCCGACATCCATCCACATACACAAACAGCACTATTTTTATCACACCACACTTCTTTTCATTAATGCTTATAATTATTGTAGGCCTAGTTGTATTTAATGGACAATAAATTCTCAATTTTGAGAAACATCTGTTTGCCTTGAGGCCGCAAAGGGGTTTGTGTACCGCCTTGTAAAAATTCTCTTGGAGGGCCTGAGACAGTTTCAATGTTTCGACACCAAGTTGGTGTACACGTAAGAAAGAAATCACATGGAAGAATAAAAGACAAGTTTGCAGGAATGGTGTGACAAAGAACGTCATACCCGAAGTCTTAAAACCCACGGACGAAGTTGGGAGAGACCTTTGTTCAGCAGTGGACTTCAAATGGCCGATGACTCACAATCAGGATGTAAAACTCTGGTGCTGCGGCGGCACCGTACCCAAGCGGGTGCCATGCGGCATGAGTGTGTGCCCCTGAAATCCTCACCCCCCCCGCCCTTTCTCGCCTCCGTGTGGGCGTAAATATGCATGGGCGCCGCCGCCAGCGCTTAACTGTCTCGGGTCCGGGGCAGGTTACCATCAAGGCGACCCGGAAGCATCCTTGAGAGCCGGGTACCTGTATGGGGACCCCCGCAGCAGGTACCTGCAAGGGTACCAATAGGGCACCAGGCGCCGACGCGTGTTCACGCAATACTATCGAGCGTGTGTCGGCAACATGTGCATCTCACCAACGAACAGCCTGACAACTTGTCTGGAAAAGGAATGTCCCTGATCTGATTTCTAACAGTTTCAGGGTTAAGACTGACTGCTGCAGTGCCATCCCACCTTTCAAATTTATTTTCAACAAATCACTGCATATATAATTCGAAAGTTGGGATTCCAACACTAAAGCTCTAGAAGTCGCTAAAGTTCTGAGGTTCCAGTCCGATCCCTGTTGGCTTCCTTGGTTTCAGTCATGTTCGTGCGAGTTGTGCATTCACTGCCTCATCTATGTTGCTAGCAAGTTTGCAGCAGTGTTGCAAACAAGCACGACAGCGAATGACGCCAACATAAGGACAAAACTAGAGGAAAAGCCGTCCTCCACCCTATACAAGTCGGGACGCACCTGGTGCATCATTTCGCCCGGGGACATGCTGGCGACACATGTGGATCATGGATCCGCCCGAAGACACACACACCCTCCGCGTCGGCCACGCTCGTCGCAAAGGCGGATCTGGTTTTCCCATCTCGGGTTCTCCACCCCTCCGTCGCCAGGGGTAGCACGGCGCCAACGGGGAGAAGGGGTAAGGGGGGAAGGAGGAAGGGAGGAAAATGTAAGGCCTACGCCACTCAGACGTTCTCTAACTCCCTACCTCTCCTCCACCACCGCCACTGTAAAGTGAACCTGGATTTGAGGACGGAGCGCCAGAGGGCGAGGCATAAGTGTGGTTCAGATACCAATCACCCACTCAAACCATTCATTCCTGTGTCCATATATATATATATACATACATACATACATATATATATATATATATATATATATATATATATATATATATACACATATACACACACACAAAGATATCCTCCTTGTTCACACCTGGTTCGGCGGAGGGGAGTTTTAACTAACGGGGGTGGGGGGCATGCCCCTCTACCTTCCACCACCTCTTTTAAGTCTCTACTTCTGGTGTCGTCTTTAATCACCTCCACATCTTTCCGAAACCGTATCACTCCATCTCGTTTCGTGTCTCGCTCCGCTCTCCCATCCCCTCCCGTGCCCCTACTCCCCGATCTTCGACGATGTGACAGCCACATTAACCTTCTGCGGCTTTCTCGAACCATAATAGTTGCCATCTGCACCTCTGCTCGCCTAAACGACTGATAGGTTGCGTTCTAACTTTAATTTTCCTCGTGATACGATGTTGAACTGTGTACACATGCACACACATGCAGAAAGCATACGTAAAAAGTGTATACGTATATTCTATATATTCATGTACATATATGCAATATCATTGGGCCCGCGTAGAGGATATAAACCGATTCAGTTTTATGTAGGCAGTATTTATTTTTTCGGGGGATGGGGAATTTCAGTGACACCCCTATGGAGCAGAGTCACGCAGCGTTTTTTTATGTCTGGCAACTATTCTCTATTCAGAAACAGAATAACCATAATTTTTAGCTCCTACTATGCCTCATTTCTACTGTCCTCCTTAAATCTCTTGACCACATCTTTGACTCCACCTCTTCATGATACTGTCCCCAGGGTTGGATACGCTGTTTATCACCAACCAAAAACAATATAAGTATATTATACCACACCAATCCCCGTTCAGTGCAGGTGCACCTACAAACAGATAATTGGAGTCATCAGTGCCTATATTCGGCTGTGGCGTGTAGGAAGACGGCGCTGCCTACAGCAACAGTAGGAAGGCAAAGCGGACGGCTATCTCCACCGGAGCAGGAGGAGGAGGAGGAGGAGAAGAAGAAAAAAAATCGCGGGCGCCGATGTCGAGACCTCATCTCACCCGTCACCCGGATTTCCGGCGCCGGAAGGCACCACGGCGACCCAGACGGCGTCAGCCTCGTCTCATCCCGCCAGTGGGTGAAGCCATGCGGCCTTCTGTCTTCGAATAATTATGTATCCACAATTGTTATAGAAAACACGAACACACACCAACATAAATAAAGACTTATCGATGGAGGCACAGTGAGGAGACCCTACGAACAGTTCTTAACCTGTATAATATAATGACATAAACGCACGTACACATACTTTCGCATAAACACTAAGATGTTCAAGTGTCGTATATGAAACGAACGCGTATCATAGATTGCATGATGAAACAAGCAACCAAAACTAGCGAGTACAAGTATTTTTGTTACATGGGCGTATCTACACTACAGCCTGACACCCGATGCAGGGTCATTCTATTACTTTATATTACAGCGATGTCAGATTGAGAACTACTTTTGTGGGAAATAAGGTTTGGTAAGGCCAAGCTAGGTCAAGTAAAATTTGGCTGTATCTGAGATGAGTCGATGAATTTGGTATCTAAATTTTACTTGCAAGTCGAATGACCATGTTCTAGCTCCAGTACATAAGACTTTGTTATGAGACTAATCAGTAATTATCTATTCCCTTTTGTAAGAACGGGTTTGGTTAGGCTAGGCGGGGTCATGGTATCCATTCTGGAGTAAAATTTCAAGGGCAACCGATGAGTCACAATTTTAACCTCAACTTCATGAACAGGTCTGACACTCACTGAATGATAATAAGCGACAACACGTGTGTTCGGGGTCGCCATCCTAGCTTTAGTTGGGAAAATCGACCCCCACCCCCTCCGGTCGATACTGCAGTCAATACTCCCTTCCCTGCACCGACAGAAACCCGTACCAGCCACGGGTCGATACCCACATTCACTTCACTCACACACAGGTGTTGTTCGAGTGGGACTCTAGGGTGGTGCAGCTGAAGTACGCGAGTTTGGTTTGACGAGTGACGGAGACGGCAGCTGTGGTGGTAGTGGTGGTAACTGTGATGACCCGACTGGTTATTGTTACTGTATCTGTTGAAGTGATGGTGAAATATTTCTACTATATATTGTATACCCACACAAACACACATACACACACATACATAATATTTGCTGCTTAGTTAACACACATCTAATTATAGTATAGGGTATTTCCTTGTATAAAAAGACAAACACACCTATTTCTTTAATATTGAAAGTCGTAGAGGTCCAGTACATTCGAAGACACGACACAAATTTTACACAATGCCTTTCCACGTGCAGGAAGGTGGAGCCTCTTGAGTGACGTCACGCCACCCTACCCTCGGGTCAGAAATTATTGAACGTCTTGGAGGGCTCAGTGACGTCGGTGGCTTCCGTTTTTTTTTTTTTTTTTTTAACTATATTTATTTCTTTAAGAGCTCATGAATATGGCGGACCCAGAGGGTGGGCGTTGCTGGCATGGAACAAATTGACGGAGGTAGGAACACCTGAGGGCAGCAGCAGGAAAGGGCCTCACGGGGTCATAGCTACAGGATTATGAGAGTGCGTGCTGAAGCGAGTGAGAACTCCCTTTGTACACAACGACGCAGAGCTGCGTTCAAACCCAACAGATACCAGCATGTACTGGAAGTCCAAATACACTGGGCAAAGTTAACGAGTTCTGCCGCAGTTAGGCACCTCCTGACTTGGAGAAGGCGGAAGAGGAGAAAAGGAGAGGAGGAAGAGGAAGGCAGGAGGAAGGAGGAAGACGGGGGGGAGGTAGGTGGAAAAGAAAAGGGCACTGGAGGAGAGGAAGGAGGTCGGGGGAGAAGGACAAGAGGAGAGGAAGGAGGTAGGGGGAGAAGGACAAGAGGAGAGGAAGAAGAGGATGAGGAGTAGGATGAGGAGGAAAGAGGATGTCATAAGCAAGAGGTGAAAAAATTAAACTGAAAAAGAAAGATAAATAATGAAAGGGAAATGGACAATAATAAAGCACGAAGAGAAAGAGGAAGAGCGCCATCATCATTACGGGTTATTTCTGGGTTACGAAACAATGCCCAGTGCCACGGCACACACACACACTGGTAGCTACACCCAGGTGATCTTCGACGTGAAAACCCGCCGAAGTCCTAAATCTCAACGACCAAACCAACCCCCGGACCTCCTCCGAGTAGTTTCATCCCGAGTATTGGTTAACACGAGTATCACGCCCCGTGTGCTTGCGACCGCGACCCGCACCAAGCAGTGCACTGCGATACCGCCCACCCGTTCTTCTGCGTCGCCGCCGCCGTCTACGACGTCGTCACGGTCTGCTGGCGCGAATAGACGAGTTTGTTAGGTTTTCCCTGAGGCGAGACGACGACGCCACCGCCGCCGTCTCTCACGCTTTCTTTATCTCGATACAACCATTTGCGTCAAGGTCGATGCACATTCGTTATGTCAGTGTTCACGTCACAAGTATACGCTTAGTTGGATGTTGCGGTTCACGTGAAGGTCGAGTCGCAGTACTCGTTACGTTACGTCACGTCATGTCACGGATCGTCACCGTTCCGTCGAAAATTTCTAAAACGTCTAAGAATGAAACTGTTCACATCGTGACGATGAACAATGTTTGACGTGACAGAAGTCGTGACGGGATGCGCAATGTGCGTATCCCTTGGAACACCTCCGCTGGCGATTGGCTGCCACAGAGATGAATGAAACAGCTTGGCCAAAGCCGGGATGGTAGGTAAAAGTGGCAACGGGTATGGAAAGGGTTTTGTCGCTACCGAGAGAACAAGTACCACGAACATAGAGAAAAACGTCACCCATTATAGTGGGGGCAATTACGTTGTGCCAAACGGGTTAATTCATTGCATGAGCGTGAGAGCGAGAGAGAGCAAGAGCATTACATCCCATGGGTACGGATTGGACCCCTTCGAGGTCTTTCCACTGGCCAACACCGGACGATTCCCTTCAGCCAAGAAGAACTTGATCTGGGAGGTAAGGATATAAACAAGGTAAGAGACAAGACCTGGTCTTTGCCCTGTACACATCTTCAGAGCCACAGGTCCTACAGCTCCGCCCAGCCACCAAGGTCACTGGGGGTGGGGGAACGTAAGAAAGAGGGGGGGGGTTTTGATAAGCAAAGCGACAACTGTCGCAGACGGTGCGTCGTCGTACCCCAAACGTGGCAGGAGACCGCGGTTGGTCAACAGGGCGGAAATCCTCCCCCCTCTCCCTGCCAACACCAAATCCCCTTCCACTTGTATATTTGGGTAGGGTGAGGCAACTGATCTAGGTGGAGGATGAGGATGAAAAGGAGGAGGAGGTAGGAGCCCACAGGTGGGATCAAACCCTCTACGTCCCTTGACTCTTGTATTTAATCTGGCTGGCGGTAGCAGACCTAGTTACTCGCTCATCCGAGAGCTAACCATCTTGTTACTGGGCTAAGCTAAACCCACCTTGACGAACCCCGTGACTTCGATACCTGTCTCATATCTAATTATTCCGGCGGCGACTCAGCAACCCTGGCTATTCATCTGGAAGAACCCGAAGAAATGTCGCTCCAGGGGCGAAAAATACAGCCTGCTGGTAGCCACAATAAAATATATAAATTCTCCTACTGGCAGGTAGTGAGTATAAATTACGGTGGTGCAATCCGCCAAGTCCACTCCCTTGCACAACCACTGCCTTCATATCTGTATGCGGCATCTTTTTCAATACACTGAGGTCTGTATACCTATAGGGTGTCCAGAGGTCCAGGCCGTCATTAAGACTACCCCATATACATATGTATGAGAAGTCCCCCTTACCGCCACCAGGAGGACGTGCCAGCTAACAGTGGACTCATGCACTTGTTGAACTTTTGTCTCATCTTTCGTGCAAAACCTGTTTGATATGGGCGACCCTGGAAAAGACTTTCGTCTCTTAATCGACGGAGGTATTGTTGTCATTATAAACCCGAGGCTTCCCACGAACATAAAGGTGTCAGTTCTCGGGAAGCGCTTGCCAGGATCTCAACCATGACCTTATGTCAACAAATACAAACTTATACGAACTGCGATGTCAAGACTAACCAGAGTGACGGGTTTAAACACAACGCAATTGTCGAGGTTCTGAAAAGTCCGTCGATAAAAAACACCACAACGACAAAGAGAAAATAAAAATGTGAGGAGCATCAGGAAGCGCGTAGCTGCGGTCAAAGCCGTTACTTTTGCCCTATTATGCGCTTTGGGGAATGTTGGGGTAGGTAGCACTCACTGCTGGGAATTGGAAAGGAGTGCAGGACTCGAACCCACAAATACGAGACCAGCACGCTTCCAATCACGGCACAAGCGATCATGTATACAACGAACCTTTTATCCCAACTAAAACATACTCCGAGCTTCCTGGTCCGTATTGAGGGCGTCCGACAGTTCTAAGGTCAGCAGACGCCTTCACGCCAATAAGGAGCAGATGATGAACAGTATCTCCGTAATGCCAGTGTCACACTATGCAGGGGCGCCAGACGCGGTCAAAGTTCAATTAACGTCGTTATATCAATAACTTGATATAACGACGACCACTATCCCCCCATGGTTAAAATACTCTCATAACCTTTCGATTCTAATCATCTAATGGCTCATAATAAGGGAGACTTTGCTATGGCCAACAATAAGCCGCAACGGCGGCGCCGGACAGTGTGACACCGGCCTAATATTGTTCTACACGAGGTGACTTATCGGTCCATGCTACCACTTCATCATTGCGAAAACAAGTTCCGTCACAAGACATCCTCGAGCTGCCTCTACTGAGCCCCGAGATGTGCCGATCACGCGCCCAGCACATGATCCAAGACCTTGGTGAGCCACACATGAATACAAAACCAGGTATAACTAAAGAATCAGCGACAGGATTCTACGAGCGTAGCTCCTTTCCTGTCTACTGTAATTAGGTAAACATGATACCCACAAATTTAATCATATCCTAATTATAGTATAGACACAACCAAACATAAATGCATAAACTGACACATCCATCGAGTAAAGCCCCTTTATTCAAAGATAAAAACGAAAACCAGTAAACATACAATGAACACATACACACCTGCGGCACTTAGCACACACCTGGTCGCCATTTCACCCCGCGTCTGCCCACACAGTCGAATAAAATCGTAACACAAAAACCAAAATAAACCCTACCCCACACACCATCTTGGAACCAAACACCTACAGAGACGCCTACCCTAGTCTGCCATTCATACGAGCAAAATCGCCCAGTACTGGTCAGAAATATATATGTCAACAAAAAACTTCGCCCAAGCCTTCTCCTGCCCACCCGACTTCTCCCACGGGTCGTGTTACACACGCGGCCACAGTGGCACCAACTCCCAACGCTGGGAAGGGTGGGGGGGCACCCTTCCCCAACCACAGACAATAATTAAGACCACACTGGATGACACTTTCCCTCGAATCCTGTCACCAGACTACTTTATTCACCTCCGCGGCACCCCATCACGATCCCATCATTACACAGATCAGATGGATAAAATAGAACACGAAAAATGACGCTCGATGAGGATGAGTTGCCACGGAGATGCATAAAAGGGCACCCAGTACGTACGAAGGATGTCCAAACCAGAGACACAATCCTAAGAGAAGCACCAATGGCACACAACAGGAGGTGCTGAGTGCCGCCCCCACCTTTGCTCTATGCATAATTGGGGTAAGTAACATTCACTGCTGGGAATCGGAGAGAAGTGCGGGACTCGAACCCGCGACTAGGGATGTGCGAGGTCCATCCGCCTGCGAATGCACCATCAGCGTAGACAGACATCGAGCTCATTGCACAAGGAAACTCCTCCCACAGGCATGTTGCCCACAACTGTGCAGTAGAGACAAGCGAATGTGCACTCGTTGAATCAGACACGCACGGAGACGGGGGAGGTGCATCAATGGAGGTGTCACGGAATGGAGGAGGTCAGTGCAACGGGGTCAACGCGGAAAAATATATCATTTACCTACAGTACAGCTACGTCAAATGGAACAATCTGAGAAGAGGTCTGTGCATAATGTGCTCGCATTAAAAATGAAACAAGGGATCAGGTTGGGGAAAATAAAGCGCTTAAAGTTCGGGGTATTTCGAGAATAAACTGACTTAGATACGCTTGCAAACGCGCACACGCACATCATATGTACACGCGCGAACACGCATGCGAGCGCGCGCGAGCGCACACACACACACACACACAATCTCGGTGGCGCGGTTGGTAGAGTCCCCGGCTGTCACTACGGCCCAGGACTGAAATAATTTCAGTATTGTTGCGCTTCGAGTCGTTACTCCAACTCGTGGGCGGGGAGTTGGGTGTGTGTGTGTGCGTGCAAGGTCACAGCATTACCCATAGATCGGTCATACGAGCTCTGAGCTCTCTTCCAGGAGGGAAATAGCTGTTGATCATGAGTCCAGCACGTGATCCAAAGACCAAGGTGAGTAGACACACACACACAAACACACCGCAACGCCTGTTCTTGGCCCCCCAGCAACTACACCTGGTCCTCTGGCACCTCACACCTAAACCTGAACCTGCAACCGACCCCGGCTCCTGCTGCGTCTACCGGTTTTCAACGGAAATAACGAAAAAGGTGGCGGCGACGGCGGCGGAGCGAGAGGCCCGGGCGAGTGCTGCTGTGCGTGGGCGGCGGCGCTCCGACCCGACCGGTTTGGGATTGCGGCATTGTTTAAATCCCGACAGTTTAGCTAATGCACGACGCGTGCAAGGGTAAGTCCGACGTCGTCATACATACACACGCACACCACAAAGGGAGGAAAAGATGGAAAGGGAGGGAGGAAGGGAGGGTGAGAGAGGGGAGAGATAGCGAGAGGGAGGGAGAGAGAAGAGGATACTACTTCTCTACACTTATCCAGTAGTTCTGATGTGTGCACACATGTGCGTGTGTGTGTATGTGCCGGGGGTAGATGGTAATATTTTCAAACTTGGTAAGTATCCTTTTTTGATAGTTGCCACATTGGCCTTCCCGTAGGCGGATAATAATAATAATAATAATAATAATAATAATAATAATAATAATAATAAAATCATCCCCGTGCACTAACGCCACATCCAGCGTTCTACGTACTCTCTCCCCTTCATGCCCCCCCCCACTTTCTTCCCCTACGTTTTCACTTTGCCAACACCAAGCCTCAGCGACAGTTACGTCACTGTTGACGTCACAATTCGTTGTGGTTGAATAGCGTGAGCCAGTAAAGCCAATTAAATAAATTTAGCCACAATCACAATTACCTAATTATAATTACTGAACTGCCAAATCTCCCCAATTTCCACGTATACACAAGACAAAATTTGCCAAAATGCATTATTGTGTAGGACAACATTATCCCAATCTCCGGGTAACTAGTTTAGTGTGAGCCGAAGAACTTCTGGAACCACGTTTACAGAAGAGCATAAAGATGGATATATTCACACGTACAGTCATGCATACGACCCTTCATCCCTAAGGCACTGAGATGGGACTGTGTGCGCGATTCACCATGGTCTTGGACCACGTGTTGGACTTATGATCGACAGCTATTTCCCTCCCGGAAGAGAGTTGAGCTCATATGACCGATCTATGGGTAATGCTGTGACCTTACACGCGCACACACACCCAACTTCCAGCCCACGAGAATTGGAGTAACGACTCGCAGCGCAGCGATACTGAAATTATGTCAGTCCTGGGCGGGATTCGAAGCCGGACCGCCGCAGCGGCGGCCGGAATTCTACCAATGCGCCACCGAGACGCGTGTGTGTTTGCTTTAACTCGGTCACTTTCCTTATAAGGGGAAATGGGGCCTTAGCGCCTACAAACACGACTGTGCCGCCGAGGTCAGTTCACTTCAGAGAGCCAACGACATGACGTCATGGCACTTTGAGACCAATAACAGCGAATAAATCAGACGGGCAACTGCTGCAGACACCATGCACCAGTCAGGAAACTCTAAAACTCTCCTCAACCCCAAATTATCTTCCTACGTGCGGAAAGGATAACAACCCGAACAAATAAGTTATTGACTGAAAGAGGGAGTCCAGGCAGAAAGTGGAGAGGAGTTAGATAAGTTTGCACGAGGGACGAGGCAGAGGCTGGCACGGACGTGGGACTCATGGAAGAAGTCGAGGGAGGCCTCTGTCCAGCAGTGGATTTCGTTTGGCTGATAGCTTGAACTAGCACCAGCAATTCCTTGTGTTCAATTTCCAAAAGTAACCACTGCCAACGGAGTGGCCTCCGACGAAACATGAACCGCGACGGGCACATTATTGATCACAGCAGCTACGGCCGGCCAATTTCTTCGGAGCAGTGAGGGGGTCACCGCCCCGTGTGCCGCAGCACTAGACAGACGCAACGCCCCGATGGTGGAGGCTACAGTAGCCCCCCACCTTGCCCAACGGGAGCCCGCTCCAGCATGATACTTCCCTTCCAACTCGCTCCATGAATAATAGTCACCAGTCACGCTACCTACCACCTCGCCAAACTTGCACTATACTGCACCAAAGGGCCGAACCCACCCGTCACCCCCTACCACCCTAACCCACTGGTCCCCAACCTTCTTCGATCGCTATCCCAAATAACATCGTATTCTGAAACCGCGAGCTCCAAGACCCTAATATATATATATATATATAATATTTTGTCTGCACTACCGGTGACCCTAAAACTCTTCTACTGTCCTCGCAAACTGTCCCACGACCCTGAGGAGCACCATTGATCCTGAAAGGATTGTCGACAGAGGTTTTGGGAACCATTTCTACCTCCTACCCCACCCCACCCTCGCCCCCGAATTTCCTCACTGGGCTACTGGTCCATGGTGCACAAACACAGAAACACCAATAGGAATCCCGACGGCTGCCTCTGGTCATGGGTATTTCAAGAATCCGCCACTGACCTGACCTGACCTATCCATATCTGACCATGGAAACCACAGATGGCGGCAGGATCCCTAAAGATTTCAGCTGGGCATGGCACCCTAGAAGGGTATAGAACTACTCTTGTGAAACAAACGAAAAGGCAAGAGAGAAATCTGCAGGCATGACATGACACAGGAGGTCGAAATACTCGTGTAACCCGGAAGAGGCTGGGTGAGGAATTGGCAGGGGGCTTGACATTTGTTAAGCGAGCTTCGCCACAAGCACAAAACCTAACATTTCTCTATCACCTACCAATACTGCCTATATCTATAAGACAGGCAGGGCTCTTTGGCATGTGGGCCACCAGCCAAGCCGTCCACAGACTTCGGGGTTGCCCACTCGAGGGGGTTTCGCCAGAAAATGTCACATGACAGCTTCCGACTCGTTTTACACGTATCGAATTTTCGCCGTGCACCGTCCATGACACGACGTCTATGGACGCTTTCACACATGGTCAACGTCGTGACGTGTGAAAGCGTCCATAAACACCCATGGTTATTTGAGAGCACGGCGAAAAGTCGATACGTGTGAATCGAACTTACTCGACAAGAGTGATCAACGAAGGACAAAGGTGGTCGTCCTCCGAGACGGACGTCAGAGAGAATCACCTCCCTGCCACTCGTCTTCAACCTCACGTCCATGTCGAGGTGACCTGCAGGGCTGACACAGTCTTTCAACCGCCCATAATCTCTTATCAATTCCGACTGTATATTTTACTAGTTGATAATCATCCATCCGATAAAAGGACGATGTGCTACAAAGTATAATTCCAACATCAATTTGTGTGTGTGTGTGTGGGGGGGGGCATTTATTGAACTGGTATTAACAGCAAATGCAATCCAGAACAAGAACAATAGAAGGCACGCTGGTTATACCATATGGTTGTCCACCCCCATCCCCGTGTTATTTTCGACTACTTTCACACCAAGGGAAATTTGAAATAGTAAGCGTGTTCCCGCTTCCACGTGACTGTTACGCGCGTAATTTTACATCGATGAAAACGCCCATGTATCGCAAGCAGCATAGCCCGATCCAGCTAAATGGGAGCCAGTTTACCATATGGTCTGTGTCTGTATATACACAAAAATAATATATATATATATATATATATATATATATATATATATATATATATATATATATATATATATATATATCTAGGTATATAGTACACGTACTTAATATTATGATAACATGCACAGAAAACTCTTTGAAATCTATAATGATAAAATAACAAAAAGAATTGTGAAAAAACAACTGAAAGACTACACTTTTTCCCCCACCACCATTGATGAACAACTAAACAAAATATAGATGTACTGGCCTTCAACACGCTGACTTGTAAGAAACTGCACGAAACTACAAAATGCTTGCTGAACGTTATGACGTCACAACTACCTAATGCTTGAACGTTATGATGTCACAACGGCTACAATTCCAATTTTAAAAATTGAAAAATGTTCGAAATTGTAATGATTTCTCCACATTTTTTTTTACCAATTTCAATTACCTTAAATATTCACAATAGTAACATTTACAACCACGATGATAATTTTGTGGTGTCGAAGCCATTGACAGCGTTCAACCTTATCGACGACGGGGCACTGCGAGAAGAAGCAGCAGCTTCTGCCCTTGTATTGTCACGATAAAGATATGTAACAAGTACGTATTGGCCGAGATTACATTTGGCACGGAGCCTAGTCAAAGAAGTTAGGCTGGGTTGGATCAAAATGTACAGATAAATTTTCTGTGAAATACACGTCCATGACACGATCACCTAAAAATAAAGCTGAAATCCCCATGCTCTTGACTAGTTTGTCAACATGACTGGCCAACGGGATTCACGTCTATAATTGAACAATAAAGTGCGTGCTATACTTAAACCAATATTTTGAATCCAGACGAAAATGACTTAAAAAGAAAAGTGTCCTTATTTGGCTATGACGCACTTGCGATACTAAGTGCCCGACCCCTGTTCTGGTGCAAGGTGGAGATGCATTGCACGTACGTCCAAAATCCAACGCGAGAGCGACCGGGCAAGCTCTACACAGGAATCTCAATGGGCGTCACCTATGCACGCCTACAGTCCAGCCTCCCACGCCCGCTACCGCCAGCACAACGTGGCCTACATAAAGACAGGGCAAGACGCTTTCCCATGACGGCCTACGCACGGGCCACAGTGGCTGGCTCCCGTCCGAGCTCCAGGCCTGACGTCCAGACCAGTAAAAAGTGAGCTAATTTGCAGAAAATAATGTCAATTAGCATATGTGCTTATAAAACCTGAGAACATGAGTAGGGAAATAATTCTACTGATGTTGATACTAATAACAATGATAACAATAATAATGTTCATGTGAAGAACGTAGATCGTCTGACAATTGTACCTTAAGGTATGTCTGTCCTTCTGGGTGTGCGTGTATGTGTATATATATATGTGTGTGTGTGTGTGTGTGTGTGAGAGAGAGAGAGAGAGATGTTACCAGTTCCAACATTGAGAAAATGATGATCATTGGAAATATTGAGACATCTTTTTAATCCATTCAATGTAGTAAGGTTAATCAGTTTCATTGTAACACATAATGGTTTCATTCTATTGTGAAGCCCAAGACCAATTGGTACCTCCTTAATACAGACCACAGACCCACTTCAACTGTTATGTCCAAAAGAAAAGGTTAGTTGTCCCTCAGTGGCAAAGGAATTAAACATGTTAATAAATATCTTTACTACTGAAGTGGGAACCCACCAGTACACAGGCAATGTAATCAGAAGCATACAGGTATCACAACTCTTTAATTGCATGTTCAATTACTGTACTTCTCTTCAATTCCTATCAGTGACTTACTTCTCAACAGCCAAAGTGGATGTGACGAAAGCGACTGCTTTAGTCGCAGCTGTGCATCTGTTGGTAAGGTAAGTATCCCAGAGCACAAAGATATTTACATACATGTACCTATGCCACAACACTATAATCTTATCTTGAAGTTTTGGAATCCATTCCTAAAAATCTTACATTACCTAGAAAGCTGCTGACAACTAGACAACTGCCACGTTATCCAATTATGAATTTTTGTCCAGTTCAGGGGCTGCATCCCTGTGAAGAGAGATGTAACCCCCATGCCTCCTTCCTAGCATGATCAATAAAAGCAAGAAAAGTTGAGGCTAGTCCCTGAATTGCAGACAATAAGTGGCGATCCTATCAAATGGATTCAGATAATCCTTTCCCCACCTTCAAACCCCACCAGCACACTCACCACCAGGTGCAGCCTGAATTGGCCGACACTCAGTTACCAGACCAACTTTAAATGTACTTCAAATTTTGTTCACAAAAAGTCAACAACCAGTAAATGTCCTCCTGTTAAAAGCTAACATAAAAACAGACTTACACTAATACAATACAGAAACATAATGTTTCTTCTCAGAGAAATTTGTGGGAGGGCCTAATAACCCCTACCAACCACGTTGAATCTGGGCTTCCAATCAGTAAGACTAGATAATAAAAGTCTCTGACAGGGTATGTTACAAAGAATATCTAGACAAATTAAGAATAGATTCTGTGTTGCATAGCAGTGAATACATAATCAACAATGAAATAATATCTAAGCAAGACAAAAAACAGAAAAGGAGGGGTGCATGAAAACTAAGAGATAGTAGTTCAGTTTTCACAGGCACAGTTACCAAAAGAATTATTTAGTGCAGCATACTGACATCCCAAGCATGCAAGAGAAACATGAAATATGACAAAATCACACATTACATCAACAAATCTCCATTTTTTTTTGTCATTGCATGAATGCATAACCTGATCCCATGGCCACTTATTACACAAATATATTAGTTATCTACCTACATACTAAAAGGCTCCTTCCCCTTATAAGAGAGGTTGTCAGCCAAGGCATGCACCCACCCCAACCTCTCTGTTTCCCTTTTAGCTCCTTGTGGATGAAGGGTCATCTCTGTCCTTTACTCACTGCCTCCACATCAGGGCCCCACCACTTCATTTACATGGCAACCCTCTCCCCCCCAGTCCTATTATATAAATTTTGAAAAGATTACGAGAAATCCCTTGGGATTGTGTCAGTTTATTAGTTTGCCCTACCAGGGGTTTCCCACTTCTCACTGTGTGGCAGTGGGATGGTGAGTTTGGTGAGCTTACCAGCAATAGAAATGAGCTAAGCAACCTCTCCCTATATCAATACTCATGGCCTAAGGTAAATATGATTATGGAAAAATTTGTTAAGGAAGACTTACCTTGAAGTTGCTGCTTTGAAGCCATGGCACCAGTCCATCAATGAAATGCCCTAGGTCCTCGCATTCTATACTGTTGCTTGGCTGGCTAAGGTAGGCAACTATATCTGTGCCAATGCCAAGCTTCTTCCTTGTGTCTGTTGTGCTCAACAAGGGGAGGAAAAGGTCCATTTGTGACATAGTTGCAATTATTTAAAAACACTGAACCACCCGAGACAAAATATATGGTGATAAGAGTCTGCACAACACAACACAGGCCTTCGGTATACGGCAATTTCCTGCACCTCAACACAGCACACAACCACACCACTCACTCGCGCCTTAAACACAAAACCTCCGTGCCACAAGGGCAAAGCTCCTCTGCCCTGCCACTGGGCGTCTTGCACTTCAGTCTTATCTACGATCCACTAAACAACCTGCAAAGACATAAGTTATTGTATCAAATGAACAATACTGTACCATCAAAATATTTGTATAAATATAGCAAAAACATTAAAGCAAATAACATCCTATCAACTTAATACTAGTGTATTTCTCTATTTATAACTTACAACCAGATTTAATTATTAGTTATAACTTAGGGAGTTTTTCTTTAAACCAAATACCATGGGACCAATAACAGTACTAGTACTTGAAACCTTAAAAATTACTATTTAATTGATTAATATATTTATCAATTAAAAACAAGCAAAATAGCATTATACATTAACAACCTAATCTGAAATTTAAATATTGACAACAAAAATGAGGCATGTGATACCTTAATCAATGTTTCTGACCATGCTAAGTTGCTGGTAAGTTGAGATTTGCCAACTGGGGCACAATATTCAAAAATTTCTTTAATGGTGAGTAAAGGTCTATTTTACTAGAATGTTATAAAAATTTATTATAACATCTAAATATTAATTATCTAGTAATGGTGTATAACATTCATTTACATCATAAAAGAATATAAAAGAGTTAAAACAAGTTTTGCATTATTAAAAAGAGTATTGCACACAACCACACCACTCACTCACGCCTTAAACCCATGGCAACCCTGTGGACCAGAACCAAAACATATTTTTGTCTATGATAGAGGAAATCTCTATTCACAGAAATTATGCTACTTTATTATACTGTGACTATCCCTGTTATGCTGTCCCCCCACTCTTAGTGGCCTGTACAACTTTTTTGAATATTTCCTTTTTTGCCGAACCCTGTAGTAGGGGAGAAAGAATACTGGCACCAAGAACTCCCACTTGGGTCAAAAACAGGATGGGGACATTCCTAAAAAAAAATATCAAAAGGTATAACAGGGTATGGAAGGAGTTTTACAACCAGAACTCCTAGGTTTGAGTCTTTTAATGTGTGTGGATGTAGTACAGATGAGAATAAAATAGAAGATGTGTTGGCATTGAGTGAAACTAAGTTGAAAGGGAAAGACAAGGTTGGGAGTGTGGTTGGGAGGGTGTCAGGAGTGAAGAAAGGAGGAGGGAGAGAGGGGGTGGCTATACTAGTAAGTGAAGAGATAGGTAGGTATGTGATGGAGTGGAAGGAGGTTTCTTCAAGGGTAATGTGGATGAATGCAAAACTGGGAAGGGAAATATGGGTCTTTGTAAGAGCATATGGGCCTGGTAGTGAGAAGACTAGATGAAAGAGAGGCATTTTGGACAGATTTAAATGAGTGCATATAGGGTTTAGGGAAAAATGGCAATGTAGCGGTTTTGTGAGATCTCAATGCTAGAGTAGGAGACAAACCAATAGAGAGAGTGGTTGGAAGTGCAGAGTTCCAGGAAAAAATTGTAGTGAAGAGATGATGGTGATGATAGAAAATACAGTGTTTAGGAAGAAAGTCAAGCGTAAATACACATGTGAGAAGGTGACAGATGGGAGGTAGACAGGGCTTTAATGGTGTATATAGTGGTAACCAGGAGAATAGTAGGAAGTGCATGTTCTAAGGGGAGAGAGTGGGGGAATATCAGATCATTTTTTGGTGGAAGGTAAGTTGAGAGTGGAGGATATATGGAGAAGAGGAATAGGACAGAAGGTAAGGAAGTGCTAAGAGTAAACTGTTTAGATGAGAAAGAAAATGAGTACAAGAAAAAGCTGAAAGAAGAGTGGGAGGGAGTGAAGGATAGAGTAGAACTAGAAGTGGAATAGGAATGGGGATGTTTCAAGTCACAAGGTGTGCAAAATGGTGTGTAGAACAGGGAGGATGAGAGGAAATAGAAGAAAGAGTAGTGAGTGGTGGGATGATGAAGCAAAGGGGGTTGTAGAAGAGAAGAAATGAGCATTCACAGGTTGGTTATAGAATAGGATCAGAGAATCATATGAGAGGTACAAAGAAAAAGAGAAGTAAAGCATAAGATAAAGGAAACAAAGATGAGAGCAGATGTGAAATGGGGTAAGAGAATGACAGAACATTTTAGATGGGTGTATATATATATATGAGAGGAAGAGAAGCAAATCAAATAGAGAAGAAAAGGCAAACTGGCAGATGGTGAGATGGTAATGAAAGAGATAGCAGTAAGAGGAAGATGGGCAGCATATTTTGAGGAGTTCTTAAATGTGAAGGAGGATAGGGAAAGAAAGGTAGTAGCAGTGGTAAACACTATGAAAATGAGTGATGAATGAGGAAAATGGAGGAGAAATAAGGAAAGATGAGGTGAAAGCAGATAAGGCACCTTGGTTGGATTCGTATCATGCAGTGTCTAAAAAAAAGGAGGTACAGTGATGGTGGACTGGTTGGTGAGGTTGTTCAGTGTTTGTCTGAAAGAGGGTGAGTGCTGGGGGACTGGAGCAGTGCCTTTATAGTTCCACTTAGAAGGGAAAAGGGGACAAATGTGAGTGTAGTAGTTTCAGAGGGATCAGTTTGTTGAGTGTAATTTGGAAGGCTAATGGGAGGGTCTTGATTGAGAGGATTAGAAGAGGAAGAGTAATTGTTGAGGAAAAGTGCAGGTTTAGGACAAGTAGGGGTTGCATGGATCAGATTTTTTGTGGTAAGGCAGATATGTGAAAGCTTTAGGAAAAGGTAAGGATGATTTTTGGGCCTTTATGGATTTAGAAAAGGCTTACGATAGGGTAGACAGGAAGGCAATGTGGGAGGTATTACAGATATATGGGATATGGGGAAACCTGTCAAGAGCAGCCAAGAGTTTTTACATGAGTAATAAGAGCCTGTGTTAGAATTAGAAATGAAGAGAATGAGTGGTCTGATGTAAAGGTGGGACTTTGCCAGGGATTTGTTATGTCACCTTGATTGTTCTATTTATACATGGATGGGGTGGTGTAAGAGGTAAATGCAAGGGTAAAGGGCTGGGAATTGGAGATGGTTAAAGAAAATGAAGAAAAGCAAGAGATAAACCGAATGTTGTTTGCTGACAACACTGCACTTGTGGCGTGCAAAAGAAGAAAGTTGAAGATAAATGTGGTTAGAAGTAAGGTGATGAAATGTACAAGGGGAGAGGATGGCAGCAAATTGGAAGCGAGTATTAACTACTTTGGTACGATGACAGCTACATAGGCATCATGAGGTACGAGTGGGTACATAAAGATGCCAGTATCAGTGTCTTGATTATTTATATTTTTTTTGTAGTTGTACATCAGTTATCCCTATATTCTGTGAACTGGTTTGATCACATTTTCTGTGTTTATTATCACTCACAGTAAAAGAGAATGAGTAATACAGCAGTGACTTTATACTTCATAATGTCAGTAGTGTGATGCAAATTACATATGGCAGCCGATGCTGCACGCGAGAATGTGAGTCATACTGAAGTGGTTAAGGGTCAAAGACTGGAAGAAGTGAATGGCTTTAGATAATTGGGGGCAAATATGGTGGGGAAGGGAGGAGCGGAGTTGGAGATAGAATGTAGATTGAGAGAAGCAAGTAAATGCTTAGAGGGATTCAAAGTTAATGAGAAACAGACAATTGGGAATGGATGGTAAGTGGAGATTGTACGGAGTGATTGTGCCGACAGCACTGTATGGGGTATAAACATGGAACACAAGAGAGGAAGACAGGAAGAGTTTAAATGCATTTGACTTGAAATACCTGAAGTATGGTAGGGGTTACTAGGCTGGATAGAGTGAGAAATGAGGTGAGGAGGAGAGTAGGGGTGGAAAGTGAGTTGGGAGATAGGGTTGATGAAAGAGTATTGAGATGGTCTAAATACATGGAAAGAATGAAAGAAGATTAGTAAAAGGTGTGGAAGTAGGTGAAGGGAGTGAACATGAGGGGATGACCAAGGATGAGGTAAAAGGGATGGGAGTGAGGATGAAATGGGTGGGAGTGGATTTATGCCTTTGACTTTGGGTACCTCCCTTGTATGGGCAAAAAAGCTGTTGGTATATGTATGTAAAAAGGGTATTCTATGGCACTTTAAGGGCCATGTCCAATATCCATGATCATTTGCTATTTGCAAAGGGTAATGGAATCTAACCTTTGCGAATAACCAGGGGCTCACTGTCAACTGTTAGGAAATGGCAAAGATACAGGGAAGGAAGAATAAAATATAAGACAAACAGAATGGATTACCATTGAAAAATGAGATTTAAATTTGGCTAAGAACATTAAATAAAAAATTCTCTGACCAAACACTCATGAGCCATGACAACACAAGTAGATGTTATCCTATGAATCACAACTTGATAAACATAATGATGTAGTCTCAATCTGTGTCAGCTGCAAAGACATAAAATCCACAAAAATCCCAGAATAAACCAGTGTATAATTCACCGGTTATGTACCATTTATGCAACACATTCAAATAAACACAACAAATGTCTGTTCTTTATAAGACAGCAACAAACTTTCCATGAGAGCAATTTCTACAATACCCAATGAAGATGAGAGAATCAAGTCTACTAGCCAAATGATTAATTTACCATGACAATAGGAAATTCTGTCTATCTTATAACATGAGCATAATAGGACTAATGAGAGCTAGTTACACTGCAACATCAGAAAAAGCTAAACCAAGGACTCAAAAGTGGAAATTTACAAGGTCAAGCTTCTAGGAGCTGTCAAGAGTTTTTACGAGAGTAGTAGAGCATGTGTCAGGATTAAAAATGGAGAGAGTGGTTTGAGGTAAAGGTGGGACTTTGTCAGGGATGCGTTGTTGCCCTGGCTGTTCAACTTATACAAGGATGGGGTGGTGTGAGAGGTAATGCAAGGGTAGTGGATCAAGGATTGGATATGTTTAAAGAAAATGGAGAAAGGTGGGAGGTGAGCCAGCTGTTGTTTGTGGACAACAACACCATGTTTGTAGTAGGATCAGAGGACGGATTGAGGAAGTTGGTGACAGAGTTTGGGAGAGTGTGTGAAAGAAGAAAGTTGAAGATAAATGTGGGTAAAAGTAAGGTGACGAGATGTACAAAGGGTGAAAGCGGCAGCAGACTGGAAGTGAGCATTAAGGGAGAGCGACTGGAGGAAGTGGATAGTTTTAGGTACTTGGGTGCGTATGTGGCAGGAAAAGGTGGAGTGGAGGTGGAGGTAGAATGTAGATTGAGAGAAGCGAATAAATGCCTTGGTGGATTAAAAAATGTAATGAGGAATAGACATTTGGGAATGGAGGCTAAGAGGAGACTGTATGAAGGAGTGATTGTGCCAACAGCAATGTATGGGGCAGAAACATGGAACATAAGAGAGGAAGTGAGAAGGAGTTTGAATGTGTTTGAGATGAGGTGTCTGAGAAGTATGATAGGGGCTACTAGGCTGGATAGAGTGAGAAATGAGGAGGTGAGGAAGAAAACAGGGGTGGTAAGGGAGTTGGGAGATAGGGTGGATGGAAGAGTATTGGGATGGTTTGGACACATGGAAAGAATGAGTGAAGAAAGACTAGTAAAAGAGGTATGGAAGGGAGATGTGGAGGGAGTGAATATGAGGGGGTGACCTGGGATGAGATGGATGGATGTGGTGAAAGGGGCTTTGGGGAAGAGGGAAACGTCTGTTGAGGAAGGATGGGAGAGGACAGAAGACAGGGGTGAATGGAGAATGGTTGTATATGGATGATGTTGTGATGCATGAGGTGGAATGGGTGGGGGGGATCTGGGGTGAGGTAGTATGTGTGAGAAAAATTTGACACAACCCGAAGGAATTTCTCCCCATCTTCTCTTTTTCTGCATGAGGGGACAGAGAGGGGGGTTCGCTGATTTAATAAAGTGGCCTTGCTGTGGATGTGCTGTGTCTTGAGACAATGCCTCTGACCCAGGGCAGTGGACAAAATGCAGGGATGACCAGTCATCCAGGAGGTGCCAAGATAAGAGGGAGGGTAGAGGGGAGTGGAGTGTATTGGGGATGGAATGAGTGGGAATGGTTTTTATGCCTTTTTCTGTTGGGCTACCTCCCTTGTAAGGGGGAAAAAGCCTTTGGTATATGTATGTAAACATGCCAATAGTAATTGTTGCCTCAAGTTACACTAAGTGGAAAACTACCAGCCCTACACTGGCTGGCAATAATTCTTAGAATTAGATGATAATAGTAATCCTAGGAAAAATTATGGAAACTATCATAAGAGATGCTATCGAACATCATTTAGAAAGTAACTGTTTGATAAATGATAGCCAGCATGATTTCAGACAGAAACGTTCTTGCATGACTAAGTAACTCGAATTCTACAACTCATTTATTTCGAATTATGACAAAAGAAACAATATAGATTTAATATATCTACACTTTGCAAAAGCTTTTAATACTGTCCCCCATGAAAGACTACTTACTTAATTAGCTTCACACAAAATAATTGGTAGCCTATTAAGTTGGACTAGTAATTGGTTGAATGACCGAAAACAGAGTTGTTTTAAATGGAAAAACTTCTGGATGGAATTTTTTTTATAAGTGGAGTTCCTCAAGGTTCCATTCTTGGGCCACTTCTATTCATAGTATATATAAATTATATAGACCATGGACTAAAATGATCACTTAAACCAATTAGATATTCAAGAAGATTAAGATAAATTACAGCAATGGTCTGAAAAGTGGCTAATGAAATTTAACACAAGTAAATGCAAGGTAATGCACGTAGGTAAAAATAACAGTAAGTACGATTACAAGTTATTTGGAAACTCGTTAACAAAAGTGGATAGTGAAAAGGATCTCGGCGTAATTATCCGTAACTATCTCAAATCATCCAAGCAGTGTATTTCAGCCTCTGAGAAAGCAAATAAGATTCTAGGACTGATTGCACGATCTTTTGACTTCAAAAGTCCATCACTCATTAACAAGCTATATAAATCTTTAGTTCATCCACATTTGGAACATGCTGTTTCCGTATGGTCACTGAATATCATTAAAGACATTGACAGATTGGAAAAAGTACAATGGCGAGCTACAAAACTGATTCCAAATATCAAAAATAAATCATACGAAAATTGACTAAAACATATGAATCTGTTTTCCTTAAAAAAGCATAGACTCAGAGGTGACTTGATACAGGTCTTTAAGATTCTAAAGGGAATTAACATCAAAACTGACAAAATTTTCACACTGAATGAGAGTCCGACATGAAACAATGGTCTCAAACTGTCCAGGAATAGATTTAATTTGGAAGTGGGTAGAAACAACTTCGCCAACCATGTAGTTAATGAATGGAATAAACTTCCTGCACAGGTAGTGCAATGTAGTTCAGTTCGAAGCTTGAAGAATCATTCAGATAAACACCTAAGCAAGATGCTGTAATGACTATCATTTACTTTATAATGTTTGTATTGTTATAATCGGTGTCTGCTTATTATTGTTTGATTCTCATTTATCATTATTTATGTCAATTTATTATTATTTACTATTACCTGTGTATTATCTAACTATACCTATGCATTAGTTTATTTATTATTTACATTATCGTAGTTTGTATTTATTCATTTATTTGTTTACCATTATTTTTTTTTGCATCCGCCCCAGATATGGACCATAAGGTCTCCTGTCAGTATGCTCCACCTTTGTAATCCTTTGTAGAAGAGGAGAACATTTGAAAGTTGTCAGTTTTCCGTTTGTGAACAAGAGTAAGAAATACAGTTAAAGTTTAGAGATCTTGGGCTCAATTTTGAGACCAAATGCCAACCCCTAAAGGCTGCACCTCCTGATGGAGGTGATGGGGTTGACCTCTTTTGAAAATGGACAGTTCCCCGAACAATCATATGCAGATACCCATCAATGGTCACTACCATTTTTAATAAAGTACAAAAGCCCTCTGTGAGGGGCACCGTCCTACCCTTCCGATAGGGGGGAGTTTGTGACGTTAAACCAAATCATCATCATCACAAAATACATAAAAAAAGTAACTAGAAATACTGATCAATACTACTCCATCATCCTCAACAGCAAGGAAAACTAGATCTGGACATAGGTACAATGGTCAGTATCTAGAATCTACTTAAGGCTACATAAGGTAAGGTTCTCCAAAGCTACTTCCTTATTGCCCTCTTTTGTGAATTAATTAGTGATAAATAAAACTCAGTTCCTACTCAAGTCAAATCCACAAACTCTGAAGGGCATTTGATTTCCAGATTTGTTTATGAGCATGTGTGGTAAAAGCATGCTGACATGAGACTCATTGTACAACTAAGGAGGGCAACCCTTGGCATGCATGCAAAACCTGGCACACTAACCATTCTATTTTCCCCCCGTAACATGGAAAAAATAAAAAATAAAATAAGTAATAACAGAGGTGAAGGAAGGGGGCCCATATTTGTATGTAGGACAGCTCCTTCCATTGCCATGTGAGAAAAATATGTATCAAAGATATGACTGATTTTGGCACCAAAATTAAAAAGGTTGCCTACCATTGTTCCATAATGAGCCAGACTCAAAAGAATAAGCAAAATAAAAATATATACCTAGTGAATTTGAAAATGTACAACTGTATTACATCCAACTGCATCAGTTGGCACTTATTTCATTCACTGTTGATGCAGAGCAAAAGTGTTTCTACTTAAAATAAGCTAAATCTACATTATGACAGCTTGAAGACATTATTTCCTCTCTGATTAGCATCTGGAGTGATATGTTCACCTCCAGAACATAAAACATGAATAAGACTGATCACCGAACACCATAAGGGAGGCAAGAACCACACAAGCACATATACAGAATGTTTGAAATCTTAAAATAATTACAGCAAATTGGTTCCCTAGAGACAGACTGTCAATGCTGAGTTTTACTGCACCACTCTATGGCATCTCATGGAGAACATCAGGTGCAAACAACCTGAACTCTGGTGCAATGAGAATGGAGCCCCAAAATGATAACATGTCCACTGCAGTGAAAACATGAGTTTTTGGTCCATACTAACATAATCACATGGTTCAAATTTGCTATTTTTGCAACCCCCTGAACGGACCACTGAATGCATGTTTTAAGCAGTCAATATTTAAGCTTTTGTGTTATCTTAACTGATAAGCCATAATCTTTTCATGATCAATGAATAGTTTCCACTTAAAAATAGTTATCACTTTTGTCTTTCACAAACCCTCCTTTATAATCAATTTGACTGTTTTATGAGTGATAACCTTGACCAAATTGGTAATATCAGCCAGCCTCTCAACAGCCGTGGAAAGGTAACTAGTGCAATTGACAACTAAAAGGAGCCCTAAAGGGCCCTCAATTATTTCCCACCTCTACAATTCCATCTCTTTGGTGTGATACAGTTTTCAATGGTAGATGCATCATACAAACATTCAAGATCCTGAACCACCAAGATATAGGCAAGTATGATAGGCCATGTGCGCTATGCGGGAAGACCATGTTCCTACTCTCAATAAGTGACTCAACCAGAAGACACGATTGGAAACTATAGGTTCAGCACCATCTGGGAGTCAGAAAGTCATTCTTTGCTGCTAGAGCGACACAGACATGAAACAGTCAGTGCTCCAACAGTGAACAGTTTTATATCTCGCCTGGAAAAGGAGTGGAGGGAACACCTGGACCTGTACCATTACCAGTTCTCCTACTGAATCAATACAGCGCAACAAATTAAAAGATGTGGTGTTCTCAACTGATGATGAGGACACCAGGGTCTAATGCTGTCTTGCGACACTGCTTCTGACCCAGGGCAGTGGACAGGGTGCAGGGATGACCCGTCATCTGGGAGGTGCTAAGATAAGAGGAAAGGTGGAGGGGTGTGGAGTGTATTCAGGGATGGAATGAGTGGGAATGATTATATGCCTTTCGTTTTTGGCTACCTCCCTTGTAAGGGGGAAAAAGCCTTGGTATATGTATGTATATGTGTGTGTGTGTATATATATATATATATATATATATATATATATATCCCAGCAGAAAACTAACAAACACCTCAGTCTGCATCATATCAGAAGATTTTTGATTTGGAGCACCTTCACTAAAGATACTTGCCATATAAATGTGATAACTGCATCAACAGGCAGCCATACCAACACCAATGCTGATCAAATGTGAAATATTATCTATATGACAAAAGTGATGATCATGGACTTAATTCATGACACTTACAGGCATATTTTTAGGGATGTTGTGGCGAGAAACACTAACTTGTGAGTGACATGAACTCTGAGATCTTAATTGCATTTAATCTAAAGTGTTTGAAAGCATTTGCCCACATCAATATCAAGATATCTGATACACTACTGACAACTTGGAGCTCAACGTGAGCTACCTAACCATACTTAATATATCTCCAAGTGTGAAAACATTTGGCAGTGTCAACATTCAGATAATCAAGATATCCAATATACCACCAACACTACAAAGCATCTTGTTTTTGTGTGCTGTATAACATGAACCAGTGTCTCATAGCTCGAGATGTCAGTTATGTCAGTATATTGGATATATTTATACTTTGATACTGACTCATTCAAATATATTCAAATTTGCAGATATGATCAAAAATAGTATAAAACGGAGAGAAAAAAAAAAAAGGCATATCACCATCCAAGCTGTCAGTCATTTCAGTATATCCAGGGTATCGGATATCTTAATATCTCAACAGTGACACAACCAAATGCTTTCAAAATTGTAGATACAATAAAATATGGTATATATTCAATTATGGTAAATATATATATATATATATATATATATACACATATATATTATGATGGGAGCTTGTAGTTGCTAGTAAATAGTATGACTGATATTCTCTTAATATGGGCATATCCCATGAACATGATACTAAACCCCAATTTGGTTCATCTAAAAAATAACCCTGGTCACTCAACAAAGGTCATCACCTAAACATTCCTAACATGATGATAGTAATTATTACATAAAAATTAAGACACACACTAGAATGTCAGTCCAAAGGGATTGGCTGCCTATGGGCTAGGACCAAATGGAGGGTTTAGGAGCTACTTTGATATTTTTTAGAAGTGCACACCTACGCGATATAGCATTACAAAATTAAATTTTAATTTTGTAAATCATAATACATCAATCTAATAAACATTTTTCTTGGCAGATATATCAGAAAATTTTGCTAAAACCTATACAAAAATCAATGAAGTCACTTCAACTCCTTTTGATGCCATCTTTATTTTGTTAGATTCGGAGGTCAGAGATGATGACGACGACCCTGATGACCTCTAGTATTACAGGTACTGCATTACTAAATGCAGGTTAGGTTAGAATATATGAATTGGTATTACATTAGTTGTGCACACCTATGCAATATAGCATTAGAAAATCAAATATTAATTTGGTAAATTATAATACATGAATGTAATAAGAGATTTTCTGGCAGAAATAAAAAACAAAAAAATCTTGCTACGAGCAAATTTACTAATGAACATGGTTTGGACGCCGTGCCAAGTCATTATCAGATGACGGCTTTCATGTTGTGGACCAGGTGTTCTCTCCAGGTGACATTAATAAGTGCTGTTACAAAGACAATAAGGCTTCCTTGGACTTTATGAGAGAACACAGGGTTCTGCTGTTGTCTGTTAATTGTCCAAGGTACAATAATAATCAGGCCGTCAGTATCCATGACGACGGTGACGACCCAGATGATCTTTAGAATTTAAGGTACCGAATTATTAAACACTGGTTAGGTTAGAATAGACTAATTTATCATCCTTTCATTTCTTTGACCTCGGCACCTGTCAAAACAAACATGGCGTATCATTCAACCGTGCGACTTCGTTTGTAAAAAAATAGGTTATAGCAAATTTTTTGTTATCAATTTCCGCCAAGTAAATCACATATGTCGATCTATAATAATTTACAAAATTAATAATTAATGTTATATTGTTACATTGTGTAGGTGTGCACAACTAAAATTTTACCGATGACCTTATCATACTTTAATTTCTTTGGCCTTAGCCTCTACCAAAACTAAGATGGCATCTCAAGCAACTGAAGCAGCTAAATTTGTTTGTTTATAGCTCTTAGGAACCTTATCTATTATGAATTTCTGACATTGATGTATTATAATTTAATTTTCTATTGCTATATCATGTAGGTGTGCACTTTAAAAATTTACCAATACTCTGATTCATAATACATAAATAAGCTAGTGTACTAGTCCAGTTTATATGAACATCAGCTGAGAACACCAAAGCCTATTCTCACTTGAATGGGATTAAAACAACTAATATTTGATAAAAAAAAAAAATATATAATACTGAATACTTGGTCAACAAAAGTTAAAATAATTCTGTAATAATTTTCCATCATGATACATTCTGAGAGATTTGCAATTCTAACTACAAAACGTAACCCAAAATTCTGCATGTAAACATAAAAGTATATCCAATATAAAAACTGTTTACTCATACTGTTATTTTAACAATTCTGACTAATGGCTAATGCTCACAATGTCCAGGTTTCAGAATTGATGGGATTATGGCTTATGCTCATTTAAAACATGAAGAGACATTTATGTCTTGATGTGGAACACTAACGGTCCAGTTCACTCAATTTCAAATACAATAGTTTCTTCAATATTATTTTACCAATGGTCAATGGAGAACAATGAACAAAGCTAGTTACAATTTAAGATGCGATGACGAAATAATAAAGCACCAATAGTATATCAACTTCCTACGTTAAAAAGTCTATTTGTTGTCAAATATAACAGAACAATATAATTAAATAAAACAAAACTATATTCGTTAACGTTACTCTTCCTGCAGCAAGCCAAGCCCTGGTGCACATCAATTCAGCGTTAAAACTTTCACTTAAACGCCCATATCATTTCTGATCCTTCAACTGATATGTACAGGCATTCATCTCGAAACACACATATCGTGTGCATTTATTTTCCGTTCTCACCAATACGAAGTCCATAATCACGACTACGAGTTTATACTCCCACACTGCATTCAAAATAATTCCGAGCCATTCCGCCGATATGCTATACTGGCTAATTTTGGTACGATTACCATGCCTTCGATTTTCTTGCGCACACTTATTAAACCTTACCTTCTTGCACACACATTATCAATTTTTCTAGACTTCATACTCTCAAATCCATGTCTAAAACATCACTTTTGTGAGCATTTGTTCAACTCCATTAACGACCTCCGCCATATCAAAAACAAACTGAACTAAGAAACACCTGAAGAGACACACTGCGCCGATAGATGGCCGACAACTCAAAACAAAAGAGAATCAACAAGCGGTGATGTTAAGTTCCGAGCCTTTGTATTTGAGAAAAAAAAAATTCAAAGGTAGCGATCAACTACAAATAAATGCATTTTATTTTAATTATTCACTAAAATAAGGCTAACTATGTATACTTGGCAAATTAATAATTATGTCCAGGCATTACGATCAACGATAAAGATGTTCAGAAAGCCTTTGCACCCTGTCACACCTACTGGAATATACAATCGCATAGCTTTGAGTTATATCAAGATCCTTATTTTCCTTAAAACTGACGTCACGATTGCGGGAGTTGAAGAGCTGCCAAGTCATTTTATTTGTTTATTTACATTGACCTTTAATCTACAGATGGACGCATTAGAATACAAGCTGTTAATCGATAAACTACTAATAATATGTAATAATTATTCTTGAACTTTCTGTATCACATATCGTCATCTTAATGATTACACAATGACTTCCCGCCCACTTAAAATTTAAGAAACCCACACAATGCAGATTAAAGACATAACAAATGTTTTCACCAATACAATTAATTTTATTTGCGGATCAGGACGATTAATAATCAATATATGATTGCATTCTTTTTGTAACTTTCATTTACACCTTTCTTATATAGCAAAACAACCGCAACTTTATTCTGCTACTTGTTTAATAATAAAAAAAATTATAAACTTTCAAACAAAACCGATTTGCATGATAATTTTTCAATACTTCAAAAACATGGAGTTTTCTCCTAGTCCGATATTATATTTGGTTCATAACAAAACATTCTTTTATAGTGAATTTTGATTATCACAAAGCATAAACGTGAACAGTCGAATACCTTTGCAGGTCTAACGTGTAGATTCTGCAACCGATTATATAAATGAAAAAATCGTAATGACAATTTCATAATGCTTTACATATATTCGAGTGTAAATGAAATAATAAAGAATAGTTGGAGATGTCATTTGGTTTTCAGTGTCTGTAAACAACACCGTCACCGGAAGTGGTGAGTTTATAAATATACAACTTCGGACCCATGACTACAGTACTCCTTGAACTCACAATATCACTCAACAGAGCTCAGTCATCCAAAATGCGGTTGTGCCATTGTATATATTAATAATAAGACTAACCCAGGAGAGAGTGGGTGAGAGAAGAATGGTTGATAGATTAGGAAGACTTGAGGAATGTGCGTTGGACTGTTCCATATATTACTTACGAAGAGGAAATAGGTAATACAAATGCGTATATTATAAAGGGGCAGGGAAAAAGAGAGATTCTTCAGAATGGGAACCACTCAAACTCACAAGACTCACAGCTACATCGCTCTCCAGAAGTGAATAGAGAAGTTCAAGTAACGAACGCACTCGTACACATTATCGCACGCGCGCACGCACGTATACGAATACAATTCCACATCAACACTTACGCAATTATCCAGTTTTCATGCCTTCAATATATCCCCCCTCAACCCGTGTTTATGCCTAACTTTCATTACATCTCACTGCATTCTATCTATATATCTATCCCCCTTACTTGCATACTAATCAGTCCATTTCTTTCTCTCTGTATTTACCTATTTTCATTTACCTAATTGTAATACACATGGAATGAGCAACGTTCGTTGGATCTCGCCTACTACTCGCCAGAACTCACTCAAGTTCATGAACGGTTTTAATTTAGTTTACATCCTGAGTTTCCAATTATCATCTTTAGGTTTGGATTCATGCATTTTCCCAGTTTGGGCTCTGTTTCCTTGTAAGCTATTGGAAGTATTTATGCATCTGTATCGTAAACTTTTTCTCCTTATCTTTTAGACACGTTGTCTGTCTTCAATCTGTTCTCGTGACCTCTGAAAACCCTCCCATCCTTGGTCAAGAGGTCTTTTTTGAACACTGGAATCAAGTCACCTCTTTCTCTTCGATCTTTCAAAGTTGGTAGCTTTTAGTCTCTCCTCATGTGGTTTATCTGCCAGGCTTGCGACCACTTTGTTTGCTGTCCTTTGTATTCTCTCGATCTTGCTTATTAAATAACCTCCACTCTGGACTGTACCAGTGACATATATTAGCCTTGGGCGGATTAGAGTCTCTGTTTTTTTTTTTTTCCCATCATCTCTTCATCTACGTAGTGAAAAAACACTTTAACCTTCTGCAGCACTCCATGTGTCTCTCACAATCCTGCTGATATGTATGTCAGGTGACAGGTTGTCTTTTATCAACACTCCGAAATCTCTCTTATTTTGCTCTTGCAATTAATTCACTTTCTAAAGAATAGTTCAAAGGTGATCTTTCGCAGCTATTGCCCATTTCCAATACTTTGGATTTTTCTATTTATTTTTTTTCTATATTTCTACATTTTTCTTGGCTCCGTGCGAAAGTAGTGTTTGGGTTTTCTTGCAACAGGCTACAACCTTCCTCGTGTTTTTCTCTTCTCACCATGTTTGCACCATCTCCAAACAAATATATCAAGAGACACACAATGTGAGGACGAAACCTTTGTTAGTACAACGTCTCGCTTGTTACAGCTTTAACATGTATCTGATAAAACAGTAACAAGCGACACGTCGTCCTGATAAAGGCTTACTCCTCACGTAGTGTCTCTTCTGTGAGAGTTGTCGGCAACTGCCAATTGCATACACATTAGTAAACATGTTGGCATAACTTGTTATAACCTCCATTATGTCATTAACATAGGTAAGAAACATAATAGGTGCTAACGCTGAACTTTGTAGAACTTCGCTGATCACCATGATCTTGAATCACATGATGGATCATTGTCGACAACTATTACCCTCCCGGATATGTGTGTGTATGTAATTCACCATGGTCCTGGATCACGTGTTGGACTCGTGATCGACAGCTGTTTCCCTCCCGGAAGAGAGCTCAGAGCTCATATATGACCAATCTCATACACTCACATACACACCCAACTCCCCGCCCACGAGTTGAAATAACGACTCCCAACGCAGCGATACTGAAATGATTTCAGCCCTGAGCGGGATTCGAACTCTACCACTGTTTCACCGTGGTCTTGGATCACGTGTTAGACTCGTGATCGACAGTTATTAACCTCGCGGATGAGAGTTCAGAGCTCGTATGACCGATCTATTGGTAATACTGTGACCTTACACGCACACACACTCCCAACTCCCCGCCCACGAGAGTTGGAGTAACACCCCGCAGCAAAGCGATACTGAAATTATTTCAGCCCTGGACGGGAGTCGAGCCCGGACCGCCGTAGTGGCAGGCGAGAACTCTAACCACAGTGCCACGAGGTGTGTGCGTATGTGTGTGTGTGTGTGTGTGTGCATTTGTATATGTGTGTTTGTATACATATGTGTCTGCCTGTGTACGTCTGTGTGGGCGTAGGCCTATACTGTATGTGTAGCCTACTTACCAGTGACTTCCTCGAAGTGTGAGTGCACAGGGCGAAAGTGATGACTTCGGCAGCAGGTCACCGACGTTACCAAAGACAAGATCCGTCAGTGGATCTGTCCGTCGAGGAGGGCGGCTGTAGGTGGAATGCACAGAGGAGAGAGGTCAGGGGGCAGTAATGGATGGTCCTCAGGGGGCGGTAATGGTGTGCCAACAAGGAGGAGATGTTTTCGAAAATTAGATTCCTCTGTGTGTGTGTGAGTCCTCACTCATGACAAAGCCCGTTCTGAAGTAGGTGGAGGCGTCCACGCACAACGACCGTGGACTTCGAGAAGGAAGTGGGGATCTTCTGCGTCCGACCACCCGCTTTCTCTGAATCGGTATCTGAAGAAGGGGAAGACCGGTCTACAGAGGAATGAAAGGACAGTTGTATGCAAAAGTGGCTGTTGCAAATGAACGTGTTTCAAGGGCTCTGTGCCTCTGTCGCGGATCAGTAGGCGCCAAAGGAAACTGGTAAGTAGATGTCCCGTTGATCACCGGGGTGTCAAAACGGGGAATTGAGTAGGTCAGGCTGTATGTATGTATATATATATATATATATATATTTATTAAACTCGCTACTGAAGAAGTCACACGTATCTGAATAAAAAAAGCCTGGCGGTAACAAGAAAATATATATTTTTCCTGACTGCTGCCAACCTATTTTCTTCATCACCAAGGCGCGCGCGCGTACACACACACACACACACGCGCGCGCGCGCGCGTGCACACACACACACACACACAGATTGTTGGCCAATTTTGGAATCCGGGATTACATGAAAGTACCGCCCGCCTTTCGAACATCTGCTCAATGCCGGTCTGTTTACGCGGCTTTCTCCGCCCAGAACACAAAACCTTCTCCCCCATTCCCCTCCCCAGTACCCCCATACATATATCCCCGGACATAAGGGGTGTCCTCTCCTCTCAATGTCACCGTAATCCGTGTCTTGGGGAAGCGAGGGGAGGGAAAGCAAAACTGGTGTGTGTGTGTTGGGGGAGGGGGGGGAGGATGAACTGTGAGCGTGAGGTGGGAGGCCTCTGGGTCGGTATTTCGAAAAGATACTGAGGTACGCGCGCGCGCGCGCGCTTGTGTGCGTATCTACCTGGTTGTATTTTGCGGGAAGGGGAGCTACGCTCGTGAGTTTCCCGCCGTTGTATATCGCAGTGTCTATAGTCAGCGCAAGGAGAATTGGCCGATAAGGCGGGGCTAGGAGATTTCCCGGTGTTGCCACATGTGGGCATCCATGGCGAGAACGTGCATGTGGATGCAATGTTTTCTGAATGCAGTATGAGGGGGGCGGGGCCAGAGATTAGATGTAGCGGCAACGTCGCTCTCTCATGCACATATGCCATATGTAGACTTAAAGAAACGAAACCTTTGTATAGAAAACATTGCTTTGATTTTTACCTCAGTGGTGGTGTGTGACAAAAAATTATAATATAATCATATGAGGCAACATTATAAAATTATAAAATATAATTATGAAATAAAATGAAATTATAGAATAATTATATGTGGCACCACAGGGGAACTCCCAGTGCTCCGCCCTAACGGCCAGATCTCAGTGCAACGGGTATAGTTTGCTCTTTAACTCATGAATAGTTTTTGCGCACACCATTTCATTGTCTAGTTTGTTCCAAGTGTGTGTGTGTGTGTGTGTGTGTGTGTGTGTGTGTGTGTGTGTGTGTGTGTGTGTGCGTCCGTATGTGTGCGCGTGCGTGTGTGTGATGATGATGATGATGATGATGACGACGACGACGATGGTGGTAGTGGATGACGATTATGATGATGATGATGATGATGGTGGAGGTGATGGTCGTGCCGATGATGGTGGTAATGATGATAATTGTAATGATGGTGGAGGTGGTGGTCGTGCCGATGATGGGGATGACGACTATGGTGATGACGGTGTTGATGGTAATGATGATAATAATGACGATAAGTTTGCTAATTGTGATAATGACGGTGACGATGACGATAATGATGGTGTTGGTGGTGTTGGAGATAATATTCTTTGAAGAATGATCGTCAGATTAAAACTGAAAATAATTTTAATTTATGTGTACTCTATACATTTTCGACTGGAAGGCGTCATAACTCAGTGATGACCTCCCCACCTCCCCCTCCCCTCCCCTTCCCCTCTCGAGAAACCAGAGGTGGTTACAATTAGTCACCATGGAAAACCAAGAACCCGGTAGGAGACCTGCGTCCATAACTAAGAAAAAAATATATGAATAAGTAAGTAGATAATTAATTAATCAAACATATAGACAAACGAATAAGTAAAGAATAAATAATGAAATGAAATAGATAAAATAATAGATAAATAAAAAATAATTATTGAAAACATACAAATATATATATAAAGAGAAGCAAACAAGCAGCAAGACGGATACACAAAATCAAGCAATATAATCTACTGACTTGCACTGCAGCGTATTCCCTGCGTGGTTATTAACCATCCAAAGGAAACTAACATTTCGAATTCTGTACTACATTCTGTTTCTTCTGTGGGAAGTTTAATCCCATCACTGACTACGTGGAAACACTCCCGCTCCCCCTCCCCCCCAGCCCCCTCGAAGCCCCACCGGCTCAAGTGAATTGGGAAGATGGGATAAGAACCATGGAGGAGACTGCAAGAGACCATAAGGCCTACATTACACAGTTCCATGTTCCTTACCACCTGTCATCCCTGTCCATAAAGTTACCTAATCTTCTCTTAAAACGACAAATAGTTTCAGCGCTCCCTATATCATGGTTACTAAGACTATTCCATTTGTTAACCACTCTTTCGGTAAACCAGTTCTTACCTATTTTCTAATCGCTTTAAATATAGATCCATTACTACGAGTCCTGCCCTGCTGTTTTGATATGATGACCTTGCCTGCATCACTCTTGTTAAAGCCCATTCGTTGCCGCCATAGTCCGGCCGGAACCCGGCGGCGCGCCATCTGCCCCAGAGGGCTTCCGAGAATTCTTCGATGAGCCTTTAGTTAGTCCCTGGCGTCGTCGGTTGTCAACTACTTCCGTCTCCATTACCATCACCAGATCACCTTCAGCATTACCATCTTCATCACCGCCTCCGCCACCCTCGCCATCAGCATCATCTCCATCACTTTCACCTTTACCACCACCACCACCTTCACTTACACCACAATCACCTCCACCAGCTTGCACTTCGAGCACCATCACTTTCCCTACCATCACCTCTACCGGTCTCTCACCAGCCGCGGGTATTTGGTTAAATTCCGTGGCACCTCTCAGGTCGTGAGTAGTTTCTTCTTAGCTTAGAAAAAGAAGGGGAAAAATCGATTGGCATTAGCCAGAAGAATCTGTTCGGGGAAACCGGGATATTCGAAATTGTGTTTGACCCTCTTGAGATGACGACTGAAATCGCCTGAGTTTCGGCACATGTAAACAGTACAAGCTGTCCGTTCAGGGGACTAAATAACAAAATAGATAAAATGAAATATGGTAAATAAATTGATAATGTTGATAATAAGAAAAATAACAAAACAATATAATGAAAAGATAAATCATAATAATAATAATATAAAATAAAACCCAATGGATTAGAATTAGAAATATAATCAAAATAGAATAAAAAGATGAAATGAAAAATAATTAGAATAAAACAAAAAACATGAAACAAAATAGAATAAAAAATGAAATAAAGTAAAATCAAAACAAATAAGTATAATAATTACATAGATAAATAAAAAGGCCTCATGGGGAAATTGAGTGTGCTAGCCTCCACTGCCTGGCGAGAAATCCCCTCGAGCGAAAACCACCGGCCAACAGTTCCTCGAATTAGGCTCGTTTTACACGTATCAACTTTTCGCCGTGCGCCTCCCACGACACGACGTCGTGCACTCAAATATCTTTGGATGTCTATGGATGCTTTCAAATGTGGTCGTGACGTATGAAAGCGTCCATAGACACCCATGGACACTTGAGAGCACGACGTCGTGTCGTGGGAGGCGCACGGCGAAAAGTCGATACGTGTGAAACGAGCCTAAGACCTGGTCAAGGAGGAGGAGGAGGAGGAGGAGGAGGTGCAGCTGTGCTACACACTACTATCCCCTTACCGTCTCGCTCCTCTCCTCTCTCCTGAGTGGCACTCCGTGGGATCTTACTCCCAAACCTTCACCCAGGGATGTGGTTTACCGATTTTAGGGACCCCTCAAAGTCTTAAGTATTGGTGTTTATTTTCTGCCCTCCCAAAAGTTTCAAAGTATTATTTTTGTTTACTTTGTTATGTTCATAATTTCTGTGTGTCATTTACAAACTCCGAGCAAGTTAATGTTTCCAGCAGAAATGTTTGCGACACTTTCCTTGAATCATTTCAATTCTTGGGTGTCTGATTTCCAGCCACATCAATAAGCAGCAGAACAATCTCTAAGTGACCCTTCTATAATCCACACATTTCTCCTAGCTGCCGTCAGGCGATTTCATTCCACTGAAGGAATACATCCCTGCAGAGTGAAAAAGTAATCATCCGGTATAGCAATAATGTCCATCTTTCAATTATGGAGTGACAGTCCCAATGGAAAGCTTCAGAATGCGAACTCCCTAATGTAGTGGGATTGACACACTCCCTACCCCCTTCCCCCCAATTCTCATACCCTTCCCCCCCAGAGTACCTTTCTTAGAGACGGGGGGAGGGGGGCTGAGATGACTCAGCCGCCGTTGTAGACTGTAGGCGGCGGTGGTGGCGGCGGTGGCCTGCCATTAGTCACCGTGCGCTCGTATCGACCGGGCGGCTGGCGGCGGCGGAGCTTGCAAGACACTCGAGCTTACAACTGCCCACGGGCGCAGCGGCACTCCTATGGGCCTCGGTCGGTTCTCGACGACCCAGAGCGCGCTGCCCGAATTCGACTAGGTGCACTTGACCGCAAGGACGAAGTCAACATCCTTTGGGCCTCTATCTATGTGTTTATTCTGACTGTCGCCAGCTGATTTTATACAGATAGAAGGGGAACTTCTTGTGGACGTCTTTCTCCGCCGTGCTTTTACAGAGTGCATCTTCTTCAGGGGGGTCTTTCTTTAAGGGAAGCCGCAGAGGGCCGCTTACGGGCGCTCAGCGGGGGAAGTAAGGGTTAGGGTTGAACTAAGAATGGGGTTAGGGTAATGGTTTAGGGTGGGATCAGAATTAGGGTCAATCGTGGGATTAGGATTGAGGAGGGGGAGGTAGTGATGGGTGATCCTATTTCTAAAAGTATCAAGAGTGGGACTGTTAACTACATGGAATGGGAGATTATCCCACTCTTGGATGCTGCGTATCAAAGACCACAATTTTGACTCTGAGTCCCCCCTTCAAGGACAGAGGACTGGAGGGTGGAAGGTTAACCCTTTTGCTGTGCTTTTCGACTTCCAGTTTTGTTTTGGCTTCCGCCAGGCCATTTTTTTTTATTTTTAGGTTGGGGAGGGAGAGGGAATCCCTTCCGCAACGAGATGCAAACATCAACAGACCTATTGGTTCTTACGGGGTTGCTTGCGAACTGAAAGCAGGTGTAAAAAGTGGAAACTGTTAAGAACTATTGGCTTCATCTTAAGTGTATGAGGTAACGAATATTATTTAAACCCGTCTTGGTTAACGCTCTCCGTTGGATTCTCTTCTTGTAACATTCTTTATCCTCGATACCGCCAGGTGCCCCTATTCATCCGAGGGATCGGGGAGTTACCCCCCCCCCCTCCACACTTTCGTCGTCTCTCGCGTTTCGCTTGCGTAGATCACAGGATCACGCCTGACACCGCGTGATCTCTTTGCTTCGTGACGGGGCAGTTGATGCAATTTCGACGAGAGTTGTGTCGTAAATCTTATTGAACCTTATCTGCTGCCTGTGGGCTGACTGCTGGGTGGGTGACAACCAGGGAAATGACTGGGGAGTGAGGGGCGAAAAGGGGTGGGTGAGAGGGATAGTGAGAGGAAGATGAGAGTGGTGAAAGCAGGTAAAAGTATATTTAAAGAGGGTAAGGGTGGGCAAGAAGGGGTGAGAGTATGGTGAGAGCAAGTAAATGTAGATGTAAAAAGAGGAGAGAGGGGATGAGAGCGTGATGAGAGCAGGTAAAAGTAGATTTAAAAGAGGATGAGAGTGGGGGTGAGACGGAAAATGAGAGGGGGGGAAAGAAAGGGGGGGTAATAGTGGGAGGGAAAGAGTAGGTGACGGTGGGGTTGAGAACACAAGTGTGCCCTCCACGGGGAGGATACCCTATCTGTCCTCATTCTTTGCTCTATTCTACGACATCTCCCCCTCCTTCCCTCCCCTTCCTCTTTCGCCCCTCCCTCTCAGATCTTTCTCTCCCTCTCCTCCGTTTCCTCCCCCTTCTCTCTCCTTCTTCTTTCCCTCTTCCCTTTCTTCCGTCTCTCCGTCCTTCTTCTCTTTTCCTTCACCCCTTCCCTCCTCCGTCTCCCCTTCTTCCCTCCCCTCCCCCTCTCCTTCACTCCTTCCCTCTCCCCCATATCCCCCTTCTTCTTTCCCTCTCCCTCACAGAGCTCTCTCCCTCTCCTTCGTCTCTCCCACTCAGGGTGAAGGGGGCATGCGGGGACGAGGGAGGTGGGTTTCGTCTCCCCGTTCAGAACACGAGACAGGAAGTAACCATCTTGAGGGGTGGAAAAGGCAAGGTGGAGGGGAGGGGGGTGAGACGAAGGGGTGAGGTATCCGAGGAGCACCTCTCATTTTTCATTTAGAACAAGGAAGTGAAAACCTCACTTAACTTAATCTAAACTAACCCCAGCCAAACCTATCCAATTCTACCCAAAACCAGCCTAATCTAGCCTAGTCTAACCAAATCTGGCCTAGCATACGAGTAGTTTAAATAAATATGACCTAGCCTAGCTTAACCAAATCTAACCAAGTCTAACCTACGGAACCTAACCCAACCCACTCCAATCTACCCACTTTGGGAAGAGGGCGGTCTGGAGGGTGAGGGAGAGGGGATCAGGCTGGAGGGAGAAGGAAGGCTGCCACCTGGAGGTGTCAGATGCAACTGTGGAACCCGTCTCACTCCCCCCCCCCCCGGGTGGGTCGACGACCCCACCAGGTGACAACGACCCTTGACACGCCAAACGCCCCTCCCTCCCTCGGGGGGGGGGGATTATCTTATTTAATAGTTCAATCAAATTAATGTTTGATTGATTAACTGTCTGATAGAATACCATGTTGTTTGTCGACTTAATGAAACAGCTGATTGAATGAAAAATATACAGTTTGTTAACTTTATCAAATGATTAACTTAATCACTTCAACTGGCGACACCGTTGACAAGCTTCTTTGTCATTAGACGATTTTATTTAGCCGATGCCGGATTATTCCGAATGGCAAATGACTGACTGACAGCCTGACTGAAAGAGGGAGGGCTAGACTGAGGTGGGAGGGGGGGGGCATTCCGCGAACCCATGGGAGAGATCCTCCATGAGGTAACGCGCCCCCACCCTGCGGGATTGCACCCTCCCACTTCCATCTCCCCCTTCACCCTCACCTGCGCTACTCGCCAAGACAACCATTGTCCCCGTCCTGTTCTCACCCTCAAGCATCAAGGGTGCGCAGAGAACGTTGGAGAGATCAAAGCTATGACAAAGCTATATAAAAAAGAGATAACACTGAGGGAGAGGGACAGGGAACAAGTCGAGTCGGAGAGCAGGCTGGAGTGAAAGATAACGTAGAAGCGATGAAGAAGCAGAAGTGGAGTAGAAGGAGACAGAAGGGTGGCAGGAAGAGTAAGGGCTTGACCTAATGCATGGCTTTTCAAAGTGGGGTCCGCGGATACTCAAGGGTCCGTAGCACTTTGACAGGGGACACATGAGATCCACCTGTCAATACTGGTGGAATGTCAACCACCGGGAATGTACATCCAGTGGCCGTCAGGAGTGTATGGAGTCGTCGGGTAAAAAAACCCCTCTCATTTCTATTATCTTTGTGTATTGCTTATTTCTGTAATTATGTTTTTATTATTGATCGTCATTTTGTGTCCACCACCTATGTAAAGGGGTCCTCGGTTGATTTACTGTCACAAAAGGGGACCTTGCTTGAGGAAAAGTTTGAGATCCTCTGACCTACTAACTGGACCCCGCGAAATGGGAAGTATGGAAGAATATTTTTTAATATAGCTGATGACCAGCGCTTCTATCCCAGGGGGGAAAATCAAGTCGAGGAAATGGTGTCCCAAAGGTGGTAAGGAGAGATCCCTGAGCTAAAAGGGATCAGTATTCTATATCTGAATGGAGACGAGTCTCCAACCATAAAGGACTGTCGCGTGACTCTGGTCCGTAGGTATGCCTTTAAAAGCCCTAAAATAAGCACTGCATGCATGCAGTCAATACCTTATACGAAAGGCGCTGGAAAGAGATGCTAAGCAGGGACTAGAAGAGACGAACGGGAGAATATTGCAGGAGTGACGTGGCAATGGACGCCAAACAACTGATAACTTTCCGTCATTTTGTTATCAGATATCTGGATTTTACTTACAAAAATATGCTCGCTGGCCGAGAGGGCTAGAATGTCGTTACTTGCGACGGAGGTCGAGGTGACGGCGGTTCGAATCTGCCACAGGCGAGTTGGACCAAGGGCATGGTTAATTAAATTCCACGCTACAAAATACTCTGTGAGGGGCACCGTCCTTGTCTCCTAACAGGAGGGAGTTCGTGATGTTAAATCGAGTCCCAAAGAGAAATAACGTTGTGAGGGAAACCTCCTGAGGAGCCTTATGGCTCCCGTGATCACGGGGGGAGGATGTGCGGCTCCCCTGCTGCTGCTTCTGCTGCCCGAGACGGCCTCTTTTGTTGCAGCTCGGTGGCGGGTCTGCTCCTCCGGGGGGCTTGTGTGTCGGGGAGAAGGGGAGAAGGGGAAGAGGGTGGGAGAGAAGGAGAAGAAAAGGGAGAGGGAGGGGTAGAAGGAGGGGGAATGACAAGAAAAGGAAGAGGGAGGGGGAGAGGGGTTGGGGAGAGAGGGAGGAGAAGAAGGAGGGGGGAGGGAGAGAAAGGGGAAGAAGGGAGGGAAGAAGAAGGGGAAAAGGGGGAGAAGGGAGGGGGAGGGGAAGAGGGAAGGAGGAGGGGAGGAGAGAGAGGAAACGGAGTAGGGGAAAAGGAAGGGGGAGACATAAGGTGAAAATAAGAGAGAGTGGGAAGGAAGAGGGAGAGGGAGAGAGGGAGGAGGAGAAGGGGGAAAAGGGAGATGGAGGGGGAGAATGGAGGAGGAGGGGCAGAAGGAGGGGAGAAGGGAGGGGGAGAAAGGAGAGGGAAGGGAAGAAGGGAGGGGGAGTAGGGAGAGAGAAGGGAAGAAGGGAGGGAAGTGGTAGAGAGAAGGGGAGGAGGGAGAAGAAAGGAATATGGGAGAGCGAAGGAAAGAAGGGAGGGGGAGGAGGGGAGGTGGAGGGGGAAGGGAGGTATAGGGGTCAGGGTAAGTGAATCGGTGTGTCCCATCTGGAGCCAAGCGACGTGTCACCGATTTTGCTTTTGCTGGCGCCAGGTGGCTCCCCAGAAGGCAATGAAGAAAACCACCTGGATTGATCCCATCGCCCCGGTGGAATTATTTGTTTCATCTTTACTTATAATTATGATATGATAATGGAAGAGACAACAGTAAGAATTAGATGGGCAGAGTATTTTAGGGAGTTGTTGAATGTGAAAGAGGATAGGGAGGGAAAGGTAGTTGCAGTGGGAAGCGCTATGAAAATGACAGTGATGAGTAAGGAAAATGGAGAAGAAATAAGAAAAGATGAGGTGAAAGCAGTTATTTAAATTATAAGAGCAGGTAAGGCACCTGGGTTAAATGAATGCCATGCGGAGTGTCTAAAAAAGGAGGTACAGTGATGGTGGACTGACTGGTGAGGTTCTTTAATGTTTGTCTAAAAGAGGGTAGACTGAAGGAAGACTGGAGGAATGCATGTATAGTTCCGCTTTACAAGGTAAAAGTGGACAAGTGTGAGTGTAGTAGTTTCAGAGGGATCAGTTTGTTGAGTGTAGCTGTGAAAGCTTATTAAGGGTTTTGATTGAGATGATTAGGAGAGGAACAGAGGGAGTAATTGGTGAGGAACAGTGTGAGTTTAGGACAGGTAGGGGTTGCTTGGATCAGATTTTTTTTGTTAAAGCAGATATGTGAGAAAGCTTTAGGAAAAGGTTAGGGTGTTTTTTGGAGCCTTTATGGATTTGGAAAAGGCTTATGACAGGGTAGACAGGAAGGCACTGTGAGAGGTATTGTAGATATATGGGATAAGAGGAAAGTTGTTAAGAGCAGTCAAAAGTTTTTACAAGAGTAGTAGAACCTGTGTTAGAATTAGAAATGGAGAGAACGAGTGGTCTGAGGTAAAGGTGGGACTTCACCAGGGATGTGTCATGTCACCATGGTTGTGCAATTTATACATAGATGGGGTGGTGCAAGAGGTAAATGCAAGGGTAATGGACTGGGGGATTGGAGATGATTAAATAAAATAGAGAAAAAGGGAGATAAACCAGTTGTTGTTTGCTGACGACACTACGCTTGTAGCAGGATCAGAGGGATTAAGGAAGTTAGTGACAGAGTTTGGGGAAGTGTGTGAAAAGGAAGTTGAAGATAAACTTTGGTAAAAGTAAGGTGATGGTATGTATAAGGGGAGAGGATGACATAAAATTAGAAGTAAGTATTAAGGGAGAAAGACTGGAGGTAGTGGATAGTTTTAAATACTTGGTGGCAAATTGAGCGGGAAAGAGAGGAGTGGAGGTGGAGGTAGAATGTAGAATGAAAGAAGCAAGTAAATGCCTTGGGGGATTAAAAAGTGTAAAGAGAAATAGACACTTTGATATAGATGCTAAGAGGAGATTGTATGAAGGAGTGATTGTGCTGACAGCACTGTTTGGGGCAGAAACATGGAACATAAGAGAGGAACAGTTTGAATGTGTTTGAGATGAAATGCCTGAGAAGTATGGTAGGGGTTACTAAGTTGGATAGAGTGAGAAATGAGGTGAGGAGGAGAACGGGATGGGAAGGGACTTGGGGGATAGGGTTGATGAAAGAGTAGTGGAACGGTTTGGACACATGGAAAGAATGAGTAAAGATTGATGTGTGGAAGGCAGAGGTGGAAGGAGTGAACATGAGGGTGCGACCAAGGATGAGATAGATGGATGGGGTAAAAGGAGTACTAGGAAAGAAGGGGATGTTTGTTGACGAAGGGAGAGGACAAAATATAGGGGTGAGCGGCGAATGGTTGTATGTGGATGATACTGTGATGCATGGAAGAGAGTGAGTTGGGGATGAGGAGATGAGGGAGTACGTGTGAATGATGTTTTGACTCAGCCCGAAGGTATTTCTCCCTTTCTTCGCTTTTTCTGTATGAGGGGACGGAGGGGGTGGGGGGTTCGCCGATTAAATGAAGCGGCCTTGCTGTGGATGTGCTGTGCCTTGCTACATTGCTTCTGACCCAGGGCAGTGGGCGAGATGCAGGGATGACCCATCATCCAGGAGGAGCCAAGAAAAGAGGGATAGAGAGGTGGTGAATGGGAGTGGAGTATGTGGGGATGAAATGGGTAGGAGTGGATTTCTGTCTTTGATTTTGGCTACCTCCTTTGTAAGGAGGAATATCCCTTGTTATATGTATGTATGTATGTATGTATGTATGTATGTATGTATGTATGTATGTATGTATGTATGTATGTATGTATGTATCTTTACTTCGTTCCTCCCAACGCCAAGCGTCTTTATATTGTATTACATTGTATGCTAGTGTAGGAAAAACAAATTAGGCAAACACTCAGAAATACGGGTCCCAGAGATAAAGAATGTGTTAAGAAACGAGTCATACCAGGACTGATGACCTTTTCAGTTTATCACTCACTAGAAGGATAAGCCATGATGAAAAACAAATACGGAAGACGCAGAACTCAGAATGCCAAAATCAGAAGTTAGAACAAAGTTTTAAAGTATAACAAAGGTCAGAAAAATTAATAAAAATAAAATATAGTTCATATCATGATGAAGACATTGGTGACAAAATAGAATGTACAAAGTCAGTTAGGAAGTAGAAAGAATAGAACATATAGAAATGGGTAACTCGATGAGTATATTTAATCGTAGGTCAGACAGGAGAGACAAACAGAAACGGGAACAGAAACAGAGAGAGGAGAAACAGAAGGCAGTCAGAGAGTATGGGTGAGGCTTGTGAGCTTGTGACTTGCCAGAGTGCGGTTACATTTGTGTAAGAACATATATGTGATTACCACAAAGTGTTTGAAAACTTATTATGTTAGAAATATATAGAAAAAATAAACCAAACGTTTAATTGTCCACGCTACATTTATTCAGTTCAGGGGTAATCCACCGTAGTCACCACATAATCATTCCCTTTTCGCCAAACAGATCGTTGCCCACTTCATTTTCCAAATTCCCATTTCGCCAAACCCCCTATCCCAACACAAGGCAACCATGAGGGTGTTTGGCGGAATGCAACCTGGCAAAATAAAATTTGACAAAATAAAATTTAGCGAGATGGGAAGTCACCACGTGTTACGTCAAATGCCCCCCCCCCCCACCTCCTCGGGCCATTGATTTTTGTCGCCAGAAGAAGTGGTACCAACAGTTGACTCCCGCGTCATTTGTTCTGTCCATTCCATTGGCACAAGTCCTCTGAGCTTAGTTGGCTTGTCTGTCCGATTCATTCTTCGAAGTTGAAACTAAAGCCAAAGTCAAAGAAATTGAAACTTAAGTCAAAGTCGGAGTCCAATTCCATGTCCATGTCAAATAATCCAAGGTTGAAGTCAGTCTAAGTCAAAGTCCAATTAGAAGTCAATGTCAAAGCCAAAATCGAAGTCCAATTCCATGCCAAAGTAAAATATTTCGAGGCCTAAGTCAAAGTATAAGTCAAAGTCCAATTCGAAGTCAATGCCAAAGCCAAAGTTCGAAGTCAATGCCAAAGTCAAAGTCAAAGTCGAAATCAAAGTGAAGTCCAATTCGACGTCAAAGCCAAAGCCCAGGTTGAACTCGAATTCAAAGGTAAAGTCAAAGTCAAAACTCGAATCGAAACCAAAGTCACTGAAAGTCAAAGAAAATGGCATTAGCTATTAGAAGTCCCTACTGCTAAACAAAGGCCTCACCCAACCTCGATGATATGGTAAAGCATGCAAACAGAAAATATTCCAGTAACATGAAAAAATGAGTAAATAGATAATTAGACAAGTGAATAAATGAATAGATAAATAAATAGATAAGTAAGTAAATGAATGAATGAATAAATGAATAAACCAATAAATGAATTAATAAACAAGTAAATAAATAGATAAATAAATGAACAACTAGATAAATTAATGAATTAATAGATATATGATAAATAAACAAATAAAAACACAATAAGGAAAAAAACGCAAATAGATTCATCAAGTGATGACATAACAGCAGCGTTTATCCAAATGAACCTTAAAACCTCATGACTGCAACCCCCACCCCCCACCCCCCACCCCGACCCCTTCGCCTCTGCGGGCGGTCCCTCCCATTCGCCAACAACGCGGTTGTCGACCTTATTTCGTCCAACTCCAGATGCAATCTGCGATTTCAGATATCCCCCCCCCCCCCCACGATCTGAGCCTTGCGGCGGCCCGGTTCAGTCTTGTGTTTCCTTCACGACCAGTACAACTGTGCCACCCTTTCCCACACTACTCTTGCAACCTTCCCCATCTCGTCCCTGTTCTTGCCGAGTCTTCCTCACTTGCCGTCTGGCGAATATTCTGAGGGGAATAGGGAAAGGGATCAATTGATGATCCGGTTTAACGTTGCGAACTCCCCCTATCAGGAGACTAGGACGGTGCCCCTTACAGAGGACTTTGTAGCGAAGAATTTAATGAACCATGCCCTTGATCCAACTCGTTGGCGGCAGGGCTCGAACTGCCGTCACCTCAACCCTCCGCCACAAGTAGCGACGTTCTAACCCGCTCGGCAAGCGAAGGACTCATTTACTCATGAATAAAACTCGAGGAAGAGTTTCTGCCGAAAGAAGTGGAAAGCTTATTACATCACCCCATCTGCGACCCTACTCACCCTACCACACCCTCTAGCCCCCGTCTCCTCACCCTCATCCACTTGCTCCTGGTCCCTACTCCAACCCTCTATCCTCCATCTCCAACTACAAACCTTATCTATGCCACCTACTCAGCTCCCTATCCTTGCTTCCTAACTCCATCCCCCCCCCACCCCGAGCGTGAGTAACGAGACGGCACAGCGCATGCGCAGATCTGCGTGACTCATGGCTGAGACTCACGCATGCTGAGCGCGAGGCAAACCCGGGGGAGGGGGGGAAGGAGTCGTCATGCAGGGGGGGGGGGAGGAAGAGAGAGAGAGAGAGAGAGAGAGAGAGAGAGAGAGAGAGAGAGAGAGAGAGAGAAATAAGCATACATGCTTTTTGTGTTATCATCGGCAATTTACATTCATTATTTCGAACTATGTGTTCTTGTCATTATTTGCACTTCATGTACATTGATTCATTGCCAAATAAAGTCTATCTATCTATCTATCTATCTATCTAGAGAGGTGGCACTGCTGCGGCACAGTCCCGCCTCCCATGCGGTCTTGTCCCCCTCCCACCCCTGCGCTGTCTTTTACTCCCTCACGGGCCCACACAAAGCCCGTGGGAGTGACATTAAAAAAATGATAAAACAAAATTAAATAAATAAATAAATAAATATAATGAAATACTCATTCCTTCCCTCCCCATCTACTCCTCTCCCACTTCCGCCATAGCCCCTACTCTCAGTCCTCTCCCACCCTTCCTTCAATGCCTTCTCTCCCTGCCCCATTTCTGTCACTCTTGTCCTCTTTGCAGACACACCCCTCCTTCCCCTCTCCCCTCTTTTCTGGTTTTATTTTCAAATATGCATTTCTCTTTTTAGGAGGGCATTTGTCTCTCCTTTTCTTTTTGATGCATTGTTTTCCTATTCTCTTTTTGAGACACTGGTCCTCCTCCCTTGCCCCTCCTCTTCTTCGTCCCATTCCATCGATCTCCCTCTTATTCTCCAACCTTCCCCTCTCGCTCCATCAAATCCATTACTCCTCCATTTCATCCCTCCTTCCTCCCAGGGTGGAGGGGGCACGGGGGGACATGGGGTGGGCATGTGCCTCGTCGCCTTTGCAAATGTGAAGAGAGAGAGAGAGAGAGAGAGAGAGAGAGAGAGAGAGAGAGAGAGAGAGAGAGAGAGAGAGAGAGAGAGAGAGAGAGAGAGAGAGAGAGAGAGAGAGACCGTGTCCCTACCAAGCACAACATTTGTGTTTACAATTATCAAGTGTTTAGTCAAATTCCATCTTAAATGAAACCATAGCGCTCAGTACTTCTTCCTCCCTCCTTTGTGACTCCTCCACATCTCTTCACCATTCTTCCACCGTCTCCTTCCTTCCTCCTCTCTCTTCTTCAAACGCCCCTTCCCCATTCGCTCTACTTCTCCTTTCCCTTGCGCTTGAACCTCTTTCTTCTACTTTTCCTTCCCTTTGCTCCCCTCCCCTCCACCCCTCTGTTTTCCACGAACACTATCTCCAAAGTCACTAACGATGAAAGGAACTCCACTCCCGCCTTTTAATCATCTCTTATCTCTTCTTCCCTCTCGCCTCTCATGTCCTTCTCACCCATTCATCCCTCTCGCTATCATCACACTCCCCTTCTTCAATCAAAGGTGAGATGCAGACGGGGAGACACACACACACACACACACACATACACACACACACACACACACACACACACACACACACACACACACACACACACACACACACACAGAGAGAGAGAGAGAGAGAGAGAGAGAGAGAGAGAGAGAGAGAGAGAGAGAGAGAGAGAGAGAGAGAGAGAGAGAGAGAGAGAGAGAGAGAGAGAGAGAGAGAGAGAGAGAGAGAGAGAGAGAGAGAGAGAGAGAGAGAGAGAGAGAGAGAGAGAGAGAGAGAAAGAGGGGGAGAGGAAAAGGAAAGAGAAGAAGAAGATGAGGAAAACGAAGATGATGAAAAGAATGGGGAAAGAAGATGATGAAGAGGAAGAAGATGAAGAAAAAGAAGAAGATGAAGAAAAAGAAGAAGAAGAGAAAGAAGAAGAAGAAGAGAAAGAAGACGAAGAAGAAGAAGAAGAAGAAGAAGAAGAAGAAGAAGAAGAAGAAGAAGAAGAAGAAGAAGAAAATAATGGACTCTTTCCAGCTTTTGCAAAATTCAAGTTGGGGGTTGGGGGGACGAGGATGACGGCTCCGACCGCAGCAACATCGTAATCAAGTCGAAACCACCAGAAGGTCTCTCTCTATCTCGCAGATCACACTAGAGTTAAAGAGGCGAACCGAACCTGTGTCCTTGATCTCAATTTGGCAACGTCTGTCTACACGGTGCCATATTGTATATATATATATATATATATATATATATATATATATATATATATATATATATATATATATATATATATATACATGTACAGTATATGTGCACACACACACACACACACACACACACACACACACACTTTCAACGAACGGACGGCTTGAAGAACGTTCTGAAGAAAAGTGCAGATTGTGGATCCCAACGCAAAGAGAAGTGCCTTTTTGTATTTACAGGGTGGGGGAAATTGCTCGTGGGGTAGTGGGAAAGTAAGGAAAGAGGAGAAGGGGAGGGATTGCTGGGAAAATGGAAGGTAATGAGGAAGTAGAGGACTTGGTCCAAACAGACCGCCGTAAAGTAAACAAACGACCACAAGACGAGCTGGAGGACGACGGAATGTCTAATAAGAATGTAAAGATTAGAAGTATAGATAGGAACAATACAGTAGAAAGTGATGAGAATATTTTCAAGGGATTTAAAGAGAGTGGGGGGGACACAACCCCCCCCCCGACTGACAAGACTAGAGAAGAAGGTTGATAAGGTGATCGAGGACTTGGAGAGTAGGTTAGGTCAAAAGAACACCATTTTACAAAGGGTTGAAAGATTGGAAGAACTGGAAAAGGCGAATAAAAACTTAACTGATGAAATAGAAGACCTAAAAAGACAGTTAAGAGAGGTAAAGGTGGAGAATGAGGAATTGAAGAAGAATAGTAAAGAAAACAGAGAAACGATAGCTAAAGAAAGTAAAAATTGGAAGAAAACCCAAGAAGGAAATAAGGTTTCATTCACTGACATAGTCAAACAGCAATTGAAAGAACATAATGAAGACTCAGTTATTAAAGTGATGAGACAAAAGGAGAATATAGTAAGGGATTTAGCAGACAAGAAGAAATGTATAATTATATTAGGAATGGAAGAGAAACACAACACAGATAGAACCACAAGAATCAAAGAGGAAAATGAAAAAGTAAGCCAATTACTAGAATCAGTTCAGGAAGATGAACCAGAAATTATGAAACAAATCGAAGAGAAATTTAGACTCGGAAAGTATAGCACAGACAAGACCAGACCAATTAAGATTAAATTCAAGTCACAAACAACGGCAGAGAATATCTTATCCAAAACAGGGAAACTAGCAACAAGTGAACAATACAAAAAGATATGGATAAAAAGAGAAATGAATAAAGAGGAAAGAGAGGAAGAAAAGCAGAAAAGACTGGAAGCTAAGGCAAAAAACGAGAACAGAACGGAGTCAGAGAAAGAGAGATTCTATTGGAGAGTAGTGAACATGAAACTAAGGAAGTTCGACATACAAAAGAAAAACATAAGGGAAACAGAGAACACAATGGAAGTGGCAGAAAACTAAGAGTGTCTTACACAAATATAGATGGATTAATAACAGGATTGAATGAACTGAATGATTATTTGAAAGAAAAAGAACCGGACATAATGGGAATTGTAGAAACAAAATTAAAAGTCCCACTACCACCCAACAGTGTAGGACATGATGCATACAATTATTGGATTAGAAACAGAGAGAAAAAGCAAGGGGGTGGAGTTATGTTCCTGACTAAGAAGGATATAAAGGTGAAAGGTGTCATATATGGAAAGAATACAGTAGAGATGATTATGATAGAAGTGGAAGACAGAGATAAGAAGAGCAGAATATTTGTGATCAATTATGTGCCCCCGAAAACAGCCTCATGGGAGGAGAGTGAATATAAAAGTATGTTAGAGGACACAAAGATAGCATTAACTAAAATAATGGAAGACGGAGGAAGAATAGTTATGATGGGCGACTTTAATTGCAAAGAAATCTGCTGGGAAGAAATGACAGTAAAGAGTGGTGATGACTCATGGGGAAATGCTCTACTTGAGATGATTACTGACCATTCAATGACACAATGGATACAAGAGAACACTAGGTATAGAAATGAAGAAGAACCATCGAGGCTAGACTTAATAATTACATCTGAACCTAGAATAGTGGACAAGATTGAATATAAAACACCAATAGGTAAAAGTGACCACATATTGATTGAACTGGAACTTAATGAAGAAAAATATATGAAAAGAAATGAACAATATAGAAAAGGAAGAATGATGTATGAAAAAACAAACTTTGATAAAATAAGAGAATTCTTCCAACAAGAAAACTGGGAAGAAATATACAAAGAAGAAACATCAGTGGAAGAGAAATGGAATATTTTGACAAAAAAATTACAAAAAAGGAGTGGAAAAGTATGTCCCAAGACAAAAACAAGAAAAAGAATATGTAAAATGCTGGTACAACAAAAGTTGTAGGGAGTTAAAAGACAAAAGAGACAAAGCCTGGACCAGATGGAAAAAAAGACAGAAGACCTGAAAAATGGAAAATATATACTGGTTATAGAAATGAATATGTACAAAAGTGCAGAGAGGAAAAAAGAAAATATGAAAAAGATGTTATAGAAAAGTGTAAAGATCAACCAAAACTATTCTACAGATTTGTAAACAATAAACTGAAAACCAAACAAGACTTGGAGAAATTAAGACAAGGAGGAGTTGAATACACTGAGGAAATGGAAATGGCAGAAATTATGAACAAACATTTTAAATCAGTGTTTACAAGGGAAAATATACAACTTGAAGAGATTGAGTGGAAGGAAAAAGTCCCCCCTATGGAAGAAATAGAAGTAACAAAGAATGAAATATTGACACACTTGGGTAATTTTGATGTCAGAAAATCGCATGGGCCAGATGAAATAGCAAACTGGATTCTGAAAGAATGCAGGAATGAACTGGCAGACAAAATACATAGCATAATAAGCAGTTCCTTAAAAGAAGGAAAAGTTCCAGAAGATTGGAAAAAAGCAAATATAGTACCTATATATAAAGGAGGAAATAAAGAAGAACCTACCAACTATAGACCAGTCTCTCTAACAAGTACAATAGCAAAAATTTGTGAAAGAATTATCAAAAGTAGATGGGTAAAATACTTGGAAAAAAACAATGTACTAAATCCAAGGCAATTTGGATTCAGACAAGGACGATCATGCGTCACCAATTTAATATGTTTCTATTCAAGGCTAATAGATATAATACAAGAAAGAGATGGATGGGCTGATTGTGCATTTCTAGACCTAAAAAAAGCTTTTGACAAAGTACCACATAAGAAGTTGCTTAAGAAATTAGAATATGAAGGAGGAATACAAGGTAAATTGCTAAATTGGATGGAAGACTTTTTGCAAGAAAGAAAAATGAGAGTAGTGATAAGAGATCAGCACTCAAAATGGAATGAAGTAATAAGCGGTGTCCCGCAGGGAACAGTTCTGGCCCCAATAATGTTTGCTATATATATTAATGATATGGATGAAGGAATTGAAAGCTATATGAGCTTCTTTGCAGATGATGCAAAATTACTGAAAAGAGTGAAAACTGAAGAAGATTGTGAATCACTACAGAGAGATCTAAATAAAGTACAAGAATGGAGTAGGAAGTGGGAGATGGAGTTCAATACAAAAAAGTGTAGTATAATGGAATTTGGAAAAAGCAAAAACAGAATAACAGGATCATATAATTTGGGAGAAGAAGGAATAAAAAAAGTAGAAAATGAGAAGGACCTGGGAGTCATTGTTATGAATAATATGTCACCTGAGAAACATATAAATAAGATTTTTGGAGAAACTTATAATTTAATAAGAACAATCAAAGTGGCATTTACATACCTGGATGAAGAAATGGTGAGGAAAATCCTAATCACCCTGATAAGACCAAGATTGGAATATGCAGCAACGATATGGTCACCAAGTACAAAAAAATGTATAAAAAAACTTGAAAGAATACAAAGAGCAATTACAAAACTGGCACCAACACTCTCAAAACTATCATATGAAGAGAGACTACAAAAACTTAAACTACAGACACTAGAGCAAAGAAGAGAGAGAGGAGATTTGATAGCTATTTACAGAATCATGAAAGGCATAGAAATTACTGATAGAGAGAATCTGATAAAATGGGATGACAGAAATACAAGAGGACACGGAAAGAAAATAAAAAAAGACAGCTATAGAAGAGATTTTAAAAAGAACAGCTTTCCTCACAGAGCAATAGACAGTTGGAACAAGTTAGATGAGAAAGTGGTGTGTGCAAAATCAATACATGAATTTAAAAATAGTTTAGATAAAATGAGATATGAAGACGGGACCCCACGAGCATAGCTCCCCTTCCCGTAAAATACAACTAGGTAAATACAACTAGGTAAATACACACTTTCAACGAACGGACGGCTTGAAGAACGTTCTGAAGAAAAGTGCAGATTGTGGATCCCAACGCAAAGAGAAGTGCCTTTTTGTATTTACAGGGTGGGGGAAATTGCTCGTGGGGTAGTGGGAAAGTAAGGAAAGAGGAGAAGGGGAGGGATTGCTGGGAAAATGGAAGGTAATGAGGAAGTAGAGGACTTGGTCCAAACAGACCGCCGTAAAGTAAACAAACGACCACAAGACGAGCTGGAGGACGACGGAATGTCTAATAAGAATGTAAAGATTAGAAGTATAGATAGGAACAATACAGTAGAAAGTGATGAGAATATTTTCAAGGGATTTAAAGAGAGTGGGGGGGACACAACCCCCCCCCCCCGACTGACAAGACTAGAGAAGAAGGTTGATAAGGTGATCGAGGACTTGGAGAGTAGGTTAGGTCATATGAACACCATTTTACAAAGGGTTGAAAGATTGGAAGAACTGGAAAAGGCGAATAAAAACTTAACTGATGAAATAGAAGACCTAAAAAGACAGTTAAGAGAGGTAAAGGTGGAGAATGAGGAATTGAAGAAGAATAGTAAAGAAAACAGAGAAACGATAGCTAAAGAAAGTAAAAATTGGAAGAAAACCCAAGAAGGAAATAAGGTTTCATTCACTGACATAGTCAAACAGCAATTGAAAGAACATAATGAAGACTCAGTTATTAAAGTGATGAGACAAAAGGAGAATATAGTAAGGGATTTAGCAGACAAGAAGAAATGTATAATTATATTAGGAATGGAAGAGAAACACAACACAGATAGAACCACAAGAATCAAAGAGGAAAATGAAAAAGTAAGTCAATTGATAGAATCAGTTCAGGAAGATGAACCAGAAATTATGAAACAAATCGAAGAGAAATTTAGACTCGGAAAGTATAGCACAGACAAGACCAGACCAATTAAGATTAAATTCAAGTCACAAACAACGGCAGAGAATATCTTATCCAAAACAGGGAAACTAGCAACAAGTGAACAATACAAAAAGATATGGATAAAAAGAGAAATGAATAAAGAGGAAAGAGAGGAAGAAAAGCAGAAAAGACTGGAAGCTAAGGCAAAAAACGAGAACAGAACGGAGTCAGAGAAAGAGAGATTCTATTGGAGAGTAGTGAACATGAAACTAAGGAAGTTCGACATACAAAAGAAAAACATAAGGGAAACAGAGAACACAATGGAAGTGGCAGAAAACTAAGAGTGTCTTACACAAATATAGATGGATTAATAACAGGATTGAATGAACTGAATGATTATTTGAAAGAAAAAGAACCGGACATAATGGGAATTGTAGAAACAAAATTAAAAGTCCCACTACCACCCAACAGTGTAGGACATGATGCATACAATTATTGGATTAGAAACAGAGAGAAAAAGCAAGGGGGTGGAGTTATGTTCCTGACTAAGAAGGATATAAACGTGAAAGGTGTCATATATGGAAAGAATACAGTAGAGATGATTATGATAGAAGTGGAAGACAGAGATAAGAAGAGCAGAAAATTTGTGATCAATTATGTGCCCCCGAAAACAGCCTCATGGGAGGAGAGTGAATATAAAAGTATGTTAGAGGACACAAAGATAGCATTAACTAAAATAATGGAAGACGGAGGAAGAATAGTTATGATGGGCGACTTTAATTGCAAAGAAATCTGCTGGGAAGAAATGACAGTAAAGAGTGGTGATGACTCATGGGGAAATGCTCTACTTGAGATGATTACTGACCATTCAATGACACAATGGATACAAGAGAACACTAGGTATAGAAATGAAGAAGAACCATCGAGGCTAGACTTAATAATTACATCTGAACCTAGAATAGTGGACAAGATTGAATATAAAACACCAATAGGTAAAAGTGACCACATATTGATTGAACTGGAACTTAATGAAGAAAAATATATGAAAAGAAATGAACAATATAGAAAAGGAAGAATGATGTATGAAAAAACAAACTTTGATAAAATAAGAGAATTCTTCCAACAAGAAAACTGGGAAGAAATATACAAAGAAGAAACATCAGTGGAAGAGAAATGGAATATTTTGACAAAAAATTACAAAAAAGGAGTGGAAAAGTATGTCCCAAGACAAAAACAAGAAAAAGAATATGTAAAATGCTGGTACAACAAAAGTTGTAGGGAGTTAAAAGACAAAAGAGACAAAGCCTGGACCAGATGGAAAAAAAGACAGAAGACCTGAAAAATGGAAAATATATACTGGTTATAGAAATGAATATGTACAAAAGTGCAGAGAGGAAAAAAGAAAATATGAAAAAGATGTTATAGAAAAGTGTAAAGATCAACCAAAACTATTCTACAGATTTGTAAACAATAAACTGAAAACCAAACAAGACTTGGAGAAATTAAGACAAGGAGGAGTTGAATACACTGAGGAAATGGAAATGGCAGAAATTATGAACAAACATTTTAAATCAGTGTTTACAAGGGAAAATATACAACTTGAAGAGATTGAGTGGAAGGAAAAAGTCCCCCCTATGGAAGAAATAGAAGTAACAAAGAATGAAATATTGACACACTTGGGTAATTTTGATGTCAGAAAATCGCATGGGCCAGATGAAATAGCAAACTGGATTCTGAAAGAATGCAGGAATGAACTGGCAGACAAAATACATAGCATAATAAGCAGTTCCTTAAAAGAAGGAAAAGTTCCAGAAGATTGGAAAAAAGCAAATATAGTACCTATATATAAAGGAGGAAATAAAGAAGAACCTACCAACTATAGACCAGTCTCTCTAACAAGTACAATAGCAAAAATTTGTGAAAGAATTATCAAAAGTAGATGGGTAAAATACTTGGAAAAAAACAATGTACTAAATCCAAGGCAATTTGGATTCAGACAAGGACGATCATGCGTCACCAATTTAATATGTTTCTATTCAAGGCTAATAGATATAATACAAGAAAGAGATGGATGGGCTGATTGTGCATTTCTAGACCTAAAAAAAGCTTTTGACAAAGTACCACATAAGAAGTTGCTTAAGAAATTAGAATATGAAGGAGGAATACAAGGTAAATTGCTAAATTGGATGGAAGACTTTTTGCAAGAAAGAAAAATGAGAGTAGTGATAAGAGATCAGCACTCAAAATGGAATGAAGTAATAAGCGGTGTCCCGCAGGGAACAGTTCTGGCCCCAATAATGTTTGCTATATATATTAATGATATGGATGAAGGAATTGAAAGCTATATGAGCTTCTTTGCAGATGATGCAAAATTACTGAAAAGAGTGAAAACTGAAGAAGATTGTGAATCACTACAGAGAGATCTAAATAAAGTACAAGAATGGAGTAGGAAGTGGGAGATGGAGTTCAATACAAAAAAGTGTAGTATAATGGAATTTGGAAAAAGCAAAAACAGAATAACAGGATCATATAATTTGGGAGAAGAAGGAATAAAAAAAGTAGAAAATGAGAAGGACCTGGGAGTCATTGTTATGAATAATATGTCACCTGAGAAACATATAAATAAGATTTTTGGAGAAACTTATAATTTAATAAGAACAATCAAAGTGGCATTTACATACCTGGATGAAGAAATGGTGAGGAAAATCCTAATCACCCTGATAAGACCAAGATTGGAATATGCAGCAACGATATGGTCACCAAGTACAAAAAAATGTATAAAAAAACTTGAAAGAATACAAAGAGCAATTACAAAACTGGCACCAACACTCTCAAAACTATCATATGAAGAGAGACTACAAAAACTTAAACTACAGACACTAGAGCAAAGAAGAGAGAGAGGAGATTTGATAGCTATTTACAGAATCATGAAAGGCATAGAAATTACTGATAGAGAGAATCTGATAAAATGGGATGACAGAAATACAAGAGGACACGGAAAGAAAATAAAAAAAGACAGCTATAGAAGAGATTTTAAAAAGAACAGCTTTCCTCACAGAGCAATAGACAGTTGGAACAAGTTAGATGAGAAAGTGGTGTGTGCAAAATCAATACATGAATTTAAAAATAGTTTAGATAAAATGAGATATGAAGACGGGACCCCACGAGCATAGCTCCCCTTCCCGTAAAATACAACTAGGTAAATACAACTAGGTAAATACACACTTTCAACGAACGGACGGCTTGAAGAACGTTCTGAAGAAAAGTGCAGATTGTGGATCCCAACGCAAAGAGAAGTGCCTTTTTGTATTTACAGGGTGGGGGAAATTGCTCGTGGGGTAGTGGGAAAGTAAGGAAAGAGGAGAAGGGGAGGGATTGCTGGGAAAATGGAAGGTAATGAGGAAGTAGAGGACTTGGTCCAAACAGACCGCCGTAAAGTAAACAAACGACCACAAGACGAGCTGGAGGACGACGGAATGTCTAATAAGAATGTAAAGATTAGAAGTATAGATAGGAACAATACAGTAGAAAGTGATGAGAATATTTTCAAGGGATTTAAAGAGAGTGGGGGGGACACAAACCCCCCCCCCCGACTGACAAGACTAGAGAAGAAGGTTGATAAGGTGATCGAGGACTTGGAGAGTAGGTTAGGTCATAAGAACACCATTTTACAAAGGGTTGAAAGATTGGAAGAACTGGAAAAGGCGAATAAAAACTTAACTGATGAAATAGAAGACCTAAAAAGACAGTTAAGAGAGGTAAAGGTGGAGAATGAGGAATTGAAGAAGAATAGTAAAGAAAACAGAGAAACGATAGCTAAAGAAAGTAAAAATTGGAAGAAAACCCAAGAAGGAAATAAGGTTTCATTCACTGACATAGTCAAACAGCAATTGAAAGAACATAATGAAGACTCAGTTATTAAAGTGATGAGACAAAAGGAGAATATAGTAAGGGATTTAGCAGACAAGAAGAAATGTATAATTATATTAGGAATGGAAGAGAAACACAACACAGATAGAACCACAAGAATCAAAGAGGAAAATGAAAAAGTAAGCCAATTGCTAGAATCAGTTCAGGAAGATGAACCAGAAATTATGAAACAAATCGAAGAGAAATTTAGACTCGGAAAGTATAGCACAGACAAGACCAGACCAATTAAGATTAAATTCAAGTCACAAACAACGGCAGAGAATATCTTATCCAAAACAGGGAAACTAGCAACAAGTGAACAATACAAAAAGATATGGATAAAAAGAGAAATGAATAAAGAGGAAAGAGAGGAAGAAAAGCAGAAAAGACTGGAAGCTAAGGCAAAAAACGAGAACAGAACGGAGTCAGAGAAAGAGAGATTCTATTGGAGAGTAGTGAACATGAAACTAAGGAAGTTCGACATACAAAAGAAAAACATAAGGGAAACAGAGAACACAATGGAAGTGGCAGAAAACTAAGAGTGTCTTACACAAATATAGATGGATTAATAACAGGATTGAATGAACTGAATGATTATTTGAAAGAAAAAGAACCGGACATAATGGGAATTGTAGAAACAAAATTAAAAGGCCCACTACCACCCAACAGTGTAGGACATGATGCATACAATTATTGGATTAGAAACAGAGAGAAAAAGCAAGGGGGTGGAGTTATGTTCCTGACTAAGAAGGATATAAACGTGAAAGGTGTCATATATGGAAAGAATACAGTAGAGATGATTATGATAGAAGTGGAAGACAGAGATAAGAAGAGCAGAAAATTTGTGATCAATTATGTGCCCCCGAAAACAGCCTCATGGGAGGAGAGTGAATATAAAAGTATGTTAGAGGACACAAAGATAGCATTAACTAAAATAATGGAAGACGGAGGAAGAATAGTTATGATGGGCGACTTTAATTGCAAAGAAATCTGCTGGGAAGAAATGACAGTAAAGAGTGGTGATGACTGATGGGGAAATGCTCTACTTGAGATGATTACTGACCATTCAATGACACAATGGATACAAGAGAACACTAGGTATAGAAATGAAGAAGAACCATCGAGGCTAGACTTAATAATTACATCTGAACCTAGAATAGTGGACAAGATTGAATATAAAACACCAATAGGTAAAAGTGACCACATATTGATTGAACTGGAACTTAATGAAGAAAAATATATGAAAAGAAATGAACAATATAGAAAAGGAAGAATGATGTATGAAAAAACAAACTTTGATAAAATAAGAGAATTCTTCCAACAAGAAAACTGGGAAGAAATATACAAAGAAGAAACATCAGTGGAAGAGAAATGGAATATTTTGACAAAAAATTACAAAAAAGGAGTGGAAAAGTATGTCCCAAGACAAAAACAAGAAAAAGAATATGTAAAATGCTGGTACAACAAAAGTTGTAGGGAGTTAAAAGACAAAAGAGACAAAGCCTGGACCAGATGGAAAAAAAGACAGAAGACCTGAAAAATGGAAAATATATACTGGTTATAGAAATGAATATGTACAAAAGTGCAGAGAGGAAAAAAGAAAATATGAAAAAGATGTTATAGAAAAGTGTAAAGATCAACCAAAACTATTCTACAGATTTGTAAACAATAAACTGAAAACCAAACAAGACTTGGAGAAATTAAGACAAGGAGGAGTTGAATACACTGAGGAAATGGAAATGGCAGAAATTATGAACAAACATTTTAAATCAGTGTTTACAAGGGAAAATATACAACCTGAAGAGATTGAGTGGAAAGAAAAAGTCCCCCCTATGGAAGAAATAGAAGTAACAAAGAATGAAATATTGACACACTTGGGTAATTTTGATGTCAGAAAATCGCATGGGCCAGATGAAATAGCAAACTGGATTCTGAAAGAATGCAGGAATGAACTGGCAGACAAAATACATAGCATAATAAGCAGTTCCTTAAAAGAAGGAAAAGTTCCAGAAGATTGGAAAAAAGCAAATATAGTACCTATATATAAAGGAGGAAATAAAGAAGAACCTACCAACTATAGACCAGTCTCTCTAACAAGTACAATAGCAAAAATTTGTGAAAGAATTATCAAAAGTAGATGGGTAAAATACTTGGAAAAAAACAATGTACTAAATCCAAGGCAATTTGGATTCAGACAAGGACGATCATGCGTCACCAATTTAATATGTTTCTATTCAAGGCTAATAGATATAATACAAGAAAGAGATGGATGGGCTGATTGTGCATTTCTAGACCTAAAAAAAGCTTTTGACAAAGTACCACATAAGAAGTTGCTTAAGAAATTAGAATATGAAGGAGGAATACAAGGTAAATTGCTAAATTGGATGGAAGACTTTTTGCAAGAAAGAAAAATGAGAGTAGTGATAAGAGACCAGCACTCAAATGGAATGAAGTAATAAGCGGTGTCCCGCAGGGAACAGTTCTGGCCCCAATAATGTTTGCTATATATATTAATGATATGGATGAAGGAATTGAAAGCTATATGAGCTTCTTTGCAGATGATGCAAAACTACTGAAAAGAGTGAAAACTGAAGAAGATTGTGAATCACTACAGAGAGATCTAAATAAAGTACAAGAATGGAGTAGGAAGTGGGAGATGGAGTTCAATACAAAAAAGTGTAGTATAATGGAATTTGGAAAAAGCAAAAACAGAATAACAGGATCATATAATTTGGGAGAAGAAGGAATAAAAAAAGTAGAAAATGAGAAGGACCTGGGAGTCATTGTTATGAATAATATGTCACCTGAGAAACATATAAATAAGATTTTTGGAGAAACTTATAATTTAATAAGAACAATCAAAGTGGCATTTACATACCTGGATGAAGAAATGGTGAGGAAAATCCTAATCACCCTGATAAGACCAAGATTGGAATATGCAGCAACGATATGGTCACCAAGTACAAAAAAATGTATAAAAAACTTGAAAGAATACAAAGAGCAATCACAAAACTGGCACCAACACTCTCAAAACTATCATATGAAGAGAGACTACAAAAACTTAAACTACAGACACTAGAGCAAAGAAGAGAGAGAGGAGATTTGATAGCTATTTACAGAATCATGAAAGGCATAGAAATTACTGATAGAGATAATCTGATAAAATGGGATGACAGAAATACAAGAGGACACGGAAAGAAAATAAAAAAAGACAGCTATAGAAGAGATTTTAAAAAGAACAGCTTTCCTCACAGAGTAATAGACAGTTGGAACAAGTTAGATGAGAAAGTGGTGTGTGCAAAAACAATACATGAATTTAAAAATAGTTTAGATAAAATGAGATATGAAGACGGGACCCCACGAGCATAGCTCCCCTTCCCGTAAAATACAACTAGGTAAATACACACTTCAGCGAATGGACGGCTTGGATGACGTTCTGAAGAAAACTGAAGTCTGTGGATCCCAACGCAAAGAGAAGTGCCTAGTGTTTTTACAGGGTGGGGGGGAAATTGCTCGTGGAGTAGTGGGAAAGTAGGGAAAGAGGAAAAGGGGAGGGATTACTGAGGGAAATGGAAGGAAATGAGGAGGGAGTAGACTTGGCCCAGCCAGACAAGCGAAAGGTAAACAAAAGGCTGAGTGAGGATGAAATGTCTAATAAAAATGTAAAGATTAGAAGTATAGAGAGGAGCAATACAGTAGAAAGTGACGAGAATATGTTCCAGGGATTTAAAGAGGGTGGGGGGGACACAACCCCTCCCCCCCGACTGATAAGACTAGAGGAGAGTTGATAAGGTGATAGAGGACTTGGAACGTAAGTTAGGTAATGTTGACTCCATTTTCCAAAGAATTGAAAGGTTGGAACAACTAGAGAAGGCAAACAGAAACTTAACTGAAGAAATAGAGGACCTAAAAAGACAGTTAGGAAATGTAAAGGAGGAGAATGAGAAATTGAAGAAGAATAGTAATGAAAACAGAGAGAAAATAGATACAGAAGCTAAAAATTGGAGGACAACCCAAGAAGGGAATAAGGTCTCATTCACTGACATAGTCAAACAGCAATTGAAAGAACATAATGAAGACTCAGTTATTAAAGTGATGAGACAGAAGGAGAATATAGTAAGAGAATTAGCTGACAAAAAGAAATGTATAATTATATTAGGAATGGAAGAGAAACATAACCCAGATAGAACCGCAAGAATCAAGGAGGAAAATGAGAGAGTAAGCAGTTTATTAAAATTAGTCCAGGAAGATGAACCAGAAATTATAAAGGAAATTGAGGAAAAATTCAGACTCGGAAAATATAGTACAGATAAGACCAGACCAATTAAGATTAAATTCAGGTCACAAACAACGGCAGAGAAAATTCTATCCAAAACAGGGAAACTAGCAACAAATGATCAATATAAAAAGGTATGGATAAAAAGAGAAATGAATAAGGAGGAAAGAGAGGCAGAAAAGCAGAAAAGACTTGAAGCTAAGGCAAAAAACGAGGAAAGAACGGAGTCAGAGAAAGAGAGATTCTATTGGAGAGTAGTGAACATGAAAATAAAGCAGTTCGACATACAAAAGAAAAACATAAGGGAAACAGAGAACACAATGGAAGTGGCAGAAAACTAAGAGCGTCTTACACAAATATAGATGGATTGATAACAGGATTGAATGAACTGAATGATTATTTGAAAGAAAAAGAATCGGACATAATGGGAATTGTAGAAACAAAATTAAAAGGCCCACTACCACCCAACAGTGTAGGACATTATGCATACAATTATTGGATTAGAAACAGAGAGAAAAAACAAGGGGGTGGAGTTATGTTCCTGACTAAGAAGGATATAAACGTGAAAGGTGTCATATATGGAAAGAATACAGTAGAGATGATTATGATAGAAGTGGAAGACGGAGATAAGAAGAGAAGAAAATTTGTGATCAATTATGTGCCTCCGAAAACAGCCTCATGGGAGGAGAGTGAACATAAAAGTATGTTAGAGGACACAAAGATAGCATTAACTAAAATAATGGAAGACGGAGGAAGAATAGTTATGATGGGCGACTTTAATTGCAAAGAAATCTGCTGGGAAGAAATGACAGTAAAGAGTGGTGATGACTGATGGGGAAATGCTCTACTTGAGATGATTACTGACCATTCAATGACACAATGGATACAAGAGAACACTAGGTATAGAAATGAAGAAGAACCATCGAGGCTAGACTTAATAATTACATCTGAACCTAGAATAGTGGACAAGATTGAATATAAAACACCAATAGGTAAAAGTGACCACATATTGATTGAACTGGAACTTAATGAAGAAAAATATATGAAAAGAAATGAACAATATAGAAAAGGAAGAATGATGTATGAAAAAACAAACTTTGATAAAATAAGAGAATTCTTTCAACTAGAAAACTGGGAAGAAATATACAAAGAAGAAACATCAGTGGAAGAGAAATGGAATATTTTGACAAAAATTTACAAAAAAGGAGTGGAAAAGTATGTCCCAAGACAAAAACAAGAAAAAGAATATGTAAAATGCTGGTACAACAAAAGTTGTAGGGAGTTAAAAGACAAAAGAGACAAAGCCTGGACCAGACGGAAAAAAGACAGAAGACCTGAAAAATGGAAAATATATACTGGTTATAGAAATGAATATGTACAAAAGTGCAGAGAGGAAAAAAGAAAATATGAAAAAGATGTTATAGAAAAGTGTAAAGATCAACCAAAACTATTCTACAGATTTGTAAACAATAAACTGAAAACCAAACAAGACTTGGAGAAATTAAGACAAGGAGGAGTTGAATACACTGAGGAAATGGAAATGGCAGAAATTATGAACAAACATTTTAAATCAGTGTTTACAAGGGAAAATATACAACCTGAAGAGATTGAGTGGAAAGAAAAAGTCCCCCCTATGGAAGAAATAGAAGTAACAAAGAATGAAATATTGACACACTTGGGTAATTTTGATGTCAGAAAATCGCATGGGCCAGATGAAATAGCAAACTGGATTCTGAAAGAATGCAGGAATGAACTGGCAGACAAAATACATAGCATAATAAGCAGTTCCTTAAAAGAAGGAAAAGTTCCAGAAGATTGGAAAAAAGCAAATATAGTACCTATATATAAAGGAGGAAATAAAGAAGAACCTACCAACTATAGACCAGTCTCTCTAACAAGTACAATAGCAAAAATATGTGAAAGAATTATCAAAAGTAGATGGGTAAAATACTTGGAAAAAAACAACGTACTAAATCCAAGACAATTTGGATTCAGACAAGGACGATCATGCGTCACCAATTTAATATGTTTCTATTCAAGGCTAATAGATATAATACAAGAAAGAGATGGATGGGCTGATTGTGCATTTCTAGACCTAAAAAAAGCTTTTGACAAAGTACCACATAAGAAGTTGCTTAAGAAATTAGAATATGAAGGAGGAATACAAGGTAAATTGCTAAATTGGATGGAAGACTTTTTGCAAGAAAGAAAAATGAGAGTAGTGATAAGAGATCAGCACTCAAAATGGAATGAAGTAATAAGCGGTGTCCCGCAGGGAACAGTTCTGGCCCCAATAATGTTTGCTATATATATTAATGATATGGATGAAGGAATTGAAAGCTATATGAGCTTCTTTGCAGATGATGCAAAACTACTGAAAAGAGTGAAAACTGAAGAAGATTGTGAATCACTACAGAGAGATCTAAATAAAGTACAAGAATGGAGTAGGAAGTGGGAGATGGAGTTCAATACAAAAAAGTGTAGTATAATGGAGTTTGGAAAAAGCAAAAACAGAATAACAGGATCATATAATTTGGGAGAAGAAGGAATAAAAAAAGTAGAAAATGAGAAGGACCTGGGAGTCATTGTTATGAATAATATATCACCTGAGAAACATATAAATAAGATTTTTGGAGAAACTTATAATTTAATAAGAACAATCAAAGTGGCATTTACATACCTGGATGAAGAAATGGTGAGGAAAATCCTAATCACCCTGATAAGACCAAGATTGGAATATGCAGCAACGATATGGTCACCAAGTACAAAAAAATGTATAAAAAAACTAGAAAGAATACAAAGAGCAATCACAAAACTGGCACCAACACTCTCAAAACTATCATATGAAGAGAGACTACAAAAACTTAAACTACAGACACTAGAGCAAAGAAGAGAGAGAGGAGATTTGATAGCTATTTACAGAATCATGAAAGGTATAGAAATTACTGATAGAGAGAATCTGATAAAATGGGATGACAGAAATACAAGAGGACACGGAAAGAAAATAAAAAAAGACAGCTATAGAAGAGATTTGAAAAAGAACAGCTTTCCTCACAGAGTAATAGACAGTTGGAACAAGTTAGATGAGAAAGTGGTGTGTGCAAAAACAATACATGAATTTAAAAATAGTTTAGATAAAATGAGATATGAAGACGGGACCCCACGAGCATAGCTCCCCTTCCCGTAAAATACAACTAGGTAAATACACACACACACACATATATATATATATATATATATATATATATATATATATATATATATATATATATATATATATATATATATATATATTCTCTTTCATGGCCTACGAAAAATATAAATACTTGAGGAAATATTCGTTAATCGTCGTTGATAGGTTCTCTCTCTTTTTTCTTTTTTTTTACGAACTTTGAGGACTCAGTATTCGAATTTATTTTAAATTATTTGCTGAAATCATTGTATCAATGATGTGGAGTGTAAATAGGTGCGTGTATAGTAACAGTTACTTACGTAGAATATTACTTTCAACAATTTGAAAATTATTAAAAAAAATCATGCAATCTGTGTGTACGTTTTACATGGGCATTTTCGCAGACCACTCAGAATTCAATATTTGTTTCATTTCCACCACCTATTTATGTGAACATTTATATAAAAAGAGCGCATTCCTCCTGTTAATTCAGTGTTTTTTTTTTACTGATGAATTCCGTTTGAGTACGAATGCGCACACACAGTGTACGCCTGCCCTTCTAAAACAGGATTTGCCTCTGTGCGTTGGCCCAGAGGCGATGAGGATGATGTCATGTCTCCTTTGGTCTGCCATGTCTAATATGACATGGTGCTACAGCTCATTTCCTACCGCAGCGTCACGTTGACACTGCGGCAAAAGGAGCGTTCGTGCTAGTAAACAAAATATGACGTCACGGGTAAGCCCGGCGGCCCTTGCCATTGAACTGCGAGGGACGCCATATTTTTCCCGCGATGTTTTGATGCAGTGGACGTGCTGTGTCTTGCTGCATTGCTTCTGACCCAGGGCATTGGGCGGGATACAGGGATGACCCGTCATCTACGAGGAGCTAAGATGGGAGGGAAGAAAGGGTGGTGGGTGGGAGTGGGTATTTGCTTCTTGACTTGATTGATTCATTGATTTATGGAATTTTTGGCTCGAAGGCCAAGCCTTCTTGACTTGGCTACCTCTCTTGTAAAAGGAAAAAATGGTACATGGATGAATAGATTATCCACATGGTCCACGTGGCATGATATTTTCGTCGGCGTCTCTATCTTGGAGGAATATCACAGCCAAGAAATTTGTCAAAGAAATGGTAAAGGATTTTTTTTGTGATATAATTTTTCATTTATAAAAGAATGTTGTATATATATATATATATATATATATATATATATATATATATATATGCAACAGTAATCACATAAAACACGTGAATAAAGATTTTTGCTTGTAACCACGAGGAAATTAAACGTTCAGTATTCCGATCTTTAAATATATATATATATATATATATATATATATATATATATATATATATATATATATATATATATATATATATATATATATATATATAATGTGGTTGGTCGCCCAATTGTGATAGTTGGTATCGTTCTTAGATGAAGGATTAATGAAAGTTTTATTTTCTTTGGGACTTGTTCCAAATATACCCGTCCGCCATGAGATAAACTATACACAGGCTTTGTAAAGAGTATGCAAATAATATCATATATAAATACATTTGACAAAATAATGGTCATCTTTGTATGTGGCATAATTTTTACAATATATAATTTTATTACAATTGACATACATAATTGTTTTGACGAATATTAATTTTTTTATTTACAACAATGCTATAAGAACTAAGGGGACACTGCAGCAATAGCGGCGTGTTGCCCCCCCATATATATATATATATATATATATATATATATATATATATATATATATATATATATATATATATATATGTATGTATGTATATATATATACATACATACATACCAAAATGTTTCTTCCCCCGTATGCGGGAAGTAGTAAGCTAGGGCGTGCACCCACCCTTTACCCATCCCAAAGCAATTGTTTTCCCTTTTATCTTGGCTACTTGTGGATGGAATGCCGTCCCTGCCTCCCGCCCACTGCCTGGGTCGGAAGCAATACAGCAAGACCCTAAGTACGGCTTGCATAAAACGTGCAGTCAATACTCCATACGGGGTCCACGTGCCATGTGAATTTTCGACAGTTTGTCAAAGAAGGTTAGGTTAGATTAGACTGTAGACTGCTACGAGTGACGTAATCACCACAGGAAATAAATACGTCGCCATATTGGAAGACAAACCACTAGCGAGAAAGACGATTGCCGAGGCTTGTTAGAAGGCTCGGAAGTTTAAGTTGATTAATCTGTTAACAAGGCCTTCTGGAGATTGTCGGAGGATAGCAAACCGCAAAGTTGACGTCACTGTTACCATGCTCTTTATCGGCAGTTGGACAAACTACCATGTTGTGGACCATCTTAATGCATTTTGCATATGAAAATAGTAAACAACGTCGACATGCGACCCATTCCCAAAGGTATTGTTGTTAGATGACGATGTCCCTGGGGCTAAGATCGACATTCAACGTATTGGCACTTATTTCATCATTCAATTGAAGCATTAGTTGGAGTGTCGAGAACTAAAAACTAGAAGAAACAAGACCAAAATTGTGGAAAGGTATTGTACAAACCACGTGGCGTGGAGCACACGTTGTCTCGCTCGCCCACGCGGCTAGACCTGACGCGCCAGCCACATACACCTGCCTATGACATTGCGACCCTGCTTGATCCGACCTAACCTAATCCAGTGCAATTACGCAATTACGCACCACGGGTACCCACGCGGTGTGTGTGTGTGTGTGTGTATATATATATATATATATATATATATATATATATATATATATATATATCGGCCCGTGGCCGCACGTAAAATCATAATAAAAGAGACGAACTCACCAAACATCTTTCTCATCTCACAGTAGCATTGTTGTTACAGTACGCTCTCCGTCATGGCCACTTCTGCTAGCCCCAATGATTGAACGATAAGCCACATGCAATATTTTATAGTTCTTGAAGCAGCATCCTTGCTTATGGAACATCAAGAGCAAGGAACATATGTGTGAACCTTGATGATATGAGGAAATATTTACTCTGAACATTAGCAATAAGTTAGGTGCGGTTGTACGATTTTCCACGGTAGCCCCCGTAAAAAATACACTAACTTAAAAAAAAAAATCGCTATTAACATTACTAATAACTTGCAGTACTTACTTATAGGGTTTAAAATACTCAGAATGATAGAATGTTTCCAATGATATTGACAAGAATTGCATCTATGAGACTGGCAAATAAATTTATATTTACCGAATTTTCTTTGATAAAAATAGGCCAGTACAAAATTTTGTAGGCATCTACAAACAACAGAATATTATGCTTTCCCTGCTTCCAATACTGACCACTTTTGCAAGAGTTTTTACGTTAGGTGCAGTTGTGCTCGCCTCCACCGCAGGCCTGCAAAAAAAAAAAAAAAAAAAAAAAAAAAAAAAAAAAAATAATAATAATAATAATAATAATAACAAAAATAAATAAATGAATAAGATAGAATAGAATAAAAAAATATAAAAATGGCTACCGACTTTACTATTAATTTGCGGTACTTATTTATGGGGTTCGAAATACTGAGAATTATAGGAGCTATCCAATTATATAAATAAGAATTGCATCTGTGGGACTGGCCTTTTTTTCCTTAGGCTCATTCAGTGTGGAGCTCTTTTTAGAATTATTTTTTCAATTTTATTTCAAATTGGATCTCGTTTAAGTAAGTCATATTTTTTTTTTCAAATGGTCATCCTGTGTAAATTTGTCATGTCCCATCATGATTGTTGGCAGCCAGTCAGGATCAGCGTTGTCATACAACTTTAAAGGAAAAAACTAAAATTAATCAAATTAACAATTTTCAGATATATTGCATACCAAAACAATAATCAATTATTTCAAATGCGTAAACACATTTTTTTCTTTTTATAATATCACTGCCATTACACAAAGTAGACCTACAGTCACCTGTCGGCTGTATATTACGTATAACCAGTGAAACTGGTGAACGAGGCCCAGCACTAGTGCTGGGCAAATACCGCTAATTTCAATACCGGAATTACCGGTAAACAACAATGCCGTTACCGGAATTACCGGTAATTTACCGGTAAAAGACTCGTGAGGTAGTAGTGACGTCCCAAGTTCGAGTCGCCTTTATGACTTAAATCTAAACAAATTCCATCCTGCTATGGTGTGTAGTCACAAGTTTTGTAACGTCACTATAAAAATCCTGCGCTCCGAGTCGTTACTCCAACTCTTGTGGGCGGGGAGTAGGGAGGGGGTGCGTGTAAGGTCACAGCATTACCTCCTCTCCCTCAGTGCATAGGCCTACGCACCAATCCCCCCCTCCCCCTCTCACACTCCACTTCCGTCTCTATGTAAGTGCAATTTCATACAAAGAATATATTTTTCACATAGAAACAGAATTTCATAAAAGAAAAATAATTACATGCATCATTTTTACACATTACACATAAAAATTAATTTCCAAAATCACCCATTTTTCATTTAGTCAGGACAAAGTTTTTTTGTACAATTGAGGTTTTAAAGGTTTTGTGCGAGATGAATTGACATATGTAGGTCATTTTCATAATGTTTTTTTTTTACCAAGTTCCTCTTATATTAGGCTCAGGAACACAATCTCAACCCTTTGAATTTCTGTCAAAGTTTTTTTCAATTGTTCATAGTTGTCATTTTTTATATTGGAATTACGTTAATTTTGTATTAGCAGGACTCTACGATCCCTATATTTATATTATAGTACCTTTAAATGGACAAAAAAAACACGCATATATTTTATTTTAATTTTTTATTCTGTGTATCCATTTGGATACATGCCCACCGGAATCGCCAGCGCGCGCCACCTCCACCAATCTAGGGTAAGGCTCGCAAATATTAGTTACTTAAGACTACGCGAATAATAATTACATGCGTATCACTAACAAAATATGATTTTTGAATAACACGTTACCTTGCGTCGTAGAGGCCACTTCAATGGGCACAGTGTTAATCCACCAGAATCTTTGATCGTCTCTGCCCGCTTATTCTTGTCTCTGCTTTCTGTGAGTCTGTTGTGGTATACTGTATTCCCTGCCCCAACCCATAGCTTATATATATATCCTTGTCAGTCATCACTCGTGCGAGTCTGATAAGTGTATTTGTGAACTTGTTTGTGATTAACTCCAATACAAGTACAGTACAAATAGATTGTAACATGCAGATGGTGTCTTTCATGAGCAACTGCGTACATTTATGTAAATATGCATATATTAATAAACATTAAATATAAAGTTAAATATGAAGATCTGGTAAGTGTGGAAACAGTGTCTCTCCAATCTCCCCGTTCTGTGAGCTTTCATGTCCGTTCTACAAACTTTACAACGTGCCTTATTTCCATCCTCTTTCACTTCCGCTAACCATTTTTTAAACAGGGGATCCTTTAACCAGGCAGACTGAAAAGTTTTCGAGTAGTTTGACCACCTCTTCATTTCTAGATCACATAGGCTGACTAATCGAATACGTACATTTTGCACTGAACCTCTGCGGGCCGAGATACGAACAAAACGATCTAGCACGTCTGTTAATTTTCATATTCGAATACGTACATTTCGTACTGTGCATCTGTGGGCCAAGAAGGGAGCAGGACGATCTAGCACGTTGAATACGTTCCTGTTAATTTTCATCCTACGTAGGGCCGTCAGTACCAGTACCACCAAGCCGAAACGTGCTTACCGCTCTCTGAGTATTATGGGATAGCTTATCGGTTAACGGAGCCTAAACGGTAGCAGATTTTTTGCTGGTAAGCTACCGTCAAGGTTGTTACCGATAAAACCCGTAACTACCGGTAGCTGCCCACCACTACCGTCACTCAGTACCACCAAGCCGAGTCGTGCTTACCGCTCCACGAGTGTTTGGTATAGCTTATCGGTTAACGGAACCTTAACGGTAGCAGAATTATTGCCGGTAAGCTACCGTCAAGGCTGTTACCGATAAAACCGGTAACTTTACCGGTAGCTGCCCAGCACCCTCCCTAAAAAAAAGACATGACAACACAAGGCAATAAATTTCTTTGCCCCTCAGGAAATGGTCTGAACTTCTTCGGTACTGGCCTAGCTTCTCGGTTTTCATGCCAGCTCTTCTCCTCAGGGCTGCAATCCATTCCTTCTGTCTCTGGGCAGTGAGTTCCTAATATTTTTCTCCCTGGTTGGTTTAAACACTGGGGATCCTATAGAATGATTTCTTTTCGCTATGACACGTGAACCACAACTACAATTCTCCGACAGTCTCCAGTAGGCCTTGTTAACATGTTAATCAGCCTAAGCTTGTGGTTTGTCTTCCAATATGGCGGCATAAACATAAATCATGTGACCCCTGACGTCACGCGGCAGCGGTCTGTGGTCTGCACACCCCAAGGAGTCCAGTCAGGGTGTGGCATAAGTCGTGATTTACTACAAGCCATTCTGCCAAATCAACCTAAATACATGCCTCTCTCTTTCTATGTGTTATTTGAAATAGTTTTATTTTTCCTGTATACAGTAAAGGAAACTGTATAGTACAATGAGTATAAGTTTTTTAGGAAAACAACAATTTGAATAAATTCTATGACACGTAGCAGATATTGTTGCACGTGTAGCCACGCCGAGGTGTCACAGGTGAAACACGCGAGATGGGGCACAGGTAATCGTTGTTATAATCCTAAAAAGTGATACTCATTGTACTATACAACTTCCTTTTCCATATACAGAATATAAAGAAAAGAAAATATCAGATAGATGTACCAAGGTTGATTTGGCAGAATAGGTCACGACGAATGCCACACCCAGACAGGACTCCTTGCATCGCACAGATTAAGTTCTTTCTTTGCCGGATCCAGCAGAGGGCCGCTCGTGGGCTCCAAGATTTGCGGGCGCTGAGCAGGGGAATTAAGGGTTGGGGACAGGATTGGACTGGGAATGGGGTTAGGATAAGGGTTAAGGGTGGGATCAGAATTATGGTCAGGACTGGGATCTGGATTGAGGAGAGGGAGATAGTGATAGGTGATCCTATTTCTAAAAGTATAAAAAATGGGACTATTAACTACATGAAATGGGAGATAATTCCGCTCTTGGATGCTGCGGGGGGGGGGGGAGATGAGTATTTGAATATGTTGGTGCTTCTTTGGTATATGAGGAACTTAAGATCGTGACTGCCTGCAATTATTCGTGTATTTGTTGGGTGTAAGTTTATGTCAACCAAATTGTTTGTTTTATGCGAGAGTTGACACCTTGACGTGGTGGATAGGCTTGGAAGTCAGGGTTACAAGACCTATGTCGATAGAGAGGAAATCTCTGCAGGGTCACCTATATCGAACAGATTTTTTGAGATCAGACAAAGAGCAGCTCACACACACAGTTGCAGGATCCACTGCTAACTGGCACGTCCCTGATGGCGAACAGGGAAATTCCTCATAGATATATGGGATACCGTCATAATGACGGTGTGGACCATTGGGCATCCTATAGATATATAGGGATTCACCGAATATAATGAATAAGGTGACACCAGAGAAATATCTCACCAGAAACCAGTTGACACGGATTTAAGATTACTGAAAAAAACAACTTCATAGCAACTATGAATAGCACAACCTAAACAAAACCGGGCGTTCCTGTTGGATCATCGTCTCTCAAAGGTCCAACCGCATTGCCTCGTGTGCTTACGGGTAATGTGCCACCGAACGTAAGCACTGACCAAGCATATCCAAGTCTTGGACATTAAACAGAATGAAGAAGATGAAGATATATACTTACAACGTAAGAACTCTGTCAGAAGACCATAGGCTGGAGAGTTTAATGGAAGAACTAGACAACATAAAGTGGGACATCGTAGGACTGAGCAAAGTCCAAAGAGTGGAAGAAAAGCTGAAGCAATTACAAGGTGGTCACCACCTGTTCTACTATAGAGGAAAGGACAAAGATTCTTGATAAGCCGAGAAGTTGCTGGTAACGCAGTCAAGTTCAGTAGTTTATCAGACAGGGTAGCTTGGATTGTGATTAGGCTGTGTAAAATATACACTCTAAAAATAGTTCAGGTTTGTGCATTAACTTCACCGAATCAAGAAAAATGTTAGTACACGTTGGTAATATGCGACTTTAATGCTAAAGTGGGGAAGAAGATGGGAGATGAGTTTAACTTTTGTAGATTACGAGAAGGCCTTTGACTCGGTAGAACAAATAGCAATACTAAACTCGCTACGCAAACAAGGTACAAACGAACAGATCGTAAGGGTTTTAGAAAAGATTTATGCGAAAGGAGTACAGCAAGGCGATACAATGTCACCCAAATTATTTAAAGCTTGTTTAGAAGATATTTTCAGAAGGTTGAGATGGGAAAAGAAAGGTGTAAAGATTAATGGCGAATATTTGAGCCATCTAAGATTTGCGGATGACGTTATTCTTATTTCAGAAAAAGCAGAAGACATGCAAGATATGCTGAGTGACCTGAACAAGGAAAGTCTCAAAGTTGGTTTAAAAATGAATGAGTAAAACCAAAGTAATGTTTAACACGAAAATTGAAAGTAAAGAGATTATAATCGATGATGAGTCTTGAAGAAGTTGAGGAGTATAATTATTTAAGCCAGAAGGTGAAAGTGACGAAAAATCATGATAATGAAATAAAAAGACGTATTACAATTAATTGGAAAGTATTTGGTAAGTATAATAAAATCCTGAGAGGCTCTCTACCTTTTTGTTTGAAACATAAAGTTTACAACCAATGCATTCTGCCAGCAATAATCTATGGGTGTGATATTTGGAAAATAACGAAGGCGATGGAAACAAAACTAAGGACTGCACAGAGGAGAATGGAGAGATTAATGATGGGAATAACGCTGAGAGACTGAAAGAGAACAAGTTGGGTGAGAGAGCAGACTAGAAAGATATTGTAGAGGCGGTAAAAGAGAAGAGGTGGAATTGGGCAGGTAAGTTAGTACGAACGACTGATGAGCGATGGAGCAAATCAAGATCTATATACACCATATCTAACCGCTTGAGCCGTTCTGCGCAGCCTCTGACGTCATCTGGATGTTTCCGTTTTCTCTTTGTGAAACACCGAAGAAAACTGTGAAACGCTAAGGCAGACTGGAATTATATTTCCCCCCCGTTATCTCTCTCTAGCTCATTGCTATTATCAGTGTGTATTTACCTAGTTGTATTTTACGGGAAGGGGAGCTATGCTCGTGGTGTCCCGTCTTCATATCTCATTTTATCTAAACTGTTTTTAAATTCATGTATTGTTTCCACTTTCCATTGTGTTGTTCTTATCTATATTTTAACCTTAATGCTTTTACTGATATTTTCGATTTCCCCTGTGTCGTCAGCAGACCTCGTTTATATTTTTCTTCTGTCAGGGAGAGCCCGTTCGTCTCCCTCCTCATTTCCCTCAGTAATCCCTCCCCTTCTCATCACCTTTCTACACCACGAGCTTTCCCCTTCCCTACTAATACAAAAAGGTACTTCCTCGTAGTTGAAATCCACGAAAACTGCTTTTTTTCCGGAGTTCCAATCTTCGCCGTCAATCCGACGATTGTGTGTGTGTGTGTTATATCTACACCTGTCGCTGCTGGGACTCATAAAGAAAATTGTGATGCATTGGTATGTGTGTGTGGCCAAGAGGGATTTAAGAAATGCAATAATAGTACCAACCCTCACATATGCAATTGAAACATGGCTTTGGAATAAGAGTCAGAGGTCTAGAGTGCAGGCAGTGGAAATGAGTTAAGTGAGAAGTGCTTGTGGTGTAAGTAGAATGGATAGAATGAGTAATGAAAGTGTGCATGAGTTTTTTCCAATGGGCCTCAAAGGCGAGGAGAAGAAATGTAGTGGTTGAAGACAAGGTCTATATATACGACCTTGGTTGAAGAGGTAGAGATAGACATTAAAGTGGTTTGGCCACATGGAGCGAATGGAAGAGAGTAGAATGACCAAGAGGGTGTATGTGAGATAGAAGGGGGGGAATGATAAAGGGTGACCTCCAGTAAAATGATGGAGGGATAGGGTGCAGGAGTATGTCAGTAAGAGGTGTGAAAGATCATTGAGAGATCTTGAGCAGGCAAGGAGAGTGTGTTTGGATAGAGATGGAAGCTCTTCTGCTGTGGTCATCTCATTGTGGGAGCAGGTGTCAAAGATGATGATGATGATTAGTGTGTGGTTGTACGTAAACATTCTCTCTTTCTCTCGCACACATACAATGGAATATCAAAACCGAAATAACAGGTAATAACTTGTATTTGACTACAAAGGATTACAAAGGCGGAGCATGCCGACAGGAGACCTTTTGGTCCATATCTAGGTCGGGTGCGAAAAAAATCATAATAATAAATTGATAAATAAAAACTATAATAATGTAAATAACAAATAAAATACATAAATAAATGCTATAGTTAGATGATAAACAAACAGGTAGATAGTAAATAATAATGAATTGACATATAACTAATAATAAATGAAAATCAAAACAGACAAATGATAACAAAACAAAAACATAATATGAAATAAATTATAATCATTACAGCATCTTGCTTAGGTGTTTATCTAAATGATTCTTAAAGCTTCAAACTAAACTACATTGCACTACCTGTGCAGGAAGTTTATTCCATTCATTAACTACATGGTTGGCGAAGTTGTTTCTACCTACTTCCAAATTGAATCTATTTCCGGACAGTTTGAGACCATTGTTTCTTGTCTGATTCTCATTCAATGTGAAAATTTTGTCACTTTTGATGTTGTCAATTCCCTTTAGAATTTTGAAGACCTGTATTAAGTCACCTCCGAGTCTACACTTTTTTAGGGAAAACAGATTAATATGTTTTAGTTGATTTTCGTATAATTTATTTTTTATATTTGGAATCAGTTTTGTGGCTCGCCGTTGTACTTTTTCCAGTCTGTCAATGTCTTTAATGAGGTTCGCTGACCAAACGGAAACAGCATATTCCAAATGTGGATGAACTAACGATTTATATAGCTTGTTAATGAGTGATGGACTTTTGAAATCAAAAGATTGCGCAATCAGTCCTAGAACCTTATTTGCTTTCTCAGAGGCTGAAATACACTGCTTGGATGATTTGAGATTGTTACTGATAATTGCGCCAAGATCTTTTTCACTATCAACTTTTGTTAACGAATTTCCAAATAACTTGTAATCGTACTTACTGTTATTTTTACCTATGTGCATTACCTTGCATTTACTTGTGCTAAATTTCATTAGCCACTTTTCAGACCATTGCTGTAATTTATCTAAATCTTCTTGAATATCTAATTGATTTAAGTGATCATTTCCCATTCCGCACAGTTTTGTATCATCAGCAAATTTGGAAACAGTAGATTTTAGTCCATGGTCTATATCATTTATATATACTATGAATAGAAGTGGCCCAAGAACAGAGCCCTGAGAAACTCCACTTGTAACATTTTTCCATCCAGAAGTTTTTCCATTTAAAACAACTCTCTGTTTTCGATCATTCCACCAATTTCTAGTCCTACATTCATTTTTTGTCCATTTGTTTGGGTTAACTCAACGCACAAACTATCATATGCATCCTGTTTCACTTTCTTTAAAACACTAGTTTAGAATATTTCCTTTTTTCACTCTTGTGAAGCCTTAGATTTCTATTTAGGTTACGCATTCTAAAAAACATGCATGTCCATACAAAAAAACGAATAACCTCTTGAGGCAATGTCACATATATACAGATTTGCGCTATTAATTTCTCTGTGGAATTTGTTCCTGGTGTTAGTGATTTCTGGCCATGGTAACATGTGAACATGTGTTCCATTTTCTCAAGATCACACAGAAAACTCTCACTTGGTGTCATTAAACCACCAGACTTCCGACTAGCTATAGTATTCCATGAATTATTATGTGATGTTACATGTGATCCAAGAAATTCATATTGTGGAAATTTGAAAGCAATGTATCCACCAAAATAGCGCAATCCTTCTTTTTTCATTTCACTTCCCAAATTTAAAAATGGAATGCTATCATCAGGAAAATCTAGATTTTTTCCCCCAGAAATGTATGGATCATCAATATGCAAGTTAGTTAATATCATTGCTGATAAGCTTAATTCATTTTGCAATGAATCAGTCACACTATTCTCCTGATCAGAATTGCTTATCATGTCTTTGGTGAGTGAATCACTCATCATGGGTACATTATTTTCAGTTGTTACGTTGTACTTGCTCCCCATCAATTTGCTATCTTTGCCAAGAAGATGGGCTCTTATTCTATATTTAAAAGCAAGAGGTGATGGATGATCATATGTAGAACCCATTTGCCTGATGTACCCAAAGAAATGTTCCAGCCCATCTTGGTTTAGCCTGTATGTCAGTATGTATGTAAGACCATACTTTTCTTTGACCATTTCATATAAGTTCTGCAAAGACTGAGATGAGACAACTAGACCTCTCTGAAATTGATAAAGGTGATTTTTTCCAGTGATTTTGATACTCTTTGCAATGGTGATCATTTACTCCAGTACACTGTCTTGATGAGCAAGTTGAATACCATAAGCATTCCTAGAGGGCTTCCTATCATAAAGAACTCTAGAGTTCATGACATCAAACCATGCATCTACAATTGAAATAAATTTGCTTGTCTCTTTCCAGTCTTTACTTTTCAGAACCCCTTTACCTCCGAAATACTGTATGGTCTTTGCTGTTATCTCAGATAAAAGTTGTGTTGCAAGCTTGATGCTCATTCTTTTTATACCCTGTACAGTGATGTGCCTTTCAGATAATTTATGAGCTGGTTTCAAATCACTGATACTTTTAAATACTATTTCCTTGACACAATCACTGGTAACACAGCTTCCATTTGCCAAGATGAAACCAGAATCTAAAAATTTTTTTCTTATTAATTTGACAAGATGAAGTGCATCAGCAAAGACATGGACATTCCGATTAGGAGAATCTGGATTACAAAAAGAGTTGTCCATACAAATACCTAAATCCTTCCATAACCTTATGTTTGTTGGACTAAGGTCACTGACCATTGCTAAAACAGTGAAACCAGCCACTTCTATATTCAGTATGATATACAAAATTTCTTTGGTTAGACAGCAATCAAAATCATAATAGACAAGTTGCTTCCATTGTTTCACAAGGCCACGAATCATGACACACATGGCTCTATTCTTAGGATCTATTAATGTATCTGTTTTCTTGTCAAATACCCACTCATATGCAACACTACACTCATCAATGGACAAAACACATAGTCTGTCCTCTTCACGCATGTCCTTAGCCTCATGCTCTAGTAAATGAAACACAGCCTTCAAAATCCCAGGTTCTGTTAAATTTTTATGCCAATCTATTTAGTGTTGTTACAGATGGTAAAGGCAACTGCCACACTTCTTTGAGATACCTATAGGCTTTTGGGCTTAAATTTCTTAATGCAATGCACTTACTTATACTGTATCATCATCACTCCAACGTCTAATACAAGTTCCATTTAACATATGCTCTACTTGAGATGGGGAAAAATCTTATTTAAGTTATATTTAACCTTAGTATAAACATTTGTCACTTCACTTCTGAGCACAATTCTTTCCTTACTCCATTCTTCCTTTTCTTTTAGCAATGCATCCCTCTGTTTCTTCACAGCCTCTAACTCTGGTTGCACAGCAATGACGTCACATAACTTTCCCAAGAGATCCTTGCCCTGAGATGACACTGGCTGGGCAGCAGCTGTGTTGTAGGGGTTGTCTGCAAATTAACAATCATTAGGGACCATATACAGTCTCTCTCTCTCTCTCTCATCTTGCTAGCTATGTCTACATTTCATAGTACAGGTAAACGTCGACTTACGATGGCATTAGGTTTCGATAGATCCATCGTAAGACGATTTCATCGTAAGTCGATCCCCAATTTGTGTATCACTGTTCCGTGGTCACTGTACCTAGCCTACCTGTATATTAACCACCAGAGATACTGAATATAGCCTATTAAACATGTACAGTAGTTTATTTAATTATTTTTATCCTTTTTACCATATTCAAACACTAATATGTATTTTCAGTACGGACTTAAATCTCGCGGGCAGCAGCCAATGCCAGCCGTACGACGTGTCGTAATAATACTCGCATCATAAAATATAGTCACCGCTTATATCGATCGTTCTCTCTTTCACCCGCAAATTTTGAAAACCTCAGAGAATGGGATTCAGGGCACATTTGAGAGAATGTAAAAACACAGGGGCGACTACAATAAATATAATCAAGACGCCGATATGGCAGCCTCGCGAATCCACTTGCTCCTCATGACGCCTACGTGTGCGGCACCGTATGGAAGGGGTTAAATATATCATATCGTCGTCGTCGTCGTCATCGTAAAGTCGAAAAATCGTAAGTCGCGGCCATCGTAAGTTGACGTTTACCTGTATTTGTATTGTGACACGTATTTCATCTCTGTCTTAGTAATCATATTGTATATCATAATTACTAACATGATATCATATTGTATATAATAAATACTAACATATAATGTACAGTGGCCGCAAAAAGTTTGGGCGCAAAATTATAGGCGGCCAAACTTTCCGCTAAACTCAAAACATGCGAAAAATACAACTTTCCGCCCAAACTTTTCGCTATTTTTCAATGCTAGCGTTTGTACCCGTATTTAGCCGAGACAATACGCACTACTTGGCAACTCTGTTTAGGCGCACTCGATGTCACGTGGAGTCAGTTTCTAAACATCTCTCACGGGGAGTAGTCTTTTTTTTGCGGTGGTCTCTGTTTTTGTGCCTTGATATCTCCGTAATGGGAAGTGGTAAAGAGCTGGAAAGAGACACAGTTGTTACAATCATAACCATCTATAAGGAGGGTTATAAGTGTAAAGATATTGCTACTCGTGTGGGAATTGGAGTGCGTCAAGTGCAAAAGTGGACCAAGAAATTTCGAGACGGAGGAAGTGACATCATTCCTACTCCAAAGCATCGCTCTGGTCGGCCAAGGAAGATATCAAATCGTACTTCTACGGTTATTAGGAGGCAGTTAGATAAAGATCCAATGCTCACAGCTCGAAAACTGAAAGAAAATAACCCTGCACTGTTGCATGATGTGTCTGTAAGATGTATTTCTGATCATTTAGCCAAAGATTTACAATACCGTAGTTGCTGTGCTAAAGTTCTTCCCCTCCTAAGTGCAAAAAACATACGTGATCGCATAGCATTTTGCAAGAAATATAAGGACTGGTCCTTAGAAGACTGGGAACGAGTATTGTGGAATGATAAGTCAACGTTTGTGGTGTCGTCGGGCTGCAGGTCGAAGTGTGTGAGGCGCCCCAGGGGGTCTGACCCTAATAACCCTCGCTATACAGCTAAAGTGGTGAAACATGCTGCAAGTGTTATGGTGTGGGGATGCTTTGCATTTGGTGGAGTTGGCAATTTAGTGTTTCTTGCACAAAATGAGAGTGTAAATCAGCACACTTATTTTGAGTTATTGTGTGATAACCTGCCTGAAAGTTTTGAAAAGTGCAATGCTAGTTGGTTTATGCAGGACAGAGCTCCTGCTCACACAGCTCGGTCTGTTACCCAATGGTTAGAAGACTGTGGTGTTGATTACTTCAAAAAATGGCCTGGAAATTCTCCAGACCTAAATCCCATTGAGCACGTATGGCATATAATTAAAAAACAGCTTCAAGATTGTGATGTCTCCACTGTAGCTAAGCTAAAAACAGAAATACAGGATATTTGGGATAATATTATTCCTCAACACGTACAAAACCTGGCAAGATGCATCCCGGCACGTTTGGAGAAGGTCATAAAGCTTAAAGGAAAATCGCTTGGTGAATAAGGTATGTAATAAGCCATTTATAGGTCTTTAAATGATTATTTAAATGTCACAAGTGTTTACATTTGTGTCTCGTTAATTACGCACCCAAACTGTTCGCGGCCACTGTATATTATAAATACTAACATGATGAGTTTACCAAATAATACAAAACATACCTTGAATTGGCACTGCTTGCAATGACTGCCTTGCTTCAGTTTCATGGAGAAGTTCCAGCCTGCTAGGTTCTTTCTCCTTGTTGTGCGACACAGCAGTTGCATTGTCAGGATCATCTGTAAAATATATATATATATTTTTAACCCTCTATCTGCCATGGTCATTCTTACTTAACCTTCCTGACTCTCCACCTCTCTCTCTCTGTATTAGTAATCATATTGTATATCATAATTACTAACATGATATCATATTGTATATAATAAATACTAACATATAATGTATATTATAAATACTAACATGATGAGTTTACCAAATAATACAAGACATACCTTGAATTGGCATTGCTTGCAATGACTGCCTTGCTTCAGTTTCAGGGAGAAGTTCCAGCCTGCTAGGTTTGTTCTCCTTGTTGTGGGACACAGCAGTTGCATTGTTAGGATCATCTGTAAAAAATATATATATTGTTAACCCTCTATCTGCCATGGTCATTCTTACTTAACCTTCCTGGCTCTCTCCACCTCTCTCTCTCTGTATTATTAATCATATTGTATACCATAATTACTAACATGATATCATATTGTATATAATAAATACTAACATATAATGTATATTATAAATACTAACATGATGAGTTTACCAAATAACACAAGACATACCTTGAATTGGCATTGCTTGTGATGACTGCCTTGCTTCAGTTTCAGGGAGAAGTTCCAGCCTGCTAGGTTTGTTCTCCTTGTTGTGGGACACAGCAGTTATATTGTCAGGATCATCTGTAAAAAATATATATATTGTTAACCCTCTATCTGCCATGGTCATTCTTACTTAACCTTCCTGGCTCTCTCCACCTCTCTCTCTCTCTGTATTAGTAATCATATTGTATATCATAATTACTAACATGATATCATATTGTATATAATAAATACTAACATATAATGTACATCATAAATACTAACATGATGAGTTTACCAAATAATACAAGACATACCTTGAATTGGCATTGCTTGCAATGACTGCCTTGCTTCAGTTTCAGGGAGAAGTTCCAGCCTGCTAGGTTCGTTCTCCTTGTTGTGGGACACAGCAGTTGCATTGTCAGGATCTTCTGTAAAAAATATATTTTTAACCCTCTATCTGCCATGGTCATTCTTACTTAACTTTCCTGGCTCTCTCCACCTCTCTCTCTCTCTCTCTGTATTAGTAATCATATTGTATATCATAATTACTAAGATGATATCATATTGTATATAATAAATACTAACATGATGAGTAGTTAGTAGTGGTAAATAGGATTATGATAGGAAGAGTTAAGGATGTACATGTGCTAAGGGGAGAGGGTGGGGGAATATCAGATCATTTTTTGGTGGAAGGTAAGTTGAGAGTGAAGGATAGATGGAGAAGGAGGAAAGGGACAAAAGGTAGGGAGGTTCTTAGAGTGAACTCCTTGAATGAAAAGGAAAAGGAGAAGGAGTACGAAAAGAAGCTGAAGGAGGAGTGGGAGGGAGTAAAGGATAGAGCAGAGATGGGTGTGGAGGAGGAATGGGGATGGTTCAAGGAGGGAGTCTTAAAGTGTGCAAGGATGGTGTGTGGAACAAGAAGGACAGGGGGAAATAGAAGAAAGGGTAGTGAATGGTGGGATGAGGAAACAAAGAAGGTTGTAGAAGAGAAGAAGCGAGCATTCACAGATTGGTTACAAAAGAGGACAGGGGAGTCATATGAGACGTACAAAGAAAAGAAAAGAGAAGTAAAGCAAAAGGTAAAGGAGGCAAAGAGGAGAGCAGATGTGAAATGGGGTAGGAGTATGTCAGAAAATTTTGAAAGTAATAAAAAGATGTTTTGGAAAGAAATTAAGAGGAAGAGGAGGCGAATCAAGTAGGGAAGAAAAGGTAAAAGGTACAGATGGAGAGTTGATAATGGAAGAGATGGCAGTGAGGGGAAGATGGGCAGAATATTTTAGGGAGTTGCTGAATGTGAAGGAGGATAGGGAAGGAAAGATAGCTGCAGTGGGAAATACGAAGAAAATGAGAGTGATGAGTGAGGAGAATGGAGGAGAAATAAGGAAGGATGAGGTGAAGGCAGTTGTAAAGATGATGAAAGCAGGTAAGGCACCTGGTCTGGATGGATGTCATGCAGAATGTCTGAAAAAGGGAGGTTCAGTGATGGTGGACTGGTTGGTGAGATTATTTAATGTTTGCTGGAGAGAGGGTAGAGTACCGGAGGACTGGAGTAGTGCCTGTATAGTTCCTCTTTACAAGGGAAAAGGGGACAAGTGTGAATGTAGTAATTTCAGAGGGATTAGCCTGTTAAGTGTAGTAGGGAAGGCTTATGGGAGAATCTTAATTGAGAGGATTAGGAGAGGAACAGAAGGAGTAATTGGTGAGGAACAGTGTGGATTTAGGATGGGTAGAGGTTGTGTAGATCAGATCTTTGTGGTAAGACAGATATGTGAGAAAGCTATAGGAAAGGGGAAGGATGTTTTTTGGGCCTTTATGGATCTGGAAAAGGCTTATGATAGGGTAGACAGAAAGGCACTGTGGGAGGTTATGCAGATTTATGGGATAGGAGGAAAGCTTTTGGGAGCTGTCAAGAGTTTTTATGTGAGTAGTAGAGCATGTGTTAGGATTGGAAATGGAGAGAGTGAGTGGTTTGAAGTAAAGGTGGGACTTCGTCAAGGATGCGTTATGTCGCCCTGGCTGTTCAACTTATACATGGATGGGGTGGTGCGAGAGGTGTATGCTAGGGTAGTGAGTCAGGGATTGGAGATGGTTAAAGAAAATGGAGAGAAAAGTGGGAGGTGAGCCAGTTGTTGTTTGCGGACGACACTGCGCTTGTGGCAGGGTCAGAGGAGGGATTGAGGAAGCTGGTGGCAGAGTTTGGGAGAGTATGTGATAGAAGAAAGCTAAAGATAAATGTGGGTAAAAGTAAGGTGATGAGATGTACAAGGGGTGAAAGTGGCAGTAGACTGGAAGTGAACATTAAGGGAGAGCGACTGGAGGAAGTGGATAGTTTTAGATACTTGGGTGCAAGTGTAGCAGGAAAAGGTGGAGTGAAGGTGGAGGTAGAATGTAGATTGAGAGAGGCGAGTAAATGCCTTGGTGGTTTAAAGAGTGTAATGAGAAATAGACATTTGGGAATGGATGCGAAGAGGAGACTGTATGAAGGAGTGATTGTGCAAACAGCACTGTATGGGGCAGAAACGTGGAACATAAGAGAAGAAGAGAGAAGGAGTTTGAATGTGTTTGAGATGAGGTGTCTGAGAAGTATGGTGGGGGTTACTAGGCTAGATAGAGTGAGAAATGAGGAGGTGAGGAGGAGAACAGGGGTGAAAAAGGATTTGGGAGATAGGGTTGATGAAAGAATATTAGGATGGTTTGGACACATGGAAAGAATGAGTGAAGAAAGACTAGTAAAAGAGGTATGGAAGGCAGATGTGGAGGGAGTGAACATGAGGGGACGTCCTAGGATGAGGTGGATGGATGGGGTGAAGGGGGCTTTGGGGAAGAGGGGAATGTCTGTTGAGGAAGGAAGGAGAGGACGGAAGACAGAGGTGAGTGGAGAATGGTTGTATATGGATGATGTTGTGACTGCATGAGGAGGAATGGGCGGGGGGGTGGGGTAGTATGTGTGAGTAAATTTTGACGCAGCCCGAAGGGATTTCTCCCCGTCCTCTCCTTATATGCAAAGGGGGACGGAGAGGGGGGGTCGCCGATTAAATGAAGCGGCCTTGCTGTGGATGTACTGTGTCTTGCGACACTGCTTCTGACCCAGGGCGGTGGGCAGGGTGCAGGGATGACCCGTCATCCAGGAGGTGCTCAGATGAGAGGAAGGGTGGGAGGGGTGTGGAGTGTGTTTGGGGATGAAATGGGTGGGAGTGTTTTTATGCCTTTCCCTTTTTGGCTACCTCCCTTGGAAGGGGGAAAAAGCCTTGGTATATGTATGTATGTACTAACATATAATATATATCATAAATACTAACATGATGAGTTTACCAAATAATACAAGACATACCTTGAATTGGCATTGCTTGCTATGACTGCCTTGCTTCAGTTTCAGGGAGAAGTTCCAGCCTGCTAGGTTCGTTCTCCTTGTTGTGGGACACAGCAGTTGCATTGTCAGGATCATCTGTAAAAAATATATATATTGTTAACCCTCTATCTGCCATGGTCATTCTTACTTAACCTTCCTGGCTCTCTCCACCTCTCTCTCTGTATTAGTAATCATATTGTATATCATAATTACTAACATGATATCATATTGTATATAATAAATACTAACATATAATGTATATCATAAATACTAACATATAATGTATATCATAAATACTAACATGATGAGTTTACCAAATATACAAGACATACCTTGAATTGGCATTGCTTGCAATGACTGCCTTGCTTCAGTTTCATGGAGAAGTTCCAGCCTGCTAGGTTCGTTCTCCTTGTTGTGTGACACAGCAGTTGCATTGTCAGGATCATCTGTAAAAAATATATTTTTAACCCTCTATCTGCCACGGTCATTCTTACTTAACTTTCCTGGCTCTCTCCACCTCTCTCTCTCTCTCTCTCTCTCTGTATTAGCAATCATATTGTATATCATAATTACTAACATGATATCATATTGTATATAATAAATACTAACATATAATATATATCATAAATACTAACATGATGAGTTTACCAAATAATACAAGACATACCTTGAATTGGCATTGCTTGCAATGACTGCCTTGCTTCAGTTTCAGGGAGAAGTTCCAGCCTGCTAGGTTTGTTCTCCTTGTTGTGGGACACAGCAGTTGCATTGTCAGGATCATCTGTAAAAAATATGTATATTGTTAACCCTCTATCTGCCATGGTCATTCTTACTTAAATTTCCTGGCTCTGTAGATACAGTTTGCAAGGAGATACAGGGGAGAAATAAGGGAAAATGCAAGGGTAATTTTGTCCTTTTAAGCTATGAAAATAATTACTAGAGCCCAGCACAAAATTACAGTCTAAGATGTGGGCATTAAAGTAGTACATTTGACCAGCATTGTAAGGGTTAATGATTATAGTTGTCACACACACACACAAACTAAGATTTATACTGTCCTCTCTCTCTCTCATGCTAACATAATGATAATAATAACAATAGTGTTGAACTGAAATTTATTTGGCACTTACGAGAGCACCGAATATGACGAAATGCTATAACGGTCAATTTCCATGTTACCATCTCTCAGTATTTCAAATCCCTCAAACCTCTCAACCCCCCTCTCCCTCTCTCTCTCTCTGGTCTATATACAACCATTATCCATACACTAGGTAGTGGTAATTATTATCTTCTTACCTTCGAGTTTTGGTATCCTTCGTGTTGGAAGAGCATCATACTTCAAGACTTTGAGACACTTAGGCACTGGTAGATCGAGAAGCTCGTACATGAGTTGCTTTTAATAATCAGGGGATCCAGAATGAAGACTGCAGAGTCGTACATTTTGAACATTAATAGTGTTCTTCTTTTCACACATCTCAATCCATCTTTCACACACCTTATTTGCAGGGAAACGATGAAAATGAACATTTGGCTTATTTCCTCTTTGGTTTGAGTCACAACCTTTAATAGCACAATAAGCCATATTGTCAAGATCTATATATACCGGTATATATAGATTTAAATTGCCAGAATATAACTAATTGCGTGGAGCGGTGCGAGCGGAGGCTGCAACCTATCGAACCAACGAGCCAGCTGCATGTTGGGAAAAAGGATTGTGGTACTCCCCAAGGCAGGCGTAGCTCCTCTTGGGGATCGGTGCCACCTGCGTAGAGCTGATGGCCAGGGGTGGTTGCTGCTGTTTAGCCCCCAACTCAGAGTCCACTTGGCCAGACTGCGATGAGGCCACCACCCAGCACTTCTAAGCTACCAGAAGAGGCTGGATGACTGCATTGTGAACAGCTGCCCAGGATGTAACACTTCACCCCATACCATACAACACATAATGGAAGACTGCATTATACACAATCTTGCACGCAAACAACACAACATACACTCTATAAAGGATTTGTGGGAAAACCCAGTTTCGGCTGTAGCATTCCTTGGGGAGACAGGACTGCTCGGACAGACAGTCTAGGGAACGACAACAACAACAACGAGCCAGCTGCAACTAACAGCGATGGGACGCGCGAACCCCCACTTTTCGCAGCCAGTAGACGTCACGGACCCGCTGCGCCAACACCCTCGAAATTCGGTCGGAAGTGGTTAGACCTGGTATATATAGATCTTGGAGCAAATGTGTTACTGAGTGGACGCCGCGAGATAGGGAGCGTGGAAGAGGGAGACCAGACAGAAGGTGGAAAGACGAGATTGATAAGTTTGCAGGAGTGACGTGGCAGAGGTTGGCGCGGTCGTATGAATCATAGAATGCTATAAAAGAGGCCTTTGTTCTGCAGTAAACTCAGAATGGCTGATTTGATTGACTGAAATTGTTTGTGATTTTGTATATCATTTGTTGTCTGTGTATTCGCCTTTTTGTTTTAACCTAGTGACTTATGTAATGTGTCTGTAATCACGTCTGATCCATCTTGCTGCTTTATTTTGTGTGGACTCTAATTTGTATATGTCACTGATAGAGTGTGGATCCCAGACGGTGTCGCAATACTCTAAGTGTGGCTGAACGAGTGTTTTATAAGCAAGAATTTTGAAGTCTGCGTTGCATCTCCTGCGGTTTCTGCGCGGGAATCCCAGTGCTCTATCGGCCTTAGTCCTCACGCTGCTCACATGTATGGCCCACCTCATGTCTGCCGAAATGTGGAGTCCCAATAATTTGTGGCGTGAAACTATGTCTAGGTTTGTGTTATGTAGTGTACAGGTAAATTGGATAAGTTGGTTAGTACGGGTGAATCTCATGTGGTGACATTTGTCAGGTCTAAGTGCCATTTGCCACTTGTCAAATGACAGGTAGTGCAGTGGGTCTAAAGTCAAGAGAGGAATTCGGTGAAGGGACCTTAAAAGTATATATATATAGTACTTGCGTTTTCATCTATAGTCAGTGCAGCTTTCATTAATAGCTCATGTCCAGTGGCGTGCAGTGGTCTGGTGATGCCCAGGAAGAACTCTTTGATTGTATGCACAAAAAATTCAAGTATAATAATAATGTAGCACTGAGAAATATGAGAAGTTAAAGTATTTTGAATATGTAAACACAAATGAAACATGAAATAAACACTTTATTCGACTTAAATACAAATAATCCAATTTCATAAAGTTCTTTTCCCAAAATGATATCTCCTGGAATAAAATAATCATCAAACGGTACGGGAGGAGTTATGCAAAATGCGCTGTCTTCTTTGCTACCGGGGCGGTTTCTCTAAGAAGAATAAAATCGCCTGCAGGCAACCAGAAGAAAAGGAATCGTGTCGACGAAAATGATGATGATGATATGGTAACTTAAGTAATATACAGATTGTCTTATTTAGAACGGCTTTTTCTTATCACGAATGGAATTGTCTCAACAATCCAAAGTATATAGATTGTGTCTTCATATCAGTGTTGCTCAAATAAATGAATATATGTATTAATTTTATAAGGAGTTTGGTGTTTTAATGAAAGAACCGACGCGACAACGTTATTTACAGGAATAAGAGTAACGCTACATATTATTCATCTGAATAGTAGATATGAGCCTAAGTGGGATTTTTATGAGTCAATGTCCCTTTTTTAAACTTTATTTAGAATAACGGTAAAATCCATCTGAACTCGAGAAGGGATGCCCAGATTGAACAATCATTTCAATCGGCTTGCGCATGTCAGCAGTCTTCTGCCGGGAATTGTGAAGTGTAAACAGTCGCAAAGCATGGGGAAACACAAGAAGGAAAAGCAAGAGGGTGAAAACCTAAATGATAGTGTTGTTGATGGGTGTAATGAAGAAAATAGCTATGAACGTAAACTTGTACATGCAAGTATTATTGCACGACCAATGGCATCCAAAAAGTTAACTGGGAAAATATACAAACTAATAAAAAAAGGTGAGGCTTTAGCACTTCGATTGCACGTGTGCACAGGGCAGGGATATTGGATTTCGTGTCTTATACATTTGTCCGTGATGAGTTATAGTCTTAAGTATATTAAGTGTCTGTGTCAAACTAACACTCAGTTTTCAGTTTATAACGATGTTCAGTAAATGTAGTTTAGGATGGCAAACGGTCCCTCTATATTTTGCTTTTAAAGACGATAGGTCAATCTAACCCAACTATTACAGTAACCGGTCTCACTAATTACCGACCAAAGCTGACCAAAGCTGAACAAGAGCGGTTTTTGCTCAAATGCAAAATATTATATAAAAAACTAGGACAGTTTATAATTTCACCCAACCAACGATTTTGTGAGATATGTTGTGTCTTGAATGATGGTGTACATTATTTCTGTTGGAAATGCGCACTTTGCAAGTAATTATTAAAGTTATGCACTTATGCCTACATCTCCCTAACGATATGGGGGGACCTGTGGGAAATCGGGGTTTTTGGGTGGGGAGCACTAATAAATCAAGTAATGCGCATTGCAAAACAGGTATAAAATGAACAAGAACACATAAAGATACAAGAAAACATAAATTTCACCTGTGAGGGCTGGAGTGTGGTCATCTAATGTGAGCGGTAGCTGTGTTTGGTTACCAACAATTCAAAATATTTCTCGCTATATCTGCTACATTTAGCGAAGGCCACTGTACCTGTGCAGGAGTTGCTAACCGTAAAATAATGTAACCTAACCTAGGTTAGGATAGGATAGGTTAGGTTTGCTTAGGTTAGGTTTGCTTAGGTTATGTTAGGTTTGGTTAGAATAGGTTAGGTTTGCTTAGGTTACATTATGTTTGGTTAGGTTACTTCAGGTTTGATTAGGTTATGGTAGGATAGGTTAGGTTATGTTAGCTTATGGTTAGCAACTCCTGCGCGGGCAGAATGGTCTTCGCTAAATATAGCGGATATAGCGAGAAATATTTTGAATCGTTGGTAAACAAACATGGTTACCATTCGCGTTATCCGATCACACTCCGGACCTCAAAGGTGAAATTTATATTTTTTTTTATATAATTTTAATGTGTTCTTGTTAACCCCTACCATACGGTGCCGCACACGTAGGCATCATGAGGAGCAAGTGGATTTGCGATGCTGCCATATCGGCGTCTTGATTATATTGTAGTCGCCCCTGCATTTTTACATTCTCCCTAATATGCCCTTAATCCCATTCTCTGTGGTTTTCAAAATTCACGGGTGAAAGAGAGAACGATCGATATAAGCGGTGACTATATTTTATGATGCGAGTATTATTACGACACATTGTACGGCTGGCATTGGCTGCTGCCCGCGAGATTTAAGTCCCGGAGTGAAGTGGTTAATTTTATACCTGTTTTGCAACGTGCATTACTCGATTTATTACTGCTCCCCACCCAAAAAACCCGACTTCCCACAGGTCCCCCCAGATCGTTAGGGAGATGTAGGCATAAGTGCATAACTTCAATAATTAATTACTTGAAAAGTATGCATTTGCGACGGAAATGATGTACGCCATCATTTAATACACAACATTTCTCACCAGAAACACAAGCCACATCACAAAACCTTTGGTTTGGTGAAACTATAAATTAACCAAAAACTAGCATATGGTTGCATTATTTGACCTCTTTTCTTTAAAATGTGTGATTTCCATGTAATTTGATCAAAGAGAAGTTATGTTTCTATCCTCTGGAAAATTACTGACCACAGCTACGAATATCGTCCAGCCTGCCATCTGTGATCACTGGTGGTATGGATCAAACTACACTACTATTGTGTTATTAGTGTAATAGATTGCATATAGTTGAATTATGTGAACTATTTTCTTTATAATGTGTGATTTTCATGTAATTTTATCAAAGAGAAGTTACGTTTTTAGCCCTGGAAAATTACAGATGACAGCTTAGGTTGGGTTAGAATAGACAGATTTAGCAGACATTAATTTCTTCAACCTCTGCCTCTACCAAAACAAAGATGGCATCTCAAGTAGTCAAAGTGGCTATGTTTGTTTGTGTATAGCTTTTATCAATTGTTTCTATTATTGATTTCCACCAAGAATAACATGTATTACATTGATGTATTGTACATATACCAAAAGCATTTTCCTCCTTATAAAGGAGGTAGCCAAAAAATTAAGGCATATAAACAAGTCCCACCCATTCCATCCCCACATACTCCACTCCCATCCACCCTCTTATCTTGCTTCCTCCTGGATGACAGGTCATCCCCGTATCTCACCCACTGCCCTGGGTCAGAAGCAGTGTCACAAGACACAGCACATCCACAGCGACCCTCCTTCTCCATGGAGAAATCCCTTCAGGCTGCATCAATTTATTTTTCACACATACTCCCTCACCCGCCATCCCCCACATGCATCACAGCATCAACCATACACAACCTTTCTCCATTCGCCCCTATCTTCTGTCCTCTCTCGTCCTTCCTCAACAGACATTCCCCTCTTCCCCAAAGCAACTACAGGCCAGTCAGTTTGACATCGGTAATAGGAAAAATGCTTGAATCAATAATAGTAAATAGACTCAGAGAACACATCGAAGGGCATAATTTAATTCGTGATTCACAGCATGGTTTCTCCAAGGGTAAGTCATGTGTGACTAATAAATAAATAAATAAATAAATCATACGAAAATCGACTTAAGCACATGAATCTGTTTTCCCTAAAAAAAGCGTAGACTCAGAGGTGACTTGATACAGGTCTTTAAGATTTTAAAGGGAATTGACAACATCAAAAGTGACCAAATTTTCACATTGAATGAGAATCAGACAAGAAACAATGGTCTCAAACTGTCCGGAAATAGATTCAATTTGGAAGTAGGTAGAAACAACTTTGCCAACCGTGTAGTTAATGAATGGAATAAACTTCCTGCACAGGTAGTGCAATGTAGTTCAGTTCGAAGCTTTAAGAATCATTTAGATAAATACCTAAGTAAGATGCTGTAATTATTATAATTTATGTTATATTATTTGTTTTTGTTTTGTTATAATTTGTCTGTCTGATTTTCATTTATTATTAGTTATATGTCAATTTATTATCATTTACTATTTACCTGTTTGTTTGTTATTCAACTATACCAATGCATTTATTTATGTATTTTAATTGTTATTTACATTGTTATAGTTTTAATTTATTATTAATATGATTTTTTTTTCTTTTTTTTTTCTTTTTTTTTTTTTTTTTTTTGCATCCGACCTAGATATGGATCAAAAGGTCTCCTGTCGGCATGCTTTGCCTTTGTAATCCTTTGTAATATTCTATCCTTTTACACTAATGTATGTAAGGCGTCAGATAACAATGAAAATTACAATGTTATTTACCTTGACTTTAGCAAAGCGTTTGACAAGGTGTCTCACCAGAGACTACTAAATAAAATCAAAGCCCATGGCATAGGAGGAAAAGTGTTAGAATGGATTAGAGCTTGGATTAGTAACAGAAAACAGTGGGTCACCATAAATGGAATAAAATCTAGGTGGGGCAATGTTACTAGCGGGGTCCCCCAGAGCTTGGTTTTGGGTCCCTTGTTGTTCATTATGTACATAAATGACTTAGACAATTGGATAAATAGTGATGTTAGTAAGTTTGCGGACAACACTAAAATAAGACGCCTAATTAGGTCAGGAGACGACTCAGAGATTCTGCAGGATGATCTTGATAAATTGTTAACATGGTCAGAGAAATGGCAAATGAACTTCAATATCTCTAAGTGTAGTGTGTCAAACGTAGGGCTACACAACCCCAAAAATAGATACATCTTAGATAACACGTTTTTAGAAAAATCTGAGTGCGAGAGGGACTTGGGAGTTCTGGTGAGTCCGGACCTTAAAACCAGGAAGCAGTGCATTAGCGCCAGAAATAAAGCTAACAGAGCATTAGGTTTCATTGCTAGGACGGTAATGAATAGAAGTGCAGAGGTAATTATTAAACTCTATCCAGTGATAGACCCATCCTTGACTATGTGGTACAGTTTTGGTCTCCGTCCTACAGAATGGACAAAGCTAACAGAGCATTAGGTTTCATTGCTAGGACGGTAATGAATAGAAGTGCAGAGGTAATTATTAAACTCTATCCAGTGATAGACCCATCCTTGACTATGCGGTACAGTTTTGGTCTCCGTCCTACAGAATGGACATCAATTCACTAGAATCAGTACAGAGAAGAATGACCAAAATGATACATGGACTCGGAAATTTGCCTTACAAAGAGAGGCTTAGGCACCTAAACTTACACTCTCTGGAAAGACGCAGAGTGCGGGGTGATCTAATAGAAATGTTCAAGTGGATCAAAGGCTATAACAAGGGTGATGCAAACAAGGTCATCATAATAAAACAACAGGGCAGGACTCGCAGTAATGGGTATAAACTGGACAAATTTAGATTTAAGAAGGAAATAGGCAAGCATTGGTTTACTAATAGGGTGGTCGATGAATGGAATAAACTTAGTAACCATGTAGTAAGCGCTGAAACTATCAGTTGTTTTAAAAAATGATTAGACAACTTTATGGATGGGGATGACAGGTGGTGATGGATACGGAGCTGCCTAGTGTAGGCCTTATGGTCTCTTGCAGTCTCCTTCTTTCTTATGTTCTTATGTAAGCCCCTTTCACCCCATCCATCTGTCTCATCCTTGGTTGCCCCCATCATGTTCACTCCTTCCACCTCTGCCTTTCACACCTCTTTTACTAATCTTTCTTCACTCATTCCTTCCATGTGTCCAAACCATCCCAATGCTCTTTCATCAACCCTATCTCCCAACTCCTTTTCCACCCCCCATTCTCCTCACCTCCTCATTTCTCACTCTATCCAGCATAGTAACCAATTATACTTCTCAGGCACCTTGTCTCAAACACATTCAAATTCCTCTTATGTTCTATGTTTCTGCACCATATGGTGCTGTCAATACAATCACTCCTTCATACAATCTCCTCTTAGCATCCATTCCCAAATGTCTTTCTCAATACACTTTTTAATCCCCCAAGGCATTTACTTTCTTCTCTCAATCTACATTCTACCTCCACATTCGCTCCTCCCTTTCCTGCGACATTCGCAGTACCTAAAACTATCCACTTCCTCCAGTCTCTCTTCTTTAATGATCACTTCCAGTCTGCTGCCACTTTCTCCCCTTGTACATCTCATCACCTTACTTTTACACACATTTATCTTAAAACTTCCTTCTTTCACACACATTCCCAAACTCTCACTAACTTCCTCAATCCCTCCTCTGATCCTGCTACAAGTGCAGTGTTGTCAGCAAACAACAACTGTCTTATCTCCCACTTTTCTCTATTTTCTTTAATCATCTCCAATCCCAGACCCACTACCCTTGCATTTACCTCTCGCACTACCCCATCCAAATTATTGTTTAATTTCCAAATACTATATTGTGTAGGTGTGGACTTTTAAAATTTTAGCCATGCAACTCCTGCACACCCCACAGTCCTATCAGATACCAAAACCAGCTGTTAACATCCCTGACAACCTATACAATTACAGATATTACATTACTAAATGGAGGTTAGTTGTAGGTTAGGTTAGAACAGATGCATTGATCATACTTTAATTTCTTGGACCACCACATCTATCAAAACAAAGGTGTCTCTACTAGCCCCAGTGTATAACTTTTAGCAACCTTTTCTGTTGTTGATTTCTGCCAAGAAAAAAATATTACGTGGGTGTATCATAATTTACAAAATTAATATTTTAATTTTCTAATGCTATATTGTGTAGGTGTCCACTCCAAAATTTACCAATTCCTCATTTGAGAAGAAAAGTAGATCTTTTAATAGGAGATTAGAAAATAGAATTTTTTCCATTTTCATGCAAACACATTTTTTACTTTTCTATTTTGCCTTTGAAAGACCTATTTTTTTTAGACAAATTGTAGACCCCCCCCCACCCACACACACAAAAGATTGTCTAAACTGGAATTACCAACCCTGGAACAAAGAAGAGAAAGAGGTGATATGTAGGCCATTTACAGAATTATGAAGGCATAGAAGTCCTTGATAGAGAAGACTTATTAAATTGGGATAGAGGAAAAACAAGGGGACATGAAAAGAAACTCAAAAAGGACAGTTATATAAGAGATCTAAGAAAAAACAGCTTTCCACACACAGTGGTGGATGTCTGGAACAAATTGGACGAAACAATAGTGTGTGCAAACACCATAAATGAATTTAAGAACAAAATAGATGTGATACAAAGACGGGTCACCGTGAGCATAGCTCCCCTTCCCATAGAATACAACTAGGTAAATACACACACTAGGTGTTGTGAGATATAAAGATGGGTCACTACAAGCATAGCTCCCTTTCCCGTAAAATACAACTAGGTAAAACTAGGTAAATACACACACACATCAATCAACAATGGTCCAAAGCACTCTGCCATTGCTCATGTCATGGTAATATTTTTCTATTACTCAATTTATTGTTTGGGAATGTTAATGGTTAGGTAATAAAAAAATGTTACCATGATCTGGGTGATGGTGCAGAACAACAGTTGAGCACCCAGGACTCCCATTGATGAACACGTGTAGGGGGAAATTCTACAATTGATCCATTTTTTCTATGTAATGGTTAGGAACTATAGGACGACATAAGAGTTATATTAAATATCCATGTTTGCATGATTGTGGAATTTTAAAAGTGGGCATTTGTTCATTTGTTCTCTCATAGAGTTCTCTACCATGAGTGCATTACTAGGAGTAAGGAGGAACAAGAAGGGCATGTGGGATATGAGTAAGGATGGTTAATTTCAGTATTATTTTAGAAGTGTACAGCTAAGCAATATATCACTGAAAAATTAAATATTAGATTTGTAAATTAAAATACATCAATATACATACATATACCAAGGCTTTTCCCCCTTACAAGGGAGGTAGCCAAAAAGAAAAAGGCATAAAATCATTCCCACCCATTCCATCCCTAAATATGCTCCACTCCCCTCAACCCTCCCTCTTATCTTAGCACCACCTGGATGATGGGTCATCCCTGCACCTTGTCCACTGCCCTGGTTCAGAGGCAGTGTCGCAAGACACAGCACATCCACAGCAAGGCTGCTTCATTAAATCGGCGACCCCCCTGCATAAAAGGAGCAGACAGGGAGAAATCCCTTCGGGTTGTGTTAAATTTTGCTCATACTACCACCCACCCATTTCACCTCATGCATCACAACATCATCCATATACAACCATTCTCCATTCACCCCTGTCTTCTGTCCTCTCCCGTCCTTCCTCAACAGACATTCCCCTCTTCCCCAAAGCCCCCTTCACCCCATCCATCCATCTCATCCTAGGACGTCCCCTCATGTTCACTCCCTCCACATCTGCCTTTCATACCTCTTTTACTAGTCTTTCTTCACTCATTCTTTCCATGTGTCCAAACCATCCTAATATTCTTTCATCAACCCTATCTCCCAAATCACTTTCCACTCCTGTTCTCCTCCTCATTTCTCACTATCTAGCCTAGTAACCCCCATCATACTTCTCAGACACCTCATCTCAAACACATTCAAACTCCTCCTCTCTTCCTCTCTTATGTTCAATGTTTCTATACCATACAGTGCTGTTGGCACAATCACTCCTTCATACAATCTCCTCTTAGCATCCATTCCCAAATGTCTATTCCTCATTACACTTTAATCCACGAAGGCATTTACTCTCTTCTCTTAATCTACATTGTACCTCCACCTCCACTCCACCTTTTCCTGCCACATTTGCACCAAAGTATCTAAAACTATCCACTTCCTCCAGTTGCTCTCCCGTAATGCTCACTTCCAGTCTGCTGCCACTTTCACCCCTTGTACATCTCATCACCTTACTTTTACCCACATTTATCTTAAGCTCCCTAACTCTGTCACCAACTTCCTCAAACCCTCCTCTGATCCTGCCACAAGCGCAGTGTCGTCCGCAAACAACAGCTGGCTCACCTCCCACTTTTCTCCATCTTCTTTAACCATCTCCAATCCCTGACCCACCACCCTTGCACCACCCCATCCATGTACAAGTTGAACAGCCAGGGCGACAAAACGCATCCTTTATGAAGTCCCACCTTTACCTCGAACCACTCACTCTCTCCATTTCTAATCCTGACACATGCTCTACTACTCTCGTAAAAACTCTTGATAGCTCCTAGAAGCTTTCCTCCTATCCTGTATATCTGCAAAACCTCCCATAATGGCTTCCTGTCTACCCTGTTGTAGGCCTTTTCAAGATCCATAAAAGTCCAAAAAACATCCTTCCCCTTTCCTATAGCTTTTTCATATATCTGTCTTACCACAAAAATCTGATCTACACAACCTCTACCCGTCCAAAATCCACTGTTCCTCACCAATTACTCCCTCTGTTCCTCTCCTAATCCTCTCAATCAAGATCCTCCCATAAGCCTTCCCAACTACAAATAACAAGCTGATCCCTCTGAAACTACTACACTCGCACTTGTCCCCTTTTCCCTTGTAAAGTGGAACTATACAGACACTCCTCCAGTCCTCCGGCACTCTACCCTCTCTCCAACAAACATTAAATAACCCCACCAGCCAGTCCACCATCACTGTACTTTTTTTTTTTTTTTTTACATTCTGCATGGCATCCATCCAGACCAGGTGCCTTACCTGCTTTCATCATCTTAACAACTGCCTTCACTTCATCCTTCCTTATTTCTCCTCCTTTTTCCTCACTAATCACGGTCATTTTCTTAGCATTTCCCACTGCAGCTATCTTTCCCTCCCTATCCTCCTTCACATTTAGCAACTCCCTAAAATATTCTGCCCATCTTCCCCTTACTGCCTTCTCTTCCATTATCATCTCTCCACCTGCACCTTTTACCTTTTCTTTTCCACTTGATTCGCCTCCTCTTCCTCTCTCAATTTCTTTCCAAAACATCTTTTTATTACTTTCAAAATTTTCTGTCATACCCCATTTCACATCTCTCCTCTTTGCCTCCTTTACCTTGTGCTTTACTTCTTTTCTTTTCTTTATACCTCTCATATGACTCCCTCGTCATATTTTGTAACCAATCTGTGAAAGCTCGCTTCTTCTCTTCTACAACCTTCTTTGTTTCCTCATCTCACCATACACCACCCTTCCTTCTATTTTCTCCTGTCCTTCTTGTTCCACACACCATCTTTGCACACTTTGTGACTCCCTCCTTGAACCATCTCCATTCCTCCTCCGCTCCTAGTTCTACTCTATCCTTTACTCCCTCCCACTCATCTCTCAGCTTCTTCTTGTGCTCCTCCTTTTCCTTTTCATTTAAAGAGTTCACTCTAATCACCTCCCTACCTTTTGTCCTTTTCCTTTCTCCATCTATCCTCCACTCTCAACTTACCTTCCAAAAATGATCTGATATTCCCCCACCCTCTCCCCTTAGCACATGTACATCCTTAACCCCTTTCATGTGGTGATGCCTACGAAGGCGTCATGAGGAGCAAGTGGGTACGTGAGGATGCCAATGTCGGCGTCTTCATTATATTTATTGTAGTCGTACCTGCGTGACCCCCATACTCTGTAAACTGGCTTCATCATATTTTCTATGGTTATCGAAATTCATGGGTGAAAGAGAGAACGATCGATACAGCCGTGACTTTATTTTTTATAATGTGAGTATTATGACGCAACATCGTATGTCTGGCAGCTAATGCTGCCCGTGAGATTTTGGCCCGGAGTGAAGTGGTTAACTCTTCCTATTATACTCCTATCTACCACTACATAGTCCATTAACGCTCTATCTACCACCCTCTCCCATGCTTGACTTTCTTCTAAAACACTGTATTTGCTATCAACTAACTCTCTAGACATATCACCATCAACCCTACACTACAATTCTTTCCTGGAACTCCACATTTCCCAACCATATATATTTTTTTGTCGGAAATCAATAACAAAAATACGTGCCAAAAGTGTTTTACTGGACAAGTACAGTAGTGTTTAAAACAAAAATCTTATCATAATCACGATTACAAGGGGATTGGAGGGATGGTCGACTCTCACCCTCCCCCCCATTAATAAATGTATACTCCATAGGTGGTAAGGTTTGGTTAGGTAAATAAGTGAGGTTCCGCAAAGCTTTTTTTTTTTTTTTTCTTCCTTTCATGTTTCATTCAAATTTCACCTCTAATTTATGCTTCCCCACCCAAAAACCCTGTTTTTTCATTATCTTCCCTTTATTGTAGGGGTGATGAGGTAAGGGCAAAAAAAGTGCTTTCTGCCAACTTTTGAGGACCAGATTTAATTTCTGCCAAATTTGAGGACCTGATTTGAATGAAGCACAAAAAACTAGGAATAACCATACATCATAGAAAAATACTGTACCTCAATTGTGCACTCTATAGATTTACCTTGGATATTTTTTAGAAGTGCACACCTATGCAATATAAAATTAGAAAATTAATTATTAATTTTTTAAATTATAATACATCAATGTAATATACATTTTTCTTGTTGGAAATCAATAACAAAAAAACCTTGCTAAAAGCAAATATACTACCGAACAAAGCTGCGAGCGTAGCATCGAGACACCACATTGTCACCTGTCCAGTTCAGTCAGTCAGTTAGATGATGGCTTTCATGTTGTGTACCGAGTATCTTCCAACTCCAGGTGACATTATAACCATTGTTATAAATACAATAGGGCTTCCTTCAAACTATGCAACAACTCTATTCCCAGCAGTCCGATCAACTAGTTGTGAACAGCTGCATTATACACAATCATGCACGCATACAACACAACATACGCTCTATAAAGGATTTGTGGGAAAACCCAGTTTCGGCTATGGCATTCCTTGGGGAGACGGGACTGCTCGGACAGACAGTCTAGGGAACGACAACAACAACAACAACAACTAGTTAATGAGGCCATCAGCATCTGTGATAATGACCCAGATACATACATATACCAAGGCTTTTTCCCCCTTCCAAGGGAGGTAGCCAAAAAGGGAAAGGCATAAAAACACTCCCACCCATTTCATCCCTAAATACACTCCACACCTCTCCCACCCTCCCTCTCACCCATTTCATCCCTAAATACACTCCACACCTCTCCCACCCTCCCTCTCATCTGAGCACCTCCTGGATGACGGGTCATCCCTGCACCCTGCCCACCGCCCTGGGTCAGTAGCAGTGTCGCAAGACACAGTACATCCACAGCAAGGCCGCTTCATTTAATCGGCGACCCCCCCTCTCCGTCCCCCTTTGCATATAAGGCGAGGACGGGGAGAAATCCCTTCGGGCTGCGTCAAAATTTACTCACACATACTACCCCACCCCCACCCCCCTGCCCATTCCTCCTCATGCAGTCACAACATCATCCATATACAACCATTCTCCACTCACCTCTGTCTTCCGTCCTCTCCCTTCCTTCCTCAACAGACATTCCCCTCTTCCCCAAAGCCCCCTTCACCCCATCCATCCACCTCATCCTAGGACGTCCCCTCATGTTCACTCCCTCCACATCTGCCTTCCATACCTCTTTTACTAGTCTTTCTTCACTCATTCTTTCCATGTGTCCAAACCATCCTAATATTCTTTCATCAACCCTATCTCCCAAATCCTTTTTCACCCCTGTTCTCCTCACCTCCTCATTTCTCACTCTATCCAGCCTAGTAACCCCCACCATACTTCTCAGACACCTCATCTCAAACACATTCAAACTCCTTCTCTCTTCTTCTCTTATGTTCCACGTTTCTGCCCCATACAGTGCTGTTGGCACAATCACTCCTTCATACAGTCTCCTCTTCGCATCTTTAGAAATACAGTTACTGCATTACTAAATGCAGCTTAGGTTAGGTAGGTTAGGTTAGAATAGATGAATTTATCATCCTTTCATTTCTTCGATCTTGGCATCTATCAAAACAAACATGGCATATAATTCACTTGCTGTCACTTTGTTAGTAAATAGGTTTTAGGAACTTTTTTGTTATTAATTTCTGCCAAGAAAAATGTATATTATGTTGATATATTATAATTTACAAAATTATTAATTTTCTATTGCTACATTGCGTAGGTGTGCACTTCTAAAAAAAATTCTGTATTTTGTTATGTTAGGGTCCATTAGGCAGTTAGATGAGTCAAGGTTAGTATTAATTAAAGTTTGGGTAATTAGGGTAATGATAGGCTGATTCAGTATATGAGGTTTGTCATAAAAGTATCCGACCTTTGTTAAAAATAGTCATATTCAGATACAACAAACTTACCCGGATCAATTGTAGAACTGCCCCCCCCTACATGTTGACTGACAAAGGTCTGAAATGCTCCTCAGTGCTCTGCCACCCACAGGTCATGGTAATGTTTTTCTATTACTCAGTTTATGGTTAGGGAGCATTTATGGTTAAATTAGGTAATGAAAACATTACCATGTCCTGAGTGATGGTGCAGAGGGACAGTGGAGCACCCTGGACCCCCCACTAATCAGCATGTGTAGTCAGTGGAAATTCTACAATTGAACCACTTACCCTGATCTTCAAAATAGTCCCCTTGGGCAAACACATGTTTCTCCCAATGGTCTAGCCACTGTTGGAAGCAGTGCTGGAACACCTCTTTTGGGATGGCTTGCATCTGGTCTTTTGTATTTGGCTTGATTTCTTCACAGACTGAAATCTGGTCTCTTTCAGGGGCATTTTCACCTTGGGGAAAAGCCAGAAATCACATAGAGCCATGTCAGGAGAGTAGGGGCTGATGTAGCACAGGTGTGTTATGTTTGGCCAGGAAACTCTGCATCAGATATGAAGAATGGGGGAAGGGTTGTACGATAGAGCTGTAAATTGCCTGCTGCCCACAGGTCCAACTATTTGCATCACACAGCATCACAAAGGTGTTGCAGAACCTCTTCGTAATGCTCCTTGGTGATGGTTTTGCTGTGTATTCCTGATGAACCACACCACTGGGGTCGAAGAGATGGTCAGCATGACTTTGGCATTGCTGTGGACTTACCTTGCTTTTTTGGCCTCAAGGATGTTGGATGCTTCTATTGTGATGGCTGAAACTTGGTTTCAGGGTTGTACCCATAAACCCAGGACTCAAGGAAGTTGGGATTGCTGTTCATAATCTTCAGTGTGTCCAGTATGATCTCCAAACAAAGTTCCTTCTGCTCAGTTGTTAGCAGTTTTGGTGTGAACTATGTCGAGACTCTCCTGAAGCTCAAATCCTCCATCATAATGGAATGAATGGATCCAAAGCAGACACTCGCCTTGTCTGTAAGTTCTCTGATTGTGATTCAGGAATACTGCATCACCAGGGTCTTCAATTGACTAATGACCATCTCATTTCAGGATGTTGAGGGTCTACCAGTGTGTGCTTTACTCTCCACAAATGGGTACCTTTGAAGTGGTTGTACCACTTAATTTGTGTGGTGCCCATTGCTTTGCCCCCAGTGGTCTGTTGGATTTTGCAGATTGTTTCCTCTTCAAAATCACCAAGCTTTACACAAAATTTGATGTAGCATTGTTCACGTTTTTCTACCATTTGGCAAAAACAAAAAATCCAACAGTGCACTTACTCATTCTCACTCATCAGCAGTCTGCTGATGTCTGACAGCTTCTGCAGGCGGGATAACATTTACACTTCCACATTATACAAATATAGATGGAATAATCTCGGGATTAAACGAATTAAACGATTATCTTTTCTTAGAAGAACCTGACATAATGGGAATTGTAGAAACCAAATTAAAGTACACCCTAACACCCTACACTGTGGGACAAGGTGTATACAACTGTTGGACAAAGAATAGAAAGAACAAACAGGGTGGAGGAGTTCTTATTTTGACCAAGAAAGATTTAATTGTAACAAAAATAACTGAAGGAAAAAATAATGTAGAATCAATTATAGTACAAGTCGAAGGTAAACAAATGAAGAAAAGAAAATTTGCAGTGGTATATGTACCTCCTAAAACACAAGCCTGGACAGAAAGGGATCATTCCGAGTTACTAGAAGATACAAAAGATGAATTAATTGAAACACTGAAAGATGGAGGAAATACAGTAATTATGGGTGACTTTAATTCAAAAGAAATATGCTGGGAAGAAATGACAGTGAAGGGGGGAGAGAAACACTGGGGCAATGTACTCCTTGACTTGACCATTGAATACACAATGACCCAGTGGATTAGAGAAAATACTAGATACAGAGGAAATGAAGAACCCTCAAAATTGGACTTAATACTTACAACAGAACCTGAGATTATTGAAAAAATTGATAATAAAACTCCGATAGGAAAAAGTGACCACGTACTAATAGAAATGGAATTGAAAGAACAAATGGACCAAAGCAAAAATGATAAACATAGAATAGGAAGACCTATGTATAACAAAACAAACTTTGAGAAACTTAAAACATTCTTTCGCAGTGCAAACTGGGAAAAATTCCAAAACGAAGATACAGGGATAGAAGAAAAATGGAAGATACTAAAAGAAATTTATAATGAAGGAGTGAACAAATATGTACCACAACAAAAAATGGAAAAGGCATACATAAAGAGCTGGTACAACAAAAGATGTAGTGAAGCTAAGGAAAAAAGTGACCGCTTGGAAAAAATGGAAAAGAGATAAGAAACAAAGCAAATGGCAAACGTACATCAAACTAAGAAATGAATATGTAAAAATACGTAGAGATGATAAGAGAAATTATGAAGAACCCAAACTATTTTACAAATATGTAAATGGAAAACTGAAAAACAAACAAGAAATAGAAAAACTGCGCCAAGATAAAAAGGAATATACAAAAGAAATGGAAATGGCTGAAATTATGAACAACCACTTCAGATCAGTATTCACAATAGAAAACTCGCTTAACAGTGTAGATAGAGAGAATTATCCCCAGCAATGAAAGAAATAAACGTAACACAAAAATAAATCAGTGATCAAATTAAAACCCTTGATGTCATAAAATCACATGGCCCAGACGGAATTCCAAACGATACTGAAAGAATGTATGGAAGAATTAACTGACAAAATATATAATATAATTAAATTCTCACTTAAAGAAGGAAAAGTACCATTGGACTGGAAAAAGGCAAACATTGTACCAATTTATAAGGGAGGTGATAAGGAAGATCCATCTAACTACAGACCGGTCTCACTAACAAGCACAATAGCAAAAATTTGTGAAAGAGTTGTCAAAAACAGATGGGTTAAATACCTGGAAGAAAAATCTATACTGAACCCAAATCAATTTGGATTCAGACAAGGGAGATCATGTACAACAAATCTGATCTGCTTTTACTCAAGATTAGTAGACATAATACAAGAAAGAGATGGATGGGCGGACTGTGTTTTTCTGGACCTGTAAAAGGCATTCGATAAGGTACCTCATAGGAAACTAATAAATTAGAGTCAAAGGGTGGCATCAGAGGAAAATTATTGGAATGGATGAAAGACTTCCTGATTGGGAGGAAAATGAGAGTTGTAATTAGAGAAAAATTCTCCAACTGGGAAGAAGTAAAAAGCGGTGTCCCGCAAGGATCGGTACTGGACCCGATCATGTTCGCCATATACATTAATGACATGAATGAAGGCGTGGAGTGCTATATGAATTTTTTTGCAGATGCAAAATTACTTAAGAAGGTAAAAACAGAAGAGGACTGCAACTCATTGCAACAAGATCTGGACACGATATGGAATTGGACTCAAAAGTGGGAAGTAAAATTTAATATAAAGAAATGCAGTATAATGGAATTTGGAAAGAGTAAAAACAGAATATCAAAAGATTACAGAATTGGGGAAGAAAAAATAAAAAAGCAAACTCTGAAAAAGATCTTGGAGTGATGATTGGAAAGGACATGAAACCAGATAAGCATATAAATAAAATATTTGGAGAAACCTACAACTTATTGAGGTCAATCAAAGTGGCATTTGCTTATATGGATGAAGAAATGATAAAGAAAATACTAACTACACTAATAAGACCAAAACTTGAGTACGCAGCATCACTTTGGACACCCAGTACCAAAAAGAATATTAAGAAACTAGAAAGATTACAAAGAGCGACAACCAAACTAGCACCGACTCTCGCCGAACTAACATATGAGCAAAGACTATCCAAATTGAACCTACCAACTCTGGAACAAAAAAGAGAGAGAGAAGATTTGCTGACTATCTACAGAATAATGAAAGGAATGGAAGTTTTAGACAGGAACGACCTGTTAGTGTGGGACAACGGTAAAACGAGAGGACACGGAAAAAAAACTGAAAAAAGATTGTCATAGAAAAAACTTGAAAAGGAACCGTTTCCCACACAGAGCGATAAATACATGGAACAAATTAGACAACAAAACAGTATGTGCAAACACTATACAAGATTTTAAGATTTAACTTGATGCGGAGAGATACAAAGACGGGTCACCACGAGCATAGCTCCCCTCCCGTATATTACAACTAGGTAAATTAGGGTTGTCTTCATACATACCCCAAATCACATCTCTCTAGCTTCTTTTATTTATGCATGAAAAATTAAGGTCAGATACTTTTTGAACAGACCTCGAAAAGTTAGGTCAGGTTAAAGTTGGGGTAAGTTGAAATTGGGTAGGTTAAAGCTCTGATAAAATGAGGTGTGAGTGTACAATTAGTACACTTTGTTCAGCAGAGATGGTAGGTACTAAAAGAGAATCCACAATAATATAACTGTGTGTGTGGCCTCCCTCTCACTATATGTAGCATTTTATGATGCATAAAAAGCTGATATATATGAACCCTAATCTTACCTGAGAAACTTTCTTAGCCCAGCTTAACCATCAAAACTAGCAACCTTATAAAAGTCGTAAAAGTGTAGAGCCCATGCTCTCAGTGAAGTTTGGGATGGTGCAAACAGGTGGCCTGTGTATATTTTTTGGTCAATTGTAATTGCAAATGTACTGATGAACTTTCGTTTTATGGATTTAATTAAAATTTAGCCACTTGAAGTCTGGAAATACCATATGTTTTTGTCTTAATTGACTAAATTTGTTAGAAGATTGGAATGTTAAATAGTAGCTTGTATTTCTAAAATCTTGAATTTTTTATTGGTTGAGCATAGTTGTGCAAAGTGGCAGTAAATCAATCAACCTATTGCCTCTGGTCTCTCTTGCAAAAACCTGCAGCTGTGTCACCCCTCTTTCATTATGAAGGGAAAAGGCCTTTTTATATATGTATATATATATCTAAACATATTAAAACATGCTGCTTTAGAATTGATATGACATCTTGTTATTTTACTTATTTCAGCATCAAAACATAAGACATTTCTTAGAAATGGCCTGAAAAATGTGCAAACCAAGATAAGAAAAGGAGAGAGAGGGTAAGTGTTCAAGTTTTCATGCAGTTAGAGGAGATATATGGTAATTATACAGATATGCTGCTGAAAGACATTGGTGCAATAGTAATGGATTGTAGATATCATTTAATAGATTTAAAACTTAATAGAAAACAAGTCACAGTATAAGTAGCTTGAAAAGAAAAATAAATTTCATGTCAAAGTTGACCGTAAGAGTGCTAACTATGTCTTTACTTTTAAATTTCAGAATTGTTATATTTGCTGGGGATGTTACTCCAATTGAAATTATGTGCCACTTACCTGCTGTGTGTGAGGAGAAAGACCTGCCGTACATTTACACGCCCTCAAGACAGGATATTGGCACTGCTATGGGTGTGAACAGAGGTTCTCTAATGGTTTTGATAAAAGAGAATGATGACTACCAAGAACTATATCAGAAAGTGTTAGAAGACATTAAGAAGGTTCCAGCTTTTGTTCCATTGTGTGATTGAAGTACAAATATTAATTTTAGATTGTTTTTCATAGAAAAGGATCCGTTTTAGAAAAGCAGTAATAGTTGGAGTGCATGAATTGTGCCTAAGAATTTTTCTAACTCATTTTGGGATGAAGATATAGAAAAGGGATCCCCATTCCTTCACTGCCCCATTTAGTCACCTTTTACAACATGTATAGGAACATATTGGCAGCATTCATATCCCCCACCATAAGAGCACAGGAAAAGGAGTCCTGGAGTGGGAAGAGAGAAATTTAAGGACAGCAGGAGGGATAGTCAGAGTTGAAAAGTAGCTCAGCATATATGTTCTTGGAGAAGTATGGTGACAAAAAGAGTACATGTCCCTGGGCTGTATGGGTGACAGTAATGTTATTAAAGTATCGATGCCATGTATCCAGGTATGCAGTTAAGTACAGTAGGGCAAGGGGCATAACAGAGGCAGTAATCCCTTTGGTGCGGAGATGGGAGGAGTGGGTAACCAGGTTTTCGTGTGTGTGTCTGTCAGGGGGGGGGGGGTTGGTTACTTGGCCATCCCCTTTTAAAGGGCATATGACCATGAGTACTTTAATTTTATTTTATTTTCATTGTATATTGAATTATATTTACACAATGAATTTAATGATCATTCTGTAGCTTTTTCAAGCATTTCTTAACAAATGAATCCTGGTATGTAAAATGTACAAGTTTTATTAATCCTATGGTAAATAAAGAGATGGTCCAAATCATAGCATCTGCCTTACACTCTTCCTGCCTTCTCATAAAAGATTTTCAGCAAAGAAAATTAGTATTTCAGTGAAATATATGCCTTTGAAAGAAATCTTTTATAGGTGGATAGGACAGGAGATTCAGTCATTTAATTGATATCCTCAGCCATTTGTAAGTCTACTGCTAAATAACAATTTCTTCCACAAGTCCCATGATTACTCAAACTCTGCCATCCTACACATGAAAATTTTTCTCGTTACCACCTTCTCTGGTCTTTTTCATAGTAGGCATCTTGTGGTGTCCAATCAATCCTTCTGTCATCCTCCTCTCTGGCTACCTTCTCATCCCAGTTCAATTTCTGTGGGGATCAGAGGAAGGTGCATACCAATGTTTGTCCTGTAAGTCTCCTTGGTGCCTTTTTTTCTTTTCATACCAAAAGTGCAATTGCCTTTAACATTAATAAATGATACTTTTATCCTCATTTTTTAATGGTGACACTTTTATACCTTCCAATTTTCCTGATACTTTACTTTTATTGACTACAATTTTCTCCTGAATGTTTATCTGAACCATCCCAGTATTCTTTGATCAACCTCATCTCTCGCTTTTATGGCGAGTTTATCCTTAACTTTTATTGATGGTACTTTTACCTATTTTTCAATATCTTATTTTTTTTCTAACAAATAGGAATTATATTGCTAATTCCTATTAAAAAGGTGGGGTGAGGGCTCTTGTTATGTAATGTAAATGCAAACATATCCAAAGATCCCTTTCCCTCTTACAAGGGGATGACCAAGTCAGGAATAATGAAACCAATTACATTCATATAGTCTTTAAGGAATGGCGTACAATTACAAATATCACAGTAATGTGACCGGCTGCAATAAACTCTGGTAAAAATTTTGCAATATGGAATGATTAAAAACAATAATAATTGTTGCTCTGAGTTTCACTGATTGGAAACCTAAAGCCCCAGTACGAGTGACAACCATCCTCAAGCCCTCCCATGTATCTCTGCGATGAAATTTTAAACTTTCTGTGTTATGCTTGTGTGGGACATTTTCTATGTCACTGGCTAGTAGCAGGAGGCAGCAGTTGCTAGTTATTGGCTCTCCTTGTGTGAAAAGGTAGAGAAAATCAACTTTGACAGGCCTGATTTGGAGATAGGAAATCTGTCCCTCATGGCTCCCTCATGGTGTGTTGGGGTTGAGGATAGGTGGCAGGGAGATGATTCTTTCTAAAGTTCATCTTGAAGAATCACTACTTGCAGGTACCTGTCAATGGTCCCTTCAACATAAATAATACTATGAATGTACTTCAATAAATATGTATATATGACTGCATTGTTAAACCCTGCTGTGTACTTCAACTCACTGAGGTTGAAGTTTTAGTGCAGCTACATTAAATGAATCGCCTTTATGTTGTGATATCAGAGATAATAGCTTGAGCTTCTTCTGGTGAGCATTAGAGGACTCCAATTCATACATTGTGGCCAAATTTAGGACAATAGCCTCATGAAGAAATCGTTCTGGCTGCTGCATGACGGCTCCCTCCACTAAGGCTATGGCATCATGAACTCTTCCATTATACATAAGGCACACTCCTAAATTGTTGATTACCTGCAATGAAAATTGAATTACAATGTGGACGGTTGGGCGAGAGGGAAAAGAAAAAGGTAAAAAAAAAAAAAAAAAAAAAAAAAATTGAAACAAAGGCCTCTCCCAATCTATGACAAATTACTTCCAAGACAAGAACTACAATAACACAACCACATTTGGGTCACCAACTTGCATTAAAAGAGTACCAACATACACCTACTTGCCCCAATTGCAACCACCATACACAAGATTTGGCACACGTTATATTGAGATGAAGTGCTACATAGTGGCCATCATGATCTTTCCCCTGAAGAACATTGTGCTTTCATGTGTTGATCTTGCTCAAATAATTTCTTCCTATGTAGACCAACATTAAAGGTTCAGTTCCCTTAAGGCTTGGCTACCCTATGCTGATTTTTCTGCCACAGGATATAGCATTGCATCATGATCTCCAGGTACTCCTCTAAGTTGTTCTCCCTTTCAAGTAGAGTTACTGGCACAATGAGAAAGAAAGAAGAAAAAAACTTACCAATGCACTGTTTGGATTTGCTTTGTAGGCTTGTTCTAAAATATCTACAGCATCTTTGAATGCATTCTGGGCTATGGATATATATGCAGAGTGAAGAAGTCCTTGAACTGGATCATGTCTTGGAGGAGGTGGTGCATACTCGAGGTATCGGTTGAAGGCCTCCTATGAGGACATTAAGATAAATGAATGTCCACAATTAAGATATGGACATATCACCAATGACTTAAGTTTCAAGTACCATTAATACTCCCTTATACTAGATGCAAGGGTACGGCATAATTTCACTACCCTCTTACCTTATACTAGACATAACTCTGCAGTATGGTTAGTGAAGCTCCCTCTTTTCAAAATTCATCAACCCCCCTCATTGCCCTTGAGGGCCTGTCACTCATTCTACTGACTAGGCCCAAGACCTACTGTACTAAGAGATTGATGTTGCTCGAACACTTACTCGATATATTTGACTTCTGTATGAGAGCAAACCCTTGGTTGAATAAAATCTAATAGCCAAAAGAAGATCTAAAGCATCACCTGGCTGAGGTGGTTACAAGATCATGTCTGCACTAAGATTAAGAGGTTATTAAAATATACTTACATGTGGCCTTTAAAGCCTGCTACACTCTTATGTACTAATGTAACGAGTAAAATACACCTTACTTGTGCTCCTGACACATCTCCAAGCAGTAATAGGAGCCTTCCTTGGGCTGAACAGAGAGCTCCAGCATTGTTAGGGTCTTCCTGGACCAGATACTCAATCAGGCTACCTGCAAGCCGATAGTCCTAAAAGCAGAGAGCAGTTGTATTAGACATTAACATAAAGAGTTGTAATAAGGAAACTTAGAATGAAAAAACCTATCCTAAACTTCTCACAAAATCATGTATACAGTAGGATCTCTACATATAAAATAATCCATCCTGGAGTCTGTTCACTAATCTATTCCAAGACCTATTCTAAACACATAAAAAAGTGTACAAATTACAATATACTTGTAGTTAATTATTCGAATTTCAGCTCATGCAAATTTTACTTATGAAAAGGCTTATGACAGTAGACAGGAAGGTACTGCAAATATATGGGATAGGAGGAAAGCTATTAAGAGCAGTCAAGACTTTTTATGACAGTAGTATAACCTGTGTTAGAATTAGAAATGGAGAGAGGGAGTGGTTTGAGGTAAATGTCGGACTTCACCGGGGATGTGTTATGTTGCATTGGCTGTTCAGTTTATATATGGATAGGGTGGTGTGAGAGGTAAATGCAAGGGTAATGGGCCAGGGATTGGATATGGTTAAAGAAAATTGAGAAAAATGGGAGATAAGCCAGTCGTTTGCTGACAACACTGTGCTTGTAGCAGGATCAGAGGAGGGATAAAAGAAGTTAGTGATGGAGTTTGGGAAGGTGTGCGAAAACAGGAAGTTGAAGATAAACTTAAAAGTAAAGTGATGAGATGTACAAGGGGAGAGGATGGCAGCAAACTGGTAGTGTTAAGGGAGACTGGAGGAAGTGGATAGCTTTAGATAGTTTGGTGCGAATGTGGCAGGAAAGGAAAGGAGGGAGTGGAAGTGGAGGTAGAATGTAGATTGAAAGAATCAAATAAATACCTTGGGGGATTAAAAAGTGGAATGAGACACAGACATTTGGGAATGGGTGCTAAGAGATTGTATGAAGGAGTGATTGTGCCAATAGCACTGTATGGGGCAGAAGCATGGAACATGATAGAGGAAGAGTTTAAATGTGTTTGAGATGAAATGCCTGAGAAGTATGGTAGGGGTTACTAGGCTGGACAGAGTGAGAAACAAGGAGGTGAGGAGGAGATTGGGGATGGAAAAGGAGTTGGGAGATATGGCTGTTGAAAGAGTATTGGGATGTTTTGGACACATGGAAAGAATGAATGATGAAAGATTAGTAAAAGGTGTGGAAGGCAGAGGTGGGGGGAATGAACATGAGGGGATGACCAGGGATGAGATAGATGGATGGGGTAAAAGGGGCATTGGGAAAGTGGGGAGTGTCTGTTGATGAAGGAAGTTAGAAAATAGAAGATAGGGATGAGTGGAGAATGGTTGTGATGCATGGAAGGGAGTGGATGGGGGATTGGGGGGTGAGGGAGTATGTGATATTTTGACACAATCTGAAGGAATTTCGCCCTGTCTTCTCTTTTTCTACATGAGGGGACAGAGAGAGGGTTCCCTAATTAATTGAAGCAGCTTTGCTGTGGATGTACTGTCTTGCTACATTGCTTCTGAACCAGGACAGTGGGGGAAATGCAGGGATGACCCATCATCCAGGAGGGGCCAAGAAAAGAGGAAAGGAGGGGTGGGTCAATGGGAGCAGAGTATGTGGGGATGAAGTGGGGAGTGGATTTATATATTTGGCTACCTCCTTTGTAAGGGGGAAAAAGCCATTGGTATATGTACGTATATACAAAAATTGGTTGATTATTCAACTTGTTCATCTAGTGATCCATTCATATATGGAGACCCCCATATATATAAACAAGTAGGGGTTTTTAAGGGGGTTTATGGACTTGGGAGAAGGCATTTTACAGGGTTGATAGAAAAGTGGTGTAGTGAACACATGAAAGGAGACTGCAAGAGACCATAAGGCCTACACTAGGCAGTTCCATGTCCATTACCACTATCATCTCTATCCATAAAGCTAATTTTCTCTTAAAACAACTAACAGTTACAGCACTCACTACATAGTTAACATGTCTATTTCATTCATTGACCATTACTAGGAAACCAGTTCTTGCCTATTTCCTTCTTCAATCTAAATTTGTCTAACTTAAATCCATTAATATGATGACCTTATCAGCATTACCTTTGTCAAAGCCCTTGATCCACTTGAACACCTCTATTAGATCACACTGCAACTGTGTCTTTCTATAGAATGTAAATTATGGTGCCAAGCCTGTCCTTGTAAGATAAGTTTCTGAGCCCATGTATCATTTTGGTCATTCTCCTCTGTACTGATTCTAGTGAACTTATATCCATTCTATAGGATGGAGACCAAAACTACTGCATGTATCATTCTGGTCATTCTCCTCTGTACTGATTCTAATGAACTTAAATCCATTCTATAGGATGGAGACCAAAACTACTGCATAGTCAAGGATGGGTCTAACACCAAGTAGTTTGATAATTACCTTTGCACTTTTATTTGTAACCATCCTAGCAATGAAACCTAATGCTCAGTTAGCTCCATTCCTGGTGCTAATGCACTGTTTCCTAAAATTAATTAAAGGTCAAGACTCACTAGCTTTCCCAAGTCTCTCTCACACTTGGTTTTCTCTAAAATGGTGTTAAATATAAATTATATCTGCTTTCTGGGTTGTGTAAACATACATTTAACATGCACTGCACTTATTGAATTCCACTTTGCATTTCACTGACCTTGTGACCTCATTTGGCATCCTATTTTAGTGTTGTCCCCAAACTTACTAACATCAGTATTGACCACTTCCATACGGTGACACCTACGTAGGCATCATGAGGAGCAAGTGGGTACGCGATGATGCCGACGTCGGCGTCTTGATTATATTTATTGTAGTCGTACCTACGTAACCTCTATTCTCTCTAAACTGGCTTCATCATATTTTCTATGGTTATCAAAATTCACGGGTGAAAGAGAACGAACGATTGAGCACTGACTTTATTTTTTATAATGCGATTATCCTGATGCAACATCGCACGTCGGGCAGCTAATGCTGCCAGACGTGCGATGTGCCCCGGAATGAAGTGGTTAATCCCATTGTCTAAGTCATTTATATACATAATGAACAATAAGACCATAAGGAACCCAAGACTAAACCCTGGGGAACTCCACTAGTAACAATACAAATCTGTCATTGATCCATGCTCTAATCAATTCTAACACTTTTCCTCCTATGCCATAGGCCTCAACTTTAGTCTCTGGTGGGCACCTTGTTGAATGCTTTGCTAAAGTCAAGGTAAATAACATCATAACTCATTGTTATCTGATGCCTTATAGACATCAGTGTAAAAAGATAGATGGCTAGTTACACATGACTTACCTTTGGTGAGCCCATGCTGTGAATCACAAATAAAATTATGTCTTTTGATGTGATTTCTGAATCTATTAGCTACTATTGATTCTAGCATTTTACCTATAACTGACATCAAACTAATTGGCCTCTAGTTGTGCATAGATGATTCATCACCCTTTTGGAAAACAAGAATAACATCTGCCTTCCCCCTAGAAATAGGCATGAATTCAGTGTCTACCAACTTACTGTTTCTATCAACTAGTTGCATATTTCAAATTTAAACTTTTTGAAAATTTTCATCTGGACCTGGGGATTTTGTAGCTTTACGTCTATCAATCTGTTTGACTAATTCTCCCTTACTGATGCTGATGTTAGTTTACTTCCCTCATCCCCACTGAAGTTCAAGTTGCAGTCAGGTACCATATCTAATTTCTCAATACACACATATATATACCAAGGCTTTTTCCCCCTTTCAAGGGAGGTAGCCAAAAAGAAAAAGGCATAAAGTCATTCCCACCTATTCCATCCCTAAATACATTCCACTCCCCTCCACCCTCCCTCTTATCTTAGCACCTCCTGGATGACGGGTCATCCCTGTACCTTGTCCACTGCCCTGGGTCAGAGGCAGTGTCGCAAGTGACAGCACATCCACAGCAAGGCCGCTTCATTAAATCAGTGACCCCCCCTCTCCGTCCCCCCATGCATAAAAGGAGAAGACGGAGAGAATTCCCTTCGGGCTGCGTCAAATTTTGCTCACACATACTATCTCACCCCCCATCCCCCACCCCCATTCCACCTCATGCATCACATCATCCATATACAACCATTCTCCATTCACCTGTCTTCTGTCCTCTCCCATCCTTCCTCAACAGACATTCCCCTCTTCCCCAAAGCCCCCTTCACCCCATCCATCCATCTCATCCTAGGACGTCCCTTCATGTTCACTCCCTCCACATCTGCCTTCCATACCTCTTTTACTGGTCTTTCTTCACTCATTCTTTCCATGTGTACAAACCATCCTAATACTCTTTCATCAACCCTATCTCACAACTCCCTTTCCACCCCTGTTCTCCTCCTCACCACCTCATTTCTCACTCTATCTAACCTAGTAACCCCCATCATACTTCTCAGACACCTCATCTCAAACACATTCAAACTCCTTCTCTCTTCCTCTCTTATGTTCCATGTTCCTGCACCATACAGTGCTCTTGGCACAATCATTCCATACAGTCTCCTCTTAGCATCCATCCCAAATGTCTATTCCTCATTACACTTTTTAATCCACCAAGGCATTTACTTGCTTCTCTCAATCTATATTCTACCTCCACCTCCACTCCACCTTTTCCTGCCACATTTGCACCCAAGTATCTAAAACTATCCACTTCCTCCAGTCACTCACCCTTAATGCTCACTTCCAGTCCGCTACCACTTTCACCCCTTGTACATCTCATAACCTTACTTTTACCTACATTTATCTTCAGCTTTCTTCTTTCACACACTCTCCCAAACTGTCACCAACTTCCTCAATCCCTCCTCCAATCCTGCCACAAGCGCAGTGTTGTCCTAAATACCGTGAGAAAATATTTGTTAAACACCTCACCTATTTTTTCCTAAAAATCTATCAAGACATTCTTGTCATTTTTAATTGGACCTATCCTTTCCTTATATTTTGTTCTGTAGAGATGAAAGAAGCCCTTAGGGTTGGATCTTGCTTAATTTTATAATCATGTTTCACTGTGCGAGTGTTCTTTTTAACCAGTCTAGCCATATCATTATATTTAGATCTAAGGTGTGTTTCTCCATTTTTGATTCTGATCGCAAGCCCTCTTTTTATTCTGATCTCATTTTTCAGCTAATATGTCATCCATTTGGGAGTATTAGTATTCTCCCTTACTGCCTTGAGGGGAATAAATTAACTTTGTGCACACAACTTCATAGTGGTTAGGTTACTGTACATTTCATCTAGACTGCTGACTGCTACTGACCTCCTACTTGTTTGTGACCTGACCTGGGGATTGCATACCATCCTCTGTGACCCAGCCTTGGTCTAGACCCCTGACTGCTTATGATGCTGACTATACTTTTTATCTAGAGTGTGTTGCATATGTTGATACATGGTTGAAAGTTTTTACACAAGTATCAGGGCATTCAATGGAGAGAGTGAGTATTTTGAGGTGAATGTGGGGCTGGGTCAGGGTTGTGTGAAATTGCCTGGGTTGCTATTAACTTCCTTTCTAGACACATCTTCATCATCAATTCTCCATTATAATTTCTAACCGGCACCCCAAAATTACACACACACGATTGGAATAATGGCAAAGATTGGAACTATGGAAAAAACACAATTTTTGTGGATTCAGCGATGAGGGAGTAGCTGTGTTGTATTAGTAGGGAAGGGGAAAGCTCATGGTGTAGTGGGCAGGTAAAGAAAAAGGAGAAGGGGAGGGATTATTGAGGAAAATGGAAGAAAATGAGGAAGGGGATGAATGGGCCCTGGACATCAGAAGAAATGTAAATAAGAGATGTGCAGACGACACAGGTGAAGTCGAAGAAATCAGTACAGGCATCAAAATTAGAAATATAGATAAGAACAGCACAATAGAAAGTGGAGATAATTATTTCTATGGATTTAATGAGGGAGATGACAACCTCCCCCGATTAGCAAGGCTAGAGGAAAAACTAACAAAAATGAATGAATCATGGGAGGTTAGGTTTAGCCAACTTGCAATAATTACACAAAGAGTTGATAAATTGGAAGAACTAAAGAAGGAGAACCAAAACCTAAATAAAGAGAAGAATTAAAAAGACAGTTAAAAGTAAAGGATGAGAATGAGGAATAAAAGAGGAAATAAAGAGAATAAAGAGTCCTTAGCAAAAGAAGTAAATGGTTGGAAAAAGGTTCAGGATAGCAAATTGAAGGAACACAGTAAGGACACGGTTATCAAAGTGATGAGAGAGAAGAATATAGTAAGAGACTTAGCAGATTAAAAGAAATGTATAATTATAATAGGAATGGAAGAGAAACATAATCCAAATAGGACTACAAGAGTAAGAGATGAGAAAGAGTGAACAAGGTACTAAAACAGGATATAGGGAAAGAAATTGAAGAAATATATAGACTGAGAAAATACACTATAGACAAGACCAAACCAATTAAGGTTAAATTCGGGTCACAAATGACAGCAGAGAATGTCTTTTCAAAAAACAGGAAAACTAGCAGAAAGTGATCAGGACAAACAGGTATGGATAAAAAGAGAGATGAATAAAGAGGAAAGAGAGGAAGAAAAAACAAAAATAATCGAAGCTAAGGAAAAAATGAGAACAGAACAGTCAGACAAAGAGAAATTCTATTGGAGAATAGTGGATATGAAAGTAAGGAAATGGTTCATAGGAGAGAAAAACAGAAAACAGGATGGAGGTAACAGAAAATTAGAAGTGTCCTTCACAAATATAGATGGATTAATAACAGGCTTGAATGAATTGAATGATTACCTGATGGATAAGGAACCTGACATAATGGGAATTGTGGAGACAAAATTGAAGGGTCCATTACCATCTAACAGTGTAGGACATGGTGTATATAATTATTGGATTAGAAACAGAGAAGTAAAACAAGGTGGTGGAGTTATGTTCCTGACTAAGAAGGATTTAACCCCTTCCATACGGTGCCGCACACGTAGGCGTCATGGGGAGCGAGTGTATTCGCGAGGCTGCCATATCGGCGTCTTGATTATATTTATTGTAGTCACCCCTCCATAATGTCATTCTTTCTAATTCTTTTGTAATCGCATTTTCTATGGTTATCAAAATTCACGGGTGAAGAGAGAACGATCGATATAAGCGGTGACTATATTTTATGATGCGAGTATTATTACGACACGTCGTACGGCTGGCATTGGTTGCTGCCACCGAGATCTAAGTCCATGACGCCTACGTGTGCGGCACCGTATGGAAGGGGTTAAGTGTGAGGAATGTTACATATGGAAAGAATAGAGTGGAAATGATTATGCTGGAAATAGAGGACAGGGACAAGAAGAGTAGGGAGTTTGTGGTAAATTATGTGCCTCCTAAAATGGCTTCATGGGAAGAGAACAAAAGAATATGTTAAAAGACACAAGGATAACACTAAAAGATAATGGAAGATGGAGGAAGAATAGTTATATTGGGTGACTTTAATTGTAAAGAAATCTGCTGGGAAGAGGTGACAGTGAAGGGTGGAGATGACCTATGGGGAAATGTACTACTTGATATGATTATAGAACATACAATGACACAATGGATACAAGAGAATACTAGGTATAGAATTGAGGAAGAGTCATCGAGACTAGACCTAATAATCACATCGGAATCTAAAATAGTGGACAAGACACCACTAAGTAAAAGTGACCACATATTAGTTGAAATGGAACTAAATGAAGAAAAATACATGAGAAAAAATGAACAATATAGAAAGGGAAGAATGATGTATGGAAAAACAAATTTTGATAAAATGAGATTTTTTTTTTTTTTTTTCAAAAAAGCAGACTGGGAAAGGATTTAAAAAGAGGAAACAAAAAACACAGTAGAAGAGAAATGGAAAAATTTGACAATATTTATAAGGAGTGGAAAAGTATGTTCCAAGACAAAAACAAGAAAAAGGATATGTAAAATGTTGGTACAACAAAAGATGTAGCGAGTTAAAACATAAAAGGGATAACGCTTGGATAAAATGGAAAAAATACGAAGAAAAAAAAATGGAAAGTATATACTGGTTATAAAAAATGAATATGTACAAGTGCGCAGAAGAAAAAATATGAAAAGGATGTCATAGAAAAATGTAAAGATCAACCAAAACTATTTTATAGATTTGTAAACAAACTGAAAAATACACAAAAATTAGTGAAACTACAAGGAGGAATAGAATACACAGATGAAATAGAAATGGCAGAAATTATGAACAAGTATTTTAAATCAGTGTTTACAAGGGAGAACATACAACTTAGAGATGTCAAGTGGGAGGGAAAAGTCCCCCTATGAAAGAGATAGAGGTAACAAGGAATGAAATAATGAATCACTTGAGCAATCTCAATGCCAGAAAATCACATGGTCCAGATGAAATGGCAAACTGGATTTTGAGAGAATGCAGGGACGAACTAACAGACAAAATACATAGTCTAATAAGCATTTCACTGAAGGAAGGAAAAGTTCCAGAAGATTGGAAAAGAACAAATATAGTATCAATATATATGGGGAGGAACAAAGAAGACCCTACAAACTATAGACTGGTCTCTCTTACAAGTATGGTAGCAAAATTTTGTGAAAGAAATATCAAAATTAGATGGGTAAAGCATTTGGAAAAAAAAAAAAATGTACTAAATCCGAGGCAGTTTGAATTTAGACAAGGAAGATCATGTGTCACAAATGATGTGTTTCTATTCAAGACTAATAGATATAATACAGGAAAGAGATTGATGGGCTGATTGTGCCTTTTTAGACCTGAAAAAAAGCTTTTGATAAGGTGCCACATAAGAAATTGCTAAAGAAATTAGAAACTGTAGGAGGAATACAGGGCAAACTACTTAAGTGGATGGAAGACTTCTTGCATGAAAAGAAAATGAGAGTGGTGATAAGAGACAAACATTGCAATTGGGATGAGGTGATAAGTGGTGTTTCACAAGGAACAGTTTTGGCCCTAAAAATGTTTGCTATATATATTAATGATATGGATGAAGGAATTGAAAGTTATATGAGCTTCTCATACATACATACATATACCAAGGCCTTTTTCCCCCTTACCAGGGGGGTAGCCAAAAAGGACAAGGCACAAAAACATTCCCACCCATTTCATCCCCGAAAACACTCCACACCCCTCCACCCTCCCTCCCATCTTAGCACCTCCTAGATGACGGGTCATCCCTGCACCCTGTCCACTGCCCTGGGTCAGAAGCAGTGTCGCAGGACACAGCACATCCACAGCAAGGCCGCTTCATTAAATCAGCGACCCCCCCCTCTCCGTCCCCCCATATAAAGGAGAGGACGGGGAGAAATCCCTTCGGGCTGCGTCAAAAATTTTTGCTCACACACACTACCTCACCCCCATTCCCCCGTCCAATCCACCTCATGCATCACAACATTTTCCATATACAACCATTCTCCATTCACCCGTCTTCTGTCCTCTCCCGTCCTTCCTCAACTGACATTCCCCTCTTCCCCAAAGCCCCCTTCACCCCATCCATCCATCTCATCCTAGGACGTCCCCTCATGTTCACTCCCTCCACATCTGCCTTCCATACCTCCTTTACTAGTCTTTCTTCACTCATTCTTTCCATGTGTCCAAACCATCCTAATACTCTTTCATCCACCCTATCTCCCAGCTCCCTTTCCACCCCTGTTCTCCTCCTCACTTCCTCATTTCTCACTCTATCTAGCCTAGTAACCCCCATCATACTTCTCAGATAATGCAAAAATGTTGAAAAAAAGCGAACACCTAAGAAGACTGCGAGTTGCTGCTGAGTGATCTCAATAAAGTATAGGAATGGAGTAGGAAGTGGGAGATGGAATTCAATATTAAGAAGTGTAGTATAATGGAATTTGGAAGAAGCAAAAAAAGAATAGTGGGATCATATACATTGGGATAGGAAGAAATTAAAAAAGTGGAAAAAGAGAAGGACCTAGGAGTCATTATTATGAATAATATGTCCCCTGGGAAACATATAAACAAAAATTTTGGAGAAACTTATAATTTAATAAGATCAATCAAAGTGGCATTTACATACCTGGAAGAAGAAATGGTGAAGAAAATACTAATCACTTTGATAAGACCAAAATTGGAATATGCAGTGACAACGTGGTCACCAAGTACAAAAAAATGTATAAGAAAACTTGAAAGAATACAAAGAGCAATTACGAAATTGGAACCAATGCTCTCAAAACTATCATATGAGGAGAGGCTGGCAAAAATTGAGCTACAGACATTGGAGCAAAGAAGAGAGGAGACTTGATAACTATTTATAGAATCATGAAAGGCATGGAAATTATTGATAGGATCTAATAAAATGGGATGGTAGAGATATATGAGGACACGGAAAGAAAATAAAAAAAGACAATATTAGAAGAGACCTGAAAAAGAACAGCTTTCCCCACAGGATAATATATTATTGGAACAAGTTAGATTAGAATGTGGTGTGTGCAAGAACGATACACAAATTTAAAAACAGTCTAGATAAAACAAGATATGGAGACAGGACACCACGAGCATAGATCCCCTTCCCACAAAATACAACTATGTAAATACACACACTAGGGTATCGCTACTTGCAATGAAGGTCAAAATGATGGCAGTTCAAACCTAGCCACCAGCAAGTTGAACTAAGGCCATGGTTCATGAAATTCCATGCTACAAAGTCCTCTGTAAGGGGCACTGTCCTAGCCTCCTGATGGGGGGGTTTTACAACATTAAACCAAATCATCGTCACTATCATTCTTTACTCTTCACTTTTCTCACTACCAGGTCTATGTGCACCTACACCTACATCTCCCATCCCAGTTTCACCCTCACTCACATTAAACTTGAACAAACTTCCCACCACTCCACCATGCACTTTCACATCTCATCACTTACCAGCAGAGCTTCTCTCCCTTAACCCCTCATCACTCCTGGCACTCCCTCTCCACTACACTCCCAAAAATCAAAATTGCCCCTCCCTTTCAACTTACTGTAGAATCACTTATGCTAACACATCCTTCTTACAAACATCCTGCTTATGTCTTCCCTTTTACTTTCATCTGTACCACAACCATGCACATTTAATGACCCAAATTTTAGGGTTCTGATTGGAGTTCTCCTCCCAGACCCTCTTATGCTTTGACTTCTTGTAGGATAAACATACAGACAGCATGATCCCTAGTCACATCACTGTCTCACTGTTGCCTCTTACAACTCACATGATAATTACTGTTGCATTTTTTTTTCCTACCACAGGGTATAAGATGTATAGTCATAGAAGTGGCAAATTATAGTTTCACGGGGGCAGTATAAATGAGGGACAGGGGTAGAAAAAAATACAGGTAACAGAACTCTTACCCCTACCATTTGTGAAGTAGTCAGTTCAAAGATGATAATAATCATTCATGTCCTTCAAAGCCCTATTTTAGCTACTTTTATCAATCCTCTATACTTACCTTTAGTGACACAGCACAGTTTGTGATAGAGTAGAGAACTTTGAGTCTCCTTGCCCTCCACAATTTAATAGAGTCCTCCCTCATGTTTGCTGTAATTTCCATATTACTTCCATCTTCACTCAGTCCAGCTCGCAGATTCTCAAGGATCTGTATAATTAAAAATTCATGACATACTTGTATTATCTGCTCATATTTTAGTTCATGGAAGCTAGCTAACGTTACTCCCATATTCAAAAAAGGTGACAAAAAGAAACCAAATAACTATAGGCCTATAAGTTTGACTTCAATCATAGGAAAAATAATGGAAACTATAATCAGAGATGCTATCGAACATCATTTAGAAAGTAACTGTTTGATAAACGATAGCTAGCATGGTTTCAGACGGAAACGTTCTTGCGTGACTAACTTACTCGAATTCTACAACACAGTAATAACGAATTATGACAAAAGAAACAATATAGATTTAATATATCTAGACTTTGCAAAAGCTTTTGATACCGTCCCACACGAAAGACTACTTACTAAATTAGCTTTACACGGAATAAATGGTAGCCTATTAAGTTGGACTAGTAATTGGTTGAATGGTCGAAAACAAAGAGTTGTTTTAAATGGAAAAACTTCTGGATGGGAAAATGTTACAAGTGGAGTTCCTCAGGGTTCTGTTCTTGGGCCACTTCTATTCATAGTATATATAAATGATATAGACCATGGACTAAGATCTACTGTTTCCAAATTTGCTGATGATACAAAACTGTGCGGAATGGCAAATGATCACTTAAACCAATTAGATATTCAAGAAGATTTAGATAAATTGCAGCAATGGTCTGAAAAGTGGCTAATGAAATTTAACACGAGTAAATGCAAGGTAATGCACATAGGTAAAAACAACAATAAGTACGATTACAAGTTATTTGGAAATTCGTTAACAAAAGTGGATAGTGAAAAAGATCTCGGTGTAATTATCAGTAACGACCTCAAATCATCCAAGCAGTGTATTTCAGCCTCTGAGAAAGCAAATAAGATTCTAGGACTGATTGCACGATCTTTTGATTTCAAAAGTCCATCGCTCATTAACAAGCTATATAAATCGTTAGTTCGTCCACATTTGGAATATGCTGTTTCTGTATGGTCACCGAATCTCATTAAAGACATTGACAGACTGGAAAAAGTACAACGGCGAGCCACAAAACTGATTCCAAATATCAAAAATAAATCATACGAAAATCGACTAAAACATATGAATCTGTTTTCCCTAAAAAAGCGTAGACTCAGAGGTGACTTGATACAGGTCTTTAAGATTCTAAAGGGAATTGACAACATCAAAAGTGACAAAATTTTCACATTGAATGAGAATCAGACAAGAAACAATGGTCTCAAACTATCCGGAAATAGATTCAATTTGGAAGTAGGTAGAAACAACTTTGCCAACCGTGTAGTTAATGAATGGAATAAACTTCCTGCACAGGTAGTGCAATGTAGTTCAGTTCGAAGCTTAAGGCTCATTTAGATAAACACCTAAGCAAGATGCTGTAATGATTATAATTTATTTTATATTATTTGTTTTTGCTTTGTTATCATTTGTCTGTTTGATTTTCATTTATTATTAGTTATGTGTCAATTTATCATTATTTATTGTTTACCTGTTTGCTTATTATTTAACTATACCTATGCATTTATTCATGTATTTTGTTTGTTGCATACATTATTATAGTTTTTTTATTTATTATTATTTCATTATTATTATGATTTTTTTTCCGCATCCAACCTAGATATGGACCAAAAGGTCTCCAGTCGGCATGCTCTGCCTTTGTAATCCTTTGTAATCCTTTGAAATGGAGAAAATGAGTCCAAGAATAAGATTACTACACTAATTTTTTGTCTTTGGGAACTTACCTTATTACAGGTTCTGAGAAGACAATTAAGCTTGTCCAGAGCTTGAGTATGTTTTCCCAAGTACTGAGGAAGTTCTGCCACAAGTAATCTGGAAAGGCAAAAATACATATGGGAAAGCACTGGCAGCCTAACCAAATATAAATTGAAATACCAATGTCAAAATTAAGGCCTATATATATATATATATTTTTTCCCATTGGAATAAGATAAAGTCAAAATTACTGGGCAAATATCTGGATATGTGCCTTTTTATCAAAAGCTGGATCATTAGAATTCAGGAAGGACAAAGAAAGAAAAAGTTGCAATAGGATTACTTCTTAATCTTAGCTGTCTTTCTTATGCACAATCACTCACAGACAAGAAATGTGGGGCAATAGAATTATTTAATGAACACCCTCCCAAATGCCTTTCCAACAACACTTAATGGAGACTGAACCCTCTATGGATACTATATTCATATTTGTCCCCTTTTTCTTTGTATGACTACACATGCACTCATCCAGTCCTTTGTCACATTCCCCTCCCATCAGCATAATACATCTCTAACAACCTTCCACAAGCACCATGCAACACATCCATTCAAAAACATATACACACTTACATACATATACCAAGGCTTTTTCCCCCTTCCAAGGGAGGTAGCCAAAAAGGGAAAGGCATAAAAACACTCCCACCCATTTCATCCCTAAATACACTCCACACCCCTCCCACCCTCCCTCTCATCTGAGCACCTCCTGGATGACGGGTCATCCCTGCACCCTGCCCACCGCCCTGGGTCAGAAGCAGTGTCGCAAGACACAGTACATCCACAGCGAGGCCGCTTCATTTAATCGGCGACCCCCCCTCTCCGTCCCCCTTTGCATATAAGGCGAGGACGGGGAGAAATCCCTTCGGGCTGCGTCAAAATTTACTCACACATACTACCCCCCCCCCCCCGCCTATTCCTCCTCATGCAGTCACAACATCATCCATATACAACCATTCTCCACTCACCTCTGTCTTCCGTCCTCTCCCTTCCCTCCTCAACAGACATTCCCCTCTTCCCCAAAGCCCCCTTCACCCCATCCATCCACCTCATCCTAGGACGTCCCCTCATGTTCACTCCCTCCACATCTGCCTTCCATACCTCTTTTACTAGTCTTTCTTCACTCATTCTTTCCATGTGTCCAAACCATCCTAATATTCTTTCATCAACCCTATCTCCCAAATCCTTTTTCACCCCTGTTCTCCTCCTCACCTCCTCATTTCTCACTCTATCCAGCCTAGTAACCCCCACCATACTTCTCAGACACCTCATCTCAAACACATTCAAACTCCTTCTCTCTTCTTCTCTTATATTCCACGTTTCTGCCCCATACAGTGCTGTTGGCACAATCACTCCTTCATACAGTCTCCTCTTCGCATCCATTCCCAAATGTCTATTCCTCATTACACTTAGATAAAAAAAAAAACACTCCAAGATTGACCATTAGACTCCTTTCACAACTAAACTCTCCCAGGCATCAGTCCTTCATTGAATTCCTTTCCATAACATGACTCAAACCAATATGTCTGCATTCATGCCATCTGCTTTAAAACATAACCAACACAGAATAGGCCTAGCTGGATGCAAATTACCCAATCCAATCAGCACACAAATGTTGAACACATCTTACATTGCTCTATCTCTATCTATGCATCAATGGGTTTCTTCACCCTTATAAGGGAGGTGGCCCTACTCTAGTCTTATCCAGATAGCATCATAATATTTCTTCCTTGAGTGACTTGGAGCCAAGCTGGTGGCTGTTGCTGTTTGTGAACCATGGTTCTCCTGCAATGGATTGCTAGACTGACTCTGCTTCCCTCCCTTTTCTTCTTCTTAACTTCCTTTCTGCCAGATATCTACTACCCTCTTCTCTGAACACATCTATATATATATATCATAATATACAAATACCAAAGGCTTTTTCCCTCTTATAAGGGAGGTAGCCAAAAAACAAAGGCATAAACCACTCCCACCCATTCCATCCCCAACATACTCCACTCCCCTCTACCCTCTTCCCTCCCTCTTATCTTGGCACCTCCTGGATGATGGGTCATCCCTGCATCTTACCCACTGCCCTGGGTCAGAAGCAGTGTCACAAGACACAGCACATCCACAGGAAGCCCACTTCATTAAATTGGCAACCCCCCCTCTCTGTCCCCTCATGCAGAAAAGGAGAAGACGAGGAGAAATTCCTTTGGGCTGCATTAATTTATTTCTCATACATACTCTTTCACCCCCTATCCCCCACCCACTCTTCCTCATTCATCACAGCATCATCTATATACATCCATTCTCCATTCACCCCTATCTTCTGTCCTCTCCCATCCTTCCTTGACAGACATTTTCCTCTTTTCCAAAGCCCCTTTTACCCCCATCCATCCATCTCATCCTAGGTTGCCCCCTCATGTTCACTCCTTCCATCTCTGCCTTCCACACCTCTTTTACTAGTCTTCATTCATTCTTTCCATGTGCCCTAACCATCCCAATACTCTTTTATCAACCCTATCTCCCAACTCCCTTTCCACCCCCACTCTCCTCCTCACCTCCTCATTTCTCACTCTATCCAACCCAGTAACCCCTATCATACTTCTCAGACACCTCATCTCAAACACATTCAAACTCCTCTCTTCCTCCCTTATGTTCCATGTTTCTACCCAATACAGTGCTGTTGGCAAAACCACTCCTTCATACAATCTCCTCTTAGCATCCATTCCCAAATGTTTATTTCTCATTACATTTTGTATGGGGCAGAAACAAGGAACATCAGAGAGGAAGAGAGAAGGAGTTTGAATGTATTTGAGATGAGGTGTCTGAGAAGTATGATGGGGGTTACTAGGCTGGATAGAGTGAGAAATGAGGAGGTGAGGAGGAGAACAGGGGTGGAAAGGGGGTTGGGAGATAGGGTTGATGAAAGAGTATTAGGATGGTTTGGACACATGGAAAGAATGAGTGAAGAAACACTAGTAAAAGAGGTATGGAAGGCAGATGTGGAGGGAGTGAACATGAAGGGATGTCCTAGGATGAAGTGGATGGATGGGGTGAAGGGGGCTTTGGGGAAGAGGGGAATGTCTGTTGAGGAAGGACGGGAGAGGACAGAAGACAGGGGTGAATGGAGAATGGTTGTATATGGATGATGTTGTGATGCATGAGGTGGAATGGGCAGGGGGATGGGGGATGAGGTAGTACAACCACTCCTCGTTTAATGACGACAATTGGGACCAGCGTTGCCGTCGTTAACCGAATTGGTCGTTAAGCGAAAGTGTATACATATACGTACATGTACTGTATGTACAATGTCCAGCAATACATGTATCTTTATTTTCGTGTATTTCCCCTCTTTTATACAGTACATTAAAGCTTTATTTACTGTTCTGATAGTACAGAAAGCCCTCAAATAATGCGGTGGTTAGGTTCCTGAAATTACTGTGTATGACCAAATCCACGTATGCTGACATTCCATATTAAATACCGGGGTATTTTTTTAGTTTCGACCATGGGCGCAATATAGCAATAGAACATTAATTATTAATTTTGTAAATTAAAATGTATCAACGTAATATGCAATTTTGTGGGCGGAAATGAAAATAAAAAATACCTTGCTACAAGCAAATATGCTAATGAACGAAGTCGGTAGCATAGGATCAGGACGCCATCTTGTCTGTCAATTGACGGCCTCGGTACTTCCGAAAGTACCTCGCCAGGTATATTTTCTTGAAGGAATGTTATGGAGCGGAGATACATGCATTCCTTCAAGCTGCAAGAACTTTGTATACCCCGCAAGCTGAGAGAGTGGTTGAAAAGCCCGCCAACGTCTCTCATGACGATGACAACGAGGACAAGCCAGATGACATTTAATTTGCAGGTAATGATATATCAAACACAGGTTAGGTTAGTTTAGTTTAGGTTAGACGAATTTATCATCCTTTCATTTCTTCGATGTCGGCATCTATCATGACAAACATGGCATACCATTCGTCCGACACGACTTCATTACTTACGAAATCTGTTTTAGCACCTTTTTTGTTTTGTTTTATTTCCGCTCACAAAATTGCATATTACGTTGATACATTATAATTTACAAAATTAATAATTAATTTTCTATTGCTATATTGTGCCCATGGTCGAAACTAAAAATCTACCAATACCGGTATATACTGTACCCCAGGTAGTTTTTGCAGCTTGCAGGATGGTAATGTAGACCTAAGCTTCAGAACACTTTACCTCACAGCTAATATCCACCGTACAAGTTCATTTATAACATCATACAAATTTGCCTCAGCCAACTTATCGTACACGACGTCGTAACTTCGGGAGATTTACGTTTAATGAATATTGGTCTGTTATAAAGCCCGTCATTACTCCGCGTTGTCGTTAACTGAGTAGGTCGTTAAACGAGGAGTGGTTGTATGTGTGAGCAAATTTTGACGCAGCCCGAAGGGATTTCTCCCCGTCTTCTCCTTTATGCATGGGGGGACGGAGAGGGGGGGTCGCCGATTTAATGAAGCGGCCTTGCTGTGGATGTGCTGTGTCTTGCGACACTGCTTCTGACCCAGGGCAGTGGACAAGGTGCAGGGATGACCCGTCATCCAGGAGGTGCTAAGATGAGAGGGAGGGTGGAGCGGTGTGGAGTGTATTCAGGGATGGAATGGGTGGGAATGATTTTATGCCTTTTCCTTTTTGGCTACCTCCCTTGTAAGGGGGAAAAAGCCTTGGTATATGTATGTACATTTTGTATTCCCCCAAGGCATTTACGTGCTTCTCTAAATCTACATTCTACCTCCACCTCCACTCCTCCCTTTCCTGCCACATTCACACCCAAGTATCTAAAATTATCCACTTCCTCTAGTCTCTCTCCCTTAATATTCACTTCTAGGCTGCTGCCACTTTTCCCCCTAGAACATCTCATCACCTTACATTTACCCACATTTATCTTCAACTTCCTTCTTTTGCACACCTCCCCAAACTCTGTCACTAACTTCCTCACTCCCTCCTCTGATCCTGCCACAAATGCAGCGTCATCAGCAAACAACAACTGGCTTATCTCCCACTTTTCTCTATTTTCACCATCTCCAATGCCCAACCCACTACTTTCGCACTTAGCTCTTGCACCACCCCATCCATGTATAAATTGAACAACCGGGGTGACAAAACACATCCCTGACAAAGTCCCACCTTTACCTCAAACCACTCACTCTCCATTTCTAATCCTAACACAAGCTCTACTACTCTTGTAAAAACTCTTGACTGCTCTTAATAGCTTTCCTTCTATCCCATATTATATATATATATATATATATCATAGCCACATGGTTATCTTGTATATTTTTCTGGTTGCTTCAAGTCAATGATACACTAACCTGAAGCTGAAGGGTACCATGGACCCTCTTCGCCCACCATACAATTCAGGATAGAACTCAAAATACAAGTCTGGTGCATCCAAGTCTCCAAAATGCTGGCACTCCACCTCAGCAAGGGAAAACCTTCTCAGTTTTATCAACAGTGCTATTCGCGTGAACCATAACTAAATTTAAAGAGAGAAATAAACAATAAACATTAACATATAATGTGTTAAGATCCAAATCATATGTCATTTGTCACACTGTATAAATTTACCTTGTGCTAAGGCCAGATAATATTCCAGTTTTTATAGTTAAACACATGAGGAGGACTACAGGCTGTTACAAAAAAATGTAGACACTATATTTACATAGATCCAAGAATGGATAATGAATTAAAAAAATGCAATGTATTAGAAATGGGCAATGGCTCTAAAAGATCACCTTCAAACTATTCCTCGGAAAATTAATCCATTACAAAAGCAAAGGAGGAAAAAGATTTGGGACTGTTGATAAAAGACAACCTGTCACATGACAGACACATCAGCAGGATTGTGAAAAAGACATAAGGACTGCTGCAAAAGATTAATGTGACTTTAAAATATATGGATGAAGAGATGATAAAGAAAATCATCCCCCTTATATGGTGGGTGGCCTCGTCAAGGCACAAATCCTTCATCTTGCCACTCTTTTATTTTCCATACTTCAAGTGCATCTCTGTTTGAATGCAAGGCAATTACATTACTAAAAATCATGACAATTATATTCTTACTAAAATATTTTATTTTTAGGATAAAATGTGTTTGTGGAGAGGGAATGGTATATACTATAAAGAATGGCAAAATAGCCAATAAAACAAATATAACATGCCACTGAAGACTCACTTGTATAGAATGAGCAGTGTGTTTACTTAAATGACCAGCACTTCCTTCTCCTTGTCCATAAATTGTCAACCTCTGAGTAGTAAGGTTTACTGCAGCATGATAGCATCCTGCACTTATGAGTTGACGTAGCCCTCTGTCGTCCTGTGTCACAGAAGCAGCTGTCATTACTTGCCGTTTACTTGCTGCTTCTTCACCAAGGTACGTCCTGACAAGATTCTTAACTGGGTCACCCTAAAATTAACAGATTTAGTTAATACAACACCTCAAGAGAAATATCATTGCTGTATGCCTTAAATTTGCTAAAGAATATTTTTCATGTACTGGTAATGTATAGAATGCATAAATGCTAAAAGTTTTACTAAACAAACTTACAAAATCTTCCTTAACAGCAATTCCTGGCATAGTAAGTAGTTCCTTCTCAGGAAAATATGTTGAAGGAGGGCTTGTGACCATGGCTACAATGGCTTGTCTTGTGGTCTCACATGGAATCCAAGCATCATGTCTTCTGTCAGCATCACTTGACAATAAACTGGCTGTAAAGACATCTTGCTCTGTGGCTGGAGTAAGAAAAGAATCTGGGGATGGGATGGCATTGCTCAAACTAAATGTTTCAGTGGGCGACATGTATACAGGATTCATCATTGTAGAATTTCCAGTGTTTAAAATGGTTGTACTGGATGTCATAACCCCATTACCAGGTTGTGAGCCAATCAAATCAAAGGGATCTGAGACAGACTTTGGTGTAGAAAAATAATTAAATAATTTTGGTTCTGCAGACCTTGTGTTCCCATGACTTGTTAGAGATTCTTTTGCCTGTGGCTGTAATGGTGTGGAGGATGGTGGTGGTCCCAAATGTAAGGGGCTGCTAACAACAGGTAAACTGTCAGCTGTTGTTTTTGCAGGGGCTGATGGTATAGTCTGCAGTTGCACTGGTGACACACTTTGCAGAGGAGAATCTTCTTTTATAGTTACGAGTTGGAGTTTGTCTGTGACACCATCAACAGTACTTGTATCAGCAGATTTATCTCCAACAAACATTGACTGAGTCATGCTCATCATCATGGCAGAAGGGGATGTCACACCTGGTGCTGCACTTAAAACTGCTCCAATAGGACTAGTTGGTACTTGATTTTCAGTTTCTGTAGATTGTGGCATATTAACAATACCACTTAAATCATCAGGTTTGGTTTGAACTGGTGATGGTATAACTTCAGACCCTGCTGGGACTGGCAACTGGTCTCCTTCCATTCCTGTAGATTTTATATCTGGTTGTGGTGGTGGCTCCGTATTTTCTGGAATTGCAAAAGAATCAGATGACAGTTGGTCAAACACTGAACTACTGCTCTGATTGAAGTAGTTCTTGATGGATGGCTGCATAGTATTTGGAGTGTTGGTCTGTGGCTGTGACATTGTTATCCTTTTCTGAAAATAAAAAGATAAAAGAAAAATTATAAACTAGTAATAAAATTATAATTTTTGAGCATTATTACATATTGACATTTGGGGGAATAGGTAGGGTTTTGTTTGTTTATGATGTGGGTGTGTCCTTTGACTTGGCTGCTCTATTTATAAAGGTAAAAGGGCCACTGATATCATCATCAATTGATAGCATAAGCCAAGGGGCATACTGTTTCATCAACACACTGTTGTCAGTCCCCATTATTTCTCCAAGCAAGCTCCCATGCAGCCAACCTTCTCATTCTAGATAATTCCCAGATGGTTCAGTTGATTTGCCCCAATCATGAGTTCTGTGGGTGTCCCTTTCACCTCTTACATTAAGGATTGTCTCTTGTAGAGACAACTCTGTGAGTGGGATCAGGGAAATGTACTACATACATACATAGCTGAAGCTGACATTCATGAATTATGCTGGTAATAGGACTAGACTGACTCTCATGGAACAGTCAGTATGACACATAGTTATTCTAGTGATACCCCATAATTCTCCAAAGGCACTTGATACCAAAGACATTGAAATGCCTATTCATGTCAAAATTCAATGTCCATATCTCACAACTGCACAGTAAGACAGGGAGCACAAGCAACTTGAAAATATGGATCTTAGTCCTTCTGCATAAATATCAACAATGCCATACATTCTGGTTGAGAGTCCATAACATCAAGGGCAATGCCAATCCTTTGAGACCTCCTGACATGACCCACCACTGTTATGCACTACACTACAAAGGTATGTGTATATATGTATATATATAAATACACACGCACACACGCATCATCGGATTGATAGCGAAGATTGGAACTGTGGGGGGGGGGAAGCAACTTCCATGGATTTCAGTGATGAGGGAGTACCTGTGTTGTATTAGTATGGAAGGGGAAAGCTCATGGTGTAGTGGGTAGGTAAAAAAATATTTTGATAAGGTGCCACATAAGATACTGCTAAAGATATTAGAAACTGCAGGAGGAATACAGGGCAAACTACTTAAGTGGATGGAAGACTTTTTGCATGAAAGGAAAATGAGAGTGGTGATAAAGAGACAAGCATTCCAGTTGGGACGAGGTGATTAGTGGAGTTCCACAAGGAACAATTCTGGCCCCAATAATGTTTGCTATATATATTAATGATATGGATGAAGGAATTGAAAGTTATATGAGCTTCTTCGCAGACGATACAAAAATGTTGAAAAAAGTGAACACTGAAGATTGTGAGTCGCTGCAGAGTGATCTCAATAAAGTATATGAAATTCAACATTAAGAAGTGTAGTATAATAGAATTTGAAAAAAAAAAAAAAAAAAAAAAAGAATAGTGGGATCATATACATTGGGAGAGGAAGAAATTAAAAAAGTGGAAAAAGAGAAGGACCTAGGGTCATTACTATGAATAATATGTCCCCTGAGAAACATATAATTTTTTTGGAGAAACTTATAATTTAATAAGATCAAAGTGGCATTTACATACCTGGATGAAGAAATGGTGAAGAAAATACTAGTCACTTTGATAAGACAAAAATTGGAGTATACACTATACAGCGACGACGTGGTCACCAAGTACAAAAAATGTATAACAAAACTTGAAAGAATACAAAGAGCAATTATGAAATTGGCACCAATGCTCTCAGAACTATCATATGAGGAGAGGCTGGCAAAACTTGAGCAACAGACATTAGAGCAAAGAAGAGAGAGAGGAGACTTGATAACTATTTATAGAATCATGAAAGCCATAGAAATTATTGATAGAGGGGATCTAATAAAATGGGATAGTAGAAATACAAGAGGACATGGAAAGAAAATCAAGAAAGACAATTATAGAAGAGACCTGAAAAAGAACAGCTTTCCCCACAGGATAATAGACTTTTGGAACAAGTTAGATGAGAATGTGGTGTGTGTAAAAACGATACATGAATTTGAAAACAGGCCAGATAAAACGAGATATGAAGATGGGACACCACGAGCATAGCTCCCCTTCCTGTAAAATACAACTAGGTAAATACATTTGTATTACATGATTCCTAAAACTAGACCTCAAGTATTTTTTCGTACTTAAAACAAGTCTGATAAATACTACAGTGCAATTTCTACACTAATAAGTTAATCCTACATTAGTTTTCATAGTCAAACCTTAAAACATCATGCATTATTCATTCCATTTTATGAAATGTGCAGTGACCTACACAGGTGTTGTATAAATAAAATATCTTTAATTTTCTTAAGTAAATTAGAAGTTGCAGTCACAATGCAACTTTCACTGTCTGCTACCTTTATCCCTTAAGCCTAAAGTGAATAGATTTATTCAGTAACAATTGTGCATGCAAAGGGTGATGTAAAAAGATTTAGTAAGTACTGAAAATGTTAATTCTTGTACAAAGTATGATAGAATATTACAAGTTCATGTAATAATTGAAATTTAGCACCTCATGCACACCACATAATTTGAAGCTAGGCATGATAGATTGGAGAGTAGAAGGGAGGACCCCACAGGTGTCCTTTCTTGTATGCAGTACTACACTTAGGTAGATACATGTAGACTCCTCTACTTGACACCCCAAGATACATGTGTAATAGTTTACATATGAGGAGTCTAAAATATGATATGGAAATATGGTTCTTAGACCATTCTTGGTGTTCAGAGGAGAAATGGTTTACACATGGATCCAGCATTTTTCCCTTTCTATTACAGATCACATTTATGTGTTATCTGATGAGGTGGAATGGATGGGGGGTGGGGGAAAGGGAGTGTGAGAAAAATTTGACGCAGTCCGAAGAGATTTCTCCCCGTCTTCTCCTTTGCATGAGGGGTTTTGATGAAACGGTCTTGCTGTGGATGTGCTGTGTCTTGCAACACTGCTTCTGACCCAGGGCAGTGGACAAGATGCAGGAATGACCCGTCATCCAGGAGGTGCCAAGATAAAAGGGAGGGAAGGGGGTGGAGTGTGATAGGGATGGAATGGGTGGGAGTGGTTTTTATGCCTTTGTTTTTTGGCTACCTCCCTTGTAAGTGGGAAAAAAGCCTTTGGTATATGTATGTATATATCATAGATGCCCCATATATATGTATATATTATAGATGCCCCATATATATCATCCCCATATATCAGGGATGGCAGGCATCTGCAAGTGATGGTCCTGTGAGATGGATACAAGAGAGAATAATTTCAATGCTGCCCATTTTTCAAATCCATCAACATCCACATCTCCACTTGAAGGTGCAGTCCTCAGGGGGTGACACTTGGTGTTTGGATATGGCCCAAGATAACTAAACTTATTGTATTCTTTTTATAATATTTGCACTCAGTTTTCTCATTCAATTTGTTCCAGATATCTACCACTCTGTGTGGGAAGCTATTCTTTTTCAGATCTCTTCTGTACCGATCCTTTTCAAGTTTATTTTCATATCCTCTTGTTTTTCTTTTATCCCACTTTAGTAAATCATCTCTATCAAGGACTTCCTTCCCTTTCATAATTCTGTAGATAGTAGATTTCCTCTTTCTCTTCTTTGTTCCAGGGTTGGTAGTTCGAGTTTGTTCAATCTTTGTTGGTAGTGTGTATATATGTGTATATATATATATATATAGTCTGTACATTTTTGTCTATTTAACAACTTAAGTACAAGTCAAATTCTTGCACACAGCATTGGCTACCATATGAATGACGCATCATATTACTTGCATTATAAAATATAGTCACAGCTATATTATTTGTTCTCTTTTACTCTGAGTAATAACACAGAAAGCATGATCAAACCAGTTCACAGAATCCAGGGGTAACTCATGTACAACTGAAAAAAAAAAATTCTTACCAAAGTGGTTAAGACATTTTCAGGTAATACAGAGTGACAAAGACATAGATGTATGTGCGTGTGTGTATATATATATATACACATACACAAAATCATCAAGAATAGATGGGTAAAACACCTGGAAAACAATTATATAATAAACCCAAGACAACTTGGGTTTAGACATGGAAGATCATGTACTACAAACTTAATATGTTTCTCCTAAAGATTAATAGACATAGTGCAAGAAAGGAATGGATGGGCTGATTGTGCCTTACTGGATTTACAAAAAGCTTTTGACAAAGTACCACACAAAAAAAATATTAAAATATTAAAAAAAGTGGAGCATATAGGAGGAATACAAGGGAACCTACTAAAATGGATGGAGGACTTCCTGATTGGTAGAAAGATGAGAGTAGTGCTCAGAGAAAAATATTCAGGTTGGAAAGAGGTGATCAGTGGAGTACCGCAAGGATTTGTATTGGCTTCAATAATGTTCGCTATTTATGTGAATGACATGGATGACGATGTGAAATGTTACATGAACCTCTTTGCAGATGACGCCAAAATGTTGAGGAAAGTAAAAACTGAAAAGGATTGCAAATCACTGCAGGAAGACCTGAATAAGGTATGGAACTTGAGTCATAAATGGGAAGTGGACTTCAATATTAACAAGTGTAGCATAATGGAGTTTGGAAAAAGTAACAATAGAATATGAGGACAATATAAAATTGGAACCAAGGAAGTAAAGGAGAGATATGAAAAAGATTTGGGTGTAATTATCTCAAATGACTTGTCCTATGATAAACAGATAAACAAAATTGTCGGAGAATCCTACAACTTCCTAAGATCAATAAAAGTGGCATTTACATATTTGGATGAAGAAATGATTAAAAAAATATTGGTCACACTGATAAGGCTTTGACTAGAATATGTGGTGACATTGTGGTCACCCAGTACTGTACCAAAAAGAATATAAAGAAAATAGAAAGAATCCAGAGAGCAGCCACAAAAATGGCACCTGCACTTGCAAACTTGTCATATGATGAGAGATTGGCAAAACTGGTTACCGACTCTGGAGCAAAGAAGAGAGAGGTGACCTACTGACCATCTACAGAATCATGAAGGGCACAGAAATACTCGATAGAGAGGACTTGTTAAAGTGGGAGAAGAGAAGCACAAGAGGACATGGAAATAAAATAAAAAAACATAGCTACAGAAGAGATCTGAAGAAAAACAGTTTTCCACATAGAGTGGTGGACACTTGGAACAAACCAGACAAAAAATAGTGTGCACAAAAACCATTCATGAGTTTAAGAGCACACTAGACACTGCGAGATACAAAAGCGGGACACCACAAGCGTAGCTCCTCTTCCCGCAAAATACAACTAGGTAAATACATAATGGATGAGAAAAGGTAGGGAATATGGATAGGTCACACAAAATCCTCCATTAACAGGTTGAGAAAAGATTACCACCCGTGGACATTTGATCACACAAGATGCTGCCACCGCACAGGCCTGATAATACTTGGAGTTGTAGAATATTCTACAATTTTCTTAGAGATAAAGTCATCAAGCTTGTACAAGCCTAAATTCTTTGTAGAAACTTGACTTTAATCACTGAGAAAATTGTAGAATATTCCACAACTCCAAGTGTTACCTTGCCTGTGTGGTGGGAGCATCTTGATGTGACCTACCCATGTTCCTCATCTTGTCTCATCCATTATGTATACAGACGCTCCTCAACTTATGTTTTAGTTACGTTCCGAACGGCCGAACGTAACGTGAAAATGAACGTAAGTTGTTACTGTACGTTCCAGTAATGTATGACCGTTCATACTGTACTATACATCCATAAATTCTATTACCGTATCTTATAAAACACCCATAAATAACTAATTATAAACATAACATTTTAAAATAATAACATTAATTTCCAATAAATTAAATTCAAGCAACATAAAGTGAGATGGTGGAGGAGAAGGAGGAGGCAAGGCACATTCAGTCTGTCGTTTGTGCCATGTAAACAATGGATGCAGCATCATGCGTAAGTATAATTTGAACGTCTCATACTACGGAGAGTGCACTAAACTAAAAAATTCACTTTTTTTTTTTACAATCTTTTTTACAGTCAGTTCAAACGTAAAATAAAAAAAAACGTAAAACAAATGAACGTAAGTAGAGGAGTGTCTGTATATATATATATATATATATATATATAAAACTATGTCTTTGTCACTCTGTATTCCCTGAAGATGTCTTAAATAGATGAAAACGTTCAGACCAAGTTTATCTCCCAGTGGTTCTTCTGCATATTATTTTTACGTGTTTGTGAAAATCTGGAATATACACACACATACATATACATTGTATATATTATATATATGTTATATATATATATACATATATACACACACAGGGTTTCAATAACATTAAAAATTCATTGAAACCCTGATCCATCCAAGAATGGAGTATACGTCAGTGGTATGGTCCCCACACAGAGTGAAGGATATACCGTAAGATTGAAAGAATACAAAGGGTAGCAACTAAACTGGTCCCCAGCCTAGCAGATAAACCATATGAAGATAGACTAAAAGTACTGGGTCTGCCATCTTTGAAAGATTGAAAAGAAAGAGGCAACATGATTACATTATTAAGGTCACTAAAGGGAATAGATTGTACTGGCAGAAGAAATCTCTTGATCAAGAGTTGGAGTGCTTTAAAAGGTATTGGGATCAAATTAAAAAAGACCACACATCCAAAGGATATGAAGAAATACAGTTTTCTATGCAGCTGCATAAATACTTGGAATAGCTTAGGTGATATAGTCCAAGCTTGTACAATACATAAATTCAAATCTAAATATGATAATTGGAAATCAAGGGTATGGATTAAGTTGGAACTGTACATGAATTTGAGGCTAGGTATGATAAATTGGAGACTAGATGGGACCCAGTGTTGCTCCTTTTCTGTATACTAAAATTAGGTAAATACACACACGTAGAAACACAGTACAAAATTTCAAGGTGATATTCATAAACTGATAACCAACACTAAACTCACCCAGATATGCATCCTGCTCTCAGGAAACAACTGTCCACAAATACATAAAATCTAACTGCATTATCAAGGTAGAAATTTTATATTATTTCCTTGGATATATTTTTCTAAAATAAAAAATTCAAGAACTGATTCCTTGATGTTGGTGGATAGGCTTGAGCAAAACTATTGCAAGTTATATCCATTACAATGTGCCATAAATTTCTCCAGGGCCACCCATATCTGCCTACTATTAACTGGCAGATAGAAGAGGATGGCTTAGTTGTGCGACTTATAGAAGAGGTTGGCATAACTATTTGATTATTTAGATGTGGACTCAAACTGGGTAATAAACTTGAAGTCTATGTATATTTTATTTTTCAAAACATAGGTGAAAATAAATGCCTGGTACCATGCAGTTTTAGTAAAATCTTAATAATAATATTACCAAAGCACTACTAAAGCAAAACATGCAAAAAAAAAAAAAATAATAATAATAATAAAAAAAATAAGATAAAAATAAATAAATGCAGACATAACTGAATATAATTAAAGACTTAATATTGCTATTATTACCTGCTTCTTGACCTATAAATTCCAAGATTCTCTGGATGAAACTGAAATACCAAAATTGTAAAGATGACACAGATGTTCTCATGTTTTGGGAAAGCCCCATGGAGAATCAATGCAAATAATAGGATTCACAATCTTGTGGTCCTAAACTTATCCTTAACTTGTTATTGCTGTTGACTCTAGTGTAGTGCTGGAATGTTGACTACGATATTTTATTAATGATGGCCTTACATTAGGTATCTTACGTGACTAAAATTTTTTCTTTAACAGTGTACAGAATTTTGTCTGTGGAAAACCACCTTTCTTGAGAACTTGTGTCTAAACATACCATGAAAACCCTGTACTTTCCACCGAACTATTTTCTATTCTTTCTGTACTAAACCTGGTTGTCTTGCACATGTACACATTTCTGTTGCTGTTTGATGTTTCTGATCTTGAATCTTCTAATTTTGGTTATCTTGAAAACTTCAAACTGCTGCCATTAGACAATGTCCTTGTTCTTCTCTCATGCCTACTTCCTCATGTATTCCACAGGTTTCTACCATCTCCCCCTTTTTTTTTTTTTTTTTGTTATGCTATGAACTTGTCCGACATAATCTACATGTTTACTGTCAATTATACAGTAATCACAATAGACAATTACTGTGTAATCACGTGTTTCCCAATTTAGATCACAGAACTAGAAGGAAAATAAAACATACAAACAAGAAGACATTCACCAACTTAAAAAAACAAAACAAAAATACAAATTGACAACTTTATACAGGAGAAAGAGAAAAGAACTTGAAGACCTTTACAAGAGACCAATTCCTATCCATAGACAAAGGTTGCAGAGACCATAAAGAAGATCAGCATGAGATTTCCAAGAGGCTACAGGAAAAAAATACAACCTAACTATACACCAGAGTTAGCCACCCCCAAAAAAGGAGAGAAACAAAACTACCAGAACAAGAAAAAGAAGTATTACAACTACACAGACATAAATATCCTAAAAGAAAGAAAACTAGGAAAACATGTAAATACCATATATGGGAAACAAATAACAAATAAGGAAAAATTGTAAAAACTACTACAAATTAAGAAATGAAGCTTTGGTCCACCCATGAATCAGTTGGAGCAACCCAAGGAAAATTGCCTTCACCAAAGCAGCATTATTCATAGATTGGGCCATATATGAAGTCGGAGCTCTCATCCAAGACGGAACAGCTGTTGGTCACAATTCCAATATATGTTCCAAGACTTTGGTGAATCATACTACAATCTGGTAAATACAATGATACAAAAATGCATTCACACTTGGACCACAAAACAAGCAATTCAAGACTGACCACCAAACTCTTACTCTGTGAAACCTCTCTAGACATTAACATTAGTGAAAAATCCCTCCCGAGAGAAGCAAGAACCACATTTGCAAACTTATGTTCAGGTCACCATCCATTAATAAAACAGTTCATACATATACCAAAGGCTTTTCCCCCCTTACAAGGGAGGTAGCCAAAAAACAAAGGCATAAAAACCACTCCCACCCATTCCATCCCTATCACACTCCACTCCCCTCCACCCTCTTATCTTGGCACCTCCTGGATGATGGGTCATCCCTGCATCTTGTCCACTGCCCTGGGTCAGAAACAGTGTCACAAGACACAGCAACACCGCTTCATTAAATTGGCAACCCCCCTCATTTTGAAAAGAAGACAGGGAGAAATCCCTTCGGGCTGCATTAAATTTTTCTCACACATACTTCCTCACCCCCCATTCCACCTCATGGATTATATCATCCATATACAACCATTCTCCATTCACTTGTCTTCTGTCCTTCCTCAACAGACATTACCCTCTTCCCCAAAGCCCCTTTCACCCCATCCATCCATCTCATCCTTGGTCGCCCTCTCATGTTCACTCCTTCCACGCCTCTTTTACAAGTTTTTCTTCACTCATTCTTTCCATGTGTCTAAACCATCCCAATATTCTTTCATCCACTCTATCTCCCAACTCCCTTTCCACCCCTGTTCTCCTCATTTCTCACTCTAACAGTACATACATATACCAAGGCTTTTTTCCCCCTTACAAGGGAGGTAGCCAAAAAGGAAAAGGCAAAAAATCACTCCCACCCATTCCATCCCTGAATACACTCCACACCCCTCCACCCTCCCTCTCATCTTAGCACCTCCTGGATGACGGGTCATCCCTGCACCTTGTCGACTGCCCTGGGTCAGAAGCAGTGTCGCAAGACACAGCACATCCACAGCAAGGCTGCTTCATTAAATCGGTGACCCCCCCTCTCCGTCCCCCCATGCATAAAAGAAGACGGGGAGAAATCCCTTCGGGCTGCGTCAAATTTTGCTCACACATACTAACTCACCCCCATCCCCTGCCCATTCCACCTCATGCATCACATCATCCATATACAACCATTCTCCATTCACCTCTGTCTTCTATCCTTCCTCAACAGACATTCCTCTCTTCCCCAAAGCCCCCTTCACCCCATCCATCCACCTCATCCTAGGACGTCCCCTCATGTTCACTCCCTCCACATCTGCCTTCCATACCTTTTACTAGTCTTTCTTCACTCATTCTTTCCATGTGTCCAAACCATCCTAATACTCTCTCATCAACCCTATCTCCCAACTCCCTTTCCACCCCCCTTCTTCTCCTCATTTCTCACTCTATCTAGCCTAGTAACCCCCATCATACTTCTCAGACACCTCATCTCAAACACATTCAAACTCCTTCTCTCTTATGTTCCATGTTTCTGCCCCATACAGTGCTGTTGGCACAATCACTCCTTCATATAGTATCCTCTTAGCATCCATTTCCAAATGTCTATTCCTCATTACACTCTTCAATCCACCAAGGCATTTACTCGCTTCTCTCAATCTACATTCTACCTCCACCTTTTCCTGCCACATTTGCACCCAAGTATCTAAAACTATCCACTTCCTCCAGTCGCTCTCCCTTAATGCTCACTTCCAGACTACTGCCCCTTTCACCCCTTGTACATCTCATTACCTTACTCTTACCCAGATTTATCTTTAGTTTTCTTCTATCACATACTCTCCCAAACTCTGTCACCAACTTCCTCAGTCCCTCCTCCAATCCTGCCACAAGCGCAGTGTCGTCAGCAAACAACAGCTGGCTCACCTCCCACTTTTCTCCATTTTCTTTAACCATCTCCAATCCCTGACCCACTACCCTTGCATTTACCTCTCGCACTACCCCATCCATGTATAAGTTGAACAGCCAGGGCGACATAACGCATCCTTGACGAAGTCCCACCTTTACCTCGAACCACTCACTCTCTCCATTTCTAATCCTGACACAAGCTCTGCTACTCTCATAAAAACTCTTGACAGCTCCTAGAAGCTTTCCTCCTATCCCATATATCTGCATAACCTCCCACAGTGCCTTTCTGTCTACCCTATCCTAAGCCTTTTCCAGATCCATAAAAGCCCAAAAAACATCCTTCCCCTTTCCTATAGCTTTCTCACATATTTGTCTTACCACAAAGATCTGATCTACACAACCTCTACCCGTCCTAAATCCACACTGTTCCTCACCAATTACTCCCTCTGTTCCTCTCCTAATCCTCTCAATCAAGATCCTCCCATAAGCCTTCCCAACTACACTTAACAAGCTAATCCCTCTGAAACTACTACATTCACACTTTTTCCCTTGTAAAGTGGAACTATACAGGCACTCCTCCAGTCCTCTACCCTCTTTCCAGCAAACATTAAATAGCCTCACCAGCCAGTTCACCATCACTGTACCTCCTTTTTTTAGACATTCTAACAGTACTAACATTTAATAGGGTTGGCCACAAAAACAAACTGCCCCAGATGCAACCACACACAAAAGACACAGAACTCCTGTCTCATCCTGACCATAGATAATTATACAACATACTATCTCTTCACTGAGTGACTTCATGGGCCATATGCAGTAGCTGTTGCCAGTTACCTCTAAGCTATGGGTTTCCTACAAGACAGATCTGGGGCAACAGATTAACTGTAACTGTATGATAAGATCTACAGGATGAACATTTTATAAGAGTTGATTAAAACAAGGAAAAAAATTATATATTTATGTTTTATATTTAATAAAATATTAAAATACATAACAAACAAGATCATGATAATCATACAAGCTATATGGAATGGAAATTAACAATGGAATCCGAGGCCAAAAGCTATGCCACCTCAGAGGTTGCACACAGTATAACGCTTACCCTAATTCAAATCTTTCACTCTTCCAATAAGAGCAAGTCATCACTTCCATGACCAAAGAAATTGGGCCAGGTTTAGTTCAACATTATTCTCAGACCCATTATTGCACTTTGGTAACTTGCCACTATCTTTAAGCATAAACCCTTCTAATGCTATGGTTGTTTTTCCTTCAGGCTGCCTTATTACTATTATTTTTTCAATGTGGGAAACCTTGTGCAGCCAAAAAAGCTTATGTTAATTAATAATTCTGCTCTTATGCACCTTTAGCATGTTTAATTCTAGTTGTTGCCACTTTGAATTAAGGAAACATTCCACAGCTGAGGGGTTGAATATTCATTTCAAGCTCACAACACTTGAATTATGTAATTTTTTCTAAATACCACAACCAAATCCTTAGAGAAAGTTTCAAATTCTTACAAGGACATATATAATTTTACAATTATTTCTATAACTTGTATGATGTTTCAATGGCTTTTCCTCATTGTATGGGGTGTGTGTGTGAAGAATGCTTTGATTCCACAAGTTAACATAGAAAAAAGAAAAATACTACAAAGTTTGGTCCTGTGCATGACCTTTGTGCAGAAAAGAAGTATAGAAACCCTTTGATTATACAAGAAGTAAAAGATAACCACATACTTGTAACCAAATAAATTAAGCATGAAAACTGCCAACACCCAATTTTATCACACAATTACTTTCAACTACAATGGTTTCATAATACTGGTTACCCATGGAAATCGTTAAGTCCATGCACTGATTGCATATGTTCTGCAAATTTCTCAGCACAATTAGTTACAACATCTCTCTTACAAGATTCTGTATGGGCCAACTTATATAACACAAGAAAAACTAAGCAATGCACTAACGCTGTGTACATAAACATGACAGTTCTTGCAGTTTTGTTTCCTAGAATAAAACGTCCCATTGATAGAATAACTTTTTCAAATGGACTAAGAGATGAATATCTACGAAGTCTCTCTTTGCGGGAAAAGGAAGCAAATGGATCAAGAGTTTCCTCGTACTGACTACTGTACCTTGACTCAGTAGCAGTGTCTGTACTAGTGTGTCTTCCTTGGTATGACTGTAAAAATCTTATTTTTTCATATAATTTTAAGTTATCTGCCCTGAGTGAATCTAACTCATTCTGTAAAAGTACAACTTGTTGGGATTTAAACATTATATCCCCTTCTAACTCATCATTGCGCTGTCGAAACCTTTCCCGCTGGGCCGAAACTATGGGCAACAAACTCTCCGCTGCTGAGGAGAAATCTGGAGGGGCACCCCCATGAGCAGGAGATGGGGCTACTACAGCAGGTGTAGGAGAGCTGCTTGTAGATTCCCTCACAGCTTCAGCAACAAGTTCAGGAATAGAGGGAGAGCCTTCCCCCTCACCTCTATACATGGTAGAAAGGGAATGAACTGATGTTAAATCAGATTCTAGTTGTGTTATAAGACATTTTTGTTCAGTTACAAGGGACTTCAGTGACAAAAGCTCTTGCTCACTCTCAGTTGCTTTCTTGGACAAATCTTGAACTGCTTGTTTGTGTGTTGTGTTTTCATTCTGGAGTGCTTTATTTTTCTCTAGTAGCATAACTTCAAGGGGTTTGCTTGTTACTACACCACCAGGAGCAGTGTCTTCTTTGCTGCTTGACAGTCCAAACTCAACTGATTTCATGATGCCAAGTTCACGTTTAACCTCCTCATAATCTTTCTGGGCAAAGAGTTTTGATTTTAATTTTTCATTTTCACCGGACACTTCAACAAGCTGGTCCTCTAAAGACTGCACCTGGGCAGATGATGATTCCTTAAGTGAATGTAAGGTAGCCTGTAATCCCTGTAAGTCATTAACTAATTGAGATAATTCCTTGTCTTTAGTAGCCAATTCAATTTCTAATGATGAACGGGCAAGAGAATCTGCTGTGGGCTCAATTTCACTGCCTGAATTATTTATACTGTCCAGCTGATCCCTCATATTTGTGCTCATTTTATCAAGTTGCTCTTTCAAAGAAATAACCTCCTTTTCTGCTAAAGTTGCTCTCTGATTAGCTCTTTCTAGATCCTCCATTAGCAACACTGCTTCATCAGCTTTGGCGACACTCGTCTCATCATGTTTACTTTTGAGTTCAAAGAGCTCAGACTGAGTTTGATGATACAAACCCTGAAGCGTTTGTGCTCTATTCTCGGCTTCATTAAGTCTTCTAGTAATGGTCTCCTGAGTTTCTTGGAGAACTCTCTCTTTTTCTGTGTACTGTCTTGTAAGCTCCTTCTCTAATTCCTTAATTTTTGTTTGGATAGTGGAATCTTGCTGTTCCTCATAACTTTTAATCTTTTCTTTCAGGGCTTTAATAGTTACATCTTGGTTTCTAACTTCTTTGAACTCCTCATTATAGTCATGTAATGTTTCCCTCAAATTTTTATTTTCAATTTCCAAATCGGCTAATTTCCCCACTTTCTTTTCCAACCCAACACAATACTCTAAGGTTGGCATGGGGTCAGCAATATCGATGACTTTCTTGTATACATTCAAGAAGGATGTCTCAGCAAATTTACTCCTTCTATTCAAGTTATCAATTTCTGACTGAAAATTTCTCAGAAGTGGAGCCACTTGCTTCCTCACATCTTCAGGAGTGGTCTTCTTGAAATCCTTTGAGAGCTCGATAAGTTTTTTTCTTGACATTTCAGATTCATCTTGTCGTGTGGCCAGCTCAGATGCTATTTCATCCAATTCCCTTTGCACTGTTGGCAGGTTGAAGCTTTGCCATGCTCCAATAACTGCTTGAACCTTGACTGCCATTGTGTTCTACTTCTTTGTATCCAACTGCAGGGGGTTTGGTAAGGTCACTTGGGTCTCACATGGCTCAGCACCATATCTGAAGGGAGAAAGCCAAGTGTTAGCAAAATCATTCAAAGATCTCTGAAATTTCCTCTTCCATATAACAATATACAGATTCTAATAACTAATGTTACAGTGAGATATAAAAAGGATAAAGCATGAAAGTAAAAAAAAAAAAAAATAATAATAATAATAAAAAAGTAATAATAATATTATTGATAAAAAAATATATATATACATATAAGAAAAGAAAAAATTCTTCAGAGAACTTTGAAAGTTGTGCTAACACTGTCTAGAGGCAAGAGGACCTAAGTTTAAAATCTGAATTATAGAACATTCATAGTTCTAACTGTGAATGTACAAACTTTTGCATTTATACTAATTATTGTCAATTTAGTCTAATGTTAACATGTATAGATAAACACAGGATGATAATCAACATTCATAAAAAAAAAAAAAAAATCCGATATCTTCATAGTTTCTTTCTATACAAATGTTTGTCAGGCTCTGCTCTTGATGATAATATCACAAGGAATATAGAACTATGTTAATTTCAACTCCTATCCACATGATGTGGATTTCATTTGTTTCTCTTTTACTAGAAAATTCTACTGAAGTTAGTCCCTGCCAAGTAAAGAATGGATTCTGGTTTCAATGTAATCCTTTATTTAGCAGCAAATATTTTCTTCTATTTTCATGTACACCTAACCTTGATATTCTCTGCTTCTACTTTCATGGATTCACAAATTCATGGATTTCTCAGTAATTTTTCATATATCTAATTTATAATGCATTGACTGTATCCATATAAGTAACTTATATATTAAGTTCACTACAAACTTGGAACCATTATTTTGTGTTGGGTTGGATTTCTTTGTTGAAGATTCAGATTGTTTTGAGGTGTTGAAATTTATCTGGGTGCCTTCTGGTGGTATTTCTTTACATATGGCAATTATTCTACATTCACAAGAGTCTGTCCCCTACCCACCACAGATGTTGGGGGTTAGGTATACATCCATTCTCGGGGAACAATGATGGGTAACTGCCTGTGGTGGTCCTGCAAGACAGACTGTGGGAAGAACCATTTTTCTGCTGCCCATTTTCAAAACCTATCAACCCCCTCATCTTCATCCGGAGGTGCAGAGGTGCATTCCCCGAGAGTGCTGATACTCATTCATTGGACTGGGCACAAGATCTATCAACTTAGATTGTATTTCTTCCACTTTCTTTCATATAAAGAGCTAGTCAGTGTCTGCTCCTCTACTACTATTTTTTGCCAGTGACAGAGAAACAGTCACACATTAATATAACATGGACAACAGTCCAAATTTCTTTCCCTGTGAAATCTATGGAAGGATCTGAGGATTGTTGCCAGCTATTAAGAAGCTGCAGGCTTTCAGTCAGTGAAATTCAAGGAGTCAATTATCCTATGTTCCCATTCAGTTCTCATCTCTTCATTCTGCATCTCCTGTGTTGACAATTCCATTTTCTACTCACACTCATATCTAACAGGTCTTCAAGATAGTGGTACTCATTTCACCTATCTGCACCCTCGTCTTCCTCTGTCAAGTGTCTTCCATTCCTGTCATTTATCCTAAACTCCATTCTCCTCTTTGATTTTCCTAGAGCATTACCTGCTCCCAAACAAATTTTTTATACAAACATTTCTTTTTTCTTAGGTTATCAGCAGTTACCTCCTCTGTGAGGTGGCTAGGCACTAAATGGCTTTGTCAGAGTTTGGGGATATATGACCATATGCCTTTACTTCCATCATGTGTTGGCTCTAGCGAGATGAACTGCCATGCATCTAGCTTCTTGTATCCAGACACTGGTCTCTATGTTCACTTGGCCAGTATGCTTTTCAAATTGAAAATGCTCAATGGAATGCCAAGTTACATGTCAGACATGAGACACTGAGTTAAATATAAACTACAGCAAAACAACTTTTTTTCTCTTGCTTTGAGGAAAAGGAAATCAATGAACTACATGTCTTCAGTTAATCATATCAGGCAAGATTAACATAAACCTAAGAATCTAAGTTTAAAAAACATAACCGTAGGAATCAATCATGGGTCCTACAAGTTGGACAGCAAAATTACCCATTTTCAAAATTTGTCATCTTCCTTAGATTTTAAGTAAATTCATACCCAAGTCAATTTGTTACCTATCCGAGTCAACTTGTACCCAGGTCAACTCATAAGCTATTTAAGTCAACTCGTACCCAACCACAAATCAGTACAGGACTGTAGGTGCAATTGTTCAGTATGGAACGAATATACTAGTGGCAAAAAAACATCAAGTGCACTGCTGAAACAACTCTCCAGACTTTATGGTGCAGTTTAACTGAGTTTGAGTGGATATTCCATGCAACATCACCCATTTACCTCGCCATTTTGTTTGAAGAACAGTATATATGTTTGTAAACAAACCTATTGTTGACCTATCTTGTTACATATATATCTCGCAAATTGTACACCAGGTCTATTCAATAAAATGTATATGGTTATGATGTAGAGATTTTGTTATTCATATCCTGTCAACCTGGTTCTGAAAGTACTTTGATTTTCCCTACAAACAAAACTCTGGAGAGTGATTTTAGCAATGCACTTGTTTTATTGCCGCTAATATAGTCATTCCATACACTCAACAACTGTGTCTGAAGAGTCCTGTACTGATTTGTGGTTGGGTATGAGCTGACTCAGATAGGTTACGAGTCAACCAGGTATAAGCTGACCAGGGTACGAATTGATTTGACACCCTTCCTCACCTCCACCAGGAGGTACAGCCCTGAGGGGCTGACACCCAGTCTCTGGACTAGGTCCAAGACCTCCAGGAACCTTAACTGTATTTCTCATTTTTTCACAACGGAGAACAGACAACCAGCGACTGTTTATCTCCCCCTATCACTTTCAATTGCTGACACAGAAACAGTCCTATACTAATACAACACATATAACAGTCTAAAGATTCTTCCCAGAGAGAGATGCGGGACAGCCTAAGGAATGTTGCCTACCACTGTGGGGTTGCAGGTTTTCAACTTAAAGAAATTCACACAGCAGCTATTAATCAATTAACATGAGTGTACAACTTCAAGTCTACCAAAACCAATAGTTGTCAAACCACTATAGGTTTCTAAAGAGATATTACAGAAATTAATGCACAGAAAGTAAGACACTACATGGACTATATTTTGAGAAGTGTTAATTCTACTTGAAATTAAATCTGATACAGTACCTTCTTTGAAAAAGTAAAATATGTTCTTGAATATGAATCCCTGTAAAAGAAAAACCAAAATGATCACTAAAGCTACAAATAAAGAATATTTAAATGAATAAATCACAAAGCACATGTCCTAATTTACATAATGTTCATTACTACATTTTTTTTTTTAAAGGAATGTCCCCTTTTGGGACTACAGAGAGAGAATGAGTGATGAAAGATTAATAAAAGAGGTGTGGAAGGCAGAGGTGGGATGAGTGAACTTGAGGGGACGACTGAGGATGAGATGGATAGTGTGAAGGGGGCACTGAGCAAAAGGGGAATATCTGTTCAGCAAGGAAGTAGGAAGGCAGGAGATAGGGATGAGTGGAGAATGATTGTGTATGGATGATACTGTTATGCAAGGATGGGGGATAGGGGAGGTGCGAATGTGTAAGTGATATTTTGATGCAGCCCGAAGGAATTTCTCCCTGTCTTATCCTTTTCTATGTGAGGGGACAGAGAGAGAGGTCGCTGATTAAGTATGACAGCCTTGCTGTGGATGTACTGTGTCCTGTTGCATTATGTTTGACCCAGGGCAGTTGGTGGATGCAGGGATGACCTGTCATCCATGAGGAGCTGAGATGGGAGGGGTGGAAAGGGTGGTGGAGGGGAGTGAAATGGGTGGGAATAGGTATGTGCCTCTGACTTAGCTACCTCCCTCATATGGGGGAAAAAAGCTCTTGGTATATAGATAGATATCTACCCTTTAATGCAAATACTGTATATTTCTTTCATAAAAAACATTTCTATTTATCTATACACCATGGGATTTCCTCCCCCCTTTAAAAGGGAGGAAGCCAAGTCAAATATACACCCACTCCACTCCCATCCATCACCATAAACGGTGAAATTACTACATTTGAAAGGAATTTAATTTTTAGCTTATTTATTTACCTTTAAGTTTAAATAGGTAAATTTTCAGAAGGGCACACCTTCATGATATAGTAATAGAAAATTAAATATATGTTTTGTAAATCACAATACATCAACGTAATCTACATTTTTCATGGCAGAAATCAATAACAGAAAAGGTTGCTAATAGCAATATAGTAATTAACTGAGCCACAACAACTGCTTGAGCCATCTTTGATTTGATGGGTGAGGAGGTTGAAGAAATTAAAATATGATAAATTCTTCAAACCTAACCTGTATTTAGTAATGCAGTACCTGTAATTCTAAAGTTCATCAGGGTCATCATTGCAGTCGAGGATGATGACAACAGATTTTGGCATCTGATCAGACTGTGGGGTTTAGAGGAGTTTCATAGGTTATAGTACTATTTTAAAAAATATGTAGCATGGTATGTCATTTGGAATGGGAGAACACTCAGTACACAATATCAATGCCATCATCAAACTGACATTGAAGAGACTGGATAGATGACAACACTGGCATCCTAATATGACATCTCTATTCAGTAGTGTATTTGCTTTTAGCAAGGTTTTTTTTTATTGATTTCTGTCAAGAAAAACATATATTATGTTGATGTGTTATAATTTACAAAATACACATTCAATTTCCTATTGCTATACCTAAAAAAAATTACTTAAAATAAATGTGAGTTATTTGGTGATGCAGAAGCTATTCTATATCTCCTTTTTGACAAAGAACTAGCAAAACTCTCCATATGCATATTCAGTGACATATCTAAGATACAAGGGTCTTGAAAATTAGGACAGTCTTCAAGATGGTAAAACACAATTTGTTGAAAAAACAAATCACCTCCATCCAAGCAGACATTTTATTTGCTAATATGAAGGTGATTCAAGTTTTGACAAATCGTGTTTTGACACCTCAAAAGCCATCCTAACTCTGTCAAATTTTGAGACCCTAGTGTAAGTAAAATAAAAAATCTAGATTTAATATGTCTGATTTTATCTGAATTAAAATAACAATAATAATAATTATACATTATATACATATATATATACCAAATGGCTTTTCTCTTTTACAAGGGAGGTAGCCTAAGTCAGACATAAATCCACTCCCACCCATTTCACTCCCATTCACCACCCCTCCCTTCCTCTTTTCTTAGCTCCTCCTGAATGACTGGTCATCCCTGCATCTTGCCCACTGCCCTGGGTCAGAAGCAATACAGCAAGACACAGCACATCCACAGCAAAGCCGTTTCATTTAATCAACAACCCACCTTCTCTGTCCCTTCATGCAGAAAAAGAAATCCCTTTGGGCTGCCTCAAAATATCATTCACACATACTCCTTTACCACCCCATCCCCCACCCACTCCTGTCCATGCATTACAGCATCATCCATACACAACCATTCTCCAATTACCCTTATCTTCTGTCTTTTCCCTTCCATCCATCTCATCCTTGGTCGCCCCCTCATGATAATAATACACATATATATGTATACCAAAGGCTCTTTCCCCCTCACAAGGGAGGTAGCCAAAATACAAAGGCATAAAATCCACTCCCACCCATTCCATCCCCACATACTCCACTCCCACCCATTCCATCCCCACATACTCCACTCCCACCCATTCCATCCCCACATACTTCACTCCCTCTCTCTTATCTTGGTTCCTCCTGGATGATGGGTCATCCCTGCATTTCGCCCACTGCCCTAGGTCAGAAGCAGTGTTGCAAGACACAGCATATCCACAGCAAGGCCTCTTCACATTTAGCAACTCCCTAAAATACTCTGCTTATCTTCCTCTTTTTGCCTTCTCTTCCATTATCATCTCTCCATCTGCACCTTCTACCTTTTCTTCTCTACTTGATTTGTCTCCTCTTAATTTCTTTCCAAAACATCTTTTTATTACTTTCAATTTTTTCTGTCATACTCTTACCCCATTTCACATCTGCTCTTCTCTTTGCCTCCTTTATCTTATGTTTTACTTCTCTTTTCTTTGTACCTCTCATATGATTCTCTCATCCTATTTTGTAACCAATCTGTGAATGCTTGCTTCTCCTCTTCTACAGCCTTCTTTGCTTCCTCATCCCACCACCGCTACCCTTCCTTCTATTTCCTCCCATCCTCCTTGTTCCACACACCATCTTTGCACACCTTGCGACTCTCTCCTTGAACCATCCACACTCCTCCAGTTCTAGTTCTGTTCTATCCTTCACTCCCTCCCACTCCTATCTCAGCTTCTTCTTCTACTCCTCCTTTTCTTTCTCATTTAAACAGTTTACTTTAACCACCTTCCTACATTCTGTCCTTTTCCTCTTTCTCCATGTATTTTCTGCTCTTAGCTTACCTTCCACCAAAAAATTATCTTCCTAAACACTGTATTTGCTATCATCAACTCTCTAGACACATCTTCACCGTCAAGTCTCCACTATAATTTTTTCCTGGAACTTCACACTTCCCAACCACTCTGTCTATTGGTTCATTGCATACCCTAGCATTAAGGTCTCCCAATACCACTACATTGACATTTCTCCCTAAACCCTCTATGCATTCATTTAAATCTATCCAAAATGTCTCCCTTTCCTCTACACTCTTCTCACTATCAGGCCCATATGCACTTATAAAGACCCACATCTCCCCAGTTTCACCTTCATCCACATTATCCTTCAAGAAACCTCCTTCCACTCCACTACACTCTTACCTATCTCTTTACTTACTAGTATAGCCACCCCTTCTCTCCCTCCTCTCTCTACTCCTGAGACCCTCCCAACTACACTCTCAAACTCAAACTCGCCCCTCCATTTCACTCAATGTCAACACATCCATGTTTCTTCTCACAGATACTGCCTACGTCTTCCCTTTTACTCTCATCTGTACCACAACCACACACATTAAAAGACCAACCTTAGGGTTCTGGTTGGAAAAACTCCTCTGAGACCCTCTTATGCCTTTGCTTTTTTTTTTTAGGAATGTCACCTTTGAGGCTACAGTTTGAATGATGCCTAGTCCTATCCCCAACCCGTTTTTGTCACCTTTTATGACTCAAGTGGAAATACTTGGTGGCAGTATTATTTTCCCCCACCACAGGGTTCAGCAAAGTGAGAAATGAATATTCATAGTAATAGTAGAGGACAGTAATAAGAGTGGGGTGACAGCATAACAGAGGGACAGTCGCAGTAAAATAAAGTGTCATTTCTTATGAATAGAGATTTCCAGACAAAATGATGTGTAGCTCTGGTCCATAGGGGTGCCCCATACAGACCCTAAAGTATCAGCTGCATGCTACTGAGTAGCTTTCAACCCCACAATAACATGCAGCCAATATCCCAGATGGGTTAATAATAATAATAATAATAATTGCTGCCTCAAGTTTCACAGACCAGAAACTTGTAGTCCTACAGTGGCTGGCAACAGTCTTTGAGCCCTCTAACAGCAATGTTAGAAAACTTGCATGTTACATTACTATAGAACATAACTGTCAATGACTATTAATTTGATGTCACCTCTCCTTATGGAGAAAAAAAAAAAAAAAGGAAATAGTGTTGAAGCTGAATGAGAGTGGTTTTGGAACTGATCCCGAGACCAAGCATCAGTCCCTTGGTGTACTTGCCGACCAGCTTGGCCCATCGTCAACTTGGCCCTTTAGATGCTCGAGATGCCATCTTTGTTTTGACAGATGCAGAGATCGATGAAATTAAAGTATGATAAATTTATCTACTCTAACCTAACCTAACTTAATAGTCATGGCCACGGCCCCGACATGGGTAAGTGCCGCATAGGGGAGAATCGAAAAGTGCGGCCTTGGGGCGAGTCAAAAACTGCCGCCCCCTCACACACCACCACTACCACATCTAACGCTCACTAGCACGATTCACATGTAACATTCATCCACAAAACAACGTTTATACACACGTCATTCATACACACAACTCATGATAAATAAGTCATGCATTAAAAGTACATTAGGGGGAATTTGATTTACCTTCTTTTCACCAAAAGTGCCCATCCCCCCAAAAATGTGCCACCCCAGGGCATTGCCCCCCCCTGCCCCTTCCCTTGTCGGGGCCCTGGTCATGGCAGGCCAAGGTGACAGGTCAACTTGGTCAAGTAAATGGACCAAGTTGGTGATGAGTCGAGTTGACCCCACACAATTGGGGTTCACCTCCTGATGAAGGTGATGGTGTTAACATTATAAAACATACGCTCAAGATTAGTGGCTGGAAGATCATTCTCTCTGACAGCCACTTTGCTGTGTACGACCACCACCTTTGGGTACCTGTTGTAGGTCCCCTGGGCCTGGAGCTTATATTATAATATAGTTATCTCAAGTTTATCAATTAGGTGTGTCACATATCTAAACATGGATACAGTTTCATCTTTAATTGTAGGTATTATTTTCTGTTGATGTGCTCCTATATGCTCGAGTAGTTAAGTTAATACTTAATGATCATTTTAGTTTCTGAAGTTTTAGTTTGTCCTACAATCCAACAGAAAAAAAGGCACTGGTACAGACTACACTCTACAGTGACAGGCAAAAATGAATATAAATATCCTTATTGCCTTCATGAAAACGATATACAACATAGCATATCATGCCTATATTTGTGTCATATCACATAGGAAATAAGAGTAACATCCTGAACAACTGATGTATATCTTCAAATAATCATTTTGATCCCACACAACCTTGACTATCATCAGTTTATATACAACATGTCTTTGCTTTTTATTTATCAGTAGGATGAGTTCTTTAAAATTATTGATGAGTGCCTGTTCAATATTTACCTGAGCTTTTCCTTCTTTGTGTTTCTCACCATACGCCAAGACTAATTTACGTGGCACTTGCACCCAATGGCTGCCATTTGCCACAACAATGTCTGAATAGCTGCACAAGAATGTGATTACACAACTCAATAAATTTTCAGTTAATACAATACTTGAAATGCTAAAACTTAATGATAAAAATAAAATACGAGAAAAGTATAAACTATGGTAATAAAATTAGACCTTACGAGTTGACATAACAATATCAAATATGTTCCACTGTGTTCGGAATGAAAAACTCGAAAAGAAACCCAATGACGATTCTATTTAACCATACGGTGATTTAAAAACTGTTCGCTATAGTTACAGATGTATAGTTTACTAGTTTGTCTGCTGAATGGAATCGCTTAATGGTAACCAGAGTGAAACTTATAAATCGACTATGGAAACCAGAGGGTTCATCTCGAACCCATTCAGTCTACGCGGGTTCCTCTGCGTTAGCTTATATACTCTAATTGCAGCTGGATAATTCTATTCAATCAATCAATCCTTTACCATTCCATGACTATAACGGATGCGCCAACTTCGGCTACGTCAGTCCTGCAAACATCTATTTTTTTTTCTCAGCCTACTGTCTAGACTCCCTCTACCACGCTTTCAATCTCACTGCGTCCATTCAGTAACATATTTACTGTGTTGTCCATCATTCTTTCGCGCTATCTCCTGTTCAATTCCATTTATCTTTTACCGCCTCCACAATATCTTTCACTCCAGTTTGCTCTCTCATCCCACTTCCCCTCTACCTGTCTTTTAGCTTTATTCCCACCATTGATCTCTTCATTCTCCCGCATCCACTCCTTAGTTTTGTCTCCATCGCCTTCTCCAGTTTCCAAGTCTCATGTCCATACATTATAGCTGGATCTATACATTGATTGAATGGAGATTTTACGTTTCAGACATAAAGGTAGATCCTATCATGATGCTCTTATACTTATCAATCACTGATTAGCCAATTGTGATACGCCTTTTTATTTCATTCTCATAATCTTTAGTCAATTTTAACATATGGCCTAAATAATGGTACTCCACAACTTCTTCAACACTTTCACCGTCGCTTTTAATCTCTCTACTTTGAACTTTTGAGTGGAACATTACTTTAGTTTTACTCTTATTCATATTCAAACCTATTTTGAGACTCTTCTTGATCATATCTTACCAGTTTTCTGTTGTTTCTGAAATAAGAGAAATGTCAGCTGTAAATTTAAAGTAAAGTATTCACCATCAATTTTCATAAATTTCCCTTCTCAACTCAACTTTCTGAAAAATAATCTAGGCTACACTCCTTCCTTAATCCTTGTTTGTTCTGTATCTTTATGTAATAGAAATACAGCAGTACCCTTCGAATATGTGCTCCCTTACAATGTGTTCCTTGTCAACATGTGGATGTGCTGTGTCTTGCTGCATTGCTTCTGACCCGGGGCGATGGCCGAGATGAAGGGATGAACCGTCATCCAGGAGGAGTCAAGATGAGAGGGAGGGAGGGAGGGAGGAGTGGTGAATGGGAGTGGAATAGGTTGGGATGAAACGGGTGGGAGTGGAATTATGTCTTCAGACATTGGCTACCTTCTTAGCAAGGGGGAAAGAGCTCTTGTTGTATATGCATGTATGTACCGATTCAGGGACACTTCGTAATCTTCAAAAGCTAACCAGGTAAGGTTTATTGCATTTTGCCTGAAAACCGGAATTCCTCCTCTCGAGGACCCCCACCCCTGGCTAAGAACTGCGTCCTGGAGATAAAGCCCCACGCAGTTACTGAGTTCTTATCACAAGAGGAAAAGTGTTGACGGATCCTGTTGCATATCCTTGCTCTGAGTCACCCCGCTTGCACTCGTTTACGCCCCCCTGGCACTGCTTCACACACACACACACACACACACACACACACACACACACACACACACACACACACACACACACACACACACACACACACACACACACACACACACACACACACACACACACACACACACACACACACACACACACACACACACACACACACACACACACACACACACACACACACACACACACACAACACACACACACACACACACACACACACACACACACACACACACACTTCAACGAATGGACGGCTTAGAAGACGTTCTGAAGAAAAGTGAAGTCTGTGGATCCCAACGCAAAGAGAAGTGCCTAGTGTTTTTGCAGGGTGGGGGGGAAATTGCTCGTGGAGTAGTGGGAACGTAGGGAAAGAGGAAAAGGGGAGGGATTACTGAGGGAAATGGAAGGAAATGAGGAGGGAGTAGACTTTGACCAGCCAGACAAGCGGAAGGTAAACAAAAGACTTAGCGAGGATCAAATGTCTAATAAAAATGTAAAGATTAGAAGTATAGAGAGGAGCAATACAGAAGAAAGTGACGAGAATATGTTCCAGGGATTTAAAGAGGGTGGGGGGGACACAACCCCCCCCCCCCCGACTGATAAGACTAGAGGAGAGAGTTGATAAGGTGATCGAGGACTTGGAGCGTAAGTTAGGTAACGTAGACTCCATTTTTCAAAGAATTGAAAGGTTGGAACAACTAGAGAAGGCTAACAGAAACTTAACTGAAGAAATAGAGGACCTAAAAAGACAGTTAGGAAATGTAAAGGAGGAGAATGAGAAATTGAAGAAGAATAGTAATGAAAACAGAGAGAAACTAGCTACAGAAGCTAAAAATTGGAGAATAACTCAAGAAGGGAATAAGGTTTCATTCACTGACATAGTCAAACAGCAATTGAAAGAACATAATGAAGACTCAGTTATTAAAGTGATGAGACAGAAGGAGAATATAGTAAGAGAATTAGCTGACAAAAAGAAATGTATAATTATATTAGGAATGGAAGAGAAACATAACCCAGATAGAACTGCAAGAATCAAGGAGGAAAATGAAAGAGTAAGCAGTTTATTAAAATTAGTCCAGGAAGATGAACCAGAAATTATAAAGGAAATTGAGGAAAAATTCAGACTCGGAAAATATAGTACAGATAAGACCAGACCAATTAAGATTAAATTCAGGTCACAAACAACAGCAGAGAAAATTCTATCCAAGACAGGGAAACTAGCAACAAATGATCAATATAAAAAGGTATGGATAAAAAGAGAAATGAATAAGGAGGAAAGAGAGGCAGAAAAGCAGAAAAGAATTGAAGCTAAGGCAAAAAACGAGGAAAGAACGGAGTCAGAGAAAGAGAGATTCTATTGGAGAGTAGTGAACATGAAAATAAAGCAGTTCGACATACTAAAGAAAAACATAAGGGAAACAGAGAATACAATGGAAGTGGCAGAAAACTAAGAGTGTCTTACACAAATATAGATGGATTGATAACAGGATTGAATGAACTGAATGATTATTTGAAAGAAAAAGAACCGGACATAATGGGAATTGTAGAAACAAAATTAAAAGGCCCACTACCACCCAACAGTGTAGGACATGATACATACAATTATTGGATTAGAAACAGAGAGAAAAAACAAGGGGGTGGAGTTATGTTCCTGACTAAGAAGGATATAAACGTGAAAGGTGTCATATATGGAAAGAATACAGTAGAGATGATTATGATAGAAGTGGAAGACCGAGATAAGAAGAGCAGAAAATTTGTGATCAATTATGTGCCTCCGAAAACAGCCTCATGGGAGGAGAGTGAACATAAAAGTATGTTAGAGGACACAAAGATAGCATTAACTAAAATATTGGAAGACGGAGGAAGAATAGTTATGATGGGAGACTTTAATTGCAAAGAAATCTGCTGGGAAGAAATGACAGTAAAGAGTGGTGATGACTCATGGGGAAATGCTCTACTTGAGATGATTACTGACCATTCAATGACACAATGGATACAGGAGAACACCAGGTATAGAAATGAAGAAGAACCATCGAGACTAGACTTAATAATTACATCTGAACCTAGAATAGTGGACAAGATTGAATATAAAACACCAATAGGTAAAAGTTACCACATATTGATTGAACTGGAACTTAATGAAGAAAAATATATGAAAAGAAATGAACAATATAGAAAAGGAAGAATGATGTATGAAAAAACAAACTTTGATAAAATAAGAGAATTCTTCCAACAAGAAAACTGGGAAGAAATATACAAAGAAGAAACAACAGTGGAAGAGAAATGGAATATTTTGACAAAAATTTACAAAAAAGGAGTGGAAAAGTATGTCCCAAGACAAAAACAAGAAAAAGAATATGTAAAATGCTGGTACAACAAAAGTTGTAGGGAGTTAAAGGACAAAAGAGACAAAGCCTGGAACAGATGGAAAAAAGACAGAAGACCTGAAAAATGGAAAATATATACTGGTTATAGAAATGAATATGTACAAAAGTGCAGAGAGGAAAAAAGAAAATATGAAAAAGATGTTATAGAAAAGTGTAAAGATCAACCAAAACTATTCTACAGATTTGTAAACAATAAACTGAAAAACAAACAAGACTTAGAGAAATTAAGACAAGGAGGAGTTGAATACACTGAGGAAATGGAAATGGCAGAAATTATGAACAAACATTTTAAATCAGTGTTTACAAGGGAAAATATACAACCTGAAGAGATTGAGTGGAAGGAAAAAGTCCCCCCTATGGAAGAAATAGAAGTAACAAAGAATGAAATATTGACACACTTGGGTAATTTTGATGTCAGAAAATCGCATGGGCCAGATGAAATAGCAAACTGGATTCTGAAAGAATGCAGGAATGAACTGGCAGACAAAATACATAGCATAATAAGCAGTTCCTTAAAAGAAGGAAAAGTTCCAGAAGATTGGAAAAAAGCAAATATAGTACCTATATATAAAGGAGGAAATAAAGAAGAACCTACCAACTATAGACCAGTCTCTCTAACAAGTACAATAGCAAAAATATGTGAAAGAATTATCAAAAGTAGATGGGTAAAATACTTGGAAAAAAACAACGTACTAAATCCAAGGCAATTTGGATTCAGACAAGGACGATCATGCGTCACCAATTTAATATGTTTCTATTCAAGGCTAATAGATATAATACAAGAAAGAGATGGATGGGCTGATTGTGCATTTCTAGACCTAAAAAAAGCTTTTGACAAAGTACCACATAAGAAGTTGCTTAAGAAATTAGAATATGAAGGAGGAATACAAGGTAAATTGCTAAATTGGATGGAAGACTTTTTGCAAGAAAGAAAAATGAGAGTAGTGATAAGAGATCATCACTCAAAATGGAATGAAGTAATAAGCGGTGTCCCGCAGGGAACAGTTCTGGCCCCAATAATGTTTGCTATATATATTAATGATATGGATGAAGGAATTGAAAGCTATATGAGCTTCTTTGCAGATGATGCAAAATTACTGAAAAGAGTGAAAACTGAAGAAGATTGTGAATCACTACAGAGAGATCTAAATAAAGTACAAGAATGGAGTAGGAAGTGGGAGATGGAGTTCAATACAAAAAAGTGTAGTATAATGGAATTTGGAAAAAGCAAAAACAGAATAACAGGATCATACAATTTGGGAAAAGAAGGAATAAAAAAAGTAGAAAATGAGAAGGACCTGGGAGTCATTGTTATGAATAATATGTCACCTGAGAAACATATAAATAAGATTTTTGGAGAAACTTATAATTTAATAAGAACAATCAAAGTGGCATTTACATACCTGGATGAAGAAATGGTGAGGAAAATCCTAATCACCCTGATAAGACCAAGATTGGAATATGCAGCAACGATATGGTCACCAAGTACAAAAAAATGTATAAAAAAACTTGAAAGAATACAAAGAGCAATTACAAAACTGGCACCAACACTCTCAAAACTATCATATGAAGAGAGACTACAAAAACTTAAACTACAGACACTAGAGCAAAGAAGAGAGAGAGGAGATTTGATAGCTATTTACAGAATCATGAAAGGCATAGAAATTACTGATAGAGAGAATCTGATAAAATGGGATGACAGAAATACAAGAGGACACGGAAAGAAAATAAAAAAAGACAGCTATAGAAGAGATTTTAAAAAGAACAGCTTTCCTCACAGAGCAATAGACAGTTGGAACAAGTTAGATGAGAAAGTGGTGTGTGCAAAAACAATACATGAATTTAAAAATAGTTTAGATAAAATGAGATATGAAGACGGGACCCCACGAGCATAGCTCCCCTTCCCGTAAAATACAACTAGGTAAATACAACTAGGTAAATACACACACACACACACACACACACACACACACACACACACACACTTCAACGAATGGACGGCTTAGAAGACGTTCTGAAGAAAAGTGAAGTCTGTGGATCCCAACGCAAAGAGAAGTGCCTAGTGTTTTTGCAGGGTGGGGGGGAAATTGCTCGTGGAGTAGTGGGAACGTAGGGAAAGAGGAAAAGGGGAGGGATTACTGAGGGAAATGGAAGGAAATGAGGAGGGAGTAGACTTTGACCAGCCAGACAAGCGGAAGGTAAACAAAAGACTTAGCGAGGATCAAATGTCTAATAAAAATGTAAAGATTAGAAGTATAGAGAGGAGCAATACAGAAGAAAGTGACGAGAATATGTTCCAGGGATTTAAAGAGGGTGGGGGGGACACAACCCCCCCCCCCCGACTGATAAGACTAGAGGAGAGAGTTGATAAGGTGATCGAGGACTTGGAGCGTAAGTTAGGTAACGTAGACTCCATTTTTCAAAGAATTGAAAGGTTGGAACAACTAGAGAAGGCTAACAGAAACTTAACTGAAGAAATAGAGGACCTAAAAAGACAGTTAGGAAATGTAAAGGAGGAGAATGAGAAATTGAAGAAGAATAGTAATGAAAACAGAGAGAAACTAGCTACAGAAGCTAAAAATTGGAGAATAACTCAAGAAGGGAATAAGGTTTCATTCACTGACATAGTCAAACAGCAATTGAAAGAACATAATGAAGACTCAGTTATTAAAGTGATGAGACAGAAGGAGAATATAGTAAGAGAATTAGCTGACAAAAAGAAATGTATAATTATATTAGGAATGGAAGAGAAACATAACCCAGATAGAACTGCAAGAATCAAGGAGGAAAATGAAAGAGTAAGCAGTTTATTAAAATTAGTCCAGGAAGATGAACCAGAAATTATAAAGGAAATTGAGGAAAAATTCAGACTCGGAAAATATAGTACAGATAAGACCAGACCAATTAAGATTAAATTCAGGTCACAAACAACAGCAGAGAAAATTCTATCCAAGACAGGGAAACTAGCAACAAATGATCAATATAAAAAGGTATGGATAAAAAGAGAAATGAATAAGGAGGAAAGAGAGGCAGAAAAGCAGAAAAGAATTGAAGCTAAGGCAAAAAACGAGGAAAGAACGGAGTCAGAGAAAGAGAGATTCTATTGGAGAGTAGTGAACATGAAAATAAAGCAGTTCGACATACTAAAGAAAAACATAAGGGAAACAGAGAATACAATGGAAGTGGCAGAAAACTAAGAGTGTCTTACACAAATATAGATGGATTGATAACAGGATTGAATGAACTGAATGATTATTTGAAAGAAAAAGAACCGGACATAATGGGAATTGTAGAAACAAAATTAAAAGGCACACTACCACCCAACAGTGTAGGACATGATACATACAATTATTGGATTAGAAACAGAGAGAAAAAACAAGGGGGTGGAGTTATGTTCCTGACTAAGAAGGATATAAACGTGAAAGGTGTCATATATGGAAAGAATACAGTAGAGATGATTATGATAGAAGTGGAAGACCGAGATAAGAAGAGCAGAAAATTTGTGATCAATTATGTGCCTCCGAAAACAGCCTCATGGGAGGAGAGTGAACATAAAAGTATGTTAGAGGACACAAAGATAGCATTAACTAAAATAATGGAAGACGGAGGAAGAATAGTTATGATGGGCGACTTTAATTGCAAAGAAATCTGCTGGGAAGAAATGACAGTAAAGAGTGGTGATGACTCATGGGGAAATGCTCTACTTGAGATGATTACTGACCATTCAATGACACAATGGATACAAGAGAACACTAGGTATAGAAATGAAGAAGAACCATCGAGGCTAGACTTAATAATTACATCTGAACCTAGAATAGTGGACAAGATTAAATATAAAACACCAATAGGTAAAAGTGACCACATATTGATTGAACTGGAACTTAATGAAGAAAAATATATGAAAAGAAATGAACAATACAGAAAAGGAAGAATGATGTATGAAAAAACAAACTTTGATAAAATAAGAGAATTCTTCCAACAAGAAAACTGGGAAGAAATATACAAAGAAGAAACAACAGTGGAAGAGAAATGGAATATTTTGACAAAAATTTACAAAAAAGGAGTGGAAAAGTATGTCCCAAGACAAAAACAAGAAAAAGAATATGTAAAATGCTGGTACAACAAAAGTTGTAGGGAGTTAAAGGACAAAAGAGACAAAGCCTGGAACAGATGGAAAAAAGACAGAAGACCTGAAAAATGGAAAATATATACTGGTTATAGAAATGAATATGTACAAAAGTGCAGAGAGGAAAAAAGAAAATATGAAAAAGATGTTATAGAAAAGTGTAAAGATCAACCAAAACTATTCTACAGATTTGTAAACAATAAACTGAAAAACAAACAAGACTTAGAGAAATTAAGACAAGGAGGAGTTGAATACACTGAGGAAATGGAAATGGCAGAAATTATGAACAAACATTTTAAATCAGTGTTTACAAGGGAAAATATACAACCTGAAGAGATTGAGTGGAAGGAAAAAGTTCCCCCTATGGAAGAAATAGAAGTAACAAAGAATGAAATATTGACACACTTGGGTAATTTTGATGTCAGAAAATCGCATGGGCCAGATGAAATAGCAAACTGGATTCTGAAAGAATGCAGGAATGAACTGGCAGACAAAATACATAGCATAATAAGCAGTTCCTTAAAAGAAGGAAAAGTTCCAGAAGATTGGAAAAAAGCAAATATAGTACCTATATATAAAGGAGGAAATAAAGAAGAACCTACCAACTATAGACCAGTCTCTCTAACAAGTACAATAGCAAAAATATGTGAAAGAATTATCAAAAGTAGATGGGTAAAATACTTGGAAAAAAACAACGTACTAAATCCAAGGCAATTTGGATTCAGACAAGGACGATCATGCGTCACCAATTTAATATGTTTCTATTCAAGGCTAATAGATATAATACAAGAAAGAGATGGATGGGCTGATTGTGCATTTCTAGACCTAAAAAAAGCTTTTGACAAAGTACCACATAAGAAGTTGCTTAAGAAATTAGAATATGAAGGAGGAATACAAGGTAAATTGCTAAATTGGATGGAAGACTTTTTGCAAGAAAGAAAAATGAGAGTAGTGATAAGAGATCATCACTCAAAATGGAATGAAGTAATAAGCGGTGTCCCGCAGGGAACAGTTCTGGCCCCAATAATGTTTGCTATATATATTAATGATATGGATGAAGGAATTGAAAGCTATATGAGCTTCTTTGCAGATGATGCAAAATTACTGAAAAGAGTGAAAACTGAAGAAGATTGTGAATCACTACAGAGAGATCTAAATAAAGTACAAGAATGGAGTAGGAAGTGGGAGATGGAGTTCAATACAAAAAAGTGTAGTATAATGGAATTTGGAAAAAGCAAAAACAGAATAACAGGATCATACAATTTGGGAAAAGAAGGAATAAAAAAAGTAGAAAATGAGAAGGACCTGGGAGTCATTGTTATGAATAATATGTCACCTGAGAAACATATAAATAAGATTTTTGGAGAAACTTATAATTTAATAAGAACAATCAAAGTGGCATTTACATACCTGGATGAAGAAATGGTGAGGAAAATCCTAATCACCCTGATAAGACCAAGATTGGAATATGCAGCAACGATATGGTCACCAAGTACAAAAAAATGTATAAAAAAACTTGAAAGAATACAAAGAGCAATTACAAAACTGGCACCAACACTCTCAAAACTATCATATGAAGAGAGACTACAAAAACTTAAACTACAGACACTAGAGCAAAGAAGAGAGAGAGGAGATTTGATAGCTATTTACAGAATCATGAAAGGCATAGAAATTACTGATAGAGAGAATCTGATAAAATGGGATGACAGAAATACAAGAGGACACGGAAAGAAAATAAAAAAAGACAGCTATAGAAGAGATTTTAAAAAGAACAGCTTTCCTCACAGAGCAATAGACAGTTGGAACAAGTTAGATGAGAAAGTGGTGTGTGCAAAAACAATACATGAATTTAAAAATAGTTTAGATAAAATGAGATATGAAGACGGGACCCCACGAGCATAGCTCCCCTTCCCGTAAAATACAACTAGGTACAACTAGGTAAATACACACTACGCTTCGAGTCGTTACTCCAACTCTCGTGGGCGGGGAGTTGGGTGTGTGTGTGCGTGTAAGGTCATAGCATTACAAAGGATTACAAAGGCGGAGCATGCCGACAGGAGACCTTTTGGTCCATATCTAGGTCGGATGCGAAAAAATAATAATAATAATAATAAAATTATAAATAAAAACTATAATAATGTAAATAACAAATAAAATACATAAATAAATGCATAGGTATAGTTAAATAATAAACAAACAGGTAAATAGTAAATAATAATAAATTGACATATAACTAATAATAAATGAAAATCAAAACAGACAAATGATAACAAAACAAAAACAAATAATATAGAATAAATTATAATCATTACAGCATCTTACTTAGGTATTTATCTAAATGATTCTTAAAGCTTCGAACTGAACAACATTGCACTACCTGTGCAGGAAGTTTATTCCATTCATTAACTACACGGTTGGCAAAGTTGTTTCTATCCACTTCCAAATTAAATCTATTTCCGGACAGTTTGAGACCATTGTTTCTTGTCTGATTCTCTTTCAGTGTGAAAATTTGGTCACTTTTAATGCTGTCAATTCCCTTTAGAAGTTTAAATACCTGTATCAAGTCACCTTAGAGTCTACGCTTTTTTAGGAAAAACAGATTCCTATGTTTTAGTCGATTTTCGTATGATTTATTTTTGATATTTGGAATCAGTTTTGTGGCTTGCCGTTATACTTTTTCCAATCTGTCAATGTCTTTAATGTGATTCGATGACCATACGGAAACAGAATATTTCAAATGTTGACGAACTAATGATTTGTACATCATGTTCATTACAGATGGATTTTTAAAATCAAAAGATCGCGCAATCAGTTCCAAAATCATATTTGCTTTCTCAGAGGCGGAAATACACTGCTTAGATGATCTGAGATCATTACTGATAATTACGCCGAGATCCTTTTCACTATCCACATTTATTAACGAATTTACAAATAACATGTAATCGTATTTATTGTTATTTTTACTTATGTGCATTACCTTGCATTTACTTGTGTTAAATTTCATTAGCCACTTTTCAGACCATTGCTGTAATTGATCTAAATCTTCTTGAATAGATCGGTCACTCTGAACTCTCTTCCGGGAGGGAAATAGCTGTCGATCACGAGTCCAACACGTGATCCAAAAGACCAAGGTGAATCTCACACACACACACACACACACACACACACACACACACACACACACACACACACACACACACACACACACACACACACACACACACACACACACTCGTGGCGCAGTGGATAGAGTTCTCGCCTGCCACTACGGCGGTCTGGGTTCAAATCTCGCCCATGGCTGAAATAATTTCAGTATCGCTGTGCTGCGGGTTGTTACTCCAACTCTCGTGGGCGGGAAGTTTGGGGTGTCCGTGTAAGGTCACCCTTAGATCGGTCATACGAGCTCTGAGCTCTCATCCGGGAGGTTAATAAATGTCGATCATGAGTCCAACACGTGATCCGAGACCATGGTGACACACGCACACACACGCATGCACACACCTGGCACACACATCTGGCACACATCTCCTTCCTTTGACACTGACACACATTGTTCTGGTTAAGGTCAGGTGCGTGGTTTCGTATTCCTTATCCAAGGAGTTACATACCTTGTGATTGGTTCAGTTGATTGGGTTTTAAGATTTTCCCCAGGTTACCCCAAAACGCACAAAAACGCCAAAGAGACCAGACAGAAGCTGAAGGAATGAGATAAAAAAGTTTGCAGGATTTTTATTTATCTAAGACCTTACACTCTTTGCTAATTAATTGACATGGTTTACAGTAATGGGAACTAAGTATACGCTAAGACTGTATATCTTGGATTTATGCTGGGAAATCATAGAAGTATTTCCATTACTACAGGGCTTGAGTGTACAAAATAATGGAATAGATAAAACTAATAAATAAACTAATAGATATATAGATTGATAAATAAACAAACAAATTAAATTAATAAAACAAGTAAACGAGTAACGAAATAGATTAACAAATTAGTTAATTGATAGACAAATAGACGAACAAATAAATAATCAAACAAATGAATAATAAATAAACAAATAAATAAGTAAATGGATACATAAATAAATAAATAAACGAATTAATAGAAAGTGAGAAGTAGATCTCGCCCCACTCCTGTCTACTTCCCCAATTTCCATAAGTGCTGTAGAGAAGTTTGCTGAAATGACATAGCAGAAATTGGAATAACCCATGTTTACACTCACCCCCTAGACTGAGTTTGCGTAGCATCTGCTGGTTTGATACAAAGTGACTCCAGCGATACCCAATGACTCGACGAAGGCACTTGGTACCAAAGACGTCGAGGCGCCCCTTCAAGTAAGCATTCACTGTTCATGTCTCAATCGTACAACAAGACAGGAAGCACGAACAAATGAAGATTTATATCTTATTCTTCCTGCATAAATACCAACGACACTCTGTCTTCTAATTGTCGAATCCATAACATCACGGGCAATGCCAATCCTTCGAAATACTTTCTCACATAACCTACCATTGTTATGCACTGCATTTCCAAGGTATGTGAGGTTTTTCAAAACCTTACTGTCCTCACCACGTGCATGGACAGAGTGAACTGCATCATCTAGTAAACTCACGAGTGCCTGGACCTTAGTCTTGGTTCAGGAGACCTGGGGCCGAATTTATAAGAAAATCCTAACCCCTAAGTCTAGACATAAATCATCAAAATGGCGGAGATTTTACCTAAATCCCTCTAACGGCGACCTAAATGCTTATGTCTAGAATTTGCGCTTTGTCGATGTCTAGACATAATCGTCTAGGTCGCCGACATAGGGATTTAGGTAGAATATCCGCCATTTTGAAGATTTATGTCTAGACTTAGGGGTTAGGATCTTTTATAAATTCGGCCCTTGGAGTCCCAGCAATGTCACATTCCAGCATGAGGAGAATTGTTAGCATAGTAGGAATCTTACTTGAAAAATGAATGATTGAATCAGTTGAGCTAGAATAAGATATTAAGCAAGGTTAGGTTAAGTTAGGTTTGGTCACAAAATGATTATTATTGTTTTTGCAAAAAAGGCTGAATATTTTCATCTACACGGTTTGCTGAGCAACCTGTGATTGGTCACACTTATCTAATAGTAATGTACCTCCCTGCGTTGGCCTTGCGCCAGACGGCAAACTATCATGAATACAACTGAAAGTGCCAGGAAGAGTGTAGGTGATTTTGTATGAATGGTTAAGATTCTGAAACAGTGCCAGAGGTCGCGGGCGAAGTTTCTTGCAGGGCCATGAGTTGGTGCAGCTGACTTCACTTCTAAATGCTACACTGACCGACATCTTCATATAGCAAATGTTCGGCGTACAGAAATTCTATTGCACTAACTTCACGAAAGACGCCGGGCAGTGTAGTACTTAGAAGTGATTACGCTAGTTTGATTTTTTTTCTGTGGTTTGCAGGGCTGGTACCTCTTCGGACCCCAACCTTGCAGGACCGTGGTCCGGAACTGTTCATAGATCATGAACGCAGGAGAGAGACGGTGAGTCCACGGAGGAAACTAATGTATCACACAGTGTTGTCATCAAGTCACCTCATGTCCGAGGTGAACAGCGGTCGGGGGTCAATACTCAGAGTGGATGACCCTCCTAACCCCTACGTTGTGGCCAGGATTCGAACTGATGCCGAATCCCCGCGCGGTCATAAGACACACGCTCTACCAACCGAGCCACGGCACGGGGTCGGGGAAGAGATTTGCTGGGAAAGAATTTTATTTTATATGTTGCGCGGCAGCATCTATGAATAAGAAGAGGAGCAGCTGGAGGTCGCTATAAAGGAGTCCCATTGTCATAATGCAGCAAAATGGCATGACGTCACCGCCTACAGCTATTCTGAAGCCGAAGGGAGTAGGACAACAACAAAGCTTAGGAATGCACAGAGGAGAATGGAGAGATCAAAGTTGGGGATAACGATGGTAGACAAGAGGAGGGAAAGTGGGTTGAAAGAGCAGACAGATGCTGTAGAGGCGACGAAGGAACGGTAATAGATTTGGGCAAGGAATAATGATGGGAGATGGAGGAAGTGTGTTACTGACTAAACGCCATGAAATAGGATGCGAAGAAAAGAAACCATGCAGGTCAAGAAACGAGGTAGCAAAGTTTGCAGGAGTGGCATGACAGATATTAATGCACTCATGCGACTTGTGTTAAAGGATGGCAGAAGCCTTTGTACAGCACTGGACTCCGAATGAACGGTCGATTGATTGATTGATGTAGGCAGGGCAACACTTCTCTCTGGGTTGCCTGGTCGGTTCTGTCGGATCTATGGGTCCGTTTTCTCCTACCCCTGCCGTACCGGGTGCTACTGTCCCTATCACTATGATTGCCACTAAGCTATTTCATTCATTTCTGTGACACCTCCGTCGGTGTCAAAGGGGATGTTGTAGCTCATCTCAGTGAAATATGGTTCTCCATCACCTCTAGTTCACGCCATTTTTTTTTTTTTATTATTATCATAGATTCCTCTTCCTGTCTCTTCTTGCCACCCTTTTTTAATCAACACTGATGGAACAAACTTCCTGCAGAGACACTCACATGGAACAGTTCGAAATAATTAGATTGGTGATTCCCCTTTTCGAAGCTGGCATCCCTCCTCCCCTTCGTAATTTGAGTAGATGGCCAAAGAACGCAAATACTACGATAGCCATGGGTGATGACGTCATGTCGTCTTGTTCTGGCTAACGCTAAGCAATTTGATGCAGTTTAGGGGACTAGCAGAGGGATTAAGGCTGCCTTACTTTAGCCCCGTCTTCACTCTACGATGACAACTAATGCCTGGCGATTTTATTCAGTTTAGGGAATCGTGTACAAAATGTTGTAAATCAAGTGCATTTCAGCAAGGTGCGCAGATCATGATGTAAGGCCTATCCACCGGGTGTTACAACTCATTCATAAATGTATCCTGGGAAGTGGCACGAGGTGTTAGGTGGAGCGGCACTGAGCCAACGGACCTCCTAACCCTCCCCTCCACAACCTCCGTCCCTTCCGCCTTCTCTCCTTCCTCCCTCCAACTGCCAATTACCTCCAATTTCACCTCCGAGCTCCGGTAGCTATGATCCATAACTGCCCGGATGTGGCCGCTCGCTGTCACCCGGGCTTCGCCGCGACCCACCGGCCTCCTCGCGGTGACGTCAAAGAGCTGTGACGTCACCTATGGGAGGCCGTCGGCTATTTCGGGAGAGATGCTTCACGCCATCTTCTTCAAATGGAAAGTCCCAAAGCCCCCATAGGGATTCCATGGAGGCCCTAGGGGCTTCTGGGGCAACAGCCTATGGTGTATACCATGGCTCACTAAAGCTTTTTGACAGAGGGCCTCCAGATAACTGAGAGGATGACGAGCGCATTGGGCCGCATAACCATTTTGTTCAATACAGTGAATACACAAAAAATAAAGACAACCAACATGTTTATTCACCAATACACCAAATATAAACTACACAAAAAGTAAACCCAACAAACATTTATTTACCAAAAAGGCTTAGGAAAGAAGAAGAAGAAGAAGAAGAAGAAAGAAGAAGAAGAAGAAGAAGAAGAAGAAGAAGAAGAAGAAGAAGAAGAAGAAGAAGAAGAAGAAGAAGAAGAAGAAGAATGATATGTACAGTCCGGCGGCGAGCCGGATGAACTAACCTCGCAGGAAGGGTCCGGCCCGCCGGCCGTTCTTGACACCCTGGTGTTCACTGACAGGAAACCTTTCTGTCCTTAACGAGGCCGGGGCTGAAATACTGTGACATTGGGGACAATATCGCGGAGAAGGGATTGCATATTTTTCATCAACATCCAGAGCTTCTATCCCTTGTGACAAAATGGCACCCAAGAGATTGAATCCTATTCGTAGAGGGAGCAAAGGAAAGGAAGGGGTATGATAGAAGGGGGAGGGTAGTAGAAGTGATCAGTAGTTAATATTACAAGCGGGGAACGACCACAACAACAACAACAACAAAATTATAATAAAGAAGTAAGGAATCACCCAAGCAAGCACATATATATCTACGTATATAACAATACCTTCTTCCTCCTTACAAGGGAGGTGGCCAAGTTTAAAGGCACGTAACAACTCCCGCCCATTTCAATCCCACCTATTCCACTCCTATCCACCACCCTTTCCTCCCTCATATCTTAGCTCTCCATGGATGACGGGTAATCCCTGTATCCCGCCTACTGTCCTGGGTTAGAAGCAATATAGGAAGGCTGCTCCACTTAATCGGCCACCCTCCCCCTCTCCGTCCCCTCATGCAGAAAAAGAGATGGGGAGAAATCCCCTCGGTTTGCGGCAAAAAAATCACAAATACCCACTCCCCACTCCCCCTTCCCGTCCTTGCATCACAGTGTCATCTATACATCTATACACAGCCATTCTCCACTCATCCTTATCTCCTGCCTTCTCCCTCTCTTGCCTTGCTCAACAGACATTCCCCTCTTGTCCAACGCTCCTTTCACCCCATCCATCCATCTCATCCTCGTTCGTCCCCCCAAGTTCATTCCACCCACCTCTGCCTTCCACACCTCTTTTACAAATGTCTTCACTCATTCTTTCCATGAGTCCAAACCATCCCAATACTCTTTCATCAATCCTATCTCCCATCTCATTTTCCATCCCCGCTCTCCTTCTTACCTCCTCGTTTCTCACTCTATCCGACCTTGTAACCTCTACCATACTTCTCTGACACATTTAAACTTTCCCTCTCTGCTTCTCTTAAATTCCAAGCCTCTGTCTCACACAGTGCTGTCGGCAAAATCACCCTTTCATATAAACTCTTCTTTGCACCCATTTCCCAAATATCTATTTCTCATTTCACTTTTTAATCCTCCAAGGCCTTTACTTGCTTTTCTCAATGCAAAATTTACCTCCACCCCGACTCCTCCCTTTCCTGCCACATGCGACCCCAAATACCTAAAACTACCCACTTCCTCCTGTTTCTCTCCCTTAAGGCTTACTTCCAACTCGCTGCCATCCTCTCCCCTTGTACATCTCATCACCTTACATTTACCCACATTTACCTTCATCTTTCTCCAATCGCATACCTTCCCAAACTCCGTCACTAACTCCCTTATTCTCCCCTCTGACCCTGCCACAAGCGCAGTGCCGTCAGCAAACAACAGCTGGCTCATTTCCCACATTTCTCCATTTTCTAAACATCTCCAGTCCCCTGCCCATTACCCTTGCATCTACCTCCCGCACCACCCCATCCATATAGATAAAGATAAAACAAAATAACCAGTTGACTGACATGACAGCTATTGCTTATTTGTATCTTAGTGAACTTTAGAACCTTCGAACTCTTAACTACATTCCAACGTGGTTGGCGGAGTTATTTCTACCTACACCTATGTTAATCTACATCTTGACAGTTTGAATACATTATCTACCGTCTGGTTAGTATAAAATTCTTTTTACTCCTTTCCTTAGTTGGAAGGGGTTGGCGCCCCTCGGCCGGAACAAAAGCTTTAAGGCACTGTGTTGCAAATGAGGGGTTGGGGGGTTGGGGCTCGTTCCCGTTCATCTAATTGTAGTAAACAGGAAAGGAGCAACGCTAGTTTAGTCTCGAATCCTGTTCTCCAGGTTATCATAACTAGGCCTCAAATTTATGTGTGGTTCCAACCTGGCTTGCATCCTTAATTTCCAATTACCATAGATTTGAATTCATGCACGGTTCCAGCTTGGGCTATATGACCTCCTATGCAATCCAAGTATCTATGCACCTTTAGGGAAAGTTGTATTTATTCACATTCTTTAAACGCGCGCGTGCGTGTGTGTATTTACCTAGTTGTATCTTACGGGAAGGGGAGCTATGCTTGTGGTGTCCCGTCTTTGTATTTCGCAGTGTCTAGTTTGTTCTTAAATTTGTGTGTGTGTGTATTTACCTAGTTGTATTTACCTAGTTGTATTTTACGGGAAGGGGAGCTATGCTCGTGATGTCCCGTCTTCATATCTCATTTTATCTAAACTATTTCTAAATTCATGTATTGTTTTTGCACACACCACTTTCTCATCTAACTTGTTCCAAATATCTATTACTCTGTGAGGAAAGCTGTTCTTTTTCAGATCTCTTCTATAGCTGTCTTTCTTGATTTTCTTTCCGTGTCCTCTTGTATTTCTATCATCCCATTTTATTATATCCTCTCTATCAATAATTTCAATACCTTTCATGATTCTGTAAATAGTTATCAAATCTCCTCTCTTCTTTGCTCTAGTGTCTGTAGCTCAAGTTTTGCTAGTCTCTCTTCATATGATAGTTTTGAGAGTGTTGGTGCCAATTTTGTAATTGCTCTTTGTATTCTTTCAAGTTTTGTTATACATTTTTTTGTACTTGGTGACCACATCGTTGCTGCATATTCCAATCTTGGTCTTATCAAAGTGATTAGACTTTTCTTTACCATTTCTTCATCCAGATATGTAAATGCCACTTTGATTGATCTTATTAAATCATAAATTTCTCAAAAAATCTTGTTTATATGTTTCTCAGGTGACATATTATTCATAATAATGACTCCCAGGTCCTTCTCATTTTCTACTTTTTTTTATTCCTTCTTCTCCCAATTTATATGATCCTGTTATTCTGTTTTTGCTTTTTCCAAATTCCATTATACTACACTTTTTAGTATTGAACTCCATCTCCCACTTCCTACTCCATTCCCATACTTTATTGAGATCACTCTGTATTGACTCACAATCTTCTTCCGTGTTCACTTTTTTTTAATAGTTTTGCATCATCTGCAAAGAAGCTCATATAACTTTCAATTTCTTCATCCATATCATTAATATATATAGCAAACATTATTGGGGCCAGAACTGTTCCTTGTGGAACACCACTTATTACTTCATCCCAATTTGAGTGTTGGTCTCTTATCACTACTCTCATTTTTCTTTCTTGCAAAAAGTCTTCCATCCATTTAAGCAGTTTGCCCTGTATTCCTCCTTCAGTTTCTAATTTCTTAAGTAACTTCTTATGTGGTACTTTGTCAAAAGCTTTTTTTAGGTCAAGAAATGCACAATCAGCCCCTCCATCTCTTTCTTGTATTATATCTATCAGCCTTGAATAGAAACATATTAAATTGGTGACGCATGATCGTCCTTGTCTGAATCCAAATTGCCTTGGATTTAGCAGTTTTTTTTTTTTAATACTTTACCCATCTACTTTTGACAATTCTTTCACAAATTTTTGCTATTGTACTTGTTAGAGAGACTAGTCTATAGTTGGTAAGGTCTTCTTTATTTCCCCCTTTATATATAGGTACTATATTTGCTTTTTTCCAATCTTCTGGAACTTTTCCTTCTTTCAAGGAACTATTTATTATGCTATGTATTTTGTCTGCCAGTTCATTCCTGCATTCTTTCAAAATCCAGTTTGCTATTTTATCTGGTCCTTGCGATTTTCTAACATCAAGATTACTCAAGTGTTTCATTATTTCATTCTTTGTTACTTCTATTTCTTTCATAGGGGGGACTTTCTCTTTCCATTCAATCTCTCCAGGTTGTATGTTCTCCCTTGTAAACACCGATTTAAAATATTTGTTCATAATTTCTGCCATTTCTATTTCCTCTGTGTATTCAACTCCTCCTTGTCTTAATTTCTCTAAATCTTGTTTGTTTTTCAGTTTGTTGTTTACATACCTGTAAAATAGTTTTGGTTGATCTTTACATTTTTCAATTACCTCTTTTTCATATTTTCTCTTTTTCTCTTTGCACACTTGTACATATTAATTTCTATAACAAGTATATATTTTCCATTTTTCAGGTCTTTTGTTTTCTTCCATTTGGTCCAAGCTTCATCTCTTTTGTCTTTTAACTCCCTACAACTTTTGTTGTACCAACACTTTACTTATTCTTTTTCTTGCTTTTGTCTTGGGACATACTTTTCCACTCCTTTTTTTTTTGTCAAAATATTTAATTTCTTTTCCACTGTTTTTTTCTTCTTTGTATATTCTTTCCCAGTTTTTTTTTAAAGAATTCTCTTATTTTATCAAAATTTGTTTTTTCATACATCATTCTTCCTTTTCCATATTGTTCATTTCTTTTCGTGTATTTTTCCTCGTTTAGTTCCAGTTCAATCAATACGTGGTCACTTTTACTTATTGGTGTCTTATATTCAATCTTTTCCACTATTTTAGGTTTAGTCTCGATGGTTCTTCTTCATTTCTATACCTAGTGTTCTCTTGTATCCATTGTGTCATTGTATGGTCAATAATCATCTCGAGTAGAACATTTCCCCATGAGTCGTCTCCACCCTTTACTGTCATCTCTTTCCAGCAGACTTTTTTGCTGTTGAAGTCGCCCATCATAACTATTCTTCCTCCATCTTCCATTATCTTATTTAATGTTATCCTTGTGTCTTCTAACATACATTTATATTCACTCTCTTCCCACGAGGTTGTTTTAGGAGGCACATAATTTATCACAAACTTTCTGCTCTTCTTATCTCTGTCTTCCACTTCGATCATAATCATCTCTACTGTATTCTTTCCATATGTGACACTCCTCACGTTTATATCCTTCTTAGTCAGGAACATAACTCCACCCCCTTGTTTTGTCTCTCTGTTTCTAATCCAATAATTATATGCATCATGTCCTACACTGTTGAGTGGTAGTGGACCTTATAACTTTGTCTCTACGATTCCCATTATGTCCGTTTTTTATTTTCCTTCGGATAATCATTCAGTTCATTCAATCCTGTTATTAATTCATCTATATTTGTGTAAGACACTCTTAATTTTCTGCTAATTCCATTGTATTTTCTGTTTCCCTTTTGTTTTTCTCTGGTATGGCCCATTTTCTCACTTTCATATTCACTACTCTCCAATAGAATGTTCTTTTTCTGTCTCTGTTCTATTCTCGTTTTTTCCCCTTAGCTTCTTGTCTTTTCATTTTTCCTCCTCTCTTTCCTCTTTATTCATTTCTCTTTTTTATCCATACCTTTTTATATTGTTCATTTGCTGCTAGTTTCCCTGTTTTTGCTAAGATATTCTCTGCTGTCGTTTGTGACCTGAATTTAATCTTAATTGGTCTGGTCTTATCTGTACTATATTTTCCGAGCCTATACATCTCTTCAATTTGTTCCATGATTTCAGGTTCATCTTCCTGAACTAATTCTAGTAAACTGCTTACTTTTTCTTTTTCCTCTTTGATTCATGTGGTTCTATTTAGATTATACTTCTCTTCCATTCCTAATATAATTATACATTTCTTTTTATCTGCTAAGTCTCTTACAGTATTCTCCTTCTGTCTCATCACTTTAATAACTGAGTCTTCAGTATGTTCTTTCATTTGCTGTTTTATTATGCAAGTAAATGCAACTTTACTTTGTTTTTTCCCAACCCTGTGCTTCTTTTGCTATGGGCTCTTTATTCTCTTTATTATTCCTCTTTAATTCCTCATTCTTCTCTTTTACTTCTTTTAACTGTCTTTTTAATTCTTCTATTTCTTTAGTTAGGTTTTTGTTCACCTTCTCTAATTCTTCCAATTTTTCAACTCTCTGCGCAATATTTGTTATTTTACCGAACCTACTCGCCCAATGTTCGGTCATTTTCTCTAGTTTTTTCCTCTAGTCTTGCTAATCGGGGGAGGTTGGTATCCCCCCCTCATTAAATCCCTGGAAATTATTATCTTCACCTTCCATTGTGCTGCTCTTATCTATATTTCTAATCTTTACAGTTTTGTTAATCCCTTCTTCACCAAAATCATCATCGGTCCTTCGCTTGTTTACAAGACGCCTGGCCTCCTGGACCAAGTCCTCCCCTTCCTCATTTCCTTCCATTTCCCTCAGTAATCCCTCCCCTTCTCCTTTTTATCACCTTCCCACTACACCACGAGCTTTCCCCTTCCCTATAAATACAATAGGTACTTCCTTGACGTTGAGATCCACGAAAATTTTCACCTTTTCTTCGGAACTCCAATCTTCGCCGTCCATCCGACGAATGTGTGTATTTACCTAGTTGTATTTACCTAGTTGTATTTTACGGGAAGGGGAGCTATGCTCGTGATGTCCCGTCTTCATATCTCATTTTATCTAAACTATTTTTAAATTCATGTATTGTTTTTGCACACACCACTTTCTCATTTAACTTGTTCCAACTGTCTATTACTCTGTGAGGAAAGCTGTTCTTTTTCAAATCTCTTCTATAGCTGTCTTTTTTTATTTTCTTTCCGTGTCCTCTTGTATTTCTGTCATCCCATTTTATCAGATTCTCTCTATCAGTAATTTCTATGCCTTTCATGATTCTGTAAATAGTTATCAAATCTCCTCTCTCTCTTCTTTGCTCTAGTGTCTGTAGTTCAAGTTTTGCTAGTCTCTCTTCATATGATAGTTTTGAGAGTGTTGGTGCCAATTTTGTAATTGCTCTTTGTATTCTTTCAAGTTTTTTATACATTTTTTTGTACTTGGTGACCATATTGTTGCTGCATATTCCAATCTTGGTCTTATCAGGGTGATTAGAATTTTCTTTACCATTTCTTCATCCAGGTATGTAAATGCAACTTTGATTGTTCTTATTAGATTATAAGTTTCTCCAAAAATATTATTTATATGTTTCTCAGGTGACATATTATTCATAACAATGACTCCCAGGTCCTTCTCATTTTCTACTTTTTTTTATTCCTTCTTCTCCCAATTTATATGCTCCTGTTATTCTGTTTTTGCTTTTTCCAAATTCCATTATACTACACTTTTTTGTATTGAACTCCATCTCCCACTTCCTACTCCATTCCTGTTCTTTATTTAGATCTCTCTGTAGTGATTCACAATCTTCTTCTGTTTTCACTCTTTTCAGTAGTTTTGCATCATCTGCAAAGAAGCTCATATAGCTTTCAATTCCTTCGTCCATATCATTAATATATATAGCATTATATATATAATATTATTGGGGCCAGAACTGTTCCCTGCGGAACACCGCTTATTACTTCATCCCATTTTGAGTGTTGGTCTCTTATCACTACTCTCATTTTTATTTCTTGCAAAAAGTCTTCCATCCATTTAAGCAGTTTGCCCTGTATTCCTCCTTCAGTTTCTAATTTCTTAAGCAACTTCTTATTCTTATATGGTACTTTGTCAAAAGCTTTTTTTAGGTCTAGAAATGCACACTCAGCCCCTCCATCTCTTTCTTGTATTATATCTATTAGCCTTGAATAGAAACATATTAAATTGGTGACGCATGATCGTCCTTGTCTGAATCCAAATTGCCTTGGATTTAGCACGTTGTTTTTTCTAAATATTTTACCCATCTACTTTTGATAATTCTTTCACAAATTTTTGCTATTGTACTTGTTAGAGAGACTGGTCTATAGTTTGTAGGTTCTTCTTTATTTCCTCCTTTATATATAGGTACTATATTTGCTTTTTTCCAATCTTCTGGAACTTTTCCTTCTTTCAAGGAACTGTTTAGTATGCTATGTATTTTGTCTGCCAATTCATTCCTGCATTCTTTCAAAATCCAGTTTGCTATTTCATCTGGTCCATGCGATTTTCTGACATCAAGATTACTCAAGTGTGTCAATATTTCATTCTTTGTTACTTCTATTTCTTTCATAGGGGGGACTTTCTCTTTCCATTCGTTCTCTCCAGGATGTATGTTCTCCCTCGTAAACACCGATTTAAAATGTTTGTTCATAATATCTGCCATTTCCATTTCCTCTGTGTATTCAACTTCCCCTTGTCTTAATTTCTCCAAGTCTTGTTTGTTTTTCAGTTTATTGTTTACAAATATGTAGAATAGTTTTGGTTGATCTTTACACTTTTCTATGAGATCTTTTTCATATTTTCTCTTTTCCTCTCTGCACGTTTGTACATATTCATTTCTATAACAAGTATATATTTTCCATTTTTCAGGTCTTCTGTCTTTTTTCCATCTGGTCCAAGCTTTGTCTCTTTTGTCTTTTAACTCCCTACAACTTTTGTTGTACCAGCATTTTACATATTCTTTTTCTTGTTTTTGTCTTGGGACATACTTTGCCACTCCTTTTTTGTAAATTTTTGTCAAAATATTTAATTTCTCTTCCACTGTTGTTTCTTCTTTGTAAATTTCTTCCCAGTTTTCTTGTTGAAAGAATTCTCTTATTTTATCAAAGTTTTTTTCATACATCATTCTTCCTTTTCTATATTGTTCATTTCTTTTCATATATTTTTCTTCATTAAGTTCCAGTTCAATCAATATGTGGTCACTTTTACTTATTGGTGTTTTATATTCAGTCTTGTCCACTATTTTAGGTTCAGATGTAATTATTAGGTCTAGTCTCGATGGTTCTTCTTCATTTCTATACCTAGTGTTCTCCTGTATTCATTGTGTCATTGTATGGTCAGTAATCATCTCAAGTAGAGCGTTTCCCCATGAGCCGTCTCCACCCTTTATTATCATCTCTTCCCAGCAGATTTCTGTTTATATCCTTCTTGGTCAGAAACATAACTCCACCCCCTTGCTTTGTCTCTCTGTTTCTAATCCAATAATTATATGCATCATGTCCTACACTGTTGGGTGGTAGTGGACCTTTTAATATTGTTTCTACAATACCCATTATGTCCGGTTCTTTTTCCTTCAAATAATCACTCAGCTCATTCAATCCTGTTATTAATCCATCTATATTTGTGTAAGACACTCTTAGTTTTCTGCCACTTCCATTGTGTTCTCTGTTTCCCTTTTGATTTCTCTTGTATGTCGAATTTCCTTAGTTTCATATATACTACTCTCCAATAGAATCTCTGTTTTTCTGACTCCGTTCTGTTCTCGTTTTTTTCTTTAGCTTGAAGTCTTTTCTGTTTTTCTTCCTCTCTTTCCTCTTTATTCATTTCCCTTTTTATCCATACCTTTTTATATTGTTCACTTGTTGCTAGTTTCCCTGTTTTGGATAAGATATTCTCTGCCGTCATTTGTGACCTGAATTTAATCTTAATTGGTCTGGTCTTATCTGTACTATACTTTCCGAGTCTAAATTTCTCTTCGATTTGCTTCATAATTTCCGGTTCATCTTCCTGAACTGATTCTAGTAATCAGCTTACTTTTTCATCCTCCTCTTTGATTCTTGTGGTTCTATCTGGGTTGTGTTTCTCTTCCATTCCTAATATAATCATACATTTCTTTTTATCTGCCAAATCTCTTACTATATTCTCCTTTTGTCTCATCACTTTAATAACTGAGTCTTCAGTATGTTCTTTCATTTGCTGTTTGATTATGTCAGTGAATGAAACTTTATTGTCTTCTTGGATTGTCTTCCAATTCTTAGCTTCTTTAGCTATGGCCTCTTTGTTTTCTTTATTATTCCTCTTTAATTCTTCATTCTCCACCTTTACTTCTTTTAACTGTCTTTTTAGGTCTTCTATTTCATCAGTTAAGTTTTTGTCCGCCTTCTCTAGTTCTTCCAATTTTTCAACTCTCTCGGCAATTTTTGACATTTTGCCAAACCTAACCTCCCAGTGCTCAGTCATTTTTTCAAGTTTTTCCTCCAGTTTTGCCAGTCGGGGGAGGTTGGTATCCGCCGCCCCCTCATTAAATCCTTGGAAATTATTATCCTCACCTTCCATTGAACTGCTCTTATCTATGTTTCTGATCTTTACAATTTTGTTAGTCCCATCATCGAAATCCAAGTCGTCCGTTCGGCGTTTGTTTACCAGCCGTCTGGACTCCTGGACTAAGTCCTCCCCTTCCTCATTTCCTTCCATTTCCCTCAATGTCCCTTCCCTTCTCCTTCCCTATCACTTCCCCACTATTCCACGAGCACTCCCCTTCCCTATAAATACAAAAGGCACTTCCTGAATGCTGAGATCCACGTAGTTTTTCCTTTTTCTTTGGAACACCAGTTCTCGCCGTCCATTTGGTTGAAAGTGTGTGTGTGTGCCTAGTTGTATTTACTTCGTTGTATTATACGGGAAGGGGAGCTATGCTCTTAGTGACCCGTCTTTGTCTCTCGGAACATCTAGTTTGTTCTTGAATTCTTGTATGGTTTTTGCACACACTTGCTTCGTCCAATTTGTTCCAGATATCCACCACTGTGCGGAAAACTCTTTTTTTATATCTCTTCCATAACTATCTCTTTTGAGTTTCTTTTCATGTCCCCTTGTTTTTCTTTTATCCCACTTTCATAAGTCTTCTCTGTCAAGGCCCTCCATGCCTTTCATGATTCTGTAAATGGCCAATAGATCGCCTCTTTTTCTTCTTTGTTCCAGGGTTGGTAGTTACAGTTAAGACAATCTTTGTGCATATGTCAAATTTGAAAGTATTGGGGCCATCTTTGTCGTTGCCTTGTGGATTCTTTCTATTTTCCTTATATTCTTTTTTGTACTGGGTGTCCATAGTGTCGCAGCGTACCCCAATCTTGGTCTTATCAGTGTGACTAGTATTTTTTTTTTTTTACCATTACTTCATCCAAGTAATTAAAAGCCACCTTTATTGATCTTAGTAAATTGTAGGTTTCTCCGACTATTTTGTTTATATGCTTATCTGGGGACATGTCTTTGGTGATAATTACTCCTAGGTCCTTTTCGGAACTAACTTTCTTTACTTCCTTTGTACTGATTTTATATTGTCCATATATATATATATATATATATATATATATATATATATATATATATATATATATACATACATATATATATATATATATTACTTTTTCCAGAATCCATTATACTACTTTTCTTAATGTTGAAGCTCAGTTCCCACTTTTGACTCTATTCCCAGACTTTGTCCAGGTTTCTCTGTAACGATTCAGTCTTTTTCCGTACTTATTTTCTTTGATAGTTTTGTGTCATCAACAAAGAAGTTCATGTAACATTCTATACCTTCATCCATATAATTTATATATATATATATATATATATATATATATATATATATATATATATGTATATATGTATATATATATATCAAACATTATTGGAGGAGAGCCATTACTGATATCTGTAGAACTCCACTTATCATTTCTACTCAGGTCGAGTTTTTATCTCTGAGCACCACTCTCATTTTTCTCCCATGCAAGAAATCTTCCATCCATTTCAGCAATTTTCCGTGTACACCTCCTGTTGTTTCGAATTTTCTTGATATTTTTTGTATGGTACTTTATCAAACGCCTTTTGTTAGTCCAGGAAAGCAGTCTGTCCATCCATCCCTGTCTGGTATTATAGCTATTAACCTTGAATAAAAACAAATCAAGTTTGTGGCACATGATCTTCCCTGTCTAAAACCGAATTGTTTTGGATTTAGTATATTGTTCTCCAGATGTTTAATCCATTTACTTTTGATGATTTTTTCACATATTTTAGCTATTGTACTTGTAAGGGAGACCGGTCTATAGTTTGTTGTGTATTCCTTGTCTCCCCCTTTATATTATTAATGGCACGATATTGGCGTTTTTCCAGTCTTGCGGTACTTTTCCTTCTTTGAGTGAGCAATCTATTATCTTATATATTTTGCCGATAGTTCATCTATACATTCTTTTAGTATCCAGTATTCCGTCCTGGCCGTGTGATTTTCTGATATCAAGGTTCATTGTTTGTCCCTTATTTTTTTCTGTGTCACAATTATTTCTTTCATTGGGGGGGGGTCTTTCTCCCCTTCATCCCAATTATGTGTATCTTCTTTTTGTGAATACAGATTTGAAATGTTTGTTCATAATTCCAGCCATTTCTGTATCTCTATATATTCCATATTCCCTTGATGTGGTTTCACTATTTCCTGTTTTTTTTTTAATTTACCATTTACATATCTGTAGAATAATTTAGTTTGATCCTTACATTTGTCCATCGTGTCTTTTTATAGTTTCCCTTTTCTTAGTTTGATATATAGGCTATTTGCCACTTACCCGTTTTTTCCAAGCTTTGTCTCATCTATATTTTGCCTCACTACATTTTTTTGTACCAGCGCTTAATATATACATTTTCCTTCTTTTGTTGTGGTACGTATTTATCCACTCCTTCATTATATATCTCGTCTAATATCTTCAATTTCTCTTCCACATGTATTTCTTCATTAAAGAAGTTTTCCCATCTCGCTTTTTGAAAGAATTTTCTGAGTTCCCAAAATCCGTTTTGTTATACATCAGTCTTCATTTTCTGTGTTTCTCATTTCTTTCCAGATATATTTCCTCTTTTAGTTCTAGCTCAAGTAATATGTAGTCACTCTTCCCAATTGGTATCTTCCACAATTTCAGGCTCTGACGGAAATATTAAGTCTAATCTCGACGGTATACTTACTTTAGGTATACTTTCGGTTATTTTGTCTGTTAATGTCACGGCTGAAGTCGGCTTCCGCACGTTCCAGTTGGTCCTACTATCTTCTCTCTCTTGGTTCTGTATTGCTTCTGGCAGGGTGTTGTGGTGGCTGTAGGGGTTGCCTGGTATCGGTGGATGGTCTGGTAGCCCATCCAGCCATTTGTCCAGCTTTCTCTTGAAGGTTTCCGGGCTAGTATCAGTCTGGTCTCTGAGATCTCTGGGGAGGCAGTTGAACAAACGGGGTCCATTGTGAGTGAAGGAGTTGTGTTTTAGTGTCCTCACTCGTTGTAAGGAGCCTATAGTACCCTTTATTAAGCAGTCTTCCTTTTCTAGGATGATGGTTTGACACTATCCCCGGTTTTTCATTTTTTCTATATCTGATATTCTCTTTTATCTATTGAATCATTGTGTATTCAATGGTAATGTCCAGTAGTATCTTTCCCCAAAGGTCCTTTCCACCTTTCACTGTCGTCTCCTCTCAACTTTTTTCTTTAGAATTAGTCACACATAATTACTAAGTTTCCTCCTTTCAGTATTTCATTTAATACATGCCTTGTGTCTTCCAACATTTTGGAATGCTCACTCTCTTTCCAAGAATGTGTTTTCGGGGGCACATATATTACTACATTTTTTATTTTATTTTTAACGTCACTATTTTTAAAATTTTATTATAATCAAATCCACATCATTTCCTTCTGTGATCTTTGTCACATTTAAGTGTGTGTGTGTGTGAGTGGGTAGTGAATTGGAAGGGGTATTTAATAGGTTTTCTGTTTTACGTAACCCGTAGGGATTTCTCTCCGTCTTCTTTTCTGCATGAGGGGACGGATTTACCGATTTAATGAAGCGGCCTAGCTGTGGATGTGCTGTCTTGTGGCACTGCTTCTGACCCAGGGCAGTGGGCAAGATGTAGGGATGACCCATCATCCAGGAGGTGCCAAGATAAGAGGGTGGAGAGGAGTGGAGAATGTTGGGGGCGGAATGGGTGGGAGTGGTTTTTATGCCTTTATTTTTGGCTACCCCCCTTGTAAGGGAAAAAAAAGCCTGTGGTATATGTATGTATGTAATGGATATGAGTTTTGATTCGGCCTCACCCTTTACAATTACGAAAATGCCTTTGTTATGTAAATGTGCATGTTTCATGGGGAATATATTTGAACTCAACATGTGGAACTCCAAACACTACATTACTACAAGTAAGTGCTGACAGGAGACAGCTGTATCCAATTAGTGTTTGCAGGATTCACAGTATGTTTTTCCTGAGAAAAAGTAGCTGGTATGAGCATAACAGAATTAGAATTAGGGAGTATACGCAAACTCGAGGCGATTTTGCTACGCTGAATAACATAAAATGCAGCAGTATCTTCTTCCAGTTCATTATCTCATGTATTCTTTGAAGCTTGTGAATCGTAGCTTTAGATGAATTCCCAGAAAACAGAATAAACCTAATTTAATCTGCTACTATAGGTAAGTTGGAGGGGGGTTGTGGGTAAAAAAAATAGAAACGAAAAGAAGTTGAAGTTAATGTGTGGCAGAACCACTTGCTTGTACTCTCTCCCGTCACTCATTCATATCTTCTATCTTTTCGGGCGATAGATAAGAAATGGTTACAAGTGCATTTTTATATACTATAACTTATACAATAATGCATGAAAGTTCATTTTAATGCATAGTAATCTGAAATTAATTCAAATGTAGCTTTTTTGTCTTAAAATGCACTAGAACGCTTGAATACTGTAGGTCACGAAAGCTACACCTTTCGTTTTTCCTTCTCGTCAGTCATGATGGTGCATTTCAGAAATTTTTTGTTAACTTCAATAAAAAAATAAATTTGTAAGAATAATATGATTAAGCTAAAATAGAATATAAATAATTAGGAAATTTGAATATATATTTACATTTTTTGTATTTCATATATTTTGAGAAGTGTGTTCGTGATTTGTTTGTGTTTGTCAATGAAAATGTTATCGTCCTGAAAATGTCGAGGGCACCGATTGCTACCGAACAGAAGGTAGCTGAAAAGCTTACCATTCTGAATGACAGATGTATAGGGATCTTAACGAGGATATACAACATAAAGAAGGTTAGTGGTTGGCGAGATACAACGATTTCTAAAGAGGCTTAGTGGGCTGGGCTGTGCTTCCTCTCGTTAGCGGGTAGAGAAGGGCGAGGTCTTTCACTTCTCAATTTGTTATCTTTAGCTAGTCCTGTAAGGTTTTAGTTGTTGTTTTATTTAAAATAACATAAGATGGTTGGCGGACACATTGAATTCATGTAAATGTTTACAACATGGGCTTGCAAATGTCACAAACCTTGAACCTCTTACTCTTAGTATCACTATCATAAGTATGAGTCATAGTGCAATTACTGAGATGGCTTAGTTGCAAAAGAAAACGTTATCGTCAAATGAAACTTGATATAATGAATTTATCATCATTACTAACCATGTCAGGCACATTGAACCTCGACAATAACTCCTAAGTAGCTATTGACATTTCAAAGGTCTTGTTGGGAGGCATCATATGATCATAAGTAACATTTTGTTTTCTCATGTTAAAACTTTTCCTGCTTTGACTTTACAATTAAATTGGTCTTCTATAAACAATAAGTATTTCTTTAGCTCATAATTTTGATTAGAGGAAGTTCTTAATTATTACATGGGTTAATGCCATCGGGCAGAATTGTAACTTAGTGTCAGAAGTGAGGAATCATAGTAAATTTAAACTAGATATCAGTGGATATGTTGTAAGATTAGTGTAGGATATGAAATTTTCTATAAGAAAATGTTTATTTGGTGGTTCTTGATTTTTTTCACTTCTGTTTATCGTACATGGTAGTATTTATATTGTTTCACTTGTCATGTTAGGTGAGGATTCTTTTGATATTACATTAGTGGTCATCACTGCCCTGACTTTTTTTTTCAAGGTTGGATAAATGTTTATGAAGTAACTATTTTTATAGTAACTTCAGTATAATACTGAATAGGTATGTGGCAAGAGAAGATCCTGTAGATCCCTTTCAAAGTGAAAAATAATAGTTGAGAAACTGAAATTCTCTAATTTCAATTGCTGGCTCCAGGCAAAATAAATAGTTTCTATTTTTTTTTTTTTTTCCTACAGTGGTGTTTTTGTGTGATTTACAAATGTGCTACCGCTTTTTGCTTCAGTGATGTTAAAGTAAGGTTAGGTTAGGATATGTTTGTCAGTTATTGGTATGGAATTTTTTCTATATATATTTTTTTATATATTATTCTTTTCTTAGCCAAATATAGGGGTCTTACATGACCACCGGGTTATAGTGTTGGAAAAACATAGTTTATTGTTTGTTTCTGGTGAATTTTCCACGAGAAACTGTCATAGTGAAAATTATATCTATATATCTATCAAAATGCCAAAAGCCTTCTTTCTACTTATGAGAGAAGTAACTAGCCAAGGCATGCACCCATCCAACACTCACCTAATCTCCTTTCCATCCCAGCACTCTGCGGAATTGAAATTAACCAGTCAAACCTTACTCTGACCCATTGAGATGGTTAAAGAAAAGGAAAGATTTGTTGTCTAATCACTGTTGGAAGGCCCTAAGATAGTTTGACAGGCTCCATAATTACCAAACAGAGAAAATAATTGACGAGTGAAAATAACTTCACCCAAATATTTACTGTGATGCATGAGGGGAGTTGGTTGGGGATGGGTGATGAGGGAGTATCTGTGAGAAATAAATTGACACAGCTAGAAGGGATTTCTCCCTGTCTTCTCCTTTTCTGGATGAGGGGATAGAGCCTGTTTGATGAAGCAGCCATGCTGTGGATGTGCTGTGTCTTGTGACACTGCTTCTGACCCAGGGCAGTGGGCAAGATGCAGGGATGACCCATCATCCAGGAGGTGCCTAGATAAGAGGGAGGGAAGAGGGTGGAGGGGAGTGGAGTATGTTGGGGATGGAATGGGTGGAAGTGGTTTTTATGCCCCCATGTAAGGGGGAAAAAGCCTTTAGTGTATGTATGTAAATATTTACTGTTTATCCATTTATGGATATATTGGCATTAGCCCATTCTAAGATAGGAAATGTCATCTTGAGGTGGTCTTGAACCATTATATGATCAGTAGCTCACAGACCCATCTTAAGATAAAGGTATGCAATCAAACCAATCTCAGGATGGTGCATTTCCCAACAGGCCAGTCACTTGTAAGTCACTTATAAATGATGTACTCATCTTTGTGTAGTACTGATCTGAAATTGTTTTAGACTGTCTAAATTATGTGGAACTTTAAATGCAGAAACCCATCTTAAGGTGAGCCCTTGATCTAATGATGCTATCCATCTCAAGATGGAGCACTTCACATCTTGGCTTGGCCAATACCAATACTGTACATCTCAAGATTGCACAAATTAGAAGACTGCACCTAAGAATCCATGGAAAATGGCTAATGGAGACATGATTCTAATTTTTTAACATGTTTATCAGTAGTCTTGAACATGCTATACAGATAACCCAGATTGGACTAATACAGAATTCAGATTCACTGAAATGGGATAAACTAATATTTGAATCAGATGTGCAGTGAAGCATAAGGTGTGACTTGAAAATTTGTAATTTTGCTAATATATAAAAATCAAAATGTTGGAGAAATTTTCTCATGGCATGTATGCAAATGTCACTAGAAGGATTTTGGGGGTACCCCTATGGGGCAGAGCCACACATCACATATCTGTGTTTAGAGTCAAATTTTGGTAAATTTTTAGAAGTGCACACTTATGTGATATGGTAATAGAAAATTAAATGATAATTTTGTAAATTATAATACATCAACATAATATATGTTATTCTTGGCAGAAATCAATAATAGAAACAGTTGCTAAAAGCTGTTAACAAACAAATGTAGCTGCTTTGACTATTTGAGATGCCATGTTTGTTTTGGTAGAGGTAGAGGTTGAAGAAATTAAAGTATGCTAAAGTCGTCAGTATTCCCTTGTTTGCTGTAGAAGGCAACTAAATGGGATGGAATGAGGGGACTAGAGATCTCTCATTTTGTATTTTTCTTCTATGAAAAGACCAAGAACATCATTACACAAAATCCAACATCCCCCCTCCCATAGAGTAGCACATGAGAATAATAGCCATACATGCAAGAGTCCACCACATATACAAGTAAAAACTGGAGAAGGAAGCATCTTATACAATGGCAATACAGCACTACCTCTCATTAACGGACTAAAAGGGGGTAACGGTGTCCATTGATGTGAATAATCTGTTGATTTGGAGTGGTTTTTGGGTGGCATAGTGATTGCACAGCACTAAACAAAACACCGCAGACACAGATAATTAACGTCTTTTAATGAGAGGTAGTACTGTACTGTGGTTGTGCCATAATCCAGTTTTAAAAGTATATCAACAGAGGATAGGCCTGGCCACTGAAGCTAATTGCCCAAGATGCGGTCACCACATAGAAAATGCTAAACATTTCATCCTGCACTGCCCTATTCTAACCTTATCCAGACAACAATACAATATCTCCTCCTTGAGTGAATTATAGGTGAATCCAGTAGCTTTTGCCAATTACCTGGGTGCTGTGTGTCTTATGCAGAAGAGATCTGGGTCTACTGATTTGTTAATTGATCAAAATAACTTTGCGAGTGACTTCTAGGCTAATCCAGTGGGGTTGTGGGGTTCCTGCTAGAGAGACTTAGGGCAGTGGATTGATTTGTTAAATGACATCTTGATTGTAATTTGTCAGCTGAAATTTTCAGCCCATCTAATTGAGTTTGGCTATAATAGTTTGATGGATGATATAATTATGTGGTTCTTGTTTGCCACTATAAGTGGTCATGTTGGTATACTGTCAGTCCTCACTGAGCATGAGTTTGCCATTCATGAAATTCACAATAACATGACTAGGTTAAATATTTTGATTATTACAAAGGATTGCAATGGTGGAGCACGCTGACAGGAGACCTTTTGGTCCATAACAAGGTCGGATGTGAAAAATATATATAATAATGATAAGAAAACAAGAAAAATAAGAATAAAAATTATAATAATATAAATAATAATAAACAAAATAGATGCATAGGTATAGTTGAATAATAAACAGGTAAATAATAAATTGATAGATAAATAATGATAAATGAAAATCAAGCAAATAATAAACAAATTATAACAAACAAATAAACAAATAATATAAAATATATGGCAGTTATTACAGCATCTTGCTTAGATGTTTATCTAAACGAATCTTAAAGCTTTGAACTAAATTACATTGCACTGCCTCTGCAGGAAGTTTATTCCATTCATTAACTACATGGTTGGTGAAGTTGTTTCTATCCACTTCTAAATTAAATTTATTTCCTGACAGTTTGAGACCATTATTTCTTGTCAGATTCTCATTCAGTGTAAAAATTTTGTTACTTTTGATGTCAATCCCCTTTAGAATCTTCCTGTATCAAGTCACCTCTGAGTCAATGCTTTTTTAGGGAAAACAGATTCATATGTTTTAGTCAATTTTCATAGGATTTATTTTTGATATTTGGAATCCGTTTTGTGGCTCACCATTTTACTTTTTTCCAATCTGAGCACAACACCTTGATTATACAGTATGCCTCCATTATCTCTCACAGGTTACACTCTTTCTTCCTTGCTGAAGATTATGTACTAAGGTATTCTTATAGCTTATAGAGTGGTTGGTGTCCTGCAAGAGAGAGAGAGAGGTGGGTGGACTGTGTGTAGATTGTGAGAAGGTATTTGTGTGGACTCTGAAAAGGCATTTGACATAGTAACTCACATTTGACTTATGTGGAAATTGGAATATGTTGGAGGACTGAGAAGCAAACTGCTAGAATGGATGAAAGATTTTTTGAAGGAATGATACATGAGGACAGTAGTAAAGGATAAAATGTCAAGATGGAGAACAGTCATGATTGGAGTTCCACAAGGTGTACTGCTTGCATTAATGTTTCTTGTCTATGTCAATGACATGATGGAAGGAACAATAAGATATGCCAACATGTTTGCAGATGATCCAAAAATCATGAGAAGAGTGAAAATTGAGGAGGACAGTAGACTATTGCAAAAAGATCTAGACACTATTTTTGCATGGAGCCAAGAATAGGAAATGAAGTTCAGCACCAAAAAATGCAAAGTACTGGAAATGGGCAATAGTGACAAAAGACCATCCTCTTTCTTGGGAAGTGAACCTATTACAAAACCAAAAGAGGAGAAAGATTTGGGAGTGTTGATAAAAGACAACCTATCACCTGACAGACATATCAACAGGATTGTGGGAGAGACATATGGACTACTGCAGGAAACTAAAATGGCATTTCACTATATGGATTAAGAGATGATGAAAAAACTTATTGAAACCCTGATCCGTCTAAGACTGGAATATGCGTCAATAGTATGGTCCCCACACTGAGTGAAGGATACAAGCAAGATCAAGAGAATACAAATGGCAGCAACCAAACTGGTCCCCGGCCTGGCAGATAAACCATATGAGGAGAGATTAAAAGCACTGGGTCTGCCAACTTTGAAAGATAGAAGAGAAAGAGGTGATACGATTAGAGTATTCAGGATACTAAAGGGGGTAGATTGCATTGACAGAAGAGACCTCCTTATTAAAGATGGGAGGGCTCTAATAGGTCATGGGAGCATTGCTCATTTCCTGTGCACTACAATTAGATAAATGCTCATGTCTGTGATACATTGAGTTTTAATTCATATAATCCTGAAAAAAGCCACATTGCTGATGTTTATTTAGAAAGTGTATGTACATGATTTTTAAGTAGTATATTCCTAGAGAAATAGACATTTAGGAGTGGATGGTAAGAGGAGATTGTATGAAGGGGTGATTGTGATGACAGCATTGTATGGGGCAGAAACATGGAACATAATAGAGGAAGAGTTTAAATGTGATTGAGATGAAATGTCTGAGAAGTATAATAGGGGTTGCTAGGCTGGATAGAGTGAAAAACAAGGTGAGAAGAGCAGGTGTAGGAAAGGGAGTTGGGAGATAGAGTTGATGAAAGATTATTGGTATGGTTTGGACACATGGAAAGAATGAGTGAAGAAAGATTAGTAAAAAGTGTGGAAGACAGGTGAACATGAGGGGGTGACCAAGGATGAGATGGATGGGGTAAAATGGGCATTAGGAAAGAGGGGAATGTCTATTGAGGAAGGAAGGGAGAAGACAGATGATAGGTGTGGGTGGAGAATGGTTGTGTATGGATGATGCTGTGATGCATGGAAGGGAGTGGGTGAGGGATGGGGGTGAAGGAGTATGTGTGAATGATATTTTGACACAGCCTGAAGGGATTTCTCCCTGTCTTCTCTCTACATGAGGGGATGAAGAGGGGGATTGCCAATTAAATGAAATGGCCTTGCTGTGGATGAGCTGTGTCTTGCTGCATTGCTTCTGACCCAGGGCACTGGGTTAGATGCAGGGATGACCCATCTTCCAGGAGGAGGAGGAGGAGGAAAAAAAAAAAGAGCAAGGGAGGGATGATGAATGGAAGAGGAGCATGTGGGGATGAAATGGGTGGGAGTGGATTTATGCCTTTGACTTTGGCTACCTCCCTTGTAAGGGAAAAAAGCCCTTGGTATGGTATGGTATAGTATGTTCATAGAGGGGAGATGCTCACTGGCTGAGTGTATTAGAGGATTGCTACATGTGGTGTGATGGAGGTGGGGAATGGGGGCAGTTTTAACTCCACCTTGCAATCGAGGTCTTAGTAAGGTTATACTACATTTTATTCCCCATGTGACATCAAACTGAACTAAATAATGTTCATGGGGGAAATATATGTTGTAATCTATAGTTCTCATCCTTAGGATCATATACATCATTTCTAATTCTTTAATTAATTTTTTATTTCAGGCATGTGGGGATGCCAAGTCCAAACCAGCTTTTTTATCGGACAAAAGTCTGGAATCATGTATCAAACATATTGTAAGAAAATTTCCAAATATCGACAGCAAATCGGTAAGGAAAAATATTTTTTTTTAGGTACTCAGGTTTTTCAATTACAAACTTATATGTGAATTCACATATTAATGAAGTTCAATATTCACTACATGTGTGGAATGCTTCTCTTACATATAAGTTATTTTTTGTAAGTAAAAATCTTTAATGTGGTATATTTGAAAGTAATTGTAATGTAATGGGAAACTATTGAGTGTTACACTTTTGCAGCTGCAAGCTCTGTCGAGTGTACGGACAGATATCATGAAGTCCCTATCACTCTATTACTATACATTTGTGGATCTTTTGGACCTTAAAGACCATATCTCAGAGCTATTAACTTTAATGGGCGTCCTTGGCATGCACGAGTCTTTAGACATAGTAAGTTACTTATTATGTTTTTTTGGTAGTTTGCCTGAAGTTGATATGAAATACTTTCTTGATGTTGACATGTGAATACTAACTTTAGTTAATGGAATATTAATTTCTCCCACACTCTTTTTCCTAGGGTATCAGCTATGACTTGACAAAGGGCTACCTGGACCTAGTTATTAATTATGTAACATTGATGGTGCTTTTATCTCGAGTGGAGGACAGGAAGGCAGTACTGGGCCTTTTTAATGCTGCCCATGAAATGGTTAACAATCAGGGGTAAGCAAATTTAAAATGTGTCACTTGAGGAGGTGCTTCTCTGTTAGTATATGCTGGCATAGTTTGATGGTAAAATATATATTCCTTTACTTTTCAGTGATCCAAGTTTTCCTCGGCTGGGTCAGATGATCATGGATTATGAAGTTCCACTAAAGAAGTTGTCAGAAGAGTTTGTACCTCACACAAAATTACTCTCAGCAGCGCTTTCATCCCTTCACCAACTATACCCTAGAAGAAATTTAAAAGCAGACCAATGGAGGTATTTATCTTACATAGTCATATGGATGCACATTTTTTAACTATCTTTTCTATATTTGTTAGTGGCATAGACATATTACTCTTATGAGAATATACAGTTGGCTTCATTTCAGTCTTGGATCTTGACAGCCTTTCACTGTTTATAAAACTGGTAAACCATTTTTTCATGTATGTATAGGCTATTCTTCCACATTCTGACATACTGATGGTAAATTAAGTATGAATTTGTAACTGCAAAGAATGAGGAGTCATAGAAAGAGGGCTTGAGACATGCAGAATAGAATTTACAGTGGGTACAAAAATGGATGTATGTATGTATATGGGGTAGTATGTGTGAGTAAATTTTGACGCAGCCCGAAGGGATTTCTCCCCGTCCTCGCCTTATATGCAAAGGGGGACGGAGAGGGGGGGGTCGCCTATTAAATGAAGCGGCCTTGCTGTGGATGTACTGTGTCTTGCGACACTGCTTCTGACCCAAGGCGGTGGGCAGGGTGCAGGGATGACCCGTCATCCAGGAGGTGCTCAGATGAGAGGAAGGGTGGGAGGGGTGTGGAGTGTATTTAGGGATGAAATGGGTGGGAGTGTTTTTATGCCTTTCCCTTTTTGGCTACCTCCCTTGGAAGGGGGGAAAAGCCTTGTTATATGTATGTATGTATGTACAAAAATGGAGGAGAAATAAGGAAAGATGAAGTGAGAGCTATTATTAAAATGGTGAGAGCAGGTAATGCACCTAGGTTAGATGGGTGCCATGTGGAATGTATAAAAAAGGGAGGCTCAGTGGTGGTGGATTGGCTGGTGAGGTTATTTAATGTTTGTCTAAAAGAGGTTAGAGTGCCAGAGGACTGGAGGAGTGCCTGTATAGTTCTGCTTTACAAGGGAAAAGGAAACGAGTGTTAATATAGTAGTTTCAGGGATCAATTTGTTGAGTGTAGTTGGGAAGGCTTATGGGAGTGTTTTGATTGAGAGGATTAGAAGAGGAACAGAGGGGAGTAATTGGTGAGGAACAGTGTAGGCTTAGGACAGGTAGGGGTTGCATGGATCAGATTTTTGTGATAAAACAGATATGTGAGAAAGCTTTAGGAAAAGTAAGGATGTTTTTTGGGCCTTTATGGATTTGGAAAATGCTTACGAAAGGGTAGACAGGAAGGCACTGTGGGAGGTATCGCAGATTTATAGGATAGGAGGAAAGCTGTTAAGAACAGTTAAGAGTTTTTATGAGAGTAGTAGAGCATGTGTTAGAATTAGAAAAGGAGGGTATGAATGGTTTGAGGTAGAGGTGGGACTTCACCAAGGATGTATCATTTCGCCTTGGCTGTTCAATTTATACACGAATGGGGTGGTGCAAGAGGTAAATAGGCTGGGAATTGGAGATGGATAAAGAAAATGAAGAAAAATGGGAGATAAGCCAGTTGTTGTTTGCTGATGACATTGTGCTTGTAGTAAGATCAGAGGAGGGATTAAGGAAGTTAGTGACGGAGTTTAGGAAGGTGTGCAAAAGGAGGAAGTTGAAGATAAATGTGGGTAAAAGTAAGGTAATGAGATGTACAAGGGGAGAGATGGCAGCTAAGTGGAAATGAGTATTAACCCCTTCGTTACCGACCTGTCAACCTTACGTAAACAAACGTTTCAAACCGTCCCACAAATGGCTGGAGCCTTATGTTTGTAAACACAGGCACTTGCCACCATGTGGGTAGAAATAGCCCAGAAACCGAGGCCTTGAGAGCCCTCAATACACGCAGCTTATAACTGTGACACGTGCGTGTCACGGGGAGCACGCTCGGTTCCTGGCGGGTGCACTCAGCCATGACACGCAGGTGTCACAAAACACACATCCGGTACTCAAGGGGTTAAGGGAGAGAGACTGGAGGAAATGGATAGGTTTAGATACTTAGGGGCAAATGTAGTGGAAAAGGGGGGAGTGGGGGTGGAGGAAGAATGTAGATAGAGAGAAGCAAGTAGATGCCTTGGGAAATAGACATTTAGGAATGGATGTTAAGAGGAGATTGTATGAAGAGGTGACTGTGCCGACAGCACTGTATGGGGCAGAAACATGGATCATAAGAGAGGAAGTGTTTGAGATGAAATACCTGAGAAGTATGGTAGGGGTTACTAGGCTGGATAAAGTGAGAAACAAGGAGGAGAGCAGGGGTGAAAAAGGAGTTGGGAGATAGAATTGATGAAAGAGTATTGGTATGGTTTGGATACATGGAAAGAATGAGTGAGGAAAAATGGTAAAAGAGGTGTGGAAAGCAGAGGTGCGGGGAGTGAGCATGAGATGGATGGATAGGGTAAAAGGGGCATTAGGAAAGAGAGGAATGTCTGTCGAGGAAGGAAGGGAGAAGACAGAAGATAGGAGTGAGTGGAGAATGGTTGTGTATGAATGATGCTGTGATGCATGGAAGGGAGTTGGTGGGGGATGAGGGAATATGTGTGAATGATATTTTGACACAGCCTGAAGGGATTTCTCCTGTCTTCTCTCTACATGAGGGGATGAAGAGGGGGGTTGCTGATTAAATGAAATGGCCTTGCTGTGGATGTGCTGTGTCTTGCTGCATTGCTTCTGACAGATGACAATGGGTGAGATGCAGGGATGACCCATCATCCAGGAGTAGCCCTCCCCCCCCCCCCCAAAAAAAAAAAAAAAAAAAAAGAGGGATGATGAATGGGAGAGGAGTTTGTGGGGATGAAATGGGTGGAAGTGGATTTAAACCTTTGACTGGCTACCCTCCCTTGTAAGGGGGAAAAAGACCTTGGTGTGTGTGTGTGTGTATATATATATATATATATATATATGTGTATATATATATATATACATATATGTACAGCAGATGCAACTTGGAAGGTACATACATATACCAACAGCTTTTTTCCTCCTACAAGGGAAGTAGCCAATGTCAAAGGCAAATCTCCTCCCACCCATTTCTTCCCCACATACTCCACTCCCTTTCACCATTGCTCTTTTCTTGGCTCCTCCTGGATGATGAGTCATCCCTGCATTTTGCCCACTGCCCTGGGTCAGAAGCAATGTATCAAGATAGAGCAACATATATTAAAAAAATATATAATGATATGTAATGTATTAGGTACTAGCCGTACAGGACCACACCTCTGGAAGGAAGTTGAGGGGTGTAGAGGTTGTAAATCACTATATCAGGTAGATAGTTTCTCTGTGGGGGCACTGTATTTTTGGGGACTGTCCTTCTTCCAATGCTTTGATATCACTACTTGGAGTTGCAGCTTCTTAAATTATGGACCAGTATCCTGGGGCCTGCAGTTTTCCTACAAGAGATAATTGGGTAATGGATTGATTGATAGAAAAATTGATAAAACTGAGTTTAGGATACTTAACCAATACATATAGAGCTTGTAGGGAGGGACGCCCACAGAAGTAGGTGTGATGGACATTCATAATACAAAGGGGTTCAGTGTTCAATGTACAAGGGTAATGATGGTGATGACATTTCCTAGGCTGTCTGGCTGAGCAGTCCTTTTCCCTGAGGAACACCATGGCTGGAACAGGGTTTTCACATGAATCACTTATAGAGTGTACATTGTGTTCTTGGTTTGCATAATTGTATACAGTGCAGTCTTCTATGATGTGTTGAATAGTATGGGGTAAAGTGTTACATCCTGGATAGATGTCTGTGATGTGTTCAGTATTCAAGGGTAGGGCTGATTACTGAAGTGAGCCATATCATCTCAGGATGTTTTCGAAAATAGGGGCCTATTGTAGGTCTCTAATCCCACAATGTGTGTCTGGTACATTTGTCCAAGGGTGCTCCTGCTCCTATGTAGCTGAGGCACAAAAATAGCAAAACAAAATTTAATTCCGAGGAGAGGAAACTATGTAGTATATAAAGGTTGGAAAAAAACATTGCTTATATGGATAGTGATTTTCAAGATAAAAGAGCAGAGTTCTTTTTCATAAACATATTCATTGATTTGTTTTTCATCTGCTTGCCATTTTTTCCTGCCATAACTACAAGAAATTACATTACTATCCCAGCAATAACTCTGGTGTCATAACCTACTGTGCTGAAGAACACAAAAACAACCTAACATAGATCCACATTTTTTTATGTGATTCTTTTTTTCCAGAGCTGCCCAGATGTTGAGTCTAGTAAACAATCCAAGCCAACTACTGAACCCTGCACAAACAGATACAATGCCATGTGAATATCTGTCTCTTGATACGTTAGAGAGATGGATATCTCTTGGTTACCTCCTCATTCCGCACACCCTCCAGAATCCACAAGTTTTAGACATTTGGACACAGACATTACAAACTGGATGGGTCATCACACTTTTCAGGTATTAACCTTGTGTTAGTTTGTCAATAATATAAGATGGAGCTTATCATGGTCACTGTGCTGTCTTTTGCCAATACTTTATACAAACTATGTGAATGTCTTCCAGAGATGAGGTATTGCACATCCATTCCTTCATTCAATCCTTCCTTGAAACTCGCAAGGAACTTAGTAAGAGAGTATCAGATGTTAAAGAGAGTTACAACACGGCAGTCAGCACTGCGTAAGTAGCATTTCATTACACATTTTTTTTATTGTGATTTAATTTGGACACTGTATTGCAACTCAAAACCTAATGTCCAGAATTAATTATATAGGATAGGATTAAGTAGATATTCAATATTTATGACTACATAACTTTCTTGTTTCTTTTATACTCTCCACTGATGTATACAAATATTTACAGTCCCCTAATGCACAGAGAAAGAAGAAAATACCTTCGGACTGCCTTGAAGGAGTTAAGTTTAATATTAACAGATCAGCCCGGGCTCTTGGGGCCAAAGGCTCTCTTTGTCTTCATGGGCCTCAGCTTTGCTAGGGATGAGGTAAGACTTAAATGTAGAACATAGAGGAGATTCTAAGGAATGAAAATGAGGTTTATAAATAGTACATACATACATACATATACCAAGGCTTTTTCCCCCTTCCAAGGGAGGTAGCCACAAAGGGAAAGGCATAAAAACACTCCCACCCATTTCATCCCTAAATACACTCCACACCCCTCCCACCCTTCCTCTCATCTGAGCACCTCCTGGATGACGGGTCATCCCTGAACCCTGCCCACCGCCCTGGGTCAGAAGCAGTGTCGCAAGACACAGTACATCCACAGCAAGGCCGCTTCATTTAATCGGCGACCCCCCCTCTCCGTCCCCCTTTGCATATAAGGAGAGGACGGGGAGAAATCCCTTCGGGCTGCGTCAAAATTTACTCACACATACTACCCCACCCCACACCCCCCGCCCGTCTTAACCCTTAGATTGGTCTTTTGGGGAACTGAATACCAATTATTCATAGATATGCAAAGGTTAGTGCATTGTGTCTTTGCTGAAATAATTAAATGTTTTGGTTTGTTAGAAACATATAAGGAATACGCATTGGCTTAGAATGTCACTACATGGGCAAGGAATCAGGAGTGGAGGTGTTTTAAGACTGCCAAGTGGAGTGAGTTTATAGTTATAGCATACTACATTGAACCTTGCTGTGGATGTGTTGTGCCTTGCTACATTGCTTCTGACCTAGGGCAGTGGGCGAGATGCAGGGATGATCCATCATCCAGGAGGAGCCAAGATAAGAGGGAGGGAGGGGGGGGGATGGGAGTGGAGTATGTGGGGATGGAATGGGTGGGAGTGGATTTTATGCCTTTTTATTTTTTTTTCTTTCTTTCCTTTCCTTTTGGCTGCCTCCCTTGTAAGGGGGAAAAAGCTGTTAGTATATGTATGTATGTACATTGAATTCCCTGCTTCCCAGAATCACTTAAAAAAAATGCACCAACTGAACCCTTTCTTTGAGGGGGAGTTTGTTGCATTAAACTGAATCAGGTGATACATGATTGATGATGATTTGGTTTAATGTCACAAACTCCCCCTATCAGGAGGTTAGGATGGTGCTCCTTTAAAGAGGACTTTGTAGTGTGGAATTTAGTGAACTGTGCCCTTAGTTCAACTTGCCTGTGGCAGGGATGAACCTCTATCACCTTGACCTATGCTGCAAGTAATGACACCTTAACCCAATCGGCCAGCGAGCTTCCAATACATACATAAATTCATAAACATATATACATTTATACATAAGGTTGGGGTAGAAGGAAAAAACTTAGGAGAGAGCTTGATAAGTTTTAATATAATGTTTAGGGCATAACCCTTACTTAGAGATGCTGCAGAATACTAAAATAACATGGGCTTAAATATGCAGATCATCTCACTGGCTACTGTACTAACCACCCATCCCCCTTCTATACATCCATACATCATACATACATACATATACCAAGGCTTTTTCCCCCTTCCAAGGGAGGTAGCCAAAAAGGGAAAGGCATAAAAACACTCCCACCCATTTCATCCCCAAATACACTCCACACCCCTCCCACCCTTCCTCTCATCTGAGCACCTCCTGGATGACGGGTCATCCCTGCACCCCGCCCACCGCCCTGGGTCAGAAGCAGTGTCGCAAGACACAGTACATCCACAGCAAGGCCGCTTCATTTAATCGGCGACCCCCCCTCTCCGTCCCCCTTTGCATATAAGGAGAGGACGGGGAGAAATCCCTTCGGGCTGCGTCAAAAATTACTCACACATACTACCCCACCCCCCACCCCCACGCCCATTTCTCCTCATGCAGTCACAACATCATCCATATACAACCATTCTCCACTCACCTCTGTCTTCCGTCCTCTCCCTTCCTTCCTCAACAGACATTCCCCTCTTCCCCAAAGCCCCCTTCACCCCATCCATCCACCTCATCCTAGGACGTCCCCTCATGTTCACTCCCTCCACATCTGCCTTCCATACCTTCCATACATCATACATATATTAAATTCTAGCTCCACCTAAATTGTATTGTAAGTTTAGGTTTAGTATTTGTAATTACCTTCTTTTCTTTTCTTTTTATATAGATGATACTGTGATGCAAAGAAGGGGGTGAGTGGGGGGATGGGGGATTAGGGAGTGGTTATGTGTGAATGATATTTTGATGCAGCCCGAAGGGATTTCTCCCCGTCTGCTATTTTTCTGCATGAGGGGGGAGGAGAGTGGGGGTTGTCAATTAAATGAAGTGGCCTTGCTGTGGGTGTGCTGTGTTTTGCTGTATTTCTTCTGACCCAGGGCATTGGGTGGGATACAAAAATGACCTGTCATCCGTGAGGAGGTAAGATGAGAGGGAAAAAAGGGTGGTGGAGGAGAGTGTGATGGTATATAGATATATGTTTTCTTTATCAGTGTTTAGTTTGTTTTGTTGGAGAAAGATATACTGTTGCATATTAAAGTATTGACACAAACAATTAATAGAGTATCTATTGATTGAATTGTTCTAGTGTGAGAATGAATGTGTGGACTTGGGTATAACAGTGAATAAGCTTTAAACTTAGCAGTATGTGGGCAATGATGGTTTTAGTATGCAACTAATATGAAGAAAAGCTGAAAAGGGGTATTTAAAGGTCAAGAACTAGTACAAAATCAGTTAAGTAGGCTACCACACAACCTTAACAAAGATATATGTTATACTGTTGTATCTTGATTAGGTGCTATGGCTACTACGTCACCATGAAAACCCACCATTGCAAAAGGTGAAAAGTGGTAAATCGGCAGAGGATCTTGTGGACAGACAGTTACCTGAACTGCTCTTCCACATGGAGGAACTAAGGGCTCTTGTCAAAAAGTACTCACAGGTGAGTGAGGGAATGGCTTAGTGTTTTCTCAATTTCTTAAGTATGTCCATTTGCCTATCTATCTCTTTTTCTGTTAGCCTTTTCATGGGAGAAATAGATGTTATAAACTTATTTGTATGTCCATTTGTCTATCTTTTTTGTTACCCTTTTTATGGGAGAAATATATGTTATCAACTTATTTGAAGTGTGCATAGAGGAACATAAAGGAAAAATGTAGTATTAACCATGGGTATATTTCCTCAGGTGCTGCAGAGGTACTACATTCAGTACCTTAATGGCTATGATGCTATAGCTTTAAACCAGCTAATGCAGAGTCTTCAGAACCTCCCTGAAGATGAGTCCATAATTCTCTCTTCCATGTGTAGTGAGATTGGACAGCTAAGTGTCAAACAAGGTGAAAGATGTTCCTTGTTGCTTCTTTTTTGCATTGTAAATTCCTCAAGTCCTATATCAACAGACTTACCCAGCATAATGTTTTGGATTATGTAGCAATTTGCTGCCCTTTCACATGTATACTAACTAGTAATGTAGGTCCTATCTTGTAGTATCTAGTTGGCATAATAACCTTAATTATTTACAGTTGATGAGGGAGGTTCTCAGTCAATCAATCTCTCCTCAGTGACAAATGAGAACGGCCAACTCACTGTCAAACAAGGTACTAACTGCAGACATGCCACCTCTACCTGTATACCTATTAACTCAAAGATATAGAAAAATAATGACACATATATGAGATTTGTTCAATGTGTTTATGAATAATGATTTGCTTCCAGTGGATGAAGGAAGTTCATTTGACTTTCGGGGCATAAGACTAGACTGGTTCCGTATCCAAGCCTACAGCACACAGAATCGCACAGGTCTTCAGCTAAGAGACAATAGGGAAATGGCTGCACTTATCAATCAGATTGTTTTCCACACAAAGATGGTAGACTATCTGGATGAGATGTTGAATGAGACATCAGATCTTTCAATATTCTGGTAAGATTTTGAATGCAGAAATACTAACAGGCTTGCTAAGATGAAGAGCTTTGGCCTAGGAATGAATACAAACTGATCTAACAGATATTGTACCCTGCAGAATGGATACAGGATAATTTTTAGCTAATTCTTTATTCAAATAAAAAAAATATAATGACATGCATATGTTTTAATGATGACAAGGTATAGTTAGGTGTTTTAATAACTTTTCCAAAGACTTGATTCTTGTTTTCTTTTTGTTTTCTTTTTTTATAACAGCTTCTTCAGCAAACAGTTTGAAGACAACTTCCACATGTGCTTGGAATTCCCTGCGCAAAACCGGTATATTATTGCTTTCCCACTGATCTGCTCCCATATGCAGGCCTGCACTCATGAAGTTTGTCCAGAAGAGGTAATGTCTTTAGATAGATTTTTATTATCTCTTATAGCTATAAGCTCTTGTAAGAAATGTATAATAGTCTCCTAGGCTTGGCAATAGCACAAATGCTACTTCACTCAATATACTCAATTCCTTTGATTATCATACCATGCCTATTGCTGCAGCGGTATCATATTCGGGAAAGAAGCCTGTCCGTAGTCAACATGTTCCTTGAAGAGATGGCTAAGGAGGCCAAGAATATTATCACCACCATCTGTGATGAACAGTGTATCCTGTCTGATAAGGTAGTGATTGATTTTATATATCTTAACCCCTTTGCTAACTTGATATTCCCTGAGTAAATTTGTCTGACATTAACTAATGAAATCTGTAGTGTGCTTCACTGTAACAGTTAATTTAAATGAAATAGTCATGAACTCTTTGCTAGTGGCCAATTTATCACTGGGTTGTACATTAAAAGCACCATTACTGATTAAGAAGTATTTTGTATCTTCTAACATTTTTATTATTTGTTCAGTGCACACATGGATGGGGTGGTGCGGGAGGTAACTGTGAGGGTAATGGGCAGGGAACTGGAGATGGTGAAAGAAAATGGAGAAAAGTTGGAGGTGAGCCAGTTGTTTTCTGAAGACACTGTACTTGTGGCAGGGTCAGAGGGGGAATTAAGGGAATTGGTGATGGAGTTTGGTAAGGTATGCAATAGAAAGTTAAAGGTAACTGTGGGTGAAAGTAAGGTGATGAGATGTACAAGGGGAGAGGGTTGGAGTGAGTTGGAAGTAAATCTCAAAGGAGAGAGGCTGGAAGAAGTGGATAGTTTTAGGTATTTGGGGTTGCATGTGACAGGGAGGAAAAAGTGGTGGATGGGAGTGGAATGGATGGGAGTAGGTTTGTGTCTTTTGACTTGGCTCCCTTATATAGATACATTATCTGTTACAATAATTGCAGTCCCATTGTTTATATTCCTTGTTCCATATGTTTGTTCTCTCTTGTTGATAATGACCAACAAAATAAAATGAATAGAAAATGGAACAAGAAATGTTGAGATGAGAAGGGAGCTCATTGGGTTTTAATGTGTTTATAGTGGAGGTGAAGGGTTTGACAGGTTTTGAAAGTGAGCAGCTTTGCTGTCCATCCTGCAGGACCACTACATGCAGGTACCCATCATAACTGTTATTTTATCATTAATGAATGTTGTCTTTTCTGTAGCTACTACCAAAACACACAGTTCCTCTTATACTAAGTCACAAAAAGAAGGAGAAGAAGAAGAAGAAGGAAGAGGCTGCAGAAGGCAGACCTGGCCATGAAAGTTACAGAAAGACAAGAGAAGAACTTACCACGTATGTAATAAATACTCCTTCAGTTAACTTTTTACCTACTTAATGTCCATTGTTCTTGCTGTAATATTAGTGGTCACAAATTACTTTATCATAGCAGATTTCAGGTGATGTTTCACTTGAAGAGAGTAACTGGAGCTGAATTTGGAACTTATGATGATACTGAATTATTGAAGTTGTATATGGTTGATCCTAGTTAGTTATGTCTTTCTTTAGCTGATTCAAATTGTCATTATTCCTAGGAGCTACAAGACTTGTGTAAAGATACTATTGGGGCAATAGATCGATTGATTATGAAAAATGAAATGTATAAAGTGATCACTGGTTATTCTGTATCAATATTTTCTGCGATTTGATGCATTTTTTTTCTTTCATATTGTGTAAAATTGAGCTAACAGATATTGTACCTTGCAGAATGGATAAATTGCACATGGCCTTGACAGAACTCTGCTTTGCAATAAATTACTGCAGCCAGGTCCAAGTGTGGGAGTACACCTTTGCTCCTAGGGAATACCTGTACCAGCACCTTGAACAGAGGTAGATATTCTTTTTTTTTCATAAGTCTTAAGTTTCATGCAATAAATTGACATACCCTAGTGTGAGACCTGTATATTTTTTATGAAAAAGAAGGAAGATATTTTAAAGGCCTCTTTTTACATCATATAGTCTTGCTTTATTGGTCTTTTTAAGTGAAAATTTTAGTGAGCTTGCATGCAAGAAATGAAACAGCATACAAGTTGACATTGAATTAAAGAAGGGTTTATATTATTCAGGTTTGCAAGGGCTTTAGTGGGAATGGTTATGTACAATGAAACAACTAGTGAAATAGCTAAACCCTCGGAACTGCTTACCAGCGTTCGGACATACATGAGTGTTCTACAGACCGTTGAAAATTATGGTGAGATGGATATAATCTATTTTATGTTGTTTACACATTCTAGAAGTATATTTGTTACAATTAACAGTTGACCATTTCCTATTAGAAAGATACAGATGTGCATATTGTCTATATGCCAAAGGTTTCTTCCCCTATACAAGTCAAAGGCACCCACTCACACCCATGAGAACATGTGCACACACAAAATATAAATGACAAAATTTGCATATATTTCTATTTCTTTTGCACTTGCATGTGGCCATTTGTTAATAGTGGTTATAGCTCTTGTTATTGAAATTATTACAAGAATGATTTCTGAAAATGATGGGATCCTTTACAGTGCATATAGACATCACAAGAGTATTTAACAATGTCCTGCTACAGCAGACGCAGCTTCAAGATAGTCATGGAGAGAAAACCATCACTGCACTCTACAACACCTGGTAATGAACAATGTTAATTGTTGCCTTGAGTTTCATTGACTGGAATTCCACAGCCTCACAGCAGCTGACAGTGGTTCATGGGTCAGATCTGGGAAGAAGTAGATTGTTATTGGTTATATATAAGCATTGGACTTTTTCAGTCCCATCAATTTGTAGTAGTAGTAGGAGGAGGGGAGCAGTCATTAGATGTCAACTCTCCTTATGTAAAAAGTGGGAAGAAATATAGGTGAAGTTGATAGAGAGATCTTGGACCTGTTAGTTCATCAGGAAATTACCAGATGAGGGTATGGGTGTTCGTGGGTTATGAAGAAGAGCAACAGGGAGATGATTCTTTCATATTACAGGCACCCATTGTTGGTTCCACCTAGCAAGGGCTGGAGCTAAAATTTATTCAACTCCAGCACATCAATTTGTTTAAACATATTAGCCAAAGTTTGAGAAAATAAGATCTCCATTATAGGACAGTAACAGACAGGTTTATTTAGTGAAGACCTCTTGGGAAATAAAGGGTTAAGGAGGTAATGTAATTGTTTGCAGTGGTGTTCATATATAATGGTAACCATTCCCCACTTGCAGGTATGCAGATATTCTATTACGACGAGTTAGTGCGGGCCATATTGTGTTCTCCAAGAATCAAAGAGCTTTTGTGTCCTTGACATCAGAAGGTGCTCAACCATTTGCAGCTGAAGAATTCTCAGATGTGAATGAGCTTAGAGCTTTAGCAGAGTTGATAGGCCCCTATGGCATGAAGGCACTGAATGAGAACCTGATGTGGCACATTGCAAATCAAGTGCAAGAGCTAAGGGTTGGTTTCTGACTTGTAGTCAAGTAGATATTTACATGAAATAACTGTTTAGAAATAATTTTAGAAGTGAATGTATGGTTTGTGTTGGCCACTCCTACTATAAAGGAGAGAAATGACCTCTCATAAATATATGTTTATGCAAATATGTGGTTGAAACTTGCTGTGTATCATTTCAGCGTTTAGTGGTAATTAACAAAGAGGTGTTGTTGTCAATGAGAACCAACTTCGACAAACCAGAACAGATGAAGGATTTGTTTAAGAAGCTTCAACGTGAGTAGGTCCTTCTTTGGTACAGTAAGGTCCCAAGTCAAGTGTTTTAACTTATAACAACCTGTGGTTACATAGCATACATACATACATATACCAAGGCTTTTTCCCCCTTACAAGGGAGGTAGCCAAAAAGGAAAAGGCTTAAAATCACTCCCCACCCATTCCATCCCTGAATACACTCCACACCCCTCCACCCTCCCTCTCATCTTAGCACCTGGATGACGGGTCATCCCTGCACCTTGTCTACTGCCCTGGGTCAGAAGCAGTGTTGCAAGACACAGCACATCCACAGCAAGGCCGCTTCATCAAAATCGGCGACCCCCCCTCTCCGTCCCCCCATGCATAGAGGAGAAGACGGGGAGAAATCCCTTCGGGCTGCGTCAAATTTTGCTCACACATACTACCACACCCCCCATCCCCCTGCCCATTCCACCTCATGCATCACATCATCATCCATATACAACCATTCTCCATTCACTCCTGTCTTCTGTCCTCTCCCATCCTTCCTCAACAGACATTCCCCTCTTCCCCAAAGCTCCCTTCACCCCATCCATCCACCTCATCCTAGGACGTCCCTTCATGTTCACTCCCTCCACATCTGCCTTCCATACCTCTTTTACTAGTCTTTCTTCACTCATTCTTTCCATGTGTCCAAACCATCCCAATACTCTTTCATCAACCCTATCTCCCAACCCCCTTTCCACCCCTGTTCTCCTCCTCACCTCCTCATTTCTCACTCTATCTAGCCTAGTAACCCCCATCATACTTCTCAGACACCTCATCTCAAACACATTCAAACTCCTTCTCTCTTCCTCTCTTATGTTCCATGTTTCTGCCCCATACAGTACTGTTGGCACAATCACTCCTTCATATAGTCTCTTAGCATCCATTCCCAAATGTCTATTCCTCATTACACTTTTTAATCCACCAAGGCATTTACTCGCTTCTCTCAATCTACATTCTACCTCCACCTTCACTCCACCTTTTCCTGCCACATTTGCACCCAAGTATCTAAAACTATCCACTTCCTCCAGTCTCTCTCCCTTACTGCTCACTTCCACACTACTGCCATTTTCACCCCTTGTACATCTCATCACCTTACTTTTACCCACATTTATCTTTAGCTTTCTTCTATCACATACTCTCCCAAACTCTGTCACCAACTTCCTCAATCCCTCCTCTGATCCTGCCACAAGCGCAGTGTCGTCTGCAAACAACAGCTGGTTCACCTCCCACTTTTCTCCATTTTCTTTAACCATCTCCAATCCCTGACCCACTACCCTTGCATTTACCTCTCGCACTACCCCTTCCATGTATAAGTTGAACAGCCAGGGCGACATAATGCATCCTTGACGAAGTCCCACCTTTACCTCGAACCACTCACTCTCTCCATTTCTAATCCTGACACAAGCTCTACTACATACATACATACATATACCAAGGCTTTTTCCCCCTTCCAAGGGAGGTAGCCAAAAAGGGAAAGGCATAAAAACACTCCCACCCATTTCATCCCTAAATACACTCCACACCCCTCCCACCCTTCCTCTCATCTGAGCACCTCCTGGATGACGGGTCATCCCTGCACCCTGCCCACCGCCCTGGGTCAGAAGCAGTGTCGCAGGACACAGCACATCCACAGCAAGGCCGCTTCATTTAATCGGCGACCCCCCCTCTCCGTCCCCCCTTGCATATAAGGAGAGGACGGGGAGAAATCCCTTCGGGCTGCGTCAAAACTCACTCACACACACTACCCCACCCCCACCCCCCCCGCCCATTTCTCCCCATGCAGTCACAACATCATCCATATACAACCATTCTCCACTCACCTCTGTCTTCCGTCCTCTCCCTTCCTTCCTCAACAGACATTCCCCTCTTCCCCAAAGCCCCCTTCACCCCATCCATCCACCTCATCCTAGGACGTCCCCTCATGTTCACTCCCTCCACATCTGCCTTCCATACCTCTTTTACTAGTCTTTCTTCACTCATTCTTTCCATGTGTCCAAACCATCCTAATATTCTTTCATCAACCCTCTCTCCCAAATCCTTTTTCACCCCTGTTCTCCTCCTCACCTTCTCATTTCTCACTCTATCTAGCCTAGTAACCCCCACCATACTTCTCAGACACCTCATCTCAAACACATTCAAACTCCTTCTCTCTTCTTCTCTTATGTTCCACGTTTCTGCCCCATACAGTGCTGTTGGCACAATCACTCCTTCATACAGTCTCCTCTTCGCATCCATTCCCAAATGTCTATTTCTCATTACACTCTTTAAACCACCAAGGCATTTACTCGCTTCTCTCAATCTACATTCTACCTCCACCTTCACTCCACCTTTTCCTGCTACACTTGCACCCAAGTATCTAAAAACTATCCACTTCCTCCAGTCGCTCTCCCTTAATGTTCACTTCCAGTCTACTGCCACTTTCACCCCTTGTACATCTCATCACCTTACTTTTACCCACATTTATCTTTAGCTTTCTTCTATCACATACTCTCCCAAACTCTGCCACCAGCTTCCTCAATCCCTCCTCTGACCTTGCCACAAGCGCAGTGTCGTCCGCAAACAACAGCTGGCTCACCTCCCACTTTTCTCCATTTTCTTTAATCATCTCCAATCCCTGACTCACTACCCTAGCATTCACCTCTCGCACCACCCCATCCATGTATAAGTTGAACAGCCAGGGCGACATAACGCATCCTTGACGAAGTCCCACCTTTACTTCAAACCACTCACTCTCTCCATTTCCAATCCTAACACATGCTCTACTACTCACATAAAAACTCTTGACAGCTCCCAAAAGCTTTCCTCCTATCCCATAAATCTGCATAACCTCCCACAGTGCCTTTCTGTCTACCCTATCATAAGCCTTTTCCAGATCCATAAAAGCCCAAAAAACATCCTTCCCCTTTCCTATAGCTTTCTCACATATCTGTCTTACCACAAAGATCTGATCTACACAACCTCTACCCGTCCTAAATCCACACTGTTCCTCACCAATTACTCCTTCTGTTCCTCTCCTAATCCTCTCAATTAAGATTCTCCCATAAGCCTTCCCTACTACACTCAACAGGCTAATCCCTCTGAAATTACTACATTCACACTTGTCCCCTTTTCCCTTGTAAAGAGGAACTATACAGGCACTACTCCAGTCCTCCAGTACTCTACCCTCTCTCCAGCAAACATTAAATAATCTCACCAACCAGTCCACCATCACTGAACCTCCCTTTTTCAGACATTCTGCATGACATCCATCCAGACCAGGTGCCTTACCTGCTTTCATCATCTTTACAACTGCCTTCACCTCATCCTTCCTTATTTCTCCTCCATTCTCCTCACTCATCACTCTCATTTTCTTCGTATTTCCCACTGCAGCTATCTTTCCTTCCCTATCCTCCTTCACATTCAGCAACTCCCTAAAATATTCTGCCCATCTTCCCCTCACTGCCATCTCTTCCATTATCAACTCTCCATCTGTACCTTTTACCTTTTCTTCCCTACTTGATTCGCCTCCTCTTCCTCTCTTAATTTCTTTCCAAAACATCTTTTTATTACTTTCAAAATTTTCTGTCATACTCCTACCCCATTTCACATCTGCTCTCCTCTTTGCCTCCTTTACCTTTTGCTTTACTTCTCTTTTCTTTTCTTTGTACGTCTCATATGACTCCCCTGTCCTCTTTTGTAACCAATCTGTGAATGCTCGCTTCTTCTCTTCTACAACCTTCTTTGTTTCCTCATCCCACCATTCACTACCCTTTCTTCTATTTCCCCCTGTCCTTCTTGTTCCACACACCATCCTTGCACACTTTAAGACTCCCTCCTTGAACCATCCCCATTCCTCCTCCACACCCATCTCTGCTCTATCCTTTACTCCCTCCCACTCCTCCTTCAGCTTCTTTTCGTACTCCTTCTCCTTTTCCTTTTCATTCAAGGAGTTCACTCTAAGAACCTCCCTACCTTTTGTCCCTTTCCTCCTTCTCCATCTATCCTCCACTCTCAACTTACCTTCCACCAAAAAATGATCTGATATTCCCCCACCCTCTCCCCTTAGCACATGTACATCCTTAACTCTTCCTATCATAATCCTATTTACCACTACATAATCCATTAGCGCTCTATCTACCACCCTTCCCTCCACCACCCTCTCCCATGTGTACTTATGCTTGACTTTCTTCCGAAACACTGTATTTGCTATCATCAACTCTCTTTCTAGACACATTTCCACCATCAACTCTCCACTACGATTCTTTCCTGGAACTCCACACTTCCCAACCACTCCATCGATTGGACCATTTCCCACTCTAGCATTAAGGTCTCCCAGTACTATTACATTGACATTTCTTCCTAAACCCTCTATGCACTCATTTAAATCTATCCAAAAGGCCTCCCTTTCTTCCATGCTCTTCTCACTGCCCGGCCCATATGCACTTACAAAGACCCACATCTCCTTTCCCAGTTTCACCTTCATCCACATTATCCTTGAGGAAACCTCCTTCCACTCCACTATCCCTTTACCTATCTCCTCACTTACTAGAATAGCCACCCCTTCCCTCCCTCGTCCTCTCTTCACTCCTGATAACCTCCCACTTACACTCCCAAACATACACTCACCCTTCCCTTTCAACTTAGTTTCACTCAAAGCCAACACATCCAACTTTCTTCTCACAAACATACTACCTATCTCTTCCCTTTTACTCTCATCTGTACCACATCCACGCACATTAAAAGACCCAAACCTTAGGGTGCTGGCCCGAGGCCCGCCAGCACCCCTTATGCCTTTTCTTTTTGATTTAGGAATTTGCCCCTTGGGGCTACAGGGAGAAGGATGCCTAGTCCCTCTCCCCGTCCCTTTCTTCTCGCCTCTTACGATCCAAGTGGGAAAACTTGGTGGCAGTATTCTTTTCCCCCACCACAGGGAATTCCCCCAATCAGAAAGAGAATACTCAGAGAAATGGTACAGGACAGCAACAAGGGGTTGGGGGACAGCATAACGGAGGGACAGTCGTAGTATAAAAGTGTCATCATTTCTCTATGAACAGAATTTCTTCTATCATAGACAAAATGATGTGTGGCTCTGGTCCGTAGGGGCGCCCCATATAGACCCTAAAGTATCGACTGCATGCTACTTTGCCACAATAACAAGCAGCCAATACCCCAAGCTCTACTACTCTCATAAAAACTCTTGACAGCTCCTAGAAGCTTTCCTCCTATCCCGTATATCTGCAAAACCTCCCACAGTGCCTTTCTGTCTACCCTATCGTAAGCCTTTTCCAGGTCCATAAAGGCCCAAAAAACATCCTACCCCTTTCCTATAGCTTTCTCACATATCTGTCTTACCACAAAAATCTGAACTACACAACCTCTACCCGTCCTAAATCCACACTGTTCCTCACCAATTACTCCCTCTGTTCCTCTCCAAATCCTCTCAATCAAGATCCTCCCATAAGCCTTCCCAACTACACTTAACAAGCTAATGCCTCTGAAACTACTACATTCCCACATATCCCCTTTTCCCTTGTAAAGTGGAACTATACAGGCACTCCTCCAGTCCTCCGGCACTCGACCCTCTCTCCAGCAAAGCACACTTCTATAATCTACTTACAGTTTCAGCTCTAAAACATGATGATAATATATTCACAAAAATTAAAATGCCCATCAAATGCTTTACAGTGTACATACATACATATACCACAGGCTTTTTTTCCCTGACAAGGGAGGTAGCCAAAAAACAAAGGCATAAAAACCACTTGCACCCATTCCATCCCCAACATACTCCATTCCCTTCCACCCTCTCCCCTCCCTCTTATCTTGGCACCTCCTGGATGACAGGACATCCCTGCATCTTGTCCACTGCCCTGGGTCAGAAGCAGTGCCATAAGACACAGCACAACCACAGCAAGGCCACTTCATTAAATCAGTGACCCCCCCTCTCTGTCCCCTCATACAGAAAAGGAGAAGATGGGGAGAAATCCCTTTGGGCTATGTCAATTTATCTCGCACATACTCCCTCACTCCCATCCCCCACCCATTCCCCCTCATGCATCACAGCATCATCCATACACAACCATTCTCCATTCACCCCTATCTTCTGTCCTCTCTTGTCCTTTCTCAGCAGACATTGTCCTCTTTCCCAATGCTCCTTTTACCCCATCCATCCATCTCATCCTAGGTTGACCTATCATGTTCACTCCTTCCACCTCTGTCTTCCATACCTCTTTTACTAATCTTTCTTCACTTATTCTTTTCATGTGTCCAAACCATCCCAATACTCTTTCATCCACCCTATCACCCAGCTCCCTTTCCAGCCCAGTTCTCCTCCTCACCCTCCTCATTTCTCCCTCTATCCAGCCTAGTAACCCCTGTCATACTTCTCAGGCACCTCATCTCAAACACATTCAAACTCCTCCTCACTTCCTTTTGTATGTTCCATGTTTCTGCCCCATACAGTGCTGTTGGCACAATCACTTCTTCATACAATCTCCTCTTAGCATCCATTCCCAATTGTTTATTTGTCATTACACTTTTTAATCCCCCAAGGTATTTACTTGCTTCTATCAATCTACATTCTATGTCCATTCCTCCCTTTCCTGCCACATTTGCACACAAGTATCTAAAATTATCCGCTTCCTCCAGTCTCTTTCTTTTAATACTCACTTCCAGTCTACTTCCACTTTCTCCTCTTGTACATCTCATCACCTTACTTTTACCTACATTTACCTTCAACTTCCTTCTTTTGAACATCTTCCCAAACTCTGTCACTAACTTTCTAAATACCTCCTATGATCCTGCTACAAGCACAGTGTCGTCAGCAAACAACTGGCTATCTCCCAATTTTCTCTATTTTTGTTAACCATCTCCAATCTCTGACCCATTACCCTTGCATATAACTCTGACATAATCCAGGACCTTATTGTACCTTGCACTCTCAGCCTTTGCATGATTTTATTAGAGTGTGTCATTAATTTTTATTATTTTGTATACCATCATACCATCAAAAAAAGTTTAACCTAAGAAATTACAAGGGATGGTTTGCTTGTTCCAGCAGAAGTAGACAGTGTATTGTCGAGGATGCAGATAATTGGAGTGATTCTTTGCTTCCGACAACTTGCCCAGGAGGCACTCACAGATGCCCTTGAACAGCGCATTCCCTTCCTCATGTCATCCATTGCTGATTTTAGACACCATGTTCCTAATGGCGACACAATGGTGAGTATGCATAATTTATTATTTTTGAAGCATTCAGGGTCTCTGATGCACAAATCATAGAGGAAACTTTTGTGTTCTATATACAAAATTTATCCTGTATAAAGGGGTAAAGGCTTTTTATATGAACATTGAGAAAAGAGATTTTTATCTTTAAAGTTGCTTCCACAGAAGTTCATTAGGAAATTGTGGATGTTGGCATATACATAATTTTGCAGTCCATGACTGAAAATATGAGGTAGCTGCTTTGCAATGCATACTGACTAGGAACTAGGCACTGGAAAAAATAATAGTTTAAAGAAAACTTTATTATGGTGAAATGTGTTCTGATCAAGGAAATGTGGAATGCATTTAGGAAATAGATTAATGACAAAAGTACATTACTGCTGTTTTCTCATTGTGTGCCCCATATTCACACCAGCAGAATAGTTTGCAGTACAATATTCATGTGTGATAGAGTATCATTAGGTAAGAGTGACTGATTCTATATGTTTTTTAAGAAACATTTTGGAAAAATACAGAAATAACACTGGGCAGAGAAGCTCTAACTTGTACATATGGTTGCTTCTGATGCTTTATAGTACAATGCATTGCTTCACTGGCCATGCTACACAATACACATAATCTCTTCGCTCAAAGTTATTGTCATACTCAGTTTATACTCCACAAGTTCAGTAGTTTACTCTTTCCCACTTTTAAGTTATTAAGTATTGTGTTATTAATAATTGTTTTTCAAATTTTCATTTAATTTCCATTTCATTAGTTGTCACTTGGTTTGTTATTTTGTGTTATTTTAGTAAACTACTAAGGGATTGGTATAGACTATTAAGTATGACAGTAGGGCACTTGCCACCATATGGGCAAGAGACATAGTGGAGGAGGTGCTGAAGCTGTGGTACTAACTAATCCCCCCTATTCCTTCCTTCCCTTGTTTGTCAATGGCGGGGGGAGGTGCAGATTGAGAACATTAAGCTACAGGTTAGCCAACAAGTTACTGTTCTTTTAGCATGTTGGGTAATGGTGTTGGTACCTCTTGGTGATGGGTACTGTAGTCAGAAATCTGGTGGTGGAACTGATTGCAAATGTTGGTTTTGCACTAATATTGATTGTTTAGTGTTTATTTTTTTCAGTTAACACTCTTAATGGGTTACCATGTACATGTACTGTGCCAGTTAATGCCATTGTAATAACCTCACACAAAAGTGCTGTTGAGCTGCTTTTACATGTATCTGAGTGATTGGTACCAGCTGTGGTATTAAAGAAATCAGTCCAGAAAATGTGTGTCTGTATTCAGGTCTTTCCTGTTGTTAATGTCAGGAAAGAACATAATCTAACTGTATTTGAAAGTTAAATAGAAAAAAAGGGGAATTTTTTTATTCCAATGTTTCTGATTTAAGGATGTCAGTACACTAAAATTTAATTTTTTGACAACTTTTGGAAACTTGTGGAAAAATCATTTGAAGTATGCACAAGATACAAGTATTGCATCATTTACTATTTTAGATTATATACATACATATACATACATCTACCTAAGGCTTTTTCCCCCTTACAAGGGAGGTAGCCAAAAAACAAAGGCATAAAATCCACTCCCACCCATTCCATCCCCACATACTCTTTCCCAATGCCCCTTTTACCCCATCCATCTCATCTTTGGTTGCCCCCTCATGTTCACCCCTTCTACCTCCACTTTCCACACCTCTTTTACTAATCTTTCTTCACTCATTCTTTTCATGTGTCCAAACCATCCCAATACTCTTTCATCAACCCTATCACCCAACTCCCTTTCCACCCCCTGTTCTCCACCTCACCACCTTGTTTCTCACTCTATCCAGCCTAGTATCCCCTATTATACTTCTCAAGCACCTCATCTTAAACACATTCAAACTCCTCCTCTCTTCCTCTTGCATGTTCTATGTTTCTCTCCCATACAGTTCTGTTGGCACAATTACTCCTTCATACAATCTCCTCATAGCATCCATTTCCAAATGTCTATTTCTCATTACACTTTTTAATTCCCCAAGGCATTTACTCACTTTTCTCGATCTACATTCTACCTCCACCTCCACTCTTCCCTTTCCTGCCACAATTGCACCAAGTATCTAAAACTATCCACTTCCTCCAGTCTCTCTCTTAGTACTCACTTCCAGTCTGCTGCCAACTTGTACATCTCATCACCTTACTTTTACCCACATTTCTTTTCAACTTCCTTCTTTTGCATATTTTTCCCAAACTCTGTCACTGACTTCCTCAATCCTTCATATGATCTTGCTACAAACTCAGTTTTGTCAACAAACAACTGGCTTATCTTCTACTTTTCTCCATTTTCTTTAACCATCTCCTGTCCCTGACCCATTACCCTTGCATTTACCTCTTGCACCACCCCATCCATGTATAAATTGAACAGCCAAGGCAACATAACACATCCCTGATGAAGTCCCACCTTTTTCTTAAACCACTCAGTCTCTCCATTTCTGATAGTAATACAAGCTCTACTACTCTAGTAAAAACTCTTGACTGCTCTTAACAGCTTTCCTTCTATTCCATATATCTTCAATACCTCCCATAGTGTCTTATAGATTTAAAAAAGTTATACCAAGTGGGCAATTTCCCTAATTAAAGGGGCATGGTACAAGATTAGCTTTCTGTTTGACATTTACATTTGATGATTTTCTTATATAAAATTTTAGAAGGGTATATTGTATGTCTGTCAACATATACCAATTGTGAGACGAGAAGGCAAGAAATGCAAAGTAAGAATTCGCTGTGTACTCAGATGTTGCTGTTGACACTTTTTTTTTTTTCTTCTTTTTAGAGTGGATCATTATGAAACTAGGGATTGTGTTTAATGTAGGGAAGTGGCTCATCCCTGCTGAAACAAAACTCCATCATGAATCACTGTTTCTGTTATGCCTGGTAATAGCCAACAAAATTTTTAGATAAAGTAATGTAAATGTGAAAAATATCACAAAATGGTGCACTTCATTTATGATATCTAATTTATCAGTATCTATGCATTTTTCATCTACACTGCTAATATTTTTTTCATATAGAGGGTGAAAGTTTTTGTTTTATCTTTGCAACTCATAATCTTGGTAACAGTATTTTTGTCACATTTATACATATAACTCAGAGACTTCTTTCTCTATATTATTTTATTTTTGCTTATTTAATATTTAAGGGGGAATACATATACAATATGTGAGGGGGAAAAGCTGTTGGTATATATATGTACAATATTTACCTTTTTTCTAAATTGTGTTTTTGAATTATGTCTCAAAGGGTAAAACAGCCTTTAGCAATACAATTATGCTTTTTTTTCTATGAAATTTGGATATTCACACACAAAAAAAATCCAGTTTGGTGTAAATTTTAGACATACAGTAACAAGTTGACAAGACAGTCTTTATCAAAGCTTCTAGTTAAAAGAAAAATCAATAGATCAGTTATATTAGTTATTAAGATGAAAGAAAAATAAAAGATATCAAATTATTTAATTTTTATTTTTTTTATTTTTCATTTTTCAATGGGTTTTCATAAAAGTTGGCACATTATTTTTATGTTGTCTACCATTAAAAAAAAAAAGATAGTCTAGCTTAATTATTTTGATATACATGTACTGACATCCTTAAATTATTTGCATCTATATACCTCTTCCAGTTGGTAATAAAAGGTTATGCATAAAAGTTTTGACCCATGGCCAAGTATCCCATAATTCATTGCCTAACACAAAAAGTGATAAAAATAGAAATTCGTGTCTTTGCTATTTTCTCTGTGATATATGAAAGTTAAAAAACTTCTGAATAATATTTTGAAAGGGGTCATGGGCATTAAGTTAGTTGTTAAAGTAACCAAGGAAGGATGAAAAAATATATATATTTTTAGATCTTCCTTGCATAAGACCTGGAGCCTCAAGTAATCAAGATGGTTTAATATTCAAAATTATAAAAAATCTTGAAAGCAAAGATTCTCCCTTGTTACCTGGTAATGATAATGTATGTAGAGATGTACATTTGAATTAAATCTTTTTGGATATAACATGTACACTTAGTAGAATGGGTGCGAGTGGGTGTGTGCCATTATTAGATTACTCCCTTGTAAGGTGGAAGAAGCCCTTGGCATATAGATAGATAAATGTAGACTTATTGCACAAGATCACCACACAAGACAACAGATGTTATCTTACACTCTCCTGCATTCACCCACTCCAGACAGCTCCATGAAATCTCTTCACACAGGAATTCATGGGCTGAACCAGTGTCTGTGACCATTTTACTTGGGGCCACTGGTCATCTGCAAGAGAGAACCGGGGCAACATAATAATTGACTGTACAAGATTTTTAAGGGAAAAAAAGAAGAAAAAATCCCTCAAGATGTTGCTGTTTGTGAATTTCTAAGTGCTATCCTTAATTAAGAATATTTAATATGATTATGAAGTCTGATCAGCAAAGGTGATTATGGAAATAATGATGATTAATAAATCTTGAAATAGAAAATATGAGTTACTGAAAAAGACTGGATGATGATCAGTGGAAACTGGTCATCCCAGGAAGATGTAGGCTTGAGTATTATTCCAGTATTTAACCGTAATTGGTGTAGCAGTAGGTAATTAAAAATATTTTAGATAAAGTTGATGACTGCTGATAGTGTTGAATAAGGGAAGGTATGCATACTGTTGAAATAACTTACCTCTATGAAGAATAACAAAAGTTTTGATGCTGTAATAATGTGTGAGATCACCATAGCATGCTTGAAGTAACAGTAAGTGGTATCTGTATAGAACCAAGGCTACTAGGACTGCTCCTGTTGCCCTCCACAATGTTGTCCTCCTTTCCTTCTACCAAACAGCTCTATATCCTGTTTTGGTTAATTTGTCTTGTCTTTTATTAATCCTCTTAAGTTGCATTTTCAGTCATTTTATTTTATATTATTTTATTTATTTTTTATCTTCATGGTTTTGAATTCTTTTCATGACACAACATACTGAAGATGGATATTTGCTACATTAAGTAAATACCTTGCAGAAAATGAGATTATTGTTTCTGTGAATATTTCATATATAAATCTTAATATTCAGTTTTAGTTGAATTTGATAGTGTTGTGATGGGATGGTTTTGTATAATTCAGCTGGTGAATGAGATGTCTTCTGCAGCTGGTCACCGATGTGAGGTGGACCCAGCCTTGGTGCATGTGTTACGTGCACACAAAAGTGGTGAGTACGTCATTTGTAAATGTTTATGTATATTCAGTTAAATGGGTAGCACACGTCCAGATGCACCCAAGGAACATGATTTACTTTATACCTTTTTGTTTAAATTTTAATTTCATATAGTTTTGAAAATAATATTGTATTTCTTTTTTGTAACATGCAATACAAAAGAACAATATTTGCACAGTAATTGTACCAGGAACAGTTGAAATGTATGCACCACAACCTGGTGATATGTATACTGATATATTGTGGGCATATTTTACACATGTCACACACTTCATGTCACCACATGCACACACATAAATAATTACTTAGTTGCACAGCTAAATTTACTCTTCATGGTACTTGCAGTTGATAGCAAGGGAATCGTGGCAGATAAGGGTAATTCACTCTAATTTTGTGAATATTACAAATTTGTTTAATGTGTACTTATATAAAGGATTTCCAAGATCTAATGCTTTTATTGCCAAATTTTTAAATTCAAATGTTTTTATTACCAAATTTTCAAGATATAAAATGGCTATCACCCCGTTTTGGTTTTGCAGAGGTGCATGATGATGAATTCATTGTCACTTGTCTGCTTATGGTTTTTGTGGCAGTGTCTATTCCTAAACTGGCACGGATGGATAGTACGGTGAGTGGCCTTTCATATTCATCTTTGTTTGTTGTATACTGTAGAGACCTTTGGGGCACCCCATCAGACCAGAGGCACACATCTATTGATCATTCAGTTACACATACATACATAATTTTTTTTTTCACCCATACAAGGGAGGTAGCCAGAAAACAGACATAAAATCCACTTCCACCCATTCCATCCCCACATACTCCACTCCCATCCACCCCCTCCTTCCCTCTTATCTTGGCTCCTCCTGGATGATGGGTCATCCCTGCCCACTGCCCTGGATCAGAAGGAGTGTTTCAAGACACAGCGCATCCACAGAAAGGCCACTTCATTAAATTGGCAACCCCCCCCTCTCTGTCCCTTCATGCAGAAATGTAGATGGGGAGAAATCCCTTCAGGTTGTAACAATTTCAAGCATACTCCCTCACCTCTCATCCCCCACCCAGTCCATTTCATGCATCACAGTATCCATACACAACCTTTCTCCATTCACCCCTATCTTCTGTCTTCTCCAGCCCATCCTCAATAGACATTGCCCTCTTTCCCAATGCTCCTTTTACCCCATCCATCCATCTCATCCTTGGTCACCCCCTCATGTTCACTCCTTCTACCTCTGTCTTCCACACCTCTTTTACTAATCTTTCTTCTCTCATTCTTTCCATGTGTCTGTTGTGTGCCCAAAATCCCATGTGTTCCTTTGTAAAACATGTGCTTTTCATTTAACCACATGTTTGCATTTACCTTGTAAACAAACCCTACATCATGTCTTCCTGGATTACAGATAATTTGAAATAGGGCTTCCCATGATTGCTCCTTCAATTAAGATTGTGTTTTATTTGTGGGAGGATGTAACAGTGTCCAAACCATTCCAATACTCTTTCATCAACCCTATCTTCCAACTCCCTTTCCACCCCAATTCTCCTCACCTTGTTTCTGACTATCTGGTCTAGTAACCCCAATCATACTTCTCAAGCACCTCATCTCAAACACATTCAAACTCCTCTCTTCCTCTCTTATGTTCCATTTTTTCTGCCCCATACAGTCCTGTTGGCACAATCATTCCTTCATACAATCTCCTCTTAGCATCCATTCCCAAATGTCTATTTCTCATTGCACTTTTTAATCCACCAATGCATTTACTTGCTTCTCTCAATCTACATTCTAACTCCGCCTCCACCTCCACTCCTCCCTTGCCTGTCACATTTGCACCCAAGTATCTATAACTATCTACATCCTCCAGTCTCTCTCCCTTAATACTAATTTCCAGTTTGCTGCCACTTTCTCGCCCTGTACATCTCATCACCTTACTTTTACCCACATTCATCTTCAATTTCCTTCTTTTGCACATTTCCCCAAACTCTTTCACTAACTTCCTCAATATCTCCTCTGATCCTGCTACAAGTGCAGCGTCATCAGCAAACAACAATTGGCTTATCTCCCACTTTTCTCCATTTCCTTTAATCATCTCCAGTCCCCGACCCATTACCCTTCCAGTTACCTCTTGCACCACCCCATCCATGTATAAATTGAACAGCCAAGGCAACATAACACATCCCTGGCAAAGTCCCTCCTTTACCTCAAACCACTCACCCTCTTCATTTCTGATTCTAACACAAGCTCTACTACTCTTGTAAAAACTCTTGACTGCTCTTAAAAGCTTAACTCCAATTCCATATATCTGCAATAACTCCCACAATGCCCTCCTGTCTACACTTGTCATAAGCCTTTTCCAAATCTATAAAGGTCCAAATAACATCCTTACCTTTTCCTAAAGCTTTCTCAAGTGTCTGTCTTACCACAAAAAGCTGATCCACCCAACCCCTACCTGTCCTAAACCCTCACTGTTCCTCACCAATTACTCTCTCTGTTCCTCTCCTAATCCTCTCAATCAAAACCCTCCCATAAGCCTTCCCAAGTACACTTAACAAAGTGATCCCTCTGAAACTACTACACACTTGTCCACTTTTCCCTAGTAAAGTGGAAGTATGCAGGCAATACTCCCTTCCTCCGGCACTCTAACCATCTCTGAAACAAACATTAAACAACCTCACCAGCCAGTCCACCATCACTGTACCTCTCTCTCTCTCTCTCTCTCTCTCTCTCTCTCTCTCTCTCTCTCTCTCTCTCTCTCTCTCTCTCTCTCTCTCTCTCTCTCTCTCTCTCTCTCTCTCTCTCTCTCTCTCTCTCTCTCTCTCTCTCTCTCTCTCTCTCTCTCTCTCTCTCTCTCTCTCTCTTTTTTTTTTTTTCTTCAAGACATTCTGCATGACACCCATCTGACCCATGTGCCTTACCCACTCTCATCATTTTAACAACTGCCTTCACCTCATCTTTCATTACTTCTCCTCCATTATCCTCATCACTATCATTTTCTTAGTGCTTCCCACTACAGTTACCTTTCCCTCCCTATCCTCCTTCACATTTAGCAACTCCCTAAATACTCTGCCCATCTTCCTCTTACTGCCCTCTCTTCCATTATCTCTCCATCTGCATTTTTTACCTTTTCTTCTCTACTTGATTCACCTCCTCTTCCTCTCTTAATTTCTTTCCAAAACATCTTTTTGTTACTTTAAATTTTTTGTCATACGCTTACCCCATTTCACATCTGCTAGCCTCTTTTACCTCATTTATCTTATACTTTACTTCTCTTTTCTTTGTACCTCTCACATGATTCTCTTGTCCTATTTTGTAACCAATCTGTAAATGTTTGCTTGTTCTCTTCCACAACCTTCTTTGCTTTCTCATCCCACCACTCACAACCTTTTCTTCTATTTCCTCCTGTCCTCCTTGTTCCACACATCATCTTTGCACACCATGTGACTCCCTCCTTGAACCATCCCCATCCCTCCTCCAGTCCTTGTTCTTCTCTATCCTTCACTCCCGTCCACTCCTCTCTCAGCTTCTTCTTGTACTCCTTCTCCCATTCTCATTTAAGTACCTACCTACCTTCTGTCCTTTTCCTCTTTCTCCATCTATCCTCCACTCTCAACTTACCTTTCACCAAAAAATGATCTGATATTCCCCCACTCTCTCCCGTTAGAACATGTACATCCTTAACTCTTCCTACTATTCTCCTGGTTACCACTATATAGTACATTAATGCTCTATCTACCACTCTTCCATCCACCATCCTCTCCCATGTGTAATTATGCTTGACTTTCTTCCTAAACACTGTATTTGCTATCATCAGCTCTAGACACATCTTCACCATCAATTCTCCACAACGATTTTTACTGAAACTCCACACTTCCCAACCACTTTGTTGGTTCCTTTACTACCTGAGCATTAACCCCTTCCATACGGTGCCGCACACGTAGGCGTCATGGGGAGCGAGTGTATTCGCGAGGCTGCCATATCGGCGTCTTGATTATATTTATTGTAGTCGCCCCTGTGTTTTTACATTCTCTCAAATGTGCCCTGAATCCCATTCTCTGTGGTATTCAAAATTCGCGGGTGAAAGAGAGAACGATCGATATAAGCGGTGACTATATTTTATGATGCGAGTATTATTACGACACGTCGTACGGCTGGCATTGGCTGCTGCCACTGAGATCTTAGTCCATGACGCCTACGTGTGCGGTACCGTATGGAAGGGGTTAAGGTCTCCCAATACCATAACATTGACATTTCTCCATAAACCCATATCTCCTGAGTTTCACCTTCATCCACATTAACCTTGAAGAAACCTTCCACTCCATCACACAATCACATGCTTATGTCTTCATTTACTAGTATAGCCAACCATTCTCTCCCTCATCCTCTCTTCACTCCTGAGATCCTCCCAACCACACTCCCAAACTTAAACTCACCCCTCCCTTTCAACTTAGTTTCACTCAGTGCCAACACATCCATCTTTCTTCTCACAAACATATTGCCAACCCTTCCATTTTACTCTCATCTGTACCACATCCACACAAATCAAAAGACCCAAACCTCTTATGGTTTTGCTTTTTTTAGGAATGTCTCCTTTTGGGCTACAGGGAGAAGAATGCCTAGTCCTATCCCCATCCTGTTTTTGTTGCCTTATATGACTCAAGTGGAAACACTTGGCAGCAGTATTCTTTTCCCCCACCACAGGGTTTGGCAAAATGAGAAATTAATATTCAGAGAAGTGGTACAGGACAGTAATAAGAGTGGGGGACAGCATAACAGAGGGACAGTCACAGTATAATAAAGTATCATTATTTCCCTATGAATAGAGAATTCCTCTACCACAGACTAAAGTATATGTAGCTCTGGTCTGTAGGGGCACCCCATATAGACCCTAAAGTATCAGGTGCATGCAGCTTTTAACCCCATAATAACATGCAGCCAACACCCCAGATGGGTATCATTCAATCAATATGTATATAAATAAACACACACATTCTGGGAAGAATAGTGGCTGAGTTGATTGGGCGCTGGCACTTGGAAGCAAGATGCTAGGTGGATGGCAATTTGAGTCATGCAAGAGCCAACACCTGATGGCATTAAGGGCATGTGTCTTTAACCTCTTCAGTACAAGTCAAATATTCATGCACACATTAGGTTGCCTGATGTATGATGATGCATCAAAATATGTGTGTTGTAAAATGTAAAGTTACAGCTCTTATACTTGTTCTCTTTCACCCAGAATATTTATAACCACAGAAAATGCGATCAAGCTTGTTCGCAGAATATGGAGGTCACTCAGCTACAACTACAAAATAAATATGATCAGGATTCCAAAGCCGGTATCCTCATGTACCCACTCGTGCCTCATGACACCTTTTGTATTCTAGGGGTTCAATCTGTAAGCTTCAACAAATGAATTGGTGCCTAGCCATCTTGTAGAGTCGGGTCATAGCTAAAAAAATTAAACTAAATATTGTATTGTACAAACTCATTTTAGAACTACCCATTTCTATATCTTACCGTTAGATTTCTTTGTTTTCTCTTCATGAGGTATATAACAGAATGACTTAAGTGATATATTTCAGCTTTGAACTAATATACTTGAGATTTGAAATATTCTTGGGGTGAATATAATGCAAGGGAGATCTGGGGTAATGGATTACTTGACTGACTAAAATATCTATCTGTCTCCAGTGCTACAAAACTGCATACCAGTCCCACGCCAACAACTCGCATTGTTTAGCCTTGGGAATCAACACACTCTTTGCAGCCCTGTTCACTTACTGTGGGAGAGCTCAAGATATTGAAGAAAGGCTAAAAGAATTCTTAGCTGTAAGTATTTATTTTTCTCATTTTTGTAAGATTATGATTACATTGCTTCTGACCCAGGGATAACCCATCATCCATGAGGAGCTAAGATGAGAGGGGAGAAAGGGTGGTGGATGGGAGTGGAATGGGTTGGGGGTGGGAGTAGGTATGTGCCTTTTGACTTGGCTACCTCCCTTATAAGGGGGAAAAAGCTCTTGGTATATAGATAGATGAATACTGAAGTATGTTGGCATTTTTTTTTCCTTATATACATAAAAAAACAAAAGTAAGATGATGAGATGTACAAAGGGAGAGGATGGCAGCAAATTGGAAGTGAGTATTAAGGGAGAGAGACTGTAGGAAGTGGATAGCTTTAGATACTAGGGAGCAAATATGTTGGGAAAGGGATAAATGGAGGTGGAGGTAGAATTTAGGATGAGAGAAGCAAGTAAATGCTTTGGGGGATTAAAAAGTGTAATGAGAAATAGACATTTGGGAATGGATGCTAAGAGGAGACTGTATGAAGGAGTGATTGTGCTGACAGCTCTATATGGGGCAGAAACATGGAACATAAGAAAGAGTATAAATGTGATTGAGATGAAATGCCTGAGAAGTGTGGTAAGGGTTACTAAGCTAGATAGGGTGAGAAATGATGTGAGAAAAGCAAAGATGGAAAGGGAGTTGGGAGACAGGGTGGATGAAAGAGTATTGGAATGATTTGGACACATGGAAAGAATGAGTAAGGAAAGATTAGTAAAAGAGGTGTGGAAGGCAGAGGTGGAGGGAATGAACATGAGGGTTGACCAAGGACTGGATGGATGATATAAAAGGGGGATTGGGGAAGAGGGGAATGTTTGTTGAGGAAGAAAGGGAAGAGACAGAAGATAGGGGTGACTGGAGAATGGTTGTGTATACAGTGGTACCTCTACTTACGAAAGGCTCTACATATGAAATTTTCAGGTTACGAAACACTTCTTCGGAAAAATATTGCCTCTTGTTATGAAAGAAATTTCAGGATACGAAAGGCGAAAATTTCAAAATACGCGCTGCTACTCACAGCTCCCAGAGTCCACCGAATGTAAAAATACTTGTAGCATCCTGTATCTTGGTTTGAAAGTGGCACGTCTGAGCTGCTCTGCCACTGGCTATTGCCCAGCATCTTCTTGGCATCCCATTGGCTAGGAGGGACCTCTGTGTGTATGTGCGTATACCCAGAATCCTCTTTGTTTTCCTGTCGGCCCACGAGGATCACCGAAGCCTCAGTCTCACACTAGCGAAATTCAGTAAAGGATGAAGTGTTCGGACAGTTTTTCGTCAGCTTTTGTTAGTGTTTATTGCAACTTTATGTGTGTGTATTAACTTTTATTCACTATGGGCCCCAAGAAAGTGATGGAGAAAAGTGGTGAGAAGAAGAAGAGAGTTGTTTTGTCCATACAAACAAAGCAAGAGTTAATAGAAAAGTACGAAAAAGGGATGCGTTTGGTTGATCTCGCCAAAGAATATGGCCGTAATCCATCTACAATTGGCACGATATTAAAACAAAAGGAAGCCCTAGAAGCTACGACTCCTTCCAAAGGCCTCTCTGTCATTTTGAAGAGGAGGTCGGCAGTGAACAATGAGATGGAGAGGTTGTTACTCGTGTGGATAAAGGAGAAAGAGATAGCTGGAGACACAGTAACCGAGACCATAATTTGCGAAAAGGCGACCGCCATCTTTAATGACCTCGTAAAGATGGATGCAGGTGAGGGAACTTTGGCGCAAGAACCACACCAGGAGGTTAAGGCATTGCGTGGGTGTTTCGAGAAGTTCAAAAGGAGGACTGGAATTCACTCTGTTGTTCGGCATGGCGAGTCATCTAGCGCCGACCAGAAAGCGGCCGACGAATTTGTGCGAAAATTTGAACAACTGGTGATCGATGAAGGCTACGTTGCACAGCAAGTTTTTAATTGTGACAAGACTGGCCTTTTTTGGAAAAAGATGCCTCGCCGTACCTTCATCACAGTAGAAGAGAAAAAAATGCCAGGCCACAAGCCCATGAAGGACCGCCTTACACTTGCCCTTTGTGCCAATGCCAGTGGGGATTGTAAAATCAAGCCCCTGCTGGTGTACCACTCCGAAAATCCCAGAGCATTTAAGGCCCACAAAATATTAAAAGAAAAACTTCAGGTGCTATGGAGGGCCAATGCCAAGGCCTGGGTTACCAGACAATTTTTTGTTGAGTGGGTCAATTTGGTTTTTGGCCCTGCTGTTAAGAGGTACCTAGAGGAGAACAATCTCCCCATCAAGTGCCTCCTCATTCTCGATAATGCACCTGCCCACCCGCCTGTCCTCGAAGATGATATCCTGGAGGAGTTCTCATTTACTAAGGTGCTGTACCTCCCACCTAACACCACCTCTATCCTCCAGCCCATGGACCAACAAGTCATTTCGAACTTCAAGAAACTCTACACGAAACACTTGTTCAAGAGGTGTTCCGACATCACTGAAAACACCCAGCTTACCCTTCGTGAGTTTTGGAAGCAGCATTTCGATATTGTTGTTTGCCTCAAGATAACCGTCATGGCTTGGCAGGAGGTGACCAGGCGTACCCTTAATGCAGCTTGGAGAAAGCTGTGGCCCGATGCTGTTGCCCCACGAGATTTTGAGGGGTTCGAGGTGGAGTTGGAGGGTAAAGTTGAGCCTGAAGTTGACGAAATTGTTTCGGTGGGAAAGTGCATGGGGCTTGAGGTGAATGACAAGGACATCGACGAGTTGATTCAGGAGCAACACGAGGAGCTTTCGACGGAGGAGCTGAGGGAGTTGGAGGCGATGCAACACACGGCAGCGCAGGAGGAGTTCAGTAAAGACGAAGAGGAGGCAGCCATTATTCCGACAGCCCGAATAAAAGACATTTTAGGAAAATTCTATGAAGTTTCGGAATTTGTTGAAAAGAATCACCCAGAAAAAGTGTTCACTAGTTGGGCTATCGCTCACTATGATGATGTTTGCCTTGCACATTTTCGAAAGATTGTTAAAAGCCGACAAAAGCAAACGACCTTGGGTCGGTTCTTTATAAAACGTCAGGCAAAAACCACTACTGAGAGTGAACCTGAACCGAAGAAGGTGAAAGGTGACAATGATAGCAGTTAAAACGAGAAAAATTAAATGCAAAAAAGAAAAAAAAAAAAAATTATTCATTACATTATGTACAACTCTCATTTTTATGTTTATTGTGCAGTAATTTAATTCTAACATGTATTTGTTACAGGTTTTCATGCATTTTTGTAATTTATAAAAAATTTATGTCCGATTTTTAAGGGGCTTGGAACCGATTAGGGCATTTATAGGGTAAAAAGCGTTTCTACTTATGAAATTTTCACATTATGAAACGATTTCCAGAACGAATTAATTTCGTAAGTAGAGATACCACTGTATATGATGCTGTGATGTATGGACGGGAGTGGGTGAATGATATTTTGATGTAGCCCGAAGGGATTTCTCCCCATCTTCCCTTTTTCTGCATCTGGGTATGGAGAGGGGGGTTGCCATTAAATGAAGTGGCCTTGCTGTGGATGTCCTGTGTCTTCCTACATTACTTCTGACCCAGGGCAGTGGGTGAGATATAGGGATGACCCGTCATCAAGGAGGAGCCAAGAAAAGAGGGAGTGAGGGGTGGTGAATGGGAGTGGAGTTTGTGGGGATGAAATGGGTGGCAGTGGATTTATGCATTTGACTTTAGCTACCTCCCTTGTAAGGGGGAAAATACCCTTGGTATATGTATGTATATTTCTGCATGATGGGAGGGAGAGAGGGGGGGTCACCAATTATGCGAAGCAACCTTGCTGTGGATGTAGTGTGTTTCACTACAATGCTTCTGACCCAGGGCAGTGGGCAGAATACAAGGATGACCCATCATTTGTGAGGAGCTAAGATGAGAGGGAGGAAAGGGTGGTTGAGGGGAGCGGAATAGGTAGGAGTAGGTACATGCTGGATTAGCCTATAGTTGTGCATAGATGATTTGTCACCTTTTTTTGAAAACGGGAACATTTGCCTGCCTCCAAGAAATAGGCACAAAACTATTGTCTACTGATATATTAGATATTTCCTTTAACTGGGTGCATATTTCAAATTTACACTCTTTTAGTACATATATATGTAGTGGTATGTAACCACCACATGGTATTGAATCTTGTCTGTGAGAGAAGGATTAAAGAAGCTCCAATTATCTTGGGACTTTTTTTATTGCAAATACAATGCGACTGTAGCTAAATAAGGCTACTGTCTTAGTAGTGAAACACAAGAAGGGCATATCTTACATTTAGGAGCACTGTACATATATTAGTTCATAACTTACAATTCCTACTATACAGAATATTACTACAATTATTTATATATATTTACATATTGTTATGAGAGACATAAAACTGTTAATCAAGATATGTTTACATAATTACTAGCTCAACAAGTGACAATAATTAATACAGGAAATAATGGTGCACGTATATTGTAGAAAATGAATTCTTTAAGGTGTGGCCTTGCTACATTATCCCCCCCCCAAGTGACAAGGGATGAGGAACTGTATTTCAGTCTCAAGGCGTAACGAGCTGTCAGCAGGATCGAAAGTCACCGATATGGCAGGTGCGTGGCCTGGTGTTAGCGTGTAGGTGTCCATGGACGGCAGGCGGTTCAGCTGGCAATCCAGAAGCGGCAGTTAGTGGCTGGCAGTAGTCCATGGATGAAGAGGCTGTGAGCCACTGTGCACTGGTCTGTGGCAGGCGGTGGTGGTGTGGCAGGCGGGTGCGGCAGGCGGCTGCAGCAGCATCGGGTTGGGGCGAAGTTGGCGGTTGAAGACAGTGACAGCTCCAGGCAGCTTTGGCGGGTGGAGGCAGCATTGTTGGCAGGTCGGGGCGACGGCTGGTAGCGGTGGGGGCCAGCTGGCAGTGTGCTCAGGCGACTATGACAGCTCGTAGTGGCTGGAGACTGCGTTAGTTGCAGGTCAGGGCAGTGGCTGGGAGCGGCATGCTGGTGCTCGACATGCAGCGGCGACTCAGTGGGTGGTCTGGGACAGGAAGCGGTGACAATGGCAGCTCGAAGTGGTGGTGGTGGCTAGAGGCAGCGTTGTCAGCAGGGCAGGGTGCTGAGTGGTGTTGGCTCATGGTGGCGTCGGCTCTGAGGACAGTGACTGGTAGAGGCATGCCTCTCCAAGGAACAATGAGGTGATGGGCGGGCAGAAGGTTGCCATTCCAGGAGAACAGTCGGGTGGGCTGCGGTTGGGCAGAGTTTTGCCTCTCCAGGGAATAGTGAGGTGGTGGCTGGGCAGAGGTTCGCCTCCCCAGGGAACAGTGAGGTGGTGGCCGGGCCGAGGTTCACCTCGAGCAGGGTGGTCTGGGACAGGTGGTGGTGAAGGCAGCCAGCACGAGGTCCAATGGTGGCTGCTGCGGGAGGGGGCTGTTCCGTCGGCAGTAGTAGCATCTCTGGCAGGTCCAGCAGCGGTAGTCCTAGGGCCAGCAGTGGCTCCAGTAGGTGGTGGGGGTAGAGCCAGTGGCTGGAGGGCCTCCTGGTGGTGGCAATGGCTGGCCTCACTGCTAGGGGCGTTGTCCAGCGCAGTGGAGTTGTAGTCCACTCTGCTAGGGGTGTCGTCTTGTGCTACTGTGACAGTCCAGGGCTGCTGTGATGGCTGGACTCACAGCTAGGGGTGCTTTCCTCTGCAGCAGTGGAGATGGCTGGGATGTCCGATCTCCAACTCTGGGTTCACCATTTGTAGTGGCAAACAGGAATTGGCGATGACAAGTGGCAGCTCTCTGGGGACACCATTTGTAGTGGTATGTTACCACTACATTAGTGAAGGAACTTGTCTGTGAGAGAAGGAATTAAGAAACTCCAATTCTCTTGGAACTTTTTTATTGCAAATACAATGCGACTATAGCTAAATAAGGCTGCTGTCTTAGCAGCGAAATACAAGAAGGGCATATCATACTTAGGAGGACTGTGCACATATTAATTCATAACTTACAATTCCTACTACACACAGTATTACTACAATTATTTATATATATTTACACATTGATATGAGAGACAAAACTATTAATCAAGATATGTTTGCATAATTACTAGTTCCAACGGGTGACAATAATAAATACAGGAAATAATGGTGCATATATATTATAGAAAACGAATTCTTTAAGGCGTGACCTTGCTACATATATACTAATGGCTATTTCCCCCTTACAAGGGAAATATAATGTTATAGCTGGACCCAGGGATTTTGTAGTTTTAGATCTATCAATTTATTTGACTACTTCTCCCTTTCTAATTCTGATGTTAGTCTACTTTCCTCCTCCATACTGAATATTGAGTTGCAATCAGATACCATATCTTCCCTCTCCTTTTTAAATATAATAAGAAAATAGTTATTAAACACCTTGCTAATTTTTTCCTCTGAATCAAACATGACATCTTCATTTTTTTAATTTTCCAATCGCCCATATCTCCTGCCTTTTCCCTCTCATGCTCAACAGACATCTCCCTCTTGGTCACTGCCCCTTTCACCCCATCCAGCCATCTCATCCTTGGTCGTCCCTTTAAGTTCACTCCCTCCATCTTTCCCTTCCACACCTCTTTTACTAATCTTTCTTCACTTATTCTTTCTATGTGTCCAAACCATCCCAATACTCTTTCATCAGCACTGTCTGCCATCTCCTTTTCCACCCCTGCTCTCCTCCTCATCTTGTTTCTCACTCTATCCAGCCTTGTAACCCATACTATATTTCTCAGACATTTCATCCCAAACACATTTAGATTTTTCCTCTCTGTCTCTCTGAAATTCCATGTTTCTGCCCCATACAGTGCTGTCTGTACAACACTCCTTCATATAATTTCTTTGCATCCATTTCTAGTTGTCTAGTTCTCATGGGAATTTCTTATCTCCCAAGACATTTACTTGCTTCTCTCAATCTACAATTTATTTCCACCTCCACTCCTCCTGTTCCTGCCACGTGTGGCCCCAAATACCTAAAGCTATCCATTTCTCCAGCCTCCATTAATACTCACTTTCAATTTGCTGCCATCCTCTCCCCTTGTACATTGCATTCCCTTTCATTAACCCACATTTACCAGTACCTTTCTCCTATCACATGCCCTCCCAAACTCTGTCACACAAGCACAGTGTCATCAGCAAACAAGTGGTACTTGCCCAGGTGACTGAAGCCCCTCCTGGGGATAGGTGCCACCTGCATAGTGCCGGTGGCCAGGGATGTTTGTCGCTGTTTGGCCCCCAACTCTTGGGGTTGGGGGGTGGTCCTATGATGAAGATGCTGTGGCAGCAGGACAAAACAAAGAAACTAATACTACAATATACAAACAATGCATACACTCAGTGATGAATTATGTGAATCCAGCGTGGGCACCTAATCTCAGTGAGAGACACCTAAACATCCTTCAGACCATACAAAACAAAGTATTAAAAACAATCACAGGCTGCACAGACCACCTACACTATGAAAAAAAGCCCTCAAAGTCAAAGATCACCTTGACATGAGAGGCACACAAACACTTGCTGCAGCCTCCACACACACCAAGAAAAAAGAAAAAAAAAAGTATTTATATCACACACAAATACTCTCTTCTCTTCCTCCAAAACCACCAAATACCAGCCTCTGGAAACATATTCATAATCACATCACTCACTGCTCCATTAACACACTAAAAGACAACACATAGCTGCATGCCATACCCCCTGATACCCATCCCTCTGAATCCTCTCTCCCACGAAAGGACAGAGTCCACCTGGCCAGACTATGATGTGGCCACCACTCAGCCCTTCTAAGCTACCAGAAGAGACTGGATGACCGTATTGTGGACAAACGCCCAGAATGTAATACTTCACCCCATACTATTCAACACGTCATGTAAGACTGCATTATACAGTCATGCATGCAAACAACATAACATGCACTCCATAAAGGATTTGTGGGAATACCCCATTTTGGCTGTGGCATTCCTTGGAGAGACGGAACTGCTCGGACAGTCTAGGCGGCGGCGGCAGCAGCAGCAGCAGCAGCAGCAGCAGCAGCAGCAGCAGCAGCAGCAGGCGGAGTAGTAGTAGTAGTAGTAGTAGTAGTAGTAGTAGTAGTAGTAGTAGTAGTAGTAGTCCCAACCATTCTGTCTGTTGGTTCCTTTCCTTACCCTAGCATTAAGATCTCCCAACACCACTACATTGACATTTCTCCCTAAACCCTCTTTGTACTCATTTAAATCTATCCAAAAAGCCTCCCTTTCCTCTACACTCTTCTCACTACCAGGCCCACATGCACATACAAAAACCACATCTCCCCAGTTTCACCTTCATCCACATTAACCTTGAAGAAACTCCTTCCACTCCACCACATGATAACCTATCTCTTCACTTACTAGTATAGCCACCCCTTCTCTCCCTCAATCTCTCTCTTCACTCCTGAGACCCTCCCAACTACACTCCCAAACTCAAACTCACCCCTCCCTTTTAACTTAGTTTCACTCAATGCCAACACATCCATCTTTCTTCCCACAAACATACTGTCTATCTCTTTCCTTTTACTCTTACCTGTACCACATCCATGCACATTAAAAGACCCAAACCTTAGGGTTCTGGTAGGAAAACTCCTCCCAGACCCTTTTATTCCTTTGTATTTTTTAGGAATGTCCCCTTTTGGGCTATAGGCAGAAGGATGCCTAGTCCCATTTTCGTTGCCTGATACGACTTAAGTGGAAATACTTGGCGGCAGTATTCTTTTCCCCACCACAGGGTTCAATGAAATGAGAAAATGAATATTCAGAGAAGTGGTACAGGATAGTAGCAAGAGTGGGGTGACAGCATAAAGGAGGGACAGTTGCAGTATAATGGGCTATAGGGAGAAGGATGCCTAGTCCCATTTTCATTGCCTGATACGACTTAAGTGGAAATACTTGGCGGCAGTATTCTTTTCCCCACCACAGGGTTCGATGAAATGAGAAAATGAATATTCAGAGAAGTGGTACAGGATAGTAGCAAGAGTGGGGTGACAGCATAAAGGAGGGACAGTTGCAGTATAATGAATTATCATAATTTCACTATGAATAAAGATTTCCTCTACCACAGACAAAATGATGTGCGGCTCTGTTCTATAGGGGCACCTCATATAGACCCTAAAGTATCAGGTGCATGCTACTTAGCAGCTTTTAACCCTGCAATAACATGCAGCCAATACTCCAGATGGGGAATCACTACAAATAGACTCAAAATAGCCCCAACCAAATCCACAACCACACTTGTCCCTAACTGGACAACTGAATACAAATACATAGCAAGCCTCTTTATCAACAAAACCCTCATACCACACACACACTCACCCAAGATTCTTGGCATAATGTAATGTATGATACATCCCTATCATTCAAAGAACACATCACAAACATAAGGACTAAATGCACGTTTAGACTCAGTGGGCTTAAATTACCTGCAGGTACAACATATGGACAAAACAGAGAAACTAGCATTACAGTATAGAAACAATATACATGTTCAATGATGAATTACATGAGCCCTGCATAGGCCTTTAACCTCACTGCACCCTGCAGACTATACAGAACAAAGCCTCAAAGTTTATTACAGGCTGCATGAGTACAACACGTACAAACCATGTAGACCATGAAAGGAAACTCCTCAAAATCAAGGATCACATTGATATGAGAAGCACACAAACACTTGCTGCAGCATCCACAAACACAGGCAGCCCACTACACAACGTGGCAGAACACTCACACATGTCAAAAACATCAAAACAACACCCAAATACCTATATCACACACAAATACTCTCTTCTCTTACTATACAACCACCAAATACCTGCCTCCAGAAGCATATTCATAATGATATTGCTCACTGTTCCATCAACAGACTGAAAGACAACACTACTGCATGCCAGACCCTCAGAATCCTCTTTCGCTCAAAAGGATAGAGTCCACCTGGCCAGGCTGTGGTGTGTCCACCATCCAGCACTTCTAAATCAACAGGTGGAAGGATGAATGCATTGTGGATATTTGTCCAGGATGTAAAGTGTCATCCCATGCTATTCAACACATTATGGAAGACTGCATTGTACACAATTATGCATGCCAACAACACAACATATATTCTATAAGGGATTTATGGGAAACCCTGGTACAGCCATGACATCCTAGGGAATGTCGTCGTTGTCGTCCTCCTCATCCCCCCTCTTATATGGGAGGTAGCCAAGTCAAAGGCACGCAGCCTGTCCCACCCATTCCTCTCCCATCCACCACTCTTGTTTCCTTGTTGAATGCTTGGTGAAATTCATGAACACTCAGGACTGAATTCAACAGATTCCCTGGAAATGATGCATGATAGGCACTACAAATTTCTGGATCATCTCTTGGTAACTACTTTTTTTTTTAGGAATGTCCCCTTTTGGGGCTACAGGTAGTAGGACTCCTAATCCCATCCCCGTCCTGTTTTTTGTTGCCTTTTATGACTCAAGTGGAAAGACTTGGTGGTGGCATTCTCTTCCCCCACCACAGGGTCGGCGAAAATAGGAAATGAATATTCAGAGAAATGGTACAGGACAGCAACAAGGGGTTGGGGGACAGCATAAGGGAGGGACAGTCGTAGTATAAAAATGTCATAATTTCTCTATGCACAGAGTTTTCCTCTATCACAGACAAAATGATGTGTGGCTCTGGTCCATAGGGATGCCCCATATAGACCCTAAAGTATCAGCTGCATGCTACTTTACCACAATAACATGCAGCCAATACCCCAGACGGATGGGAGTGGTTTCTATGCCTTTTTCTTTTTGGCTACCCCCCGTGTAGGGGGAAAAAGCCTTTGGTATATGTATGTATATGTATGTATCTCTTGGTCCAAAGGCTGTGTCAAGGATGTAACACTGGGTGGCAGGTTCACAGTGAAGATGTTCAAGTTAAAAAGTTCATGTACCAGGGGATTAGCATAGGAGCTGTAAAGGAAGAGATCTACCTTAGAGTTAGTATGTAGACCTTCTTTTTCTAGGTTAGCATTTTTTACTGGTACATAATAGTGGGATGACTCTTCATCCACAAGGAGCTAAGATGAGAGGGAAACAAGGGTGGTGAATGGGAGTGGGTGTGTGTCTTTGATGCACCCTTGGTATATAGATAGACAAAATAATAATGAAACCAGCAAATAAAAGGCTTCTACAGTCATTTGGGCATTTGCCAGAGCCTCGTTTTATACAGGCAAATGTTGCACATTTTTAAATGCCCTTGGTTTCTTCTACTTGTATGTCGTAGTTTTGACTTGTGTACCTGTAGCATTTGGCAGCGTCGGTATCAGCAGACTAGGGTTCACCACTAACATCCAGCTGTCTGGTGCCATGCCATTGTTTAGAATTCGAGCCAACTATCTGAGAAGGCACACGCTTTAGATGTTCATCAATCAGTCAATCTGTTGGCCCTGGTTTCTGTTGCAGAAGACTGCCTTTAGGTAACTGGCAACAGCCTTTGGGCGGAATCATGAGTCACTCAGGGAAGATATATTGTTGTCTAGTGATTGTTAGTGTGGGGCATTGTAGTATGAGATGTATATATTTTTTCTTTGACAAAGAAAATCTCAATTTGAAATGGTCCATTACAGTTGGCTTCTTCAAGTTTGTTACGGCTTGGTAAAGAAAATGATAAGGAGGTGATCAAGCACAGAGATGCCACATACATTCTACTGCATGAGGTGAGTTCCTTTTTGCTCTACTTCTGAGTTTTATTTACATTGGGGTTAACAGATTAAATTCTTTAACAAAACTTACTCAATGATTTTGTCTTTGGTAATATCAGGCTGATAGGGCAGATTGCCCAGTATGTAAATAATCATATATTAGCCAGAATATATTTGTTATGTCTCTAGGTTGAAAGGCTAAACTTGTAAGAATTCCTTACCATTTTTATCATAATATTTGCACAAGTCCAATAGACATTTACATCTACCTTTCTCTCATTAATAGACACTTTTTGTACAGTTGTGTTGAGTTGATTGGTATCACATGTTCAAAATAGGCTGAAAAATTCCAGAACAGTTGATGTATGCATGTGTTTTTTGTATGTGTGTATATATTTGTGTGGTGGAGTGATGAGTGATGAGGGAGTGATCATATCCATGGCACTGCATGGAGCAGAGACTTTGAATTTGATGGCAGAAAGGAAGAGCCTGAACATGTTTGAGATGAAGTATGGTAGCTGTTACAAGGATGAATAATGAGATATGTAGAGGTGAGGCAGAGAATGAAGAAGGAAAGAGAGGTGTCAGATAGATCAAAGACTGTCGAGGTGGTTTGGGGATATGGAAAGAATGAATAAGCAGAGACTAGCAGAAAGAAGGCTGAAATAGACGGAGTGAATTTGGGAAATGGAGGGAACTTGAAAGGAAGACTTAGGTGGATGATTGCTGTAAAAGACATTGGATGCAAGAAGAATGTTTGTTGAGCAAAGAAGAGAAAGTGCTAAAGATAAGAGTAAACAAAGAGTGGTTGTAAAGGGGCAGAGGGTGGGGGATCACCATATAATGAAGTGGTGGGAGTAAACCAGCTTAGGCTCTTTGGCCCTACAGTGGAAGTGATGTGTCTTGTTGCATACCTGTTGAGTATGATGGACATGGATGACAATGGGGTGCAATAAATGAGCTTTGGAAAGGTGTGGAGTGGGTATATACTTTGATTTGGTCACCTCCCTTATAAGGGAAAAGGCCATGTGGTATATATGTATATATATATATATATTTGATAGAGCGTTACTGGACTATATAGTGGTAACTGGGAGTATAGTAGGAAGAGTTAAGGATGTACATGCTCTAAGGGGAGAGAGTGGGGGGGATACAAGATAATTTTTTGGTGGAAGGTAAGTTGAGAGTGGAGAATAGATGGAGAAAGAGGAAAAGGACAGAAGGTAGGGAGGTGATTAAAGTGAACTAATTAAATGAGAAAGAAAAGGAGAAGGAGTAAAAGAAGCTGAGAGAGGAGTGAGAGGGAGTGAAAGATAGAGAAGTATTAGGAGTGGAGGAGGAATGGGGATGCTTCAAGGAGGGAGTCACAAGGTGTGCAAAGATGGTGTGTGGAACAAGGAGGACAGGAGGAAATAGAAGAGAAGGTAGTGCGTGTTGGGATGATGAGACAAAGAAGTTTGTAGAAGAGACAAAGCAAGTTTTCACAGATTGGTTACAAAATAGGATGAGAGAATCATATGAGAGGTACAAAGAAAAGAGAAGAGAAGTAAAGCATAGGATGAAGGAGGCAAAAAGGAGAGCAGATGTGAAATGGGGTAAGAGTATGACAGAAAATTTTGAAAGTAATAAAAAGTTGTTTCGGAAAGAAATTAAAAGAGGAAGAGAAGGTGAATCAAGTAGAGAAGAAAAGGTGAAAGGTGAAGATGGAGAGATGATGGAAGAGAAGGCAGTAAAAGGAAGGTGGGCAAAGTATTTTAGGGAGTTGCTAAATGTGAAGGAGGATAGAGAGGGAAAGGTAGTTGCTGTGGGAAGTGCTAAGAAAATGACTGCGATAAGTGAGAAAAATGGAGGAGAAATAAGGAAAGATGAGGTGAAGGCAGTTGTTAAGATGATGAGAGCAGGTAAGGCACCTGTGTTGGATGGGTGTCATGCAGAATGTCTAAGAAAAGGAGGTACAATGATGGTGGACTGGCTGGTGAAGTTATTTAATGTTTGTTTAAGAGAGGTTAGAGTGTTGGAGGAGTGCCTGTTTAGTTCCAATTTACAATGGAAAAGAGGACAAGTGTGAATGTAGTAGTTTGAGAGGGATCAGTTTATTAAGTGTAGTTGAGAAAGCTTATGGGAGAGTTGATTGAGAGGATTAGGAGAGAAACAGAGGGAGTAATTGGTGAAGAACATTGTGGGTTTAGGACAGGTGGGGTTGCATGGATCAGATTTTTGTAGTAAGACAGATATGTGAGAGCTTTAGGAAAAGGTAAGGATGTTTTTTTGGGCCTTTATGGATTTGGAAAAAACTTATGACAGGGTAGACAGGAAAGTACTGTGGGAGGTATTGCAGATATATAGGATAGGAGGAAAGTTTTTAAGAGCAGTCAAGAGTTTTTATAAGAGTAGTAGAGCTTGTGTTAGAATCAGAAATGGTGAGAGTGAGTGGTTTGAGGTAAAGGTGGGACTTTTTCAGGGATGTGGTATGTCACCTTGGCTGTTCAATTTATACATGGATGGGGTGGTGTGAGAGGTAAATGCATGAGTAGTGGGTCAGGAGTTGGAGATGGTTAAAGAAAATTGAGAAAAGTGGGAGATAACCAGTTGTTGTTTGCTGACAGCACTGCATTTGTAGCAGGATCAGAGGAGGGATTGAGGAAGTTTTAGTGACAGAGTTTGGGAAGGTGTGTGAAAGAAGGAAGTTGAAGATAAATGTGGGTAAAAGTAAGGTGATGAGATGTACAAGGGAGAAAGTGGTAGAAAACTGGAAGTGAGTATTAAGGGAGAGAGACTGGAAGAAGTAGAGAATTTTAGACACTTGGATACAAATGTGATGGGAAAGGGAGGAGTAGAGGTGGAGGTAGATTATAGATTGAAAGAAGCAAGTAAATGTATTGGTGGATTAAAAAAGTGTAATGAGAAATAGACATTTGGGAATGGATGCTAAGAGGAGATTGTATGAAGGAGTGATTGTGCCGACAGCATTGTATTGGGCAGAAACATGGAACATAAGAGAAGAAGAGGGGAGGAGTTTGAATATGTTTGAGATGAGGTGCCTTAGAAGTATGATAGGGGTTACTAGGCTAGATAGAGTGAAAAACGAGGAGGATGAGGAGGAGAACTGGGGTGGAAAGGGAGTTGGGAGATAAGGATGATGAAAGAGTATTGGGATGGTTTGGACACATGGAAAGAATGAGTGAAGAAAGACTAGTAAAAGAGGTGTGGAAGGCAGAGGTAGAAGGAGTGAACATGAGGGGTGACCAAGGATGAGATGTATGGATGGGGTGAAGGGGGCATTGGGAAAGAGGGGAATGTCTGTTGAGGAAGGTTGGGAGAGGACAGAAGATAGGGTTGGATGGAGAAAGGTTGTGTATGGATGATGCTGTGATGCATGAAAAGGAGTGGGTGGGGAATGGGGGGTGAGGGAGTGTATGAAAAATAAAATGACACAGCCCGAAGGGGATGGAGGTGGGGCTCGCCGATTTAATGAAGCAGCCTTGCTTTGGATGTGCTGTGTCTTGCGACCCAGGGCAGTGGGCAAGATGCAGGGATGACCTGTCATCCAGGAGGAGCCAAGAAAAGAGGGAGGGAGGGGGGTGAATGGGGATGGAGTGTGTGGGGGTGGAGTGAGTGGGAGTGGTTTGTTATTGGTCACCTCTCTTGTAATGGGGAAAAAGCCTTTGGTATATATATGTATGTATGTATGTTTGTATGTATGTATGTATGTATGTATGTATGTATGTATGTATATGTATATTTTTTGTGTGCTGTTGGTGTTCCCTGGGTTGTCAGGCTGAGCAGTCTCATTTTTGTGTGTGCATGTGTTTGTGTGTGTTAAAGTATTAGGAACACTTATTTTTTGTGCATGATTTGCAGATTGTTGGAGAGTCACCTTTCCTCACAATGGACTTATTGGAGGCCTGCTTCCCATATGCCCTTATTCGCAATGCATACCATGCAGTTCATAAAGCTGATCAGCATGGCTAGTGGTACGCTCTGCCTCCAACCCCTAGACACCAGGAACCTCAACATTAATGAGGTGGGGTTGGTAGGCAACCACCAACCCCATAGTCACTGAGAAGGGGGGTTGGAAAATGCAGGGAACCACTGCATCACCACTGAGGCAGCATATCACTGATAACTGCTGTGGTACTGCAAAGCTATCAGGAACCAGAGTATTTGGAGGTCAGAGTCAAGAGGCTCATTTGACAAGGCTTTCTTTATTGTGTGCATTTATGCAAGTCTTAGCATGATTACCAACTTATTTTGATATCAAGACATGTTGAATATTTCACACATATGATAAAGGAGGAAGGCATACATAGTCCTGTGGTTTCTCTTATTGTTTGAGGTGGGGAAAGAGGAGGGGAACAGTGATTGACACTGACAAGACTATAAAGGATGACAAAGGACATGGACAAAAATAGGAATGACAGTGGTGATAGTTGCAACATAGATGAGCATTGTGGTGGCAGATAATTGTAGCAAAATGCAAACTGAACATGTATGTTCAAGTGACGATGAACAGAATCTTTTTCCATTATGCCACAGTGTTTTGAGAGAAGCTGGGTACTGTGCTTTTTTTATTCTCCTTTTTTTTAAGCAGACACCATAATTTATGAAGCAATACATTCTGATGCCCTGGCATTCCATTTCATACAAGTAGTTTGCTGCAGGAATCCATTTGAAATTAGACTAATTAGAAAGGCCAAAATATTCAAGTATGAGCACTTCAAAATCACATTTTAGTGCATCATTTTGGCAATGTCATTTCACAGCTTCATGATTTGGGTGCAGCCTTATTCTGAAGCAGCAGGCCAAACCCTGACACAGCTTTAAGGGGTGGGTAAGTGGGTACAGTTATGGTTGGCCTCTGAGAACAGAGGTCATAGTGACTCTTGAGGAGAGAAGTCACAGACTTGCTTAGATCACATGAAGTGGCTTAGCCCCTTCAGTCTGAGGGCTGTTCTTGAAGATGATCAAAGTCGTCAGGTAACAAACAGAGCAAAATGTGTCAAGTACAGTATATTGTTACTATGGAGGGATCATTGAATCTGCAGCCCAAGGATGACAACGTGGCTAAATAAGATAATCTAGCATTATCAAGAACAGTGTTTCTCAAACTTTTTCACTTTATTTCCCACCGAGGGGATATTAACCTTTTTGTGCTCCCCCCCCTTCAGTTCTTATGTACATATATGAATGTAACAGCCATATTTTATTCTAGCCCAGTCATTGGTCCAATGGCATTGAAATGAATTAAGGATGCACTGGTGCGAGAGGGAGCAGCGTGATGAGCTTGATCAGCACTCTGCACTCTCACCAGGGTGTGAAGCAGACACTGTCTGTTGTGATTACTCCCCTGCCATGGACCTTTTAGAATACTGATGTGGGCCCCTTGGGGGGCTGCCATGGCTTCCGGTTTGAGAACCACTGATCTAGAACATTGTATAGTATGTCCTCAGGCTGAAGGGGTTAACTAGTGGTGAGACTGAGAAAAATACCTTCAGGCAGTCAACTTCTTGCTCACCACTCAGCCATCCCAGGAATTAATAAGTCAAATACTTTTAATAACATGAGGAATTTATACAGTAGAATTTATTTGATGTATTGAAATTTATTTGTTTTATGATTTCATTGGGCCTAGATTTTGAAGGCCTTGTGTACATAGGATTGATTCCAAGTATTTGAGTTACCTGAGTGCAAATCTTGAAAACATCATCTCTATTTACTTTACCCTTATGGCTATGAGTTGTGGAATAGTTTCAAATAATTAAACCAGTTATGCATATTTTATATGAATTGTAATGGGAAAAATTCACACATCTTTCTAGTTCTGTAGATTTTTGTTTTATGTAAGGTTGTCCAACTAATGTAAGATTGTTACTGCTCTTGTAATGTGGAAAGTGATCAAGGTATGTGTTTGTTTAAGATATGCTTAACATCTGTTTACTTTGAAGCCTGCATGATGTACATCAGATGTACTTGAAAAAGTGCTGGCTTGATGTGCCTCTGGCTAGCCCCAATTCACTTGGTTACATTAGGAAGTTTCTCTGCTTATAAACCTGCAGGCCTTCATCAGTATTGCTGTGCACAATTTTTTCTTACTTTTGTCATTATCATTTTTGTTTATTTCCCCTATCATTTTCCCATTTTTATATAGGCCTGGTTCAGTTAGTTCATGCTAGAGTAGGGGCAGACAAATGTATTAAATCCAGCATTGAGAGAACTTAATACTTATTTTGTTTGCTTTGACAATTAGAAGTGGATCTATTAGGAATTTATGTGTTTGGCTTGTATGGAGCGTGAGTCAGTCAAGTGAGTCAGTGGGAGATGGTTGCAGGTGTATAGTGACTAGATCGTCTTCACTTAGGTTCACATTCTTCCCAATTGTAATGTCTTTAACATTGTATGTTTCAATTGATATAAGTACAAGCTGGTGTATATGCTCTAGATCATGACTTTCATTGATGAAGGAAAGCACAGCTTCAACTTAGTTCCTCAGTTGGTGTTCTGAGGGTAAATAACAAAAATTGATCATATACTTGTGTAATGGAACTGATATGTTATTTTCCATAACTGGCACATGTATTAGCCCATTTTCCATAATGCCAAAGTAAATTTGGAAATGAATTGTTCTTTCATTTACCTGAGGGTATTATAAGTTTGAAAGAAAAGTTACAAAGAGAAGGGAAATAAAGCATAAGATAAAGAAGGCAAAGAGGAAAGCAGTTGTGAAATGGGGTAAGAGTATGACAGAACATTTTGAAAATAATAAAAAGATGTTTTGGAAAGAAATGAAGAGAGGATGAAGAGGTGAATCAAGTAGAGAAGAAAAGGTAAAAGGTGCAGATGGAGAGATAATGGAAGAGACAGTAAGAGGAAGATGGGCAGAGGAGTTGCTAAATGTAAAAGAGGATAGAGAGGGAAAGGTAGTTGCAGTGGGAAGCACTAAGAAAATGACCGTGATGAGTGAGAAAAATGGAGGAGAAATAATGAAAGATGAAGTGAAGGCAGCTGATGAGAGCAGGTAAGGCACTTAGGTTGGAAGGGTGTCAGGCTGGTGATGTTATTTAATGTTTGTTTAAGAGAGGTTAGAGTGCTGGAGGAGTGCCTGTATAGTTCCACTTTACAAGGGAAGAAGGGACAAGTGTGAGTGTAGTATTTTGAGAGGGATAAATTTGTTAAGTTTAGTTGGGAAGACTTATGGGAGAATCTTGATTGAGGGGATTAGGAAAGGAACAGGGAGGAATTGGTGAGGAACATTGTGGGTTTAGGGCAGGTGGGGTTGCATGGGTCAGATTTTTGTGATCAGACAGATATGTAAGAAAGCTTTAGGAAAAGATAAGGATGTTTTTTTTGGGCCTTCATGGATTTGGTAAAGGCTTATGACAGGGCAGACAGTAAGGCACTCTGGGAGGTACTGCAGACATATGAGATAGTAGGAAAGCTGTTAAGAGCAGTCAAGATTTTTTACAAGCTTGTGAATCTCACTGGCTGAGTGGGTTAGGGTGTTGTTACATGCGGGAAAGGTCGAGGGGATGGTGGTTCTAACCCTGCCACCAGCAAAGTTGAACTAAGGGCATGGTTCATTAAGTTCCATGCTACAAAGTCCTCTTTGAGGGGCACCATCCTAGCCTTCTGATAGGGAGAGTTTGTAATGTTAAACCATGTCATCATCGTCAGTAGAGCTTGTGTTAGAATCAGAAATGGAGTGAGTGGTTTGAGATAAAGGTGGGACTTTGCCAGGGATGTGTTATGTCGTCTTGGCTGTTCAATTTATACATGGGTGGGTTGCAATAGGTAAATGCAAAGGTAATGGATTTGGGATTGGACATGGTTAAAGGAAATGAGAAAAATGGGAGATAAGCCAGTTGTTTGCTGACGACACTGCACTTGTGGCAGGATCGGAGGAGGGATTGAGGAAGTTAGTGACAGTTTGGGAAGGTGTGCGAAAGAAGGAAGTTGAAGATAAGTGTGGGTAAAAGTAAGGTGATGAGATGTACAAGGGGAGAAAGTGGCAGCAGACTGGAAGTGAGTATTAAGGGAGAGAGACTGGAGGAAGTAGATAGTTTTGGATACTTGGATGCAAATGTGGCAGGAAAGGGAGGAGTGGAGGTGGAAGTAGAATGTAGATTGAGATAAGCAAGTAAATGCCTTGGAGGATTAAAATGTGTAATAAGAATGGATGCTAAGAGGAGATTGTATGAAGGGGTGATTGTGACAACAGTGGTGTACATGCATCCCACAAGCATGCTTGTGTGTAAAGTGCAAAGTTTATGCATTGTAGAGTTGTGTGGTAGTTGATCTGACTCAATGATTGGAGAGGCTGGCAAGGGTCACCCTAATTATGTCGCGTCTGGTCATGGCGTCGGGTCAGTCCCTTGGATATATATATATATATATATGAGAGAGAATGCGGGTGGGGAAGGGCAAACGAAGATGTGTTAGGAATAGAGTTTATTGCCCTAACGTTGCGACCAACTTGGTCTTCTTCAGAGGACTACAGCATTACAGACGGATCACAATTCTTATATTCGTAGTGAGAGGGAACCCGCCAAGGTATGAGCGTCATGTTTTCCCTTTGGCTAACGATTTAATTATTAGGACACTTGCTGCTTTCGAGAGGCATTTAAATCCGTCTCTGTCGTTGTTGTTCTTGTTGGCGGCGATATGTGCAGCTTCCACAGTTTTTCTCATTTTCTTCTCAAATCCCTCGTGTAGAATTTCTGCGTTGTTCCAATCAGGTAGATGTCCACATTTGTCCAGGTGACGAACCAGGGAGTTAGATGTTCTATGAGCCCTGAGATCGTTTTTGTGCTCATTCAAGCGTTTATTGAACCCTCGACCTGACTCACCGAAATAAGATGATGGACAACCGTTGCATGGAATACGGTAAATGACACTGAGATTATTACGCATATTATTATGTTTCTTAAATATTTTTCCTATTTTGTTGGAAGATATTTTTGCTATATTTATTCCACCTTTTAACAAATAATCATCAATAGCTATGGTGTTTGTAGAATTAGGGACAGAAATAAAATGAGACTTATCCTTTCCCGGGGTCCGGACGTTTGAGCCATCGTAGATCTTCTTGGCTTTCCTTGTTGTCCTGGTGATCAAACCTCCGGGGTATTTCAGCTTCCTAAAGGTATTCTTGATGTAAGTAAGTTCATCCTCTAGGAATTCTTCACTGCAGATACGAAAAGCTCTGAGAAAGAAACCTATTAGAACACCCGTTTTAACACGTCTGCTGTGTGCTGAAAAATAATGGACAAAGTCGTCCCTATTGGTGGGTTTCCTGTACACCGAGAAACTTACCTGTTGAGAACCTCTGTGTATCAACGTGTCTAAAAATGGTAAATTACACTCTTTTTCTAGTTCAACTGTGAATTGAATGTCTCGCAATGGGGAGTCCATTATCTGCTGTCATGGCATGTTTATTCATGGAAGTATTAGAAATGGACAAATACATCAACATCATGGGAAGAGGTACCACTTGGTTAAGGTACGTGGATGACATAATCGTGGTGATGCCAAAAAGAACTAATATAGAAAATAAGTTGAGAAGACTCAACGCTGTGAATAAAGACATTCAATTCACAGTTGAACTAGAAAAAGAGTGTAATTTACCATTTTTAGACACGTTGATACACAGAGGTTCTCAACAGGTAAGTTTCTCGGTGTACAGGAAACCCACCAATAGGGACGACTTTGTCCATTATTTTTCAGCACACAGCAGACGTGTTAAAACGGGTGTTCTAATAGGTTTCTTTCTCAGAGCTTTTCGTATCTGCAGTGAAGAATTCCTAGAGGATGAACTTACTTACATCAAGAATACCTTTAGGAAGCTGAAATACCCCGGAGGTTTGATCACCAGGACAACGAGGAAAGCCAAGAAGATCTACGATGGCTCAAACGTCCGGACCCCGGGAAAGGATAAGTCTCATTTTATTTCTGTCCCTAATTCTACAAACACCATAGCTATTGATGATTATTTGTTAAAAGGTGGAATAAATATAGCAAAAATATCTTCCAACAAAATAGGAAAAATATTTAAGAAACATAATAATATGCGTAATAATCTCAGTGTCATTTACCGTATTCCATGCAACGGTTGTCCATCATCTTATTTCGGTGAGTCAGGTCGAGGGTTCAATAAACGCTTGAATGAGCACAAAAACGATCTCAGGGCTCATAGAACATCTAACTCCCTGGTTCGTCACCTGGACAAATGTGGACATCTACCTGATTGGAACAACGCAGAAATTCTACACGAGGGATTTGAGAAGAAAATGAGAAAAACTGTGGAAGCTGCACATATCGCCGCCAACAAGAACAACAACGACAGAGACGGATTTAAATGCCTCTCGAAAGCAGCAAGTGTCCTAATAATTAAATCGTTAGCCAAAGGGAAAACATGACGCTCATACCTTGGCGGGTTCCCTCTCACTACGAATATAAGAATTGTGATCCGTCTGTAATGCTGTAGTCCTCTGAAGAAGACCAAGTTGGTCGCAACGTTAGGGCAATAAACTCTATTCCTAACACATCTTCGTTTGCCCTTCCCCACCCACATTCTCTCATTTGTCTGAAATAATCTTATATATATATATATATATATATATATATATATATATATATATATATATATATATATATATATATATATATATATATATATATATATATATATATACACACACACACCTCCGGGGCAGGCCAGTTAGTTCTTCACTGTACTCATTTTTACGCGTCACTAGGCCTTCACGGTCTGCCTCTGACACACGTACCTTCATTAGAATAAAGTATACAAACGAAATCGCGGATCACTCTCTCCCTACGTCACCTAGCACAAGTAACAACAAACATATGTTACATGGATGACCCTAGGAGTTTTGACGTGAGCGCACCCAGCCGACCCTGGATCATCGACAAGCTTCGACAGACGCTGTTCCGGACGTGGGTTCTTCGTGACTCCAGCAGTACTTGGACGTTCGTCAACTCCACCACAGCCGGTGCCTCTTCTGCCGCTGCGGCACATCACTCACGACCGCATCCCCGCTCGACGTCACGATCAATGCAGATCGATGTTACGAGCGCCGTGGATCGACGTCACTATCAACGCAGATCGACGCAGGTGTTTTTTTTTTTTTTTTTTTTTTTTTTTTCCCAGAGCCATTTTTATTTATTTATTTATTTTTTTCACCAGAGCCATTTTTTTTTAAATTACCAGAGCCATTTTTGATACTTCCAGGGCCATGTTTTTGTAGGTTCGATTTCCCTCAAACTATTGGAAGGCTAACTCATTACTCATGTGCATGAAAAATAACTATTTATTTTAAACAAATCAGCCTTTAATTTTGGAGGGAGGGGGATGGGTGGGGGAAGAATAAGATACATGCAAATTTAAAGGTTATTATTGTAATGTATTAATACAAACATGTCAAATTAGTTAATGGATTTCAATATGATGCAAATTACTGAGTTTCCTTGTTAAGTTGTTTAAGATCCACTTGCAGAGATTTGTAGAATAAAATGAGTAGTTTCTGACTTTCTGCTGTTCTACATAGTACTATGCAGGTCTTCTATGGTAGCAGTACAAGGTCACTATGTAATTTTCATTACTTTATATTAATCTAGATATAGCAACCTAATACTGTAGGTTAAACCTGTTTAAATGATTATTTGATTGGTCCATTAAACTTCTCATTCTCAATGCTCAGTTTACACTAGCTCTCTTAATCAGTTTTACTCACTCTTTAACTCTTGCACTTTGAATTTTTGATGATTCGATCCAGTTACCGTTATTTAATCAATGCAGGTATTGAATTAATCTAAATCCTTATTGTAAGACTTGTATACATTAATTGCATTTCAAAACTGCCTCCAAATATTCTGATTCTTTCCAGTTCCCACCATACCACAAACGCGGGAGCGATTTTTTTTTTTTTTTTTGTGGGGGATCGCTCCCGCTATTGGATTTGCGAGAGCGACATTGGAACTTTCCCGAGCGAAATCGCACGTCGCTCCCGTGTATTTTTTTCGCTGGATCGACGTCGCTACGCCAGGGATGTCACCGCTTCTGACATTGTCGTCTGCGCCGCCTCCAGGGGTTTCTCGCCTCCCTTGACGTCGCTCATGGCCATCCCGCTTTCGACATCGCCACTGCCGATGTCACCGCTTCCGACATTGCCGTCTGTGCTGCCTCCAGGGGGTTCTCGCCTCCATTGACGTTGCTCACTGCCGCCCCGCTTCCGACGTCGCCACCGCTGATGTCACCGCTTCCGATGTCACCGCCGCCGCCTGTGCCAGTGTCGCTTCCCGATGCTACTCCGCCCCTCCGCCTACAATGCCTTTGGGGACTCTGACGCCTCCCCACGCTTCTCAGGGGAAGAAGGGTAATGTGGTGTACATGTACCCCACAAACATGCTTGTGCGTAAAGTGCAAAGTTTATGCATTGTAGAGTTGTGTGGTAGTTGATCTGACTTAATGGTCGGAAAGGCTAGAAAGGGTCACCGCAATTATGTCGCGTCTGGTCATGGCGTCGGGTCACTCCCTTGTATTTATACTGCCTGCCCCGAGCAGGCAGGCCATTTAGTTAGTTCTTCACTGTACTCATCTTGTTATGCGTCACTAGGCCTTCGCGGTCGGTCCCCCACTTGGGGACCACGCTATCTGCCTCTGACACACGTACCATCATTAGAATAAAGTATACAAAAGAAATCGCGCATCACTCTCTCCCTACGTCACCTAGCACAAGTAACAACACGCATATGTTACAACAGCAATATATGGTGGCAGAAACATGGAACATAACACAAAGGAAGAACAAACAACAGCAGGCCTACTGGCCCTAACGAGCCTGTTCGTGTTAACTATCCTAAGCTACAGTGAAGAAAACAGGGCAACTAGGCGATAGAAGATGAATTAACACTACTACTACCACCACTATCCTATCCAATTGTAATTAGGCTGTATAAAAGGTACACTAAAAATAGTTCAGGTTTATGCACCAACTTCACAAAGTTCAGACGATGAAACTGAGTCGTTCTATGATGATTTAAGTCAGAAAAAAGTAAGTGCACGATGGAAATAGGTGACTTTAATGCTAAAGTGGGGAAGATGGGACATGAGACGAGACGTGCATTGGGAAGTTTGGAGTAAATGAAAGAAATGACAGAGGTGAGATGTTAGTCAGTTTTGTAGAGTTGTGATCGCTATTTCCAACAGATTCACCGACTTCTACATCAGTTACCATGCTTTCGCGGCTAGTGATCAAAAGATCGAGTAGGTTTCCATATCTTGTGGGCTCTTTTACATGCTGAATTAAGTAATTGTCACCACGAAAATCAATCAGGCGACTACCTATATGGCCATGTTCAAGGGTCATCCAATCAATGTCAGTAAAATTGAAATCACCCATTATCAATAAATCCCGGTTGCAGAAACTAGACAGTTCTTGAAATATCTTTCACTCTAGTCTGCTCTCTCACCCAACTTGCTCTCTTTCGGTCTCTCAGCGTTATTCCCATCATTGATCTCTCCATTCTCCTCTGTGCCGTCCTTAGCTTTGTTTCCATCGCCTTCGTCAGTTTCCAAGTTTCACACCTGTAGATTATTGCTGGCAGAATGCATTGATTGTAAACTTTACGTTTCAAGCATAAAGGTAGAGAGCCTCTCAGGATTTTATTATACTTACCAAACACTTTCCAACCAATTGTAATACGTCTTTTTATTTCATTATCATGATCTTTTGTCACTTTCACCATCTGGCCTAAATAATTATACTCTTCAACTTCTTCAAGACTCACCATCGATTATAATCTCTTTACTTTGAAGTTTCGTGTTGAACGCTACATTGGTTTTGCTCTTATTCATTTTTAAAAACTACTTTAAGATTTTCCTTGTTTAGATCACTCAGCACATTATTGCAAGTCTTCTGCTCTTTCTGAAATAAGAATAATGTCATCCGCAAATCTTTGGTGGTTCAAATATTCACCATTAATCTTTAAACCTTTCTCTTCCCAACTTGACCTTCTGAAAATCTCCTCCAAATAAGCTGTAAATAATCTGGGAGAAATTGTATCGCCTTGCCGTACTCCTTTGTCGATCTTGATATTTTCTGTATTTTTATGTAGTCGAATTATAGCGGTACCTTTTACGAGAATCGTTTCTAAAACTTTACGAACTGTTCGTTTGTACCCTGTTTGCGTAGCGAGTTTAGTATTGCTATTTGTTCTACCGAGTCAAAGGCCTTCTCGTATTCTACAAAAGCTAAGCAGAGAGGTATATTGTATTCTGTCGTTTTCTCGATTAGTTGGTTTATCGCCTGCAAATGGTCTAGGGTCGAATATCCGGTCCTAAAGCCTGCCTGTTCTTTCGGTTGGTTTCCATCTAAAACTTGACTTAGTCTATTTGTAAGGATCTTGGAGAGTACTTTATATACATTCGATAGCAAGCTAATCGGTCGATAGTTACTAAGGTCCTTCTGGTCTCCTTTTCTATGAAGCAAAATTACTATAGCATCGCACTACGATTCAGGAACGCTTTCTTGACGTAAGCAATGGATGTACAAATGATCTAACTTAATATGAAATTCTTTCCCTGCGTCTTTCAATAGATCTATCGATATACCATCATCCCCAGGTGCTTTTCCTCGTTTCATATTATGGTGGGGGTTACTAGGCTAGATAGAGTGAGAAATGAGGAGGTGAGGAGGAGAACAGGGGTGGAAAAGGAGCTGGGAGATAGGGTTGATGAAAGAGTATTAGGATGGTTTGGACACATGGAAAGAATGAGTGAAGAAAGACTAGTAAAAGATATATGGAAGGCAGATGTGGAGGGAGTGAACATGAGGGGACGTCCTAGGATGAGGTGGATGGATGGGGTGAAGGGGGCTTTGGGGAAGAGGGGAATGTCTGTTGAGGAAGGACGGGAGAGGACAGAAGACAGGAGTGAATGGAGAATGGTTGTATATGGATGATGTGATTGCATGAGGTGGATTGGGCGGGGGTGGGGGGTGAGGTAGTATGTGTGAGCAAAATTTGATGCAGCCCGAAGGGATTTCTCCCCGTCCTCTCCTTTTATGCAAGGGGGGACGGAGAGGAGGTGCTCAGATAAGAGGGAGGGTGGGAGGGGTGTGGAGTGTATTCAGGGATGAAATGGGTGGGAATGATTTTATGCCTTTCCCTTTTTGGCTACCTCCCTTGTAAGGGGAAAAAAGCCTTGGTATATGTATGTATGTATATTTTTAGAGCAAATTCTACTTCCTTTGTAATCTTTGGTACATTACGAACGTCTACACATGAATTTACGGACTCAACTACGGTCTTCGACCAGTAAAGCTCTTGGTAAAATTCTTCTACTCTTTTTACCATTCCGTCTCTGCAGTTAATTATTTTTCCATTTTTATCTTTCAAACATATCATTTGCTGTCTTCCTAAAGCATGTATGCGCTTGGTCCCTTTAATACTTTTACCTTTCCGAATAGTTTCCTCTATTTCATCCATATTTTTCTTTCTTTTCTCTAATCTCTGCCTTATGTTGATAAGTTTGTTTAGTTCTACTCTTTCTATTCCGTCTCTCCTGCTTTTGATCTGCATGGTACTCCTTCTTTTGAGTATGTCATTTGTAGCTTTGGAATATTTGTTTTCTCTAGTACTTTTTGTACTTCCTTCTTTCTCCGCCGATCCCCTAATGATATTCACCAAATTCAAATTCATATATTCGACGGTGTCCTCGTTAGTTCTTAGAGCTTCGAATCTATTTTTAATTCCTAACTGAAATTCCTTATTATCATTAACCTTTGCAAGGCATATTTTCTTTTTTGAAATTAGTTTATTTCTCTCGGCTCTGAAATTATATATATATATATATATATATATATATATATATATATATATATATATATATATATATATATATATATGTGTGTGTGTGTGTGTATACTGTATATATATATATATATATATATATATATACAGTATATATGTATACAGTATATATACATATATATATATATATATATATATATATATATATATATACATATATATATATATAAATATATATATATATGTATATATATATATCACACATCCATACATACGTACACACACACACACACACACACACACACACACACACACACACACACACACACACACACACACACACACACACACACACACACACACACACACACACACACACACACACACACACACACGAACGCGCGCGCACACACACACACACACACACACACACACACACACACACACACACACACACACACACACACACACACACACACACACACACACACACACACACTTCAACGAACGGACGGCTTAGAAGACGTTCTGAAGAAAAAGTGAAATTTCGTGGATCCCAAAGCAAAGGAAGTACCTATTGTATTTACAGGGTGGGGGGGAAATTGCTCGTGGTGTAGGGAAAGTAAGGAAAAAGGAGAAGGGGAGGGATTACTGAGGGAAATGGAAGGAAATGAGGAAGGTGAGGACTTGGCCCAGGCAGGCAGACGAAATCTAAACAAACGAGGTCCGGACCAATTTAGCGATGACGAAATGTCTAACAAAAATGTAAAGATTAGAAGTATAGATAAGAGCAATACAGTAGAAGATGATGAGAATATTTTCCAGGGATTTAAAGAGGGTGGGGGGACACAAACCCCCCCCGATTAACAAGACTAGAAGAGAAACTCAATAAGATGATCGAGCACTGGGAATTTAGGTTCGGTCACGTTAACAACATTGTGCAGAGGGTTGAAAAATTGGAAGAACTAGAGAAGGCGAACAAAAACTTAAGGAAATTGAAGAATTAAAAAAACATTTAAAAGAAGTAAAAGAAGAGAATAAAGTCTTAAAGGAGAATAATAAGGAGAACAAGGAGGGTTGGAAAAAAATCCAAGAAAATAGCAAAGTTGCATTCACTGACATAATCAAACAGCAAATGAATGAACAAACTGAAGACTCAGTTATTAAAGTGATGAGACAGAAGGAGAATATAGTAAGAGACTTAGCAGATAGAAAGAAATGTATAATTATATTAGGAATGGAAGAGAAACATAACCCAGATAGAACCACAAGAATCAAAGAGGAAAATGAAAAAGTAAGAAATTTACTAGAATTAGTTCAGGAAGATGAACCAGAAATAATGAAACAAATCGAAGAGAAATTCAGGCTCGGGAAATATAGTACAGACAAGACCAGACCAATTAAGATTAAATTCAGGTCACAAACTACGGCAGAGAATATCTTATCCAAAACAGGGAAACTAGCAACAAGTGAACAATATAAAAAGGTATGGATAAAAAGGGAAATGAATAAAGAGGAAAGAGAGGAGGAAATAAGGAAAAGACATGAAGCTAAGAAAAAAAACGAGACCAGAACAGAGACAGAAAAACAAGAATTCTACTGGAGAGTAGTGAATATGAAATTGAAGAAATGGAACATAACAGAAACACAAAAGAAACAGAGAATACAATGGAAATAACAGAAAGTTAAGAGTATCCTACACAAATATAGATGGATTAATAACAGGACTGAATGAACTGAACAAATATCTGAAAGAAAAAGATCCGGACATAATGGGAATTGTTGAAACAAAATTAAAAGGTCCACTACCACCCAACAGCATAGGACACAATACATATAATTATTGGATTAGAAACAGAGAGAAAAAACAAGGGGGTGGAGTTATGTTCCTGACTAAGAAGGATATAAGCGTGAAGAATATCACATATGGGAACAATACAGTACAGATGATTATGATAGAAGTAGAAGATAGAGATAAGAAGAGCAGAAAATTTGTAATAAACTACGTGCCCCCAAAAACAGCCTCGTGGGAAGAGAATGAACATAAAAGCATGTTAGAAGACACAAGAATAACACTAAACAAGATAATGGAAGATGGAGGAAGAATAGTTATGATGGGCGACTATAATTGCAAAGAAATATGCTGGGAAAAATGACCGTAAAGGGTGGAGAAGACTCATGGGGTAGTGTTCTACTTGAGATGATTACTGACCACACAATGACACAATGGATCCAAGAGAACACCAGGTATAGAAATGAAGAAGAACCATCGAGACTAGACCTAATATTCACATCAGAACCTGAAATAGTGGAAAAGATAGAATACCAGGCATTAATAAGCAAAAGTGACCACATATTGATAGAACTAGAACTAAATGAGAAAAAATACATGAAAAGAAATGAACAATATAGAAAAGGAAGATTGATGTATGAAAAAGCAAATTTTGATAAAATAAGAGAATTCTTCCAAAATGAAAACTGGGAAAGAATACAAAAAGAAGATACAACAGTAGAACAGAAATGGAATATTTTGACAAAAATATATAAAAAGGGAGTAGAAAAGTATGTCCAAAGACAAAAACAGGAAAAAGAATATATAAAGTACTGGTACAATAAAAGTTGTAGGGAGATAAAAGACAAGAGAGACAAAGCTTGGGCCAAATGGAAGAAAAACAAAAGACCAGAAAAATGGAAAATATATACTTGTTATAGAAATGAATATGTACAAGCGTGCAGAGAGGAAAAGAGAAAATATGAAAAAGATGTCATAGAAAAGTTTTAAGATCAACCAAACCTATTCTACAGATTTGTAAACAATAAACTGAAAAACAAACAAGATTTGGAGAAATTAAGACAAGGAGGAATTGAATACACAGAGGAAATTGAAATGGCGGAAATTATGAACAAACATTTTAAATCTGTGTTTACAAGGGAGAACATACAACCTGAAGAGATTGAATGGAAAGAGAAAGTCCCCCCTATGAAAGAAATAGAAGTAACAAAGAATGAAATATTGAAACACTTGAGTAATCTTGATGTCAGAAAATCGCATGGACCAGATGAAATGGCAAACTGGATTTTGAAAGAATGCAGGAATGAACTGGCAGATATAATACATAGCATAATAATCAGTTCATTGAAAGAAGGTAAAGTTCCAGAAGATTGGAAAAAAGCAAATATAGTACCTATATATAAAGGGGGAAATAAAGAAGACCCTAACAACTATAGGCCAGTCTCTCTAACAAGTACAATAGCAAATATTTGTGAAAGAATTGTAAAAAATAGATGGGTAAAATATTTAGAAAAAAAAAAAAAACAACGTGCTAAATCCAAGACAATTTGGATTCAGACAAGGACGATCATGCGTCACCAATTTAATATGTTTCTATTCAAGGCTAATAGATATAATACAAGAAAGAGATGGATGGGCTGATTGCGCATTTCTAGACCTAAAAAAAGCTTTTGACAAAGTACCACATAAAAAGTTGATTAAGAAATTAGAAACTGAAGGAGGAATACAGGGCAAACTACTAAATTGGATGGAAGACTTTTTGCAAGAAAGAAAAATGAGAGTAGTAATAAGAGACCAACACTCAAAATGGGATGAAGTAATAAGCGGTGTTCCACAAGGAACGGTTCTGGCCCCAATAATGTTTGCTATATATATTAACGATATGGAGGAAGGAATTGAAAGCTATATGAGCTTCTTTGCAGATGATGCAAATTTCACCCCCCCTAGTCACCACTGTCACTTAAATTTGACTTGTAATATCACTCGTCTCGAGGCCCCTTGCCTCTCGTTACGTGAGTTTCACTAATATTCAAGTTCCTCTTAAGCAGTAGGCCCAATGCCTTCTTTTTCCTGTAGTCTCACTATTTTCTAGGCCCCATGCCTATTCCTCTCGTCCTTTGGGTTAATAAAAGGGTGGTGAATTTTCTTTCTTCTTTCACTGTAATTTCACCTTCTGCTTACACTCGGGATCTCTTTTCTCTCGTCTCTACATCGTCTCCTGATCCTCTCTCCACACCCTCTCTATATCTTCTCTCTATCTTCTCTCTAGAACGTCTGACGAGATCCCGTATCCTACGCTAAGTTATCTTCGTCTGACGTCACTAATTTTTCTAAACCAATCTCCAGTTACGTTTCAAATAAATGTCACTCCTTATGGGCGTGACTTTGAATTCATGCACCAATAGTTTTTTCCTCCTTCTCCACCTTGCACCAATCCGGAAAGCCATTACAATGCCACTAGCAAAAATTGTTTACCTCAGCATTAGTCAAACGAAGCTAACCTGCGCTTACAAAGTTATGATTACATAATCGATTATAAAACAGTCACCACCGTCGGTGTGTTTACATAGACAAAACGTCGCCCTCACATAGACATAACATCGCCCTCGAGCAGGCGTCGAGTCTGAATTATTCTAATACCCTAGCTCATTTCCATTCGTACACTACCGGCCTCTTACACAAAACTATTGAAAAAAGTGAACACGGAAGAAGAATGTG
>NC_134786.1:58094660-58102160 GCF_046742065.1 Oratosquilla oratoria
ACACATGAATTTACTGACTCAACAACGGTCTTCGACGAGTAAAGCTCTTGATAAAATTCTTCTACTCTTTTTAGCATTCTGTCCCTGCATTTAATGATTTCTCCATTTTCATCTTCACGTTACAAGGCTCTGGCATAGCAGCACAAGCTGATGTTAGTCCCAGAACAGCTGTTAGGTATCTCCACAAGCTGGGTTACTATGGCAGAGCTGCAAGAAGGAAATCACTTCTTCGTCCAGCCAATATCAAACGCAGAAAGGATTGGGCTGTTGAGATGGTGGAGAGACCTGTGGCCTTTTGGAACACTGTCATTTTCTCTGATGAGTTACGATTCGCGTTACTTTCTGAGAGTGGAAGAGTGTGGGTCTGGAGACTCTGTACTCAAGAGTTTGACCTCAAAAGACTGCAGCCAATAGTGAAACATGGGGGCATATCAATAATGGTGTGGGGTGCAATTTAGAGTGATGGTCGATCAGAGCTTGTGGAGTGTTAAGAAAACATTAATTCAGGCAAACATGTTTCTATATCAAAGGAAGGACTCATTCCAATATTCTCCAGTGATAGAATGAGCAAAATTGTCTTCTTATTTATGGAAGTTCGAGCTCCTTGTCACACTGCTCAAGCAACACAAAATTGGTTGAGCCAAAATGGGATCAGGAAATTTCCATGGCCAAGTTAGTCCCCGGAGATGAAACCTATTGAACACCTCTGGGGGATATTAGACTGACAACTTCGCAAAAAGAACATGAAGCCATCTCCAAAGCCCAAACTCTCAGGATTACTACGGGAAACATGAAAAAACCCTTAAGATGATATTCGTGAACTAATCACTAACATGTCTAGACTTATAAGGTCTTTAATTGTATCAATTGCTTGATTAATAAATTAAACGATTTCTGTTGGTGTCTATTCACTTCTGTCATCTCTGTGTATATACATACATACACACACACACACACACACACACACACACACACACACACACACACACACACACACACACACACACACACACACACACACACACACACACACACACACACACACATATACTATAATAAAGTAGTAGCCTCTGTCTGTCTGTCTGTTTGTTTGATCACGAACTCCTGATACCCTATCCCCCCAGGTACTTGGATAACTATATCTCATTATTATTTTTTTTTTTTGTTAGGGTTAAGGGTTAAAGTTAGGTGGGTTATGGTTAGGTGAGTGATTATTCACGAACTACTCCTAGGTTTTTGCAGATAGACCCCTATAACCATATATATTCTGAAACCTTATAACCCAAGGTACTTGGAGAACTCCTAGGGTTTTGCAGATAGACCCCCATAACCATATATATTCTGATACCCCATCACTCCAGGTACTTAGATAACTATGTTTCATTTAAAAAAAATATTTTGGTTAGGGTTAAAGGTTAAAGTTAGGTGGGGTATGGTTAGGTTAGGGATGATTCACGAACTCGCAGCAACGCGCGGGTAATTTGGCTAGTATGCAATAACCTAACGAAGCAGAGCGTTTTCGTATAATTACATTGCAATGCTAATACAAAGAAGGAATTATAAAAGGAAGAAACAAGGTACAGAATATATGATGGAGTGAGACATGGTGAAGAAAGAATTTGGAGAGGTTGTGGAAGAAGTACACGTGACTTTTACTGCCGTCTTGGTAACCAACAAGTTTGGGACAATTGCTTACAACTGGTATATTACAATTTAAACAAATCTGAAATTTCTTGGTAAACATAACTATCTAATTTGTACAAACCTTGATGGAGATTAACATTTATTCCCTTACTAGATTTGATCAAACTGCATTCAATTGAATTTCTTTCTATGATGTTATTGCTATATGTGATGACTAGCGTTTTCCCAGTCAACTGAGTGGTTAAAAATTTTCATGTGGTTGAATATACCGCTAGATTGGTTTCCCTCTTTAACGTATTTATTGTGTTGATTACTTCGTGTTTTGAATGTTTTAGCAGTCTGACCAACATAAAACTGATTACATGATTTACAAGGAATTTTGTACACACACCCTTGATCACTATTGCCGGAATTATTTATGAGCTAGTCTTAGTGTTCTTATTGTTACAAACTACATGAATGTTAAAAACTACGTAATAAATTTGGGATGTTTTGCAGGTTCTCTTGGTACGGTAAAACTAACATGTTATTCTTATCAAAAGTTTGAATTGACCTAAGGTTGTGAAAAGTTCTTTTGGCACAATTATAAGCTGCATCAAGAAAATGTGTAGGGTATCGCAGCTTGGTACCAATGTCGTAAATACATTTTATTTCATCATCGATGTACTCTGGGCTGCAAATGCGTAAAACTCTAAGGAACATCAAAGAAAAAACAGATCGTTTTACGCCATCAGGGTGTGAGGAATAATAGTATACATATGAATAAACATTGGTTGGTTTGCGATATACACTAAACTTCAACTCTCACGGCAGTAGATATTACAACCAAGGAAAGGCAAAATACCTTCATTCTCTTTCTCCACCGTGAACTTAATAGAACTGACCAAATTGTTAAGTTTAGATAAAAAATCGCTTGCATTAACTTGATTGGGCCACAAACATAGGATGTCATCAATGTATCGCAGCCTTGTGATAAATGTATATATATATATATATATATATATATATATATATATATATATATATTCATATATATATTTGATTATAAATCATGGCTAGATTATCAGCATTTTTTTTTTATCTGCTTTTTCTCTTTCTCTGAGAATTTTTTTTCCTTCCACAGGAAGTCTTATAGTGTCTCCATATGACATTGTTTTGTACATTACTTTGGGCATGGCTACCTAAGTAAAATAATGGCCAGAACGCATTTTCACGCTTCTTAGTGCTTCATCAGTGGCTAGAGTGTGAATATCTGATTGAAATTTGGTTGTTTGTATACTATCATTTTTGGGCTGATACTCCGTTTTTAAGTTTCTGATTGGCTGGCAGACCTGGCTGGGGCTACCGGACTGTGTTACTTCCTCATTGGACGGCTGTTGTATGACGTCATCATTCTCGCTCCGTCTTCCAGAGAGCGTAGGTCTTCTTACACTAGGAAGGGCCTCTAGATCTGTAAAATGTGTATTTAGATTGGGGATGAGTGTCTCTTGTGAGCTGAATGATGGTGGTTTTTGGGAGCTCCTGAAGAGAGGTGGTATGACAACAGGCGTGAGAGCTTCATTGTTGTCATACCAATATAGGTTGAAGATTGGTTTACACAGTCCCCAAGTTTACAAGCATACCTATATATGACGTGAGTTCTCTGAAGGTCACTTTTACTCTGTCTTGTGTTGTTCTTCAGTAGCAGTTGAGATTTTTTTTATAGTGGAAAACACAGAAGTGTTGGCAACAAATCAAGACCATAGAAGTCTGTCTATCCTTGAGGCTCTCTTCATAAAAGAATCATCCCCCAATCTAAGTACATAAATTACAGATCTAGAGGCCCTTCCTAGTGTAAGAAGATCTACGCTCCCTGGAATGATGACGTCACACAACAGCCGTCCAATGAGGAAGTAGCACAGTCCGGTAGCCCCAGCCAGGTCCGCCAGCCAATCACAAACCTCAAAACGGAGTATCAGCTCAAGAAATTTCAATCAGACATTCACACTCTAGCCACTGATGAAGCACCAAGAAGTGTGAAAATGCGCCAGTACTTTACTTAGGAAGCCATGCCCAAAGTAATGTACAAAACAAAGTCATATGGAGACATTATAAGACAACTTCCTGTGGAAGGAAAATACACTCCCAGATAAAGTGAAAAAACAGAAAAACTCTGCAATGATAATCTTGCCATAATTTTTAATCAAATATGCTTGAGAGAAAATTTCCTGCCTATATATACAATATATATATATATATATATATATATATATATATATATATATACACATATATATATATACACACACACACACACACACACATATAGATAGATATATATATATATATATATATATATATAGATTTCGAGGGCACAGGTTCTCACGGAGACAATTTTGATTAAAATCAACTGCGCTAATAGATTTAACTATTTTCAGTTGTATCTTCTTAAGTTTAAGGAAGGACTTCCTATCAACTTCATTCAGCTTATGAACGAAATCATCCATGGTGAATGTGAAAAGAAAGGCGCTGGTGAATGCCGATGGTTTCTATTGGATGTGTAACAGCATGTAAAAAACTGTTACACATCCAATAGAAACCATCGGCATTCACCAGCGCCTTTCTTTTCACATTCATCATGGATGATTTCGTTCATAAGCTGAATGAAGTTGATAGGAAGTCCTTCCTTAAACTTAAGAAGATACAACTGAAAATAGTTAAATCTATTAGCGCAGTAGATTTTAATCAAAATACATCTATCTATATCTATCTATCTATCTATCTATCTATCTATCTATATATATATATATATATATATATATATACACAAAATAAATCTCTAAACACACGTGATAACAATACTTGCAGAAACCACTTGGTTTCTGCATATATATATATATATATATATATATATATATATATATATATTTCATATATATATATAAATACATATATATATATGTGTGTATACATACATACTGTATATATATATTTATATATATATATATATATATATATATAGAGAGAGAGAGAGAGAAAGAGAGAGAGGAAAAAGCTCTCAAAGAAAGAGAAAAAGCAGATAAAAAAACTCAACAATAATAATCTTGCCATATTTTTTAATCAAACATGCTTGAGGGAAAATCTCCTGCCCAGTTATACTATATATATATATATATATATATATATATATATATATATATATATATATATATATATATATATATATATATATATATATATATATATATATATATATAGAGAGAGAGAGAGAGAGAGAGAGAGTGAAGAGAGATCGTCTTCCGTCCACCTGCCGACAGCAGTCTTGTTTCCCCTGAACCCCTCCTACAGCCAGCTCTCGGTTTTATTAATGCTGCGGGAGTTATGGCTCCGCCAGTGGGCACAATAGCCCACCAAGAAAAATGGTGCATTCCTCAAGTGGCGGTGATTGCTGCGTCGCCGCCGCTGTCGTAGGTGGACCCGAGAACGAGATTGAAAGACGAACGTAAAGGAAAACGGTGATAAAGCCAAGATGGCTGATCTTGACGATTATAACAATGCGAAGAACAAGAAGGCAGTGGAATCATGGTATAGTGATTTATGTTTGATACTGTATTTAGTCGCCAATGACCAGCGTTTCTATATTGGGGACAATATCATACTAAAGAGGTCGTGAAGAAAAGCTGAGGAGGGGAACCAAAATCAGGATCGGCTAAGGTTGTAAGACGAACAGCATTCTTTTTTGAGTGAAGATGAGTCTACATTCACAACAAGAGTGCTGTAGAACCATGGTACGTAGAGCTATTACTTGAATTCCATCGGTCAAAATTGCTCAGTGCGTGTGATTAGGTCGCCTTCTACTGTAATTTACTGGAAAAGAAAATCGAGAGGTCCTGTATGGGACGCCAAGACTTTGAGTCAAATCGTCAATTTTGCGAGACCGGGTTCAGGACACCCAGCGAATGTTCCTTATTGCTGCAGAAAAAGTGAAAGAGCACGTAGGCGCTGCAGCAGACGGAGATGTTCGGAGGACCAAGCGTGGGTCGACGGGGAAGGGGGTGGGGGGGAGGGGGAGGGGCGATGGAGTGGTTGCAGCTGTTTGAATATAGGGACAATAATGAAATCATGATAATGATGATAATAGATTATGTCTCGAGTTTCATGGACTGGAAACCCGCAGCCTCTCAATAATCAGCAACGGTCTTCGTGTCTTCCTGTAGATATCTCCCCGAAGAAATATTGGACTTGTGTGGCATAACCGTGGGAATCTTCATGTCACCGCCTAGTGGGAAGAGGGGCAAGAAAAGGAGGAGAGGAGCAATTGTCTGTCGCCAGTTCCCCTTTGGTGGAGAAAAAAAACGGGGAAGGGGAAAAATAGTCGCAAGTGATAGATATGAAGAACCGGGCCTAGAAACCGAGTGTCAGCTTTTAGGGATTGCGCTTCGGGAAGGAGGTCGGGAAGTGGAAGAGCTCTGAAGACGAGCCCTGAAGGTGTGTGTGTGTGCGTGTGCGTGTGTGTGTGATGGTATCCGTCTCGCTGGACCACCGCGAGCAGGCTCCCATCATTGGTCTATATTTACATACATACATACATACATACATACATACATACATACATACATACATACATACATACATACATACATACATACATATTCACATACATACGTACATACAAACATACATACACACATGCATACATGGATACATACATACATACATAAGATACATACGTGCGTATATAAATACATACATGCATGCATACATACATATATACATGAGTACATACATACCTACCTACCTACCTACCTACCTACATACATACATACATACATACATACATACATACATTCATACATACATGCGTGCATGCGTACATGCATACATACATGCGTACATATATACATACATACATGCGTATGCACGGACAGGGTTGAACGAGACATGATGACCTCGGTGCAAAATGTAGTATGAGCCATATTATTTAATTCAGCTGAAGAAGAGGGTAGAGAGTCGAGAGGGGAGAAGTTTGCAGGAGTGACGTGGCAGAGGTTGGCGTGGTCTTGCGGCTCATGGAAGAGTTTGGGAGAGGCCCTTGGCCAGGAGTGAACTCCGAGTGGCTGATTGATTTAGTTCTATTTTATTTATTGTGTATATAGAAACTCTGAGCATGGTCATGTTGGGGCCAGCTCGCTCAGCGATGTTCGTGTTATATTTTGTAGATTCTGTTCTGGCTAATGCCAGTCGATTTCATTCAGTTAAGGATTGGGGGATGTGAGGAGGGGAAGGGGGCGACTCTATGGACGACTGTGAGAGTTGGTCTCCTCTCCCAGCTGGCTCACGAACCACCTGTACTTCCTGGGACTTGACACACTTGGAACAAAAGTGGTAACACTCACTCGTGTGTGAGTACTTTGTTAAACAGACAACCTAACGCAGGCACGCTCGTGTGAACTCACTGTTGTTCATACACACTTATACATACACACACACATTCACATATATACACACACATGCATACATGCACACACATTTTAAAATCAAGCTGGATCGATGGAGGCAGAGACAGGATCCTACGAGTGTAGCTCTTTTCCTGTATGTTACACTTAGGTAGATCTAAATCCAAACATGTACTCTTCCTCCTGCCGTAAGCAATACATGATGGATTCTTGAGCTCTTCCACTTCCTCCTCCTCCTCCTCCTCCTCCTCCTCCTCCTCCTCCTCCTCCTCCTCCTCCTCCTCCTCCTACTCTTCTTCCTCCTCCTTGTGTTCCTCAACCTATCTTTTCTACCTGTATACCATCGCACTACCTCCATCACATCACATTCTCTCGCCACCACCGACACCACCACCGGTATAACAACCCATACGTCCACCAC
>NC_134786.1:58109660-58132160 GCF_046742065.1 Oratosquilla oratoria
GCATGTCTGGCTGTCCCCGCTGGTGCGTCTACGATGACAGGAGAGCTGTTGTGAGCAGTTGCGGGGAAAAATTTAATGGCTGCGTGTTGGAGGCCGGCAAGTGGAGGCTGCCCGGCAGTGGCTGGGAATGGCTGCGAGAGGTGGCTGAGCAGACTGCGTGCGCCACATACATACATACATACATACATACATACATACATACATACATACATACATACATACATACATACATATATACATACATACATACACACATACATACATACATACATACATACATACATACATACATACATACATACATTCATTCATACATATACACATTCATACATTTATACATGCACACACACACACATACATACATACATACATACATACATACATACATACATACATACATACATACATACATACATACATACATACATATATATGTACATATATATATATATATATACATATATATATATATATATATATATATATATATATATATATATATATATGCATGCAATCACATCACCGTGATAAGCTATGGTCATTTTAAATGTGATAAATTGGTAACCCAAATGGTCACCGAGATCTTTCCGCCAGATTGAGCCTTATGTGTTGGTCAGGTCGAAAGGGGTAAAGTCATCCCCCCACCTCACATTGTATTGTCTCCCCCCTTCCCCCCTATGGTTACCACCTGATACTTACATTTAAACCCAACTCTGTATCTCTGTCATTTAGTCTGAAGATGTAATATACGAAAGCACTTACTGTCTACAAGTTTCCTTTCTCCTGTGGTTATTTTGCATTTTTTTTGAATCACGGTGATGTGATAGCTTGCATATATATATATATATATATATATATATATCTATATATAAATCAATCAATCAATCAAGTTTAGTGTAGATGTGTAAATATATATATATATATATTTATGTATAGATATATATATATATATATATATATATATATATATTACAGGTGAAAAATGTAATCACACATTTGTCAATCACGTAGAAACCACTGTTGGAGTAGAAAAGACTGGAAACGGGGAATCTATATATTTCGATTGCAAACTGCAATCCTCTTCAGTAGATATATATATATATATATATATATATATATATATATATATATATACTTGTACATACATATGTAATAAAACCACTTGGAAAATAAAATGAAAGGTGTCCGAACGTGTTCGTCTATTTAAAACATCACCTCTGAAAAGGTTTTAAATTGACGAAAACGTTCGGTCACCTTTCATCTTATTTTGCAAATGGTTTTATTACACATTTTATGAATCACGTGTTTTTGTGATTTATTCGCATATATATATATATATATATGTATATATATGTATATATATACATATATATATATATTATCAACCACAATGCACTTTAATTCTAAGCCATATAGGCGCATGCAGAAATTATAACGTGGTACGCCCGAGGACTCGAACCTATGCGGCGAGAACGTTACTAATGCCGAGTGACTAGACCAATCACTGGGACCCATTCAGTGTTGTACATACATATATATATATATATATATATATATATATATATATATATATATATATATATATATATATACATATATATATATATATACCGTCTGAGTGGTGGGGGATCAGCTACACTCCGCAGTGGGAACTCGTACAGCAGTTTATGTATTCAAACCTTTCTATCATTTGTACTTTCCTTTTAGACGTAAGTAATAACACTCTTGTTAAGTATCTTATGTTACACCTGTATATTTGTATTTGTATCTATGTAATTTATATGTACCAACATTTGTATTCATTATTGCAGAAATTTTGTCAATCCTGATGATGTCTCTTTGAAGACGAAAGCTCGATAATATTAAATGGAGAACTATGGAGATCTTGTATCAGCTCACCCTACAACTGGAAAAAAGTTGATGAGAAAAATAGAAAACATTAAGAAAAGTTGAACAACTGTCATAATGCTGTCATAGTTCATTCAACATGCATCAAAGAAAACCTGCTTCCTTACTTCACGAATATATATATATATATATATATATATATATATATATATATATATATATATATATGTATATGTATGTTATATATATATTCATATATGTATATATATATATATATATATATATTATATATATATATATATATATATATATATATATATATATATAGGGATGGGCAATGAATTGAAGAGAGCTCACGCTGACGAATATGACTAAGTGGCAACAGTGACGGTTTCAGCGGGAAGTTCGGGGCTGAGTTTGAGATCCGAAAGTAACCTGGCTCCGGAAGGGTGGTTGGAGGCTGCTGCCGCTGCCGCCGCTGCCACCAACGCCCACGGAATGAAAGCGGATGTGCATTAACCATGTAAGTCGGCTTGAACCACCACCAAGCCCCTCCGCCCCTTCCGTAGTAATGAGAAGTAGCACGAGGAATATAGCAAAGGATCCTTTGACACGAAGGGGGGCGCCGCTGAGGTCAATAGAATAGGCTGACGGCAGCCAGGATAAGAGAAAAATAGACAAGAACTGATCTACCATCAGTGGTTAACGAATGGAATGGACATAGTAACCATGTCGTGAGCCCTGAAGCTATTGGGTGTTTTAAAAGAAGGTTAGATAACTTTATGGAGAATGATGACTTGTGGTAATGGTCATGGGACTGCCTAGTGCAGGCCTTATGGTCTCTTCCAGTCTCCTTCATTTTTATGTAAAAATGTCACCCGGTAAAGAGGCAGTAAACTCATTGTGTGGAGAGAATGAGGTGTGGAGGGAGTGGGGATGGAGTCCTTCATTTTAATAAAAAAAAATCTGGCGGCATTCTAAATAAAGCATGTGTGACCCAGTCAACGTGAAAGCGCTGACAGAGATGGACTTGACACTTGATAAGTGGTGGTGGTCGAAGGGGAGGCGAGTGAGGGGGTGCTCAGACAAATAGAGTAGTATATATATGTATATATACTGTATTTATGTGTATATGTATACATACGTATATATATATATATATATATATATATATATATATATATATATATATATATATATATATATATGTGTGTGTGTGTGTGTGTGTGTGTGTACATATATTTATATTCCTGCCTGAGTAACATTACAGAAGGCAAGAATACAATACTCTTTTATCTATTTTTTGTCGTTTCATTTGAGGTCAATGAAAGTATCATATGAACCTCTGCTAAGAATGAAAATAAATAAATAGATGAGTAAACAAAAAAAATATTGTGGTTAGTTCTTCAGTGAACAAGAACACGGGACTCATCCCGGCCAAAAACCGAAGGTAATGCGAGTGTGCATAACAATGCGTTTTTGCAAAGGAGCTTGTGAGAACGGAGATGTGGGACGAGGAGGACGGGGGGGCGGGGGATGGAGTGGTGGGGTGGGGGGTAAATGGTGCGCCAGAAGACAGGACGTGGGGTAGGTGGGGGGGGGGCAGAAGGGAAAAGATAGAAGGGGGAGGGAATGGGGAGCAAATACACTCCAGTTAGCTGCCACGCCAAAAAACTCTCCTGTGCGAAGTCGACCATACCAGCTGCGCATGCGTAACAAGGTAGTACGGGAAAGTTGGTTTGTGGTTGCCCTATTTCGCAGTGGCAGTGACGTCATGCTTACGGTAGGTGGCGTGGTAATGACTGTGATGAAAACAAGGTACTGTAGTGTATTAAGTCGCTCAAGGGAGGTCGACTGGAGGTCACATAATTATGTGAATGAGAACACAAATGTATCTCTCTATCCCTCTTTCTCACTCTATCACGCACACAAACACACGCACATGTACACCTAAACACAACCACACACACACACTAGATTATATGACGCAAACACATTAATACTCCACACATCTAAACACACGCACACAAACACACACGCACACACACATACACACCTAAACACAACCATACACACATTAAATCAAACGGAAACATATTAATGCTCAGCACATCTAAAATCACAAACACACACACACACACACACACACACACACACACACACACACACACACACACACACACACACACACACACACACACACACACACACACACACACACACACACACACACACACACACACACACACACACACACACACACACACACACACACACACACACACACAAACACACACGCACACACACACACACACAAACACAACCACACACACACACACACACACACACACACACACACACACACACACACACACACACACACACACACACACACACACACACACACACACACACACACACACACACACACACACACACACACACACACACACACACACACACACACACACACACCTAAACACAACCACACACACACACACACACACACACACACACACACACACACACACACACACACACACACACACACACACACACACACACACACACACACACACACACACACACACACACACCTAAACACAACCACACACACACACACATTAAATTTTACGGAAACACATTAATACTCAACACATCTAAACACACACACACACACACACACACACACACAACACACACACACACACACACATTAAATTTTACGGAAACACATTAATACTCAACACATCTAAACACACACACACACACACACACACACACACACACACACACACACACACACACACACACACACACACACACACACACACACACACACACACACACACACACCTAAACACAACCACACACACACACACATTAAATTTTACGGAAACACATTAATACTCAACACATCTAAACACACACACACACACACACACACACACACACACACACACACACACACACACACACACACACACACACACACACACACACACACACACACACACACACACACACACACACACACACACAGACACAAGACAACCACACACACACACACATTAAATTTTACGGAAACACATTGATACTCAACACATCTAAACACACACACACACACACACACACACACACACACACACACACACACACACACACACACACACACACACACACACACACACACACACACACACACCCAACCACACACACACACACACAACCACACACACACACACACACACACACACACACACACACACACACACACACACACACACACACACACACACACACACACACACACACACACACACACACACACACACACACACACACACACACACACACACACACCTAAACACAACCACACACACACACATTAAATTTTACGGAAACACATTAATACTCAACACATCTAAACACACACACACTCACACACGCACACACACAGTCCGGCGTGTATAAACAACCACACTATGGACTCCTGGAAGTGCAGATGTCAAACCTCCCAAAGGACGGAGATTACATATGGAGGGGGAAGATGTGGCCTACGTGGGGTGTCGGTCCACCAAGTCCCCTTTCATTCTAGAGTCCGCTCCCCCCAAGCTGCATAAATTTACCTGACTTTAATCAGATTAACATATACAAATCAGATGCCCGTGTTTATTACACTACTGAACAAGGGCCTCTCCCAACCTCTTCCTCGAGTAGCATGGTTGGTAACCTTTACCATGCCACTCCTGCAAACTTCTTTCCATCATGTTCCTGGTGTCTCCCCAACGCCTGCGTCCAGTCAGTAATACACTTGTTCCAAAATAGTTTACAAAGAATCTATAGAGCGCTCACTACATGGTTACTAAGTCTATTCGTTAACCACTCTAACGAATATAACAGCCTTAATAACCACGTAGCGAGCGCTGAAGCAATGGATATTTTTAAAAGAATGTTAGATAACTTTATGGATAGGGATGACAGGTGGTAAGAGGCATGTAACTGCCCAGTGTAGGCCTTATGGACTCTTGGAGCCTCCTCCATTCTTGTGTTCTTATGTGTTGAGGAGGAGGAAGAGGGGGGGAGGATGAGAAAAGCAACTGGGATTAGAACGTGGCAAAGTGGAGGAGACTACACTCAAGAAGTTGTGCACCCCCTTTCATCCAGGCGAGGGGGAGGGAGGGAGGGAGGGAGGGAGGGAGGGAGGGAGGGAGCAGCCTCCGGTTGATTAAAGTCACCTGGAAACAGTAGGGAAGGAGGTGAAGTTTTGAAAAGCATAAATCCATCTAAGACTGTCCTTTGGAACTGCTTGGTGTTAGTGGAACTACCTAGTGTAAACCACATGGTCTCTTACAGTCTCCTCCATTCTTATGTCCCTTGTGAGTGTCAGGGTCCTGTCTGGCGGTGAATGGAACTGTCTGTAGCTGACCATAACAAAATATATTAAGTGAAGCGTCTTCCTCACAGTGCCAAAACTGGGGGAGGAGGAGGAAGGGGAGGGGGGGCACCCCGCTCCGATCCTGTTACGGATTTCCCCCTTTATCTTGTCCCCCCATCTCGCCCCCCGCTCCCTCTCTTGCAGGCGCTCTTTTGAGATAATTACCGACAATTCATCGGTGCGCCGATTCAAATGTAATTAATTTCGTAACTGCAGATATTGTGTTGAGAGGTTTCAGGAGTGGCTGAATAGGCGAAGCAAGAGGGGTGTGACGTCACTTCGCGTCGCGTCGCGCGAGGGATGATATGACGTCATGCCACGTCGTCGTCGTCGTCACGCCCAAGGCGGGATGTGGTGCGTGACGTCACGGGTGGTGAACGGACGAGCCGTGCAGAACCGCGGCTGTAATTAAGGTTTTCAGTCCAGGAGCCACTTCGCGGCTGACTGAAGTCGCCTGCCAGCGTCCCCTGTGCTGACGACGCCTGGAGACCCATCAAGCCGGACTAGACGATTCCATTCAGCTTCTACCGGGCACTGAACGAGTGCCAGAGGACTACAAAACGTCTCCATTAACTATGGGGGAAATATACTACTCTTTGGAGATTTTGTTCTGGCTGATGTGAGACAACTTTATGAAGCTTAAATGTGTCTCTCTGGGGATCAGAAGGTTGAAGGCTTGGTTAGCCCATGAAGACCCCGTACCACCCTCTAACAACAACTTTGTTTTGGCTCATGTCAAGGGATTTTATTCAGAGATGGGTGCCCCCTTCCCCGCCCCCCTCCCTCCTTTTCCCCCTTACATCTTTCCCTTCCCCCTCTCATTTTTCTTCTCCCCCTTCTCTTTTGCCCTTCCTCTTTCCCCCCCTTCCCCTTTCTCCTTCCTCCTTTTACCCCTTCCCCCTTCTCCCTTTACAGTGTGTCACCGTTCGATCATGGACCCTTCCCACTCTTGGAAGGAAGAGTAGATGCAGGAGGAGGAGGATGAAAAGAAGGGGGAAGTGGATGAGGAAGAAGAGGAGAAGGGAGAGGAGAAGGAAGAAGGGAAGGAGGAAGAGGAGGAGGAGGAGGAGGAGGAAGAGGAAGAAGAGGGAGAGAAGGAGGGAGAGGAGGAAGGAGGAGGAGGAGGGAGAGGGAGAAGATGAGGAGAGAAGAGGAGCGAAGAGGAGGGAAGAGGAGGAGGAGGAAGAGGAGGAGGAGGAGGGAGAGGAAGAGGAGGGGAGGAGGAAGAGGTGGGGAGGAGGAGGAGGAAGAGGAGGGGAGGAAGAAGAGGAGGGGAGGAAGAGGAGGAGGGGAGGAGGAGGAGGAGGAGGAGAAGGAGAAGATGACAGAAGAGGAGGAGGAGAAGAAAGAGGAAAGAGAGGAAGAGGAGGGGGAGGATGAGGATGAGGATGAGGCGGAAGGAGAGGAGGAGGGAGAGGAGGAGGAGGAGGAGGGGGAGAAAGAACGAGAGGAGAATAAGGAGGAGGAAGAGGGGAGGAGGAAGAAGAGGTAGAGGTGGAGAAGAAGGAGGGAGAGAAGGAGGAGGAGGGAGAAAAGGAGGAGGAGGGAGAGAAGGAGGAGGAGGGAGAGAAGGAGGAGGGGAAAGATGAGGAGGAGCGGAAAAGGAGGGGTAGAGGGAAGAGGAGAAAGAAGAGGTGGAGGAGGAGGAAGGAGAGAAGGAGGAGGAGGGGAAATAGGAGGAGGAGGAGGAGGAGGAGGAGGAGAGGGAGGAGGAGGAAGAGGGAGAGGAGGAGGAGGTGGAAAAAGAGGAGGAGAAAGAACAAGAGGAGGATGAGGAGGAGGAAGAGGGGAAGAGGAAGGGAGGAGGAGGAGAAGGAGGAGGAAGAAGAGGTGGAGGAAGAGGAGGGAGAGAAGCAAGAAGAGGGGAAAGAAGAGGAGGAGGAGAGGGAGGAGGAGGAAGAAGAGGAAGAAGAGGAGGAGGAGGAGAAAGAGGAGGAGGGGAGGAAGATGAAGAGGAGGAGGTGAAAGAGGAGGAGGGGAGGAGGAGGAAGAAGAGAAGAAGGAGGAGGGAGAGGAAAAGGAAGGGGAAAAGGATGAGGAGGAGGAGAGGGAGGGAGAAGAGGAGGAGGGGAAAGGAGGAAGGGAATAGGAGGGGAGGAGGAGGAAGAGAAGGAGAAAGAAGAGAAGGATGAGGAGAAAGGAGTAGGGAGAGGAGGAGCGGAGGAGGAGGATGAGAGGAGGGGATGAGGAAGAGGAAGAGGAGCAAGAAGAGGAGGAGAAGGTAGAGGAAAAAGAAGAGGAGGAGGAGGAGCAGGAGAAGGAAGAGGAGAGGAGTTTAAACAAAACAGAAGACGTACGACTTGAGGTGAAAGCCACCGCAATCACTGTCGCAGTCAAATGCGTTGAAACATCCAGTGATTCCAGTTATCAATCAATCCATCAATCCACTCTCTGGCTCCATGCCTCTACACCTTCCACTGCCTTGCCTGGTCTCGCACAGCTGAATTTTTATTTCTTAAGTAAATTAAAATTTTGCACAAAACATAACCGGAGATGTAATTGGATAGTGCTCAACCGCACACAGGCATCTGTAGCCAATTTACTACACTAGAGGGATCTGGCAGCCTGGTCTGGTTGGCTGGCACCTTGCGCGCCTCCTTGTGTCGTTCTATTGTTAGTTTCCTTTCCAAAGTGAATTAGACTTCAATTATTTAGACTAAATTGTAATTTCGACAACAATATATAGCATTTCTGTCCTTGGGACAAAGGCACAACAAAGAGGTAGAGTTGTTCAAGTGGTCAAGGAGAGAGATTCAAGAAGGGCAGAAGAACGGAGAGATAGGAAAAGTCGAAATTGATCATCAATCTTGTTTTTTAGTCTAGATGATTCTCCAGTCATATATGAACACTGCGTGACTCTTGCACGTAAGGGTGATACTGAAGTTCCTAACATATCGACATCCTAAAACTTATCCAGTTGATGATAATATTCCAAAACAAGGTGTTGTTTGGATCCTATTCCTCTGTCGGCCTTTCACTTCATCTCGGGATCTTTTCGTGATGTAGTAAATACGACGCGTAAGTCGAACAGAAGGACGAAGGCAACAACAACATTAACAACAATAACATCAACGACAACGAAAACGATAACAACAACGGTAATGACAACAACAACGACGATAACAATAACAAGGACAGCAGCACCAACAGTAATAACAACAACAATTTATTATTATTTACTATTTACCTGTTTGTTTATTATCTAACTATACCTATGCATTTATTTATGTATCTTATTTGTTGTTTACATTATTATAGTTTTTATTTATTATTTTATTATTATTATGATTTTTTTCGTATTCGACCTAGATATGGACCAAAAGGTCTCCTGTCGGCATGCTCCGCCTTTGTAATCCTTTGTAATCCTTTGTAACAGCGACGACGACAACAACAACAACAACAACAACGGTGATGACGACAGTAGCGACAACGACACCAGCAGTAAAAACAACAGCAAGGACGACGACGACTGCAGCAGTTAAAAACAATAATCACACCAACAGTGAGCACAACAACAGTTACAACAATGACGACAACAGCCAACGACGACTGCAGGAGTAGCAAAAAAAAAAAAAAAGACTCATAAATCGGTTCTTTGCGAGATTGTTTTGACATCATGCATTATAATGAGGAAATTTGCTAGAGGACGATGCGAGAGATAGATAGATAGATAGATAGATAGATAGATAGATAGATAGATAGATAGATAGATAGATAGATAGATAGAGAGAGGGGTAAGAACATAAGAATGTAGGAGACTACAAGACACCATAAAGTTATATCATCTTCTCTTAAAACAACCAATACATTCAGCGCTCATTACATCGTTACTAAGTCTATTCCATTCGTTAACCCCTCTGTTGGTTAAACAGTACTTGCCTATTTCTTTTTTAAACCTTAATTAAATCCGTTGCTATGAGTCCTGCCCTGCTGTCTCAATATGATGATCTTGCCTGCATTGCCCTTGTTAAAGCCCTTGACCCATTTGAATACCTCTATTAGATAACCCCACACTCTTCGTCTTTCCAGAGATTGTAAGTTAAGGTGTCTCAGCCTGTTTTCCTATGGTAAATTTCTGAGTCCTTGTAGCCCTTTGGTCAATCTTCTATGTACTGGTTCTAGTGAATAAATATCCATTCTATAGGATGGAGACCAAAACTGTACCGCATAGTCAAGGATGGGTCTAACAATCGCCAGATAGTTTTATAACTGCATCTACCCTTTTGTTTGTAACCATCTTAGCAATAAATCCTAATGCCCTGTTAGCCCTATTCCTGGCACTAATGCACTATTTCCTGGATTTAATGTACGGAATCACTAATACTCCTGTCCTTTTCACATTCTGTTTTTTAATAGGACATTAGCTAAGCTATACCTGTTAGCTGTGTTGTGCACTGCACTTTGAGATATTGAAGTCCATTTCCAATTTCACCAACCACGCACACAATTGATCAAGATCCTGCTGCGGTATCCCAGCATATTCCCCCGACCTAACATGGCGTCCTATTTTAGTGTCATCTGCAAAATTACTAACATCACTATTAATCCCACTGTCCAAGTCATTTATATACATAATGAACAATAAGGGATGGACCTAAAACCGGACTTTGGGGAACTCCACTGATAGCACTACCCCATTTGCATTTTACACCGTTAATGGTGTTCAGCTGTTTTCTGTCACTAATCTATCCTTCAATCCATTCAAACACTTTTCCTCCTATGCCATGGGCCTTGATTTTATTTAGTTGTCATCCCAGATAGGTAGTAGTCTAAAAGGATAAAAAAATAGTTACACACGTCCTACCCTTGGTAAACATATGCTGTGAGTCACGAATCAGATTTTGCCTCGCTAAGTGTTCCTTAACACGATTTGCTATTAATAATTCCAGCATTTTACCTAAAACCAACGTCAGTATGATTGGTCTGTAGTTGTGCGTAGAAGATTTATCATCCTTTTTAGATACAGGAACAACGTTTGCCTGCTCCCAAGAAATAGTCACGGATCCAGTGTCAACCGACTTCAGTTAACTGATCACATATTTCAAAATCGCGCTTTTTTCGTTCTCTCATAAAAAATCGCTTGAAACCGGGGATTTTGTGACTTTAAGTCTTTATATTTGACTAGATCTTCTTTGTTAATGCTGATACTAGTTAGTCTATCTCTCTCTTTAGTCTATCTCTCTCTTCCCCCACTGAAGATCAGGCTGTAATCAGGTACTATATCTAACCTCTCTTTTGTAAATACTGAGAGGATTTTTTCTATTAAATACCTTACTTTTTTCTCTATATCTATCAAGACATCCTCCTCGGATTCTATCATAGTTAGTTCTATAGAGATAAAATAAACTCTTGGGGTTAGGTCCCGCTAGTCTGGCAACCTTAATTTCATAGCTACGTTTCACACTGCGTATATTCTTTTTAACCAGTCTAGCCATTTCATTTTACCTAGTCCTAAGGTGTGTTCCTTCCCTTTTCACTCTAAAATAAACCCCCCTTTTTATTCCAATCTCATTTTTCAACATATCCGTCATCTACTTAGGCATATTATTTTCTGATCTAACTTACCTGTAGGGTATGAATTTTCGTTGGATTATCAGAATTCTAGCAGTTAGGGTATTGTACAATTTTTCTAGACCCATGACCTTGTTTGTGACCTTACTTGAGAATTTCCCTGCTTTCCATGTGTGATACGAAGCTTATTCAGGTATTTTCTCATACCGTCAAAACTGGCTTTCCTAATACTTTTCTTATCGTATCATCTTTGTATATTAAAAGTAAGTCTAAGGTATTCTTCCCCCTCATAGGCTTGGTAATAAATTTATTTAAGAAATTATCTTATACTACATAAAAAAGCAATTCTTAATCCCTTACTAATTGTCCCAGTCCCATAGTTTAAATCTCCCATGATCACAAATTTTCTGCACTGCGACATTCTGCAAATTTATCGGAACAAGGGTTCAATCTCTTCTATACTCAGGTTAGAAGGTCTATAGAGAATCCCAATAGTAAATTTCTTCTTCCTGCCTATTATCTCCATTCAAATTGATTCCGTGCCCACCTCATCCCAGAATCACCTCCCGACTTCCTTCCCTATTCTTGTGAATTAGTCAATATCTCTCTATCTCGGTTTCCGGACGGAAATGTCTATCCACCATATTGATCCAGGATTCAGTAATAGCTATTATATCCAATTCTTCTACACAAGCTTTAGCGCTCAACAAATCTATTACATTCATGGCGCTTCTGCTGTCAGACAGAGGGAGAGAAAGAGAGAACACACTGACATTGAAAATGTGTTTTCCAAGAAAGAGGTGACTACGTGATGGAAAGAATCATTAAAGGGAGATGGTGGTTAAGGGGAGGGGTGAAGAGTGAGGAGAGGTTAAGGAGAGGTGTTAGTGGGAGAGGAAGACTTTTGGGTAGTTGGGTAGCCAGAAAAAAAAAATAATAAAGAAGTAAAAGGTGTTTTGTTGGCATCGGAAGAGTGCACATCTTTTGTTTCTATTTACGAATTTTGAAATTCTTGTTAAACGAAGTTGTTATGGTTTGAACCGTTTACGATACCACTACCACCCTATCCTCCTCTCACTCCACCCCGGATACCGAATACCAGATCTCAGACTCCCCCCGGGCCTGCGCAGACTGGACCCCAGGACTGTCTAACCCGGAAGTGGCTGAAGACTATCATGTTGTGTACAGTCGAGATGAAATAGAGAAGTTTGAAGGAGTGACATGGTGGAGGGTAACACGGTCGTGCGACCCAAGGAGGGGCTGGGAGAGGCCTTGTTCGACAGTGGATCAGGAATGGCTGGCAATATGAACTTGGTTTGAACAACTGCTCTGTTTGGTCGTCAACACTCTTCAATCTACCTAGTCGGCAGCTATTGGCAGCTGCAACTCTCGTGCTCTTTGAAGTTGCACGACTCATGGTATCTTCAGCTGTACATCTAATGCCTCCCCCCCTCCCCCAAGTTTTGCAGACACCCCCACCACCACCACGCCAATGCGGCCTACCAACACGCCCAACCCCAATGCAGCTGTCTGGCACCCCACGCAGCTCCAGCTGCTGTTGGCCAATACACACAGACCAGCTGCACTCAGCTGCGCAGTTAGAGGTGCGCCTGAAAAGGACCCGACTGCAACTGCACTCCCGGGCCCGCTATAAAGACACGTGCAGCTCTCCGGGCAGCTGCTGGAGCAGCACGTGCAGCTGTTGACCTTGTGTGGTATTGACGCTGACCTCTCCATCCCAGGCTGCGTTTTCTTTCCTTTTTCTTTTTACATAATTCCCTCAACTATCCTCCTATCTACTCAGAGGAAGAGATAAAAAGAGAAAGAGAGAGAGAGAGAGAGAGAGAGAGAGAGAGAGAGAGAGAGAGAGAGAGAGAGAGAGAGAGAGAGAGAGAGAGAGAGAGAGAGAAAGAGAGAGAGACTTTCCCATCATGGTTTTATCTTTCTTCCTCCATCTTTTTTCCTGCCTGTTTCACTCCATCTTTACATTCTCACTTTACTGATCTCCTCTTCCTCACTCTCTCTTATTTCCTATTGACATTTTCCTCTTCTTCTTCTTCTTCTTCTTCTTCTTCTTCTTCCGCTTCCTCGTCTTTATTTTCTCACAATGTGCCTTACTTCCCTCGTCCTACCATCTCCACCTCTTCTACCTCTTCTACCTCTGTCCTCCTCCCTTCTCTCACATCTTTCCTCCTCACCCACCTCCTCTCTTCTCCCCCACTGTCCTCTCCCCTCCATCTCCACTCCCTATGCGCTTCCTTCTCTTCTTCTTTCTTCTACCTCCTTCTCTCTCTCTCTTTATCTCTTTTTTTTTTTTATGTTTGCGGAATCTACGTTGTTGTCTCCTAAACCTTATGCCATCGCTGGTCCGCCATATTCTTTGTCCCATCATCACCCTCCCTCCTTCCCTCCCACCCTCCTGCTCCCATTCCCTCCCACTTCTCCATCGCTGACACCCTTCAAGACTTTTACCACTTCTGTCCTCCTCCTGCTCCCTCTTCTCCTCTCCCACTCCCTCTCCGGCCCTCTTTCTCCTCTCTTCTCTCACTATGTCACCTCACCCTCCCTCCTCTCATCTCTGACAGCCTCCAGGAGTTTTCCCGCTCCTGTCTTCCTTTCACTCCCTCCCCTCCTCTCCCACTCCCTCCTTCTACTCCTTCCTCTTCTTCTGTCACCTCCCACTCCCTCCTCATCTCACTTCCTCTCTTCCCTCAACTCGTTCCATCCTTTTCCCGTATGGGATACTGTCTGCATGTGCAATCCTCATTATAAGGGTTTTATTGACAACCCCTACGGACCAGAGTCACACATATTTTGTCTACTCAAAGACGAATGTTGATAATTTTGAACTTCTGCTATCCCTCCTTTCTGCTGCCTTCCTTGAACCTCTCCTGGACCCTCACTCTGTGACTTCACCGTGATACTCTCTTCAAGGATAGAAGCGCTGGTCATTTCCGACGGTTATTGTCTCTCCAGTCACCCTCTCCCACCCTCTCTACACTCATATCAGAGAGAGAGAGAGAGAGAGAGAGAGAGAGAGAGAGAGAGAGAGAGAGAGAGAGAGAGAGAGAGAGAGAGAGAGAGAGAGAATAGAAAGAGAGAGAACAGAAAGAGAGAGAGAATAGAAAGAGAGACAGAGAGAGAACTGAAGTCATACCGTGTAAATAGAAATTCGATTCATACTCATCATCACGTCACTGCCACGTGACTGAGTGTCACCGTTCCGTCACAATTTCTCTCTCAGACGTCACGTCCTCTGGCGCTTCGTCACGGAGCGCTGCTAATTAGTGTGAAATGGCCTTCGGCGAAGGGAACCGAACCGCAGAGTCGTCGAAGCCAAGACGTGTCAGATCTTAATCCGACTTTCCTGAAGACTCCATCATGGACTAACACTCTGAACATGATGTCCTAACCCCTCCTCTTAGGTGGATAAAATCGGCTGCCGCATGCCAGAATTGAATTTATGTATATGTATCTATGTACGTACACACACACACACACACACACACACACACACACACACACACACACACACACACACACACACACACACACACACACACACACACACACACACACACACACACACACACACACACACACACACACATATATATATATATATATATATATATATGTATATATATATATATGTTCACTATAAACCCACTGTCGGAGAAATAATAACGGAAATAAAGGGAAACTGTATATTTTGACTACTGTCTGTAGTCCTCTTCAGCAGAATGCTTACAGAGGACTACAGACAGTAGTCGAAATATACAGTTTCCCTTTATTTCCGTTATTATTTCTCCGACAGTGGGTTTATAGTGAACTTTTATAAATGTGTTATAACATACCATTTTCCAATATATATGTATATACATATATATATAATATACATATATATGTATATATATGTATATACATATATACATATATATATATATATATATATACCATTATTACAGGGGAAGGTTCACACTCACCCCACCTCTCCTTCTTGACTTCCCATCTCCAATTACTGTTCATCTGAGTTCAATGAATATTATCTATTTTTCTTAACCTGGCGAAATAGCAGTTGCCCAGTGCACATCCTCCAACGCTAATTGGTTCCCCGAAGCATGTCTGAATGCCGTCACTGCACTGCAGACATATATGTATGTAACTGTTATGTTATTTTTGGCGAACAGGTGAATTTCTGCCAAGTTAAAAAAAAAAAAGGTACAGTAGTGATAACATTCGTTACTACCCCCGCCCCCGAAACAACCCCCCCCCACCATCCTTTTCCAGTCAACCCCTCACCCCACTATCACCCCGCTCCTCTCCCCTCATCTATGGGCTGTCTTTCTCATCCTCCTCCCCATACCACCCCCTTTCTCTCCCCACTCCCTGTGGGTTGCCTCTCCAGCACTCTCCCCATTTACCACCACCTCTCTTTCTCTTCTCTTCCTGGGGGTTGCCTCTTTCTGCGATCACTGTCAACAGGTATTGTTCGTGGACGGGGAAGCTGCCCCCTTCCTCCATTCTCCCCAGTGCGTTGCATTGTGAAAGCAGAGCTCAAGGGGTCTCGCTTAACAGAATCTATGTCATTTCCGTCCATGGGAATCCTTTTTATTTTATTTTCAATTTTTAGTTTTTCATATATGTATATATATATATATGTATATATATATATATATATATATATACATATGCATACATACATATATATATGTGTGTATGTATGTATATATACATACACACACACACACACACATATATATATATATATATATATATATATATATATATATATATATATATATATGATGTAAGCGGAATAGGAAACACAGGAGTCTTAGTCTTGAGTTTATTCCTGACTAGTTTCGCAGGTATGCTTTTTCAAAGGAATATGTGTACAAACGGGCTGTGGGCATTATATACATGGGGTTGACCTCACCACCTCTCCGAGTTGTCATAGTTGGTGGCGAATGTGAACATCACATTGTGGCTCACGTAACAATGAAGACATTTTTACAATTAAATATGATAACACTATTACCAAAGAAATTATTAATAGAAAATGTAACAATAGTAGTGATAACGATGAAGATAAATATTAATAATATTAACAATAATAACAAAAATGATAGTAGCAATACAGGAATTAATAACAATAAGATAAAAGTAATAATAATAAAAACTATAATAAAAATAAAATGATAATACTAATAACCAAGAAATAAAAATAATTATTAATAGTAATTATGACAAACAATGATAATAAAAACGAAAAATTAATTAAATATTTAAATAGTAACAATAATAATAACAATAATAATAATAGAGATAATGAAAGTAATAATAATAAAGATGGTAATAATAAAAATAAAAATGTAATGATAAAATTATAAATATAATGATAGAAATAATAAATAATAGTTATAATAACAATGATAATAATAGTGTTGAAAATAAATAGTAACAAATAGCATTAAAAGAATAAATCATGATAAAAAGTTGGGGCAAGGTAGCATGGAGGAACTTCAGAGTGAAAGGAAGAAAGCTGGGGAGGGTAGGCCGAAGTGGGAAAAAGGTATCTACTTAGGGTCGGGTGGTCTGGGAAGCCATTCTTGGAGGGCAAGTGTCGCGGTAGATTTTGTCCATTTCGAGTCACCAGTTCTCTTGTTTGTGTTTTTGTGGTTGGCAATGTAAAGTGATTCAATTATTTTCCGTTGTTTCTTGTGTAGTCCTTTAGCTAGAATGGTGGAACCCTCCCAGTTAGGCAAATGTCCCTCTGTGTCAATGTGGTTAACTAGAGCGTTGGTTTCTCGGTGGTGTCTAATGTCCGCTTTGTGTTCCTTGAGTCTATTGTTAAGTCCTCTGTATGTCTCTCCGTAGTATGCACAGTCACATCCTTTGCAGGGAATTTTGTAAACGATGCTATTGTCACGGTTCGTCTTGGTTCTGTTGGTGGTCAAGTATCCTATTTTCTTCCCTGTGTCATTTACTATGATGAGTCCTGTCTGTCTCAACGTTTTGGAAAGCATGTGAGAGAGGCCAGAGTTAGGAACCACAAGGTATCGTAAATTTGTCCTCTCTTCACATCCTTTCCTCTGTCTGATTTTAATGGCTTTCCGTAGTGACGTCCCCAACATGCCCTCTGGGTACCTTAGGTTCCTGAACGCAGCGGTTACGTATTCAATTTCCTCTTGTAAATACTCTTCGCTGCATATTCTAAGAGCCCTAAGGTAAAACCCAATGATAACCCCTGATTTGGTCTTCTCGTCGTGTGCGCTAAAATAGTGGATGAAGTCGTCTTTGTTTGTCGGTTTACGGTATACCTTGAACCTAGCGCTGCTGTCCGATCTGATGACGACAGCGTCTAGGAAAGGTAGGGAACCGTTGGTCTCTTCCTCTACTGTGAATTTTAATTCACAGTAGAGGAAGAGACCAACGGTTCCCTACTACGGGGTGTTCGACCATACACAGGGAATAAGTGCCCTACATCAATCGTTATTCTTTTTCTCAGAAAAAAAAAATAATAAAAATAAAAATAAATAAATAAATAAATAAATAAATAAATAAATAAATAAATAAATAAATAAATAAATAAATAAATAAATAAATAAATAAATAAATAAATAAGATAAATAGATAAATAAATAAATCGGGGTCTAACTTTTTATCCTATTAACCAGATTACATTTTGGACATTAGTGGTTAGTCACTCTTATTTTATCAACATGAATTGGGGCACGATCTGCTGAAGAACTTTCGGCAGAGATCGAGGTGACGGCAGTTCGAACCCTGCCACTAGCGAACTGGACCAAGGGCATGGTTCACTAAATTCCACGCTACAAAGCCCTCTGTAAGGGGCATCGTCCTAACCTCCTGACAGGGGGAGTTCGCGACGTTAAACCGAATTATATCATCACTTTCATACGAATCATGAAACATCAAGGGAAAGATATTCTTAATGTTTTTTTTGTAAATGTTATTCTCAACACATTTACATTTGTGGCCGTATCTAAGCTAACCTAACCCTAACCTAACCTAATATTATTAAACCTGACCTTGCGTATCTAAGTCTAATTCAACAAATAACCATCAAACTAATTTTCCTGTGCAGAGTACCTCTGTGCGTTTTGCCTTCTTGCCCGGGAAGAAGAAGAGGAAGATGAGGAAGAAGAAGAAGAAGAAGTAGAAGAAGAAGAAGAAGAAGAAGAAGAAGAAGAAAAAGAAGAAGAAGAAGAAGAAGAAGAAGAAGAAGAAGAAGAAGAAGAAGAAGAAGAAGAAGAAGAAGAAGAAGAAGAAGAAGAAGAAGAAGGAGAAGAAGAAGGAGAAGAAGAACAAGAACAAGAAGAAGAAGAAGAGGAAGAAGAGGAAGAAGAAGAAAGAAAAGGAGAAGAAGGAGAAGAAGAAGAAGGTGAATAGGGTCAACTGGCGTAAACTCAGGCACAGGCGTTGGATCCATGAGCGACGTTGATGAATGCGAGTTTCATGATGTCACAGGTCAGAGCCTCAGGGTGGGGCGTGTGCACTTAGGGAATTACAGGCGGGAATGAATCGATCAGTTCGCCAGTACAGTAAAAAGAAATACTGGCGCAGTCACTCATCCCTCCCCTCCCTCCCTCGTGGCTAAAGATTCACATCAGCCAGCGATGGGGCTGGCATGCGGTTGCTAATTATCATTATCATCTTTGTCGTTGTCATCGTTTCTACACCAGTAGTGTCCGACCACGAAAGAAAATAGTGTCATAGCCTGCAATGTTGTTTTCTCACCATGACGTCACAGGGCAGATAATGCTATAAAAGTGTCCGTGCGTGATATCCTTATCTACAGGGGGACCCGCTATCAACCCCTTCAGCTGTGCGAGGGGGTGGGGGTGGGGAGGGGGCTGTGAGTTCGGCACTAAAAGGGCATAAATCCCCCTTTTTTTTTATTAAAACCCCAAACCCTCCCTCAGCCAATTTATTAATTCATTTGCTTATCTATGTGTTTATCTATTTTTCATTTGTTTAGTTTATCTAGTAATTTATTTATTCATTCATCTATTCATTTACGTATTATTTTGTTGATCTATTTATTAATTTATTTAGTCGTTTATCTAATTATCAATTTGTTTATATGTTTATTAATTTTATTTACTTATTTATTTGTTTATCTATCTACTTATTTATCTATTTATTTTGTCTATATATTCATTTATCTATTCATTTATCTAATTATTCATTTGTTTATATGTTTATCAATTTTATTTACTTATTTATTTGTTAATCTATCTACTTACTTATCTACTTATTTATCTATATGTTCATTTATATTTTCATTTATCTGTTTACTTATCTACTCACTTCTTTTTTCATTTTGTTGCGCTCAGAGCGTTTGCAGCGCCGCGCAGAAACTCTCTCTCCTCCTGTCGCCGCACCGATCACTACGACCACAGCACGGAAGAGGTTGGGGAAGGTCTTTGTCTAGTCGTGGACTCACAAGGGTTGATGACTTGATTGGTGACTGACGGACGAATAGTCGCGCTCCAGCGATCATCACCGAGAGGAACATTAAGTTTCTCCCGTAAGAAAGGGCCGTCTCACTTTCTCCTCGACCGACCACGGACCAGAGTCGTTCATGAGCATTCTCCTGTTATTGGTGACTCGTCTCTACTCAAAGAAGAATACTGATCACTTTTAATTTTCACTCTCTCCTCCGTTCTGCTTTTGCCTTCCCTCCTTAAACCTTTCCTTGGTCAAAACCTTTACGACTCAGCTTCTTACATCTTCTCCCGGTTAGGCTTCAGCCTGTCGGTGGGAACAGCCGTATTTTCCATTCCGTTCGATCTACGAATCTTCTTCAATAGTTGGCATGTTGTGCTTCTTTAATGCCAATCAGTCAGGGACTTGTCTAGGGTGGTGTCACACTGTCCAGCGCCGCCGTTGCGGCTTGTTGTTGGTAATAGCAAAGTTTCCCTTTTTCTTCAGACTCAAAAGGTTATGGTAGTATTTTAACCAAGGTGGATGGGTGGTCGTTAGATAGATTTCTGGCTGTCGTCAGGTGAATTTATCAAACTAATCGAACTTAGCCATCATCTGGCCGCACAGTGTGACATCGGCATACGCTTCATGATAAGGGTTCTGTCCGGTTTAAAAAGACTGGCAGTCCTCCTTCATGAATTTGTCAATTGTAAAGGAAATTATGAATAATATTGCTGTTGTTATTATCGTTATTATTATTATTATTATTATTATTAATATGATTTTATCATTGTACTTATCATTATTACTATCATGAAAATTATCATTAGTATTATTGTTCCTATAATTCTTATTATCATTATTATTATTGTTGTCATTGTTATTGATATTATTATTACTATTATTATTATTGTTGTCATTGTTATTATCATTGATATTATTATTACTATCATTAATATCATTACTGATGTTGTTATTATTATATTATTGTTATTATTATTATTATTATTATTATTATTATTATTATTATTATTATTATTATTATTATTATTATTATTATTATTATTATTATTATTATTATTATTATTATTATTATTATTAGCATTGTTATCATTATTATTATTGTTATTATTATTATCACTATTATCATCATCATCATCATCATCATCATCATCTTATCATCATCATCATCATCATCATCATCATCATCATCATTATTATTATTTTCATTATTATTATTATTTTCATTATTATCATTTTCATTATCATTATCATTATTATCATTTTCATTATCATTATCATTATCATTATCATTGTTATTATCATTATCAATCATTATCATTATTATCATTATCATTATTATTATTATTATCATTATTATTATCATTGTTTTTATCATTATTATTATCATTATTGTTATTATTATTACTATAATCATAATCATTATTCTTATAATTATCATTACTATTATTGTCGTCATCATTACTATTATTATTATTATAAATTTTTGAGTTTCACTGACTAGGAACTCTTTGTTCCCAAAAAAGTTTTTGACTAATAAAGTAAGTGGAAGCTCTTGAAGAGATCTTGCCTACATCTTCGGGTGAGGAGAGGGTGGGTAGGGTGGGAGGTGTGGGGGGGGGGGCTAAAAAAGTTTGTTTACTTTGGGTGGAGCAATTACCCCACCGAGCGCCCTAATCAACCTACTCAAACCCTTCCGTTCCGACTGGCACTTTTCCTTTCACTCAGTCTGCCGCCAGGCGATTTCATTCATCTCTGGGGGACACCCTCGTCGGTAGGGAGGGGATTGCACACCCTCTAGATCAGTCCCTTCCGTACCTGATGGCCCTTTCCCCTTTTCTCCTAGATGACGTCAGGTGATTTCATTCATATCCGTGCCACCCACTCCTCCCTTCGATAGCAACGGTGGGGCTGGGAGGCTAAAAAAAAAAAAAAAAAAAAAAAAAAAAAAAGGTCGAAATTCTGCAATCTCTTCGTTCCGCTGTCTTTCTTGAATCTCTCCTGTACCGCCTCTTGTGACTCCATCTCTTCGGTGTGATATTGTCCACAAGGAAGGAAGCGCTGGTTATTGGCGACGAATTACTCTCCTCTACTTCACTCTGTTTTGGACTTCGCCACATAATTCTATTTGGGTTTGGGTTGGCCTTCGGACTGATATAAGAGCGTAAGAACATAAGGATGTAGGAGACTGCAAGGGACTATAAGGCCTAAACCAGGCAGTTCCATGT
>NC_134786.1:58137160-58142160 GCF_046742065.1 Oratosquilla oratoria
CAGAATTTTGAGAAAAATCTTTACTTGCCTCGGGGCCCCAAAGGGGTCTTGTACCGCCTCGCAAAATTTCTCTTGGAGGCCCTGGTTTTCCCTTCCACATCCGCCCACTCCCCCACACTGCCCAATGCTCTTCCTCACCTTCCTTTCACCCTTCACGTGAAGAGAAGAGAGCTGACAGCGGAGGCAGGGGACAGGCTTCGAGAAATGGCGGGAGAGATTCCAGGAAGACAGGTAGAGGAAAGAACAGATAAAGCAGAGGCAGGAACAACAGACAGACAGATCCCCGTAAATAGAGAACGAGAGAGAGAAAGATAGAGAGGGCGGGGGAAGTGACTACGAGGGGAAGATATTCCAGGCTCTCTTTTCATTCTAGATGAGAGAAAGCTATCTATGCGTAGTTGCTGCATCGCTTGAATAAAGAGTGTGTGCGCGCGCGTACGTGCTTGTGTATTTACCTAATTGTGATATACAGGAAAAGAGCCACGGTCGTAGTGTGTGTGTGTGTATGTGTGTGTGTGTGTGTGTGTGCATGTGTGTGTGTGTGTGTGTGTGTGTGTGTATTTCACCTTGGTCTTTGGATCACGTGTTGGACTCGTGATCGACAGCTATTTCCCTCCCGGAAGAGAGCTCAGAGTTCGTATGACCGATCTATGGGTAATGCTATAACCTTATACACACACACACACACACACACCCAACTCCCCGCCCACGAGAGTCGGAGTAACGACCCGAAGCGCAGCGATACCGAAATAATTTCGACCCTGGGCAGGATTCGAACCAGGTACTGCCGCACCTCCGTACTGGCAGTCCAGTACTTTATCAACCGTGTGTGTGTTTGCGTGCGTGTGTGCGTGCGCAAAAACCGTCAAAGAAATAGGGCGGGGAGAGAGAACAAAGGCCTCACACCTGACACGGCTCTTGGCACTCACCACTCTCGTTTTAGAGGCAAAAGGTAGTTTACGATCCTGACTTCCGCACTCTCGCATCGGGGCAAAGTGTGTGTGTGTGGGGGGGGGCGGGGGGGGACACCCGCGCACGGAATAATAACACTTATGATGAGGAGCGCGTGTCGGAACCAACGCGCCAGAACTCCGTCTCGGGTGGTGCTTTCCCCTGTCACCCTGCCTGTCGCCAGACTTTTTCAATCACCTTCGTGGTATCCCTTTAGACAGGTGATTTCTCATCGCGTTCTATGCCGATTGGAAAGAATTGAAAGTATACAAAGGAAGGGGTTCACTCCATAATCAAATAGATTTGATGGTTATTGGCAGAAGCGGAGTTGGTAGATTGAGGTAGGTTAGGGTAGGTCAAGTTAGGGTTAGGTCAAGTAGGGTAAGATTAGATTAGGTTAGGTTAAGGCAAAGAGAATAGGTTAGAGTAAGGTAGTGTATGTTAGGGTAGGTTAGGCAGGGGTGAGGTAGATTATGGTAGGTTATGTTAGGATAGATTATTTTAGGTTAGGTTACTTTAGGTTACCTTAGGTTAGGTCAGGGTTATGTTGGGTCAGGCTGGGTTACATATACGGGTAATACATTGAGAATGATTTTCACAAAAATATTGAGAATGTTTTGATTCCTTCATATTTTTCCCAATGCAGTTACCCAGTGCTGGGTCCGCCCCCTCTGCGCTGCAAGGTTGAAAACGTAGTCTATGGCTCGTGTCACACATATCGACTTTTCGTCGTGCGCCGTCCACGGCACGATGTCATGGTCTCAAGTGACCATGGATGTCTATGGACGCTTTCACACTCGGTCGTGGTCGTGACGTGTGAAAAAGTCTATAGATACCCATGATTATTTGAGAACACGACGTCGTGTCGTGGACGTCGCAAGGCGAAAAGTCGATACGTGTGAACGGGGCTTTCAGTCGTCGATTGTAAGAGCTGCAGTTGCTGTTCAGTAGGCTATGGCAGCTGGGTGGCAGCTGGGGCCGAAAGTTAGAGTTGTACCAATGTGGGAATTATGACACCTGGCGCTTCCAAGTGACATCTTTTCTCATGTGTCGTAACTATCTGCTGTGCGTTTTCTTTCTTTCGACAGCCGCTAGCAAGTTTTATTCAGCTGATGTACCTCCTCACCTCCTCCTAGCAGAGATTAAACCTTTAACTGCTTGACCTTTTCCTGCCTTCTGCCAGCTGAGGGAAACCTCTTAAGGGGTTAACCCACCTTGATTATTCTTTTTTTTTTTTTTGCAATCTTGGACAAGTTTTCTTTTGGCTACCACCAATGGCTGCCTTGCTATTCTATTCATTTCCGTGTCATCCACCTCTTCGGTAGTGAAAGAGTCATTGCTAATCTCTTCTTAGCACGGCACCACGCGAGAGGTCACTAATATTACCCCCAAAACAACTCCTGGAATCTCTTCAATTCACCCAAAGCCCACAACATCGTCAACACCTCAACTTTGAGGCGGAAGGAAACAGTAATAACGATAGCAAATTCTAAGTTGACTCAGGCGGAAGCGATATGGCTCATGGACTGAAGAAACGAGGAAGGTGTGACTTGAAGCACTCTCAGTCGTAAGCTTATTAACGGTGGTATTCTTAAAAAAATCTTTCCTTATATAAATCTTATATAAATCCTTGGAAGGGAAAGATTTATATAAGGAAATATATATACATTTCTAAGAATACCACCGTAAGAATCTTACGGTGGTATTCTTAAAAAAATCTTTTCTTATATAAATCTTTCCCTTCGAAGGATTTATATAATATTTATATAAGGAAAGACTCTTTTTTAAGAATACCACCGTAAGTCTGTCGACATTTTCTTAAAAATGTCCTTGGAGTCGGCATGACGTCACGCCCTCAGACGTTCTGTGCTTTGAAAGTCAGACAAAGTGACGTGGCGTCATTTGTAAGCCCCGCCCCCCAGTACGTATATTTCGATTTCAAAGGAACTTATATAAGACCAGAAAATGTTATCTGATTCGCGAGGAAAAAAGGGAAATGTCGACATTTTGTACCCTCTGGGATCTGAAGGTCGCCAGCGCCTGTTGACGAGCGACATGAAGGACAATGCTGTGCAAATACATAGTCACTAGTTTGTTTACTTACAATTTTTCCTCGGCAGAACTGAGAGAAATAGATTCGTCTTTAAGAAGAACAGCTGTGCGAAGATAATGAATAATGAGAAGGAATTTCAGATAGAAACCAAAAACATATTTGAAGTTCTAGGAAATAACAAGGACATTATCGAGGTTTCCAAGTGTAATCTATTGAGTATCATCAGGGAATCGGCAGAGAAACTAGAGTTTGGGGGAGGCCTTTCTTCAGTAGAGGACTATGAATGGCTGATTGACGGACTCACTGTCAGGGGGCTGCTTCCGGTAGGGTCACAGGTCAAGTACCTACTTAAACGATCCTTGGCCCTCAGGCTGGCCTCTGATTGGCCGGAGCGCTTCCACGGTCGAGGCTGATTGGCTAGTATCCCGTGTCCGCTTCACCACCTGGAATACGTTGCAGCCTGGGTCCCCCTTTTTTGTTCATTTTTGCAGAATAACCCGATGCAGCATCAGACACCTATACCTTCTTTTTTATCATCCCTATTACCATCATCGTTATCATCATCGTCATCATCATCGTCATCACCATCGTCGTCGTCGTCATCGTTATCAACATTATTACCATTATCGTCGTCATCGTTATCAACATTATTACCATTATCGTCGTCATCATCATAATCATAATCATCATCGTAATCGTTATCATCATTATCATTATCATCGTCATCATTATCATAATCATAATCACCATCGTCATCGTCATATCCATCATCATCGTCGTTGTAGTCATCGTCATCATCATCATAGTCATCATCATCATCAACATCATCATCGTCGTCATCATCGTCATCATCATTATAAGGTCTTAACGCCCCCCCCCCTACACCTCGCAGTGCGAGAGTAAGTGCAAACGACTGGGTGATCCATAAACCTATTATTACGTGTTATACTCAAATTGATCCACAAGTGCATTTAGGGTTGGGGGGAGTGAGCAAAGGTCCTCCCTCTGTTGAAGGAATCTTCTACAACAAAATGGACTGGCGGTAATCAGAATGAAACTCTGAGTAGTCCTCGGTGTAGAAGGCATTACAGGTGAATGAAATCGTCTGGCGTTACCTCAAATGAGCAAGAGGGCATCCTCTTCCGTAGCAGGTGTGTTCCTTGATCCTATCTGTCAGGATACTGCATTCACCTCCGTGGCATCGCCTGCAGGTGGCGAACGGTGGGGATGGGGACAAGGTTCCCCTTGATAAGCCCCGCCCTTGCCGGGTGCCACTTTCCCTCGCCTATTGTAGCTGTCGCCAGACGATTTCATTCACCTTTGTGGCACTCCCCCAAGGTGGCGAAAGGGGTCAGTAATGAGGGGATGCCGTGGTGGGCAAACGACCTTTAGTCTTTTAGTCTCCAGCTGTACTCCGATCCCTTATGATTCGCGGACAAGAAACTGTGACAATCGATACAGCGGGGATACAGTAGGTGCCGCTTTGCTGAATAATACAAAACTGTTCCGGCACTGGCACGCCTGCGCTCAGGCCACCACTCAACGCTGAAACAGTGCCATCACAGTGGCAACAGACACCAAATGAAAACACAAAAGACACAGAACGCGTTATCTTAGGCTGCCTAGCACTCACATAAGGACATAAGAATGAAAGAGACTGCAAGAGACCATAAGGCATACACTAGGCAGATCCATGTCCATTACTACCTATCATCCCTATCCATAAAGTTATCTAATCTTTTAAAACAACCAATTATTTCAGCGCTCATTACATGGTTACTGAGTCTATTCCATTCGTTAACCACTCTGTTGGTAAATCAGTTCTTCCCTATTTCTTTCTTGAACCTAAGTATGTCCAGTTTGAATCCATTACTATGAGTCTTGCCCTGCTATCTTAATATGAAGACCTTGCCTACATCACCTCTGTTAAACTCCTTGACCCACTTGAATACCTGTATTAAATCACCCACCAGCAGACATCTCCAGACCTGTGGGT
>NC_134786.1:58157160-58172160 GCF_046742065.1 Oratosquilla oratoria
GACGAAGGAACACTGAAGATACAACAACTAAATAAATACAGACAGAGGCTTCCACCTCCCCCATCCTACTCCGCCCCCAACAACTCATTCTCCTGATGATGGGAATGACAAGAGAAAGCGTCGTCGTCGTCGACGACGACGACGGCGGCGAGATGAGGTTTCCGTGCAAGAGAGGCGTGTCGTCCCCTTGTCCACAGGCCACAACGCTCTTTCGCAACGAGATCTCAGTCGTATCTTCTCGAAGAACCATCGTACCGTGGTGTGGCTGAGTGCCGTGGATGTTGCAAGAAGAAGAATGGCGGCGAGGTTAGAGATATTGCAATGTTGCCTGGAGGCCATTGCAGTCACCCACGCGCGCGCCAAAGGCAGCTTCCCGCCAACAGTGACGCGGTGCAGTTGTGTCCGAAGCCGGCCAACGGGGAGAGCATCTTTAAGTACGCCATAACACTGTCGAGGGCTATCCCCCACCCCCCGTTGGTATTTAGTAGACGCTCCGTGTGGAGCCAAGTCGAAGCTAAATATCAGCTTTACATGGCCTAGTTAACGACTTCTATGGTGCGTGTAATAACAGCCCTTCGCTGTGCTGTGGCCAAGGTAAACGTTTGAGTTTGGAGAGGAGTGAATCAGCTGTTTGTTATTTATTCAAGTGTTTGAGGAGCGTGTGCGTGGGATGAGAGGAAGGCAAGTGAATAACAACATTCAAAGCTGAATAATAATGATAACAAAAGGTAACATATTATAATAGATTATGAGGAAGATTCACGGTGGGCGGGTTGTGGTGCAGTGGTAATGATTGCGCCTGGCACCCGAGTTGGTTCGAGTCCCGGTCAACTCGTGTAGGTAGGGAAGGGCATCCAGCGGTTGGCAATGGTCCCCACCATCGCCAGAACCAGAATTCCATGTGCAAGAACGACAATGAATCATAACATTGAGTAAAGATAACGGTGATAAACTTTTGTAACAATTAAGAGATAACAAACAGCACTACTAAATATACTTATTTCTCCATCGGGCCTAATTATGGACCGAAAGTTTGTCTGTCCTCATGCTTTACCAATGTTACCGCCTAGATATCAATTGCAAACACAACTCCTGGGCCCAATCGACCCTGTTCCACTTTACAGTTCCTCTTTCCAGTGTATATAAAAAAAGGTTAGGTAAGGTTTAGGTCTCGGTTTAACTCTAATTAATTATCAAACTATATCTGGGGTTAGAACCATCCTTGCCTATGGGGTACATTTTTGGTCTCCGTCCTGTAGAATGGATATTAATTCACTAGAATCAATACAGAAGAGAATGACCAAAATGATAGATGGGCTCATAAATCTACCTTACAAAGACAGGCCCAGGCACCTTAACTTACACTGTGAAAAGACGTAGATTGCAGTGGATATAATAAGGGTGATGTAGACAAGGTCATCATATTAAAGACAGCAGGGCAGAACTCGCAGTAATGGATTTGAATTGGACACATTTAGAGTTAAGAAATGAATATGCAAGAACTGGTTTACCAATAGAGTGGTTAACAAATGGAATAGGCTTAGTAACCACGTAGTGAACGCTGAAACTATTGGTTGTTTTAAGAGGTCAGATAATTTTATGGATAGGTATGATAGGTCGTAATGGGCATGGAACTACCTAGTGTAGGCTTGATTGTCTCTTGTATTCTCCTTCATTCATATGTTTTTATGTTAGTGCAGTGCTTTCGAAGTCGGGGAAGTGACCTGTAGGGAGGGAATTATATTGTTGTTACTGGATCCCCCGCGGCAGGTCTGCAGAGAGCTTGAGCCAGGAAGCACTTTCTCGCATTGCGGTAATGACCCGCCATTAGCGGGGCGCCTGCCGAGTGCCACTCAGAAAATAGCACTTGCGATGATGAACGAGAAGGCTGGGAGTATCTGGGGAAAGACTAGGGGATATAATGTCCCACCATAAGTCTTTGCCTCCTGGGGGCACAAGAAAAGACCCAGTGTATTGTGTAACTAGCCACTTGGAAACTGAATATACTTAATTACTGGTGTATGCATGCAAACTTGTACATATGCATGTCTAATTCCATCAGTCTTACATACATACATACATACATACATACTGTACATACATACATACATACATACATACATACATACATACATACATACATACATACATACATACATAAATACATACATACATACATACATACATACACACAAAAATACATATATATATATATATATATATATATATATATATATATATATATATATATATATATATATATATATATATATATATATATCTACATATGAGGTCTGTCCAGAAAGTATCCAGCCATTATGAATATTTACAGAACTGATGGTGTAATCCTAACAAAAGTTGCGGACACTGACAGAAAACCCTACTGCGCATGCATGAACTTAGTCCCATGTGACAACTCATTTACTGTCCAGACAGTTGAGTGAAGGTGTGTACTATTTGACCATCGCATTGAATGTTCAGCAGGTGACTTCCATTGGCTAGACTGGGCTTTTGTTTATGGGTCAGAGCCGTAGACCCACGACTCATCTCCAGTTATTACTTGTATCAGGAAATTAGAGTGATTTGTAGCAGCTTGAAGCATTCCTGTGAAGGTTTACCACGAAATTCCTTCTGTTCATGGGTCAGGAGACGCGACGGTCAAAAGTACACACCTTCACTCAAATGTGTCTAACCAGTAACTGAGTTGTTACATGGGACTATGGCCGCTCACGCTTGGGCAGTAGGGCCTTCTGTCAGTATCCGCCAACTCTCGTTAGGATTGCACTACCAGTTCTGCAAATATTCATAATGGCTGGATACTTTATGGACAGACCTCCTACTGTGTATATGTATATATATATATATATATATATATATATATATATATATATATATATACATATATATATATATATATACACACACGCAATTTCACACACATGCACACACACGCACACAAACACACACACACACACACACACACACACACACACACACACACACACACCACACACACACACACACACACACACACACACACACACACACACACACACGCACGCACACACACACACACACACACACACACACACACACACACACACACACACACACACACACACACACACACACACACACACACACACACACACACACACACACACACACACACACACACACACACACACACACACACACACACACACACACACACACACACACACACACACACGCACGCAAACACACGCACGCACACACGCACACACATTTTAATCAGAGATGATCTGTGGACAGAAAATCACTTAATTAGAATAACGGGAGAGACATTTAAATGCTAATGAGTATAAGAGCGGCATTTCATTATATGGATGAGGATGTGATGAAAAAATAGAAATTCTGATTCGCCCCAGACTGAAATATAGAGCAGCAGGAGTGTGGTCACCTAACGAAAAGAAAGATGTAAGAGGGTTAAAGAGAATACAGAGAGCAGAAGCGCATAAAGAGAGATGGATAAGAAAAGACTAGGAAGACTGTGACTATCAATGAACTGTTCCGTACCACCTGCAAGGCTGAGGTCTGAGCGGGTACATCCAGCACCTCAAACAGCTTATGATGGTCCGTCGGTGATCGACGACGACAGTGCTCCGGTGAGGTGAGTGAAGTTGGGTGGTGATGCTGAGGTCTGTGTTTCTGATGCCAACGGAGGTGACTGTGGAGCCCAATTTTTTACCTGCATATCCTTCCACACTCCGGGCAAGTCCGATCTGGATCGGATGGACAAATTCTGTTATTGAGCTGATGTCTTTTTTCCCTCCTATCGTCCCGTGCTTGGATGCGAGCAGACTCAAGATGTTTGACCCCTTGTGAGCACTTGGTACGCCATGAGGCGCGATCAGAGGCGATGATTTCCAGATCTATTGCTGCGCTGTTACACCTCTTGAGTGTGGTTTTTAGCTGACCTTTGTAGCGCTTTTTCTGACCCAACCCCCCCTGCATTGCGACGTTCATCAGGTAGTTGCCCGTAAATAATTTGTCAGGAAAGACGGTTCTCAGGCATGCTGATGACGTGACTAGCCCATTGCAGCTGATGTTTTGCTAACAATGCTTGAAATGTGTGCACATTACAAGATTTCAGTGTGTGGTACTTTGTTAGGCCCAGGATTCTTTGAGGACACCGTATGTCGAAAGCTTCCAGAGCTTTTATGTGTCGTCTGTGGTTGGTCCAGGTTTCTGAGCCGTAGAGTAGGGTGGAGATACAGACGGCTCTATAGACGGGTATTTTGGTTTCAGTTCGAAGGTTTCCATTGTCAAATACCCGAGAGCGTAGATGGCCCAGGGCTGAAATAATTTCTGTATCGCTGCGCTGCGGGTCGTTAATCCAACTCTCGTGGGCGGGGAGTTGGAGGTGTGTGTGCGTGTGAGGTCACAGCATTACCCATAGGTCATGTATGAGTTCTCTTCCGGGAGGGAAATAACTGTCGATCATGAGTCCAACAAGTGATCCAAAACCATGGTGAATCACACACACACACACAGTAAAAAATGATGTTTCCTTAACTATTCACCTGCAGCGTTTGGATCATCAGAAGATCTTATCCAAAGGAATTGATTTCCTCACAGTACAACATTAACCCGACTTCAACAACCCCTTCTGCCGAGACTTGGATAACTTACGTTATATTTGATGTAGACAAGGTCATCATATTAAGCCAGTAGGGCAGGACTCGTAGTAATGGGTTTAAATTGGACAAGTCTAGGTTTAGAAAATGAATAGTCACGAACTGGTTAACCAACACAGTGGTTAACGAATGGAATAGACTTAATAACCATGTTGTGAGCCCTGAAAGTATTGGTTGTTGAGATGATTAAATAACTTTATAGATAGGGATGGCAGGTTGGTAAGGGACATGGAACTGCATAGTGTAGGCTTTATGGTCTCTTGCAGTCTCCTCCATATGTTCTGGCTGCCGCTAACCGATTTTATTCGAGTGAGATGTGCTTCTCCCTTCACGCAGACTCTTAACTAGCCCCTTGAGGCCAGAGTGTGGACGCGTCGGTCTTCAGGGAAAGAGTCCAGCGAGGTAAAGTTTCCGGAAATGAGGAGGAGATCGGCCACGACTCCCCCCGGAGTAATTACTCGCCCGGCGGGGGGCCCCCGATATGCTATCAGGACGGCGGTGCTCACTGCGACAGGAAGTGGGGCGAGCGTGGGGAGTGGTAGTGGGAGGAGGAGGAGGAGGAGGAAAAAGTGGAGGGGCAGGATCAGCGGGAGGAGGAGAAGAAAGAGGAAGAAAAGAAAGACGAGGGTGAGGAGAAGGCGGAGAAGGAGTAGGGAGAGGAAGAGGAGGGAGAAAAGGCTGGGGGGGGAGGAAGAAGAGGAAAAGGAGGGCGGGGAGGAGAAGGTGGAGAAGGAGGAAGAAAAGGAAGAGGAGGGCGAGGAGGAAAAGGATGAGGATGAAGATGAGGATGAAGATCAGGAGAAGGGTGGAGAGAGGATGGGGACGAATAGAAGAATGAGTATTACAGTATATATAATGCTGATGAAGAACAAGAGGATGAAAAGGAGGGTAAGTAGTAAAAGGAAGAGGAGGAGGAGGAGGAGAAGGAAAGAAACGAAGGAGAAGGAGGAGGAGAAGGAGAAAAGGAAGAAGCGGAAAGAAAAAGGTGAAGGTGAAGGAGATGGAGAAAGAGAAAAAGAAGGCGAAGGAGAAGGAGAAAGAGATGGAGAAAAAGAAGGCAAAGATGAAGGAGAAAGAGGAGAAGGAAAAAATAAGAGAGAGTAAAACGAGACGGAGGAGGATGAAAAAGAGGAGAAAGCGAAGAAAGTGAAGAAGGAGGAGAAAGAGAAAAAGAGAATAGAAAGGAAAGGAAAAAAAAGGAAAAGAAGAAAGAAAGGAAAAACGAGAAAGAGAACGAAAAAAGAAGGAGACGGATGAGAAGAAGAAGGAGAAAAAGAAGAAGAAAAAAAGAGGAGACAGAGGAGAAGGAGAAATAGAATAAAGAAAAAAAAAGGAGGAGAAGTAGAAGAAGGAAGTGAAGAGGGTAAGGCGGAGCACGGAGAAAAGAATGAGGATGATGACGATGATGAAGCTAAGGACGAGGATGAGCTGGTGGCGCTTTCCCCCTTTCACCTTGGTTACCGCCAGGCTATTCCATTCATCTCTGTGAGACCCTTACTCCTCGGTAGCAAAGGGGGGGGGTGTCTCTCTCAATCCACCTCTTCTGTACTGAATGGCACGTTCCTCCTTTTATTCTCGCTGCCGCCAATCAATTTAATTCACTTTCGTGGCACCCCCCCTCCGGTAGGAAAAGGGTTAAACTCGCCGTTTCCAGCCAATGAACCTCCACTCACCCTTCGCATCCGCCTGGGAAGCTCCCTCTCCAACTGGAATTATAATTCGAGTCCGGTGGTGGAGCGGGTGGGGGGGGGGTGGAGGTGACGGTGAAGAGGGGGAAGGGAGCGGGGAGAGAGCTGCAAATTAGGCAGCTATTGACCAGCTATGCAGGGAAGTGGGGAGGGGGAGGACAAAATTAAGCGGTCGTTCAGCTGCTGAATTGTGCCGTAAGCGGGAATGGGCTGGGGAGGAGCAGCGGGTCGTTGGTAGCTCCTGAACTGCTCCGGGGTGGGGGTGGGGTAGGGGGTGGGAATGCTTCTCCCTTTCTCCCCTCCTCCGTCAGGTGTAAATGTATTTGGAGAAAAGAAAAAAGGCACGACGACACACCCTATAGCAAGCTCAGGACTGTGCAGAAACCAACGGAGAGCTAATTTCTTGGGAATGATACTGAGGAATATGGAGAGGGTAAGTTGGGCATGGGAGCAGCCTGGAGGGAAAGGTGTTGAGGAAGCAGCGAAGAATCTTGCAGGAATGGGATTGGAGCAAGCGTGTTACAGATTGGATGTCGCGAGATGGTAAGCATAGAAGAGGAAGGCCATACAGGAAGGACGAGATAGAGAAATTTGAAGGAGTGACGTGGCAAAGATTGGCACATTCTTGTGACTCATGGAGGAGGTTGGGAGAGGCCTTAACATAAGACCATAAGATTGAAGGGGACTGCAAGAGACCGTAAGGCCTGCACTAAGCAGTTCCATGTCCATTATCGCTTGTCATCCCCATCCATAAAGTTATGTCATCTTCTCTTAAAATAACCAATAGTTTCAGTTCTCACTTCCATTCGTTAACCGCTCTATTGGTAAACCAGTTCTTGCCTATTTCCATCTTAGATTTAAATTTGTCCAATTTTCTTTATTTGGTGTGGACTTCGAATGGCTGACAACGATGACTTTCGAATTTGAAAATATCTCGGGATTTTTTTTTTTCCAAATTTGTTGAAGACATAATTAATCTTCCTCAATGTCGTTAACCTCGTCCCTACGAAGAGGTACTTAAGATTTTTTTTACTTGCGACACACAAATTTATCCAGCTGAGGACTTGAAAGTCGTTATTCAATGTTTCCTTTCGGTCATAAATCAAGTGCTCAAATTATCTACCTTATTATGAAAGCACATTTCTTTTTTACCCGTCACATCGGTTTGAATATGTCGCGACCAAATTCCAACGGTCATAACCGTCTTCAGTAAATGAGGAGGAGGTGGGAGAGTGGGGAAGAGGTTGGAAGGGGAGTGAATGCCCTCACGCCTTCTTACTACGTGAGGGGGGAGGTGAAGGGTTAAGCTGGACGTACGTAATGATCTTCGTGCGAGATTATGTTAGATAATTGAGATGCTTTGAAACGGGGATTCACATGGTTCAACCCTTCCGTACCGGGTGACACTTTTCCTTTTAGTCTGGTTGCCGTCAGGCGATTTCATTGATCTCCGTGGCAACCTCTAAAGTAGGTGGCAGGCAATGGGGTTAACCTTTTGACTAACTCGACTTGTGTATTTGTTCTGTCCGTCGTCATGTGATTTTATTCATCTGAGGGGGAGGCTACATGAAGTTAAAGGCTAACTTGACTTGTATGTTTATATTGTGGCTGCCGTCAGGTGATTTTATTCAGTTAAGGAGGCCAGAGGATTAAGCGCCGAAGCCGCAGTGGTTTTCAACCTTTTTCACCCCATTCCCCCCCTTCATCAACAATCAAGTGGATCCCCTTAATTTTTCACCCCAAATCCCACCCCGATGAAAAAGTTAAGAAAAAAGGAGAGAAGCCCTTTGCTTTATTACATAGTTGACAATCATAATTATCTTATATTTGATGGTAGATTATTTTTATACTTAACTTACATCACGCGACTACATTATATATAAATGTATGATTTGTAACAGCAGGCCATGCCCCAACCCTAAATTCTTTTCATGTCTCCCTTGCGGTCCCTCATGCCCCCCCCCTCCAGGTTGAGAACCACTGGCCTAAAATGTTTATTCGAGGTCCGTAAAACTTAAACGATGTGATTTCGGTCAGTTCTGATGTTGGGTCATCACCATCTCACACCGAATGTTTAGACCTGGGGCTCGATTTGAGAAAGACTCCGGGCTGGAAGGTGGGGTTTCGGATGATCTAGACCCTCTTAAGATTGGGGTCGTCCTTTATTTGAACAAAATCGCCTGTCCTTGGCTTAACCAAAGCAAAAAGCTTAAAGTAATAAAGAGTCCGGAAAGTAGAAGTGGATGGAGTAAACTTTACAGGAAGACCGAGATGAAGATGGAAAGAGGTCTTGGATGCACGTGACATATCTAAAGAGCTGGGAAAAATTGCAGAAGAAAGAGCTAAATGGAAGAGGACTCATATATGAGTTAAGAAAACGCTCTCAAAATTTTGCTTTTTTTTTCCTTTGATCGTATTACCCGTGCTTAACTCGAAACCAGTAAAAGTGGCGGGGATGCCCCTCTGGTTCTGGATGCATCATATGGGTGAAGGGATGGCGCGGCCTGGAGGGACATTTTTCTTATTTGCCTCATAATCTATTTTTGAGTGGAGAAGGAGGGGGGTAAAAACCTTTAGGGTAACCAGCTCCGGCAGTCGGACTCTGCTGTGGAAGAGCTGTTCCTCGCTGCATTGAGTCGTGTGGAGGGGATTGAGGGGGAAACACGGGCAGTTTTCATCTCCGTGGTGCTTAGATGGGAGGGTTGGTTGAATAGATTCTATTTGTTTATGATGCCGTGCGATATCTCAGTGGGTACCGTGTCGAACTTATGAGCAAATGGTTCGATTCCCGGGGCCCACTGCGGGTTATGTCGCGTTGGTTTCCGACAGCTCTGGCCAGCCGGGAGGCAACCCAGCATCGGAAAAAAAAGGCGGCTTACCGCAGCTGACAGGAGTTTGCTCTATCAGGGGTTTCTCACTTTCCGCTCCGTGTGAGTGGGATGGTGAGTTAGGTGAGTTATGATGAAGGGATGTGTTTTGACTCTCTCTCCCTCCTCTACACACACAAACACTTCAAGAGGGAAAGGGCGGGCGTGTAAGGAGTTGTTGATCAATTTCCCATGGTCAACCCGTTTGACTCCACTTGGGAATCCGAGTGTTCAGCCCAGAGGGTCTCCTGCAGAATCTCTGGGGAGGACAGGACAGCCTCTGTATATCACCACCAGGGTTATGTATATCTTGTTCTGGGTGTTCATAAACAACTGGTTTAGTTGGTGCCAGGTGGCACTTCCCCATACTTTGTCTGCTTTGGGTGCTCGAATTCCTTCTCCGCTCCTCCTTCCCCTCTCCTCCCCTTCGTTCCCCTCATATTGACGATGTTGTTATCTATGCATGACGTCACACCCCTCCATCCGCACGCATTCACGCAATGTTTACATACATACACGCATGTATATATGTACATGTAGGCTATATAGATACGTACAACACACACACACACACACACACACACACACACACACACACACACACACACACACACACACACACACACACACACACACAAGCGCACGCGGGTTGCTAATGTCGTGGTTAGTGTCGTAGGTTGTCACAGTGCAGACTTGGGATCGCGCAACGCTCACTGCTTCAAAGAACATCACAATACTGCAAACTGTTACTGCTCCCTTTGAGCAAGAAGGGTGTGTGTAAGGTCGCAACATTACTCATACATCGGATTCTACAAGCTCTGGGTTCTCTTCCGGGAGGGTAATCGATGTCAGTCACAAGTCTAGCACGTGATGGCCCAAGATCGTGATGGTGAATCACACAGTTCCTTCGGTGACTCATCCTTCAGGGAACTCGATCAGCGCCCCGTCAAGTCAATGGTTCGGCACCATCCTCCTGAATCCTCACACTCCTTCGGAGGATCAACCCGTCTTTGGGCATTTCCCAGGAACACACTCCCTTCACGAAGTGGAGGAAGTTTCTGCTCCTGAGCACAGGAAACCCACCGAGGGACGAACTGCTACTTAGTAGATCATCGCACTAGAACGACACCCTTCCTCTCGTTGGTCCATCTCTTATGGAATTCTGTCATTCATTGAGTTATATATCATTTAAATACTGGATCAAATCGTCTGACATTCGTTAGATACCAATTCTACTACAAGTTTTTAGTTTATGGACCGACCTTTGAGCCTCGGAGGACTCTGAGGCGGGCGGAGGTCCGTCCTTGCACCCCTGGGGTACGAGAGCCACGGACCTCGACCAACTGCCAAAGAGCGGAAAACCGTAAGACTCTCCTCCAGCAATATCAATACCGACAACAAAAGCACTAACAATAAAAACATAAATGGGGCGATGGCGATAGCCAGTCCTGGCTCACAGTGACGTCACGCTGACGTCATCCGTGATGACGTCAGCACTCCGGCACCAACGTCACTTCCGGTCCGCCCTCCCTTGCCCCCGCCATTAGATGCCACCCCCACCCCCATTCCGGCCCCGGGAATCGATCCAGGTTTCCATTATCGGGCAGCATCAGCAGGAGGAGGAGGAGGAAGAAGAAAAGAATGAAGAAGAGCAAAAGGAAGAGGAGTAGGAGGAAGAGGAGATGAAAACGAGAAAAAATAGAAGGAGAAAGAGGAAGAGGAGGAGAATGAGGAAGAAAAAAATGAGGATGGGGAAGAGGAGGATGAGAATGATGAAGGGCAAAATGAGGAGAAAGATGAGGAGGAGCGAGAAGAGGAAAAAGAGGAGGAGGAGGAGGAAAATAAAGTGAAGTTAGAAGGAAGACAATGAAGGGGAAGAGGTAGAGGAGGAGGACGAGGAGGAGGTGGAGGAAGAGGACGGAAGGACAGGGTGAGTGAGTGAGGGAAAGTGGTCACGAACCCCCCCCCCCCATCGTCGGCGAAGGAGGGATTACTAGACAGACGCCTACTTACGTGTGAAGGAATTATCTAGGAAGCGGTGGACCCGCCGATGCCTGCGATGAAGGCGATATCACACTGGGCTATATTTCCTCAAGCCTTCAATTCGTCGGCGATATCATCAGAACTTTTTCCGACGTAAAACACTATGGCAAACTCTTCTGTTTCTTCAACAGAAATACATAATGTCATTTACTATGCTGGAGGAAAATTATTTTCTTCCAGCATAACGGACTCCTTTCCAAAAGCTGCGGGCTGCACATCTGCAACAACAGTCGGAGGAAAAATAGCCCAGTGTGATTGGAATACGAGGATGGTGTAGGGCAGCGGTTCGGGAAGTTTCTCAGCCCCGATACTCCAAAGTTCAACTCCAAGTCAAATTGATAATTCCCCATTTTCAATATTAGCCTATTCCTCCCAATTTTTAACTTTTGATTGGATGTAAAAAGAAAAAGATATATATATATATATATATATATATATACATATATATATATATATATATATATATATAGATAGATAGATAGATAGATAGATAGATAGATAGATAGATAGATAGATAGATAGAGAGAGAGAGAGAGAGAGAGAGAGAGAGAGAGAGAGAGAGAGAGAGAGAGAGAGAACAGGACGGCTATGAACAGAGAACTAAATTCTAGGGACATTTTTATTTATATTTTTAGTAAGTAAATTAATAAGATACAATTCTTACACAAAATATTTTTTCGCTCTCAGATTGTTTTACACATAATCAATCTGATATTTCCCATAATGGGTTTTTGGATGCTCCCCAAGAATTGGTTTCGATATCCCTGCGGGTATCGAGGCACTACTCGAAGAAGACTTGGTGTGGGAAAATCGGTGGTCCTTTTTAATTTTTTTTTTTTAATTCTGGTGCTTTCAGGGAAGTGTTTTTCAACCTAGGGGACATAGAGAGCCCACAAGGAAGCCATGACTAAAATTAAAGGGGGGCTATGGCTTGCTGTTACATATTATACGTTCCTATATAATGTGATGAATCTGAATACAAAAATGATAAATAAATAAATAAATGAATATATAAATACATAAATAAAAAATCTATAACTGCTCTGACAGAAGAAATATAAAATAGTTATGATTGTTAACATCGCAATAAAGTAAAATTCTTCATCAACATTTCATTATTAGCATTTTCTTTTTCCTTTTTTTGCGGGGTGGGATTTGGGAGTAAGATGAAGGAGTGCTACATGAATGTTGAAAATACATGAAAAAAAGGGGGGGGGGTGGAGTGAAAAAGCTGAGAGCCACAGTTCCGGAGCCAACTCCGAATCTTTTGTCTTCTTTACTTTTTTTTTTTGACTTGATACCTTCCTGTTTGTCTCCAGGACTGCATAAAACCCATGCAGCGAGTATTTCATACGGAGAAGGGTTGGGGGGAGTTGGGATGGTAGATCATAAGTTTCGGGGGAAGGGAGAAGAAGAAAGGCGGAGATGCCTTCCCGCGAAAAAGAAAAGAAAATAGTAATATTAGAGAAGTGCGATAATCGAAATAAATGGTGAAATTCCAGCGCCATCTCTCAAGGTCGATGTACTACCTCACCACATCTGAGAAAATACATGGATAGAAAGAGAAAACGAATAGAAGAAACTTAGTAACTATGTGATGAGCGCTGAAATAATTGGTTGTTTGAGAAAATAAGATAATCTATGGATAGGGATGAGAGGTGGTAAGGGACTGCCTAGTGTAGGCTTTATGGCCTCTTGCAGTCCCCTCCATTTTTATATGCTTCTTATGGTCTTAAGTACGGATGAGGCACAGAAATGGGATTTCTGATCCGAAGAGGATGAGGTGGTAAAAAATGAAGGGAACGAAGACAGCGGGTGGACAAGAGAAATGGTCCGAGTAGAGGGAACGTCGCATCGAAAGAAAGTACACTAAACCTTCACTTTACCAAACCAAATTTCGGCTACATCGACCCTAGTGAGACCCACTACCGACAATTCGCCTGATGTATTGAACAAGGCCGCTATATGTGGTGCAAGGTTCGGTATGGATGGCGGGTGCATGGCAAATTTAAATATGTACAGTATGTACGTAGTTTTACGTACTTCCAGCTACAACGACCAAGCCTTCCACCCAATCAGTTCAATTATCGAGGGTTTACTGTAACTGGTACACTGGTTGAACAGTGTGTACCAAACTTCCATCTTATAAACCGACCCGACGTTCGATATGTGCAGAAAGTTCGATATAACAAAACCTTCGTAGATATCGAACGTTCGACTACAACGACCAAGTCTTCCTTCCAATTAGTTCGATATATCGAGGGTTAACTGTAGTGCCGGCCAGTGGGCCAAACTGAAAACATATGTAACTGTGAAGACCAGCAGGAGAAGGAGTAGGAGAAGGGGGAGAAGGAGAAGGAGGAGGAGGACGAGGCAAGGAGGAGAAGGACGGACTGAGTGGAGGAGGACGAGACAAGGAGGAGAAGGAGGGGGAGAGTGGAGGAGGACGAGGCAAGGAGAAAGAAGAGGAGAGTGGAGGGGACGAGGCAAGGAGGAGAGGGAGGGGAAAGTGGAGGGGGACGAGGCAAGGAGGAGTTGTCGAGGTGAAGAGGCACAAAGAACGGCGGCGTTAGGTCGTGAGTGACCCTGAGTGTCTGCGGCTTCTGGGCACTTTGTCTTGAGTTTAGACGGCCAAAGACAAAGAAGTTGGCTCCGGCCGCATCTAACGTTTGTTCATTGATTTATCTACTTATTTTTTTTTTTAACCAAGAGTAAAAGTCAATTCCATGGCGATCCCAACTGTGGAAAGAGACATTTAAGTTGCATACGTGCGTGAGTTCGTGTGTTTGTGTGTGTGTGTGTAAATTTCACCACGATCTTGGATCACGTGATGAACTTGTGATCAACAGCTAGGTGTCAATGCCCATATGTGTGTGTGTGTGTGTGTGTGTGTGTGTGTGTGTGTGTGTGTGTGTGTTTGTGTTTGTGTGTGTGTGTGTGTGTGTGTGTGTGTGTGTGTGTGTGTGTGTGTGTGTGTGTGTGTGTGTCTGTCTGTCTGTCTGTCTGGGGATACCTATGCATGACTGAATCATGAGTAAGCCCATGGTAGACCCGTATGAGGACGCTGACGGAAAAGAGGGGAATTAGTGAGGAAGGAAACTAGTGAGGGGGAAGCAGTCGAGTGAGTGAGGGGAGAAGAGGAGGAGGAGGAGGAACAGGAGGAGGAGGAGCAGGAGGAGGACGAAGAGGAGGAGGAGGAGGTGGTGGATAGAGGCAGGTGTACACTTCAAGTAATTAGTCCGTGTCTGAAGGGCGAGAGGCACTGACAACGGGCCTGAAGGTGGAGGATGAGGAAAGCAAAGGAGAAGGAGGAAGATGAGGAGGATTGAGATGAAGAAGAGGAGGATGAAGAAGAGGGAGAAGAAGATGAGGAGGATGAGGATGAGGATGAGGAGGAGAAGGAGAAGGAAGAGGTGGAAGAGTAGGAGAAGGAGGAGGAGGAGGAGGAGGAGGAGGAAAGGGAGGAAGAGGAGGATTAGGAGGAGGAAGAGAAAGAAGAATAGGTGAAAGAGTAGGAGAAGGAGGGGAAGAGGAGGAAGGAGAGAAAGAGGAGTAGTAGGAGGAAGAGATGGAAGATTAGGAGGAAGAGGAGGAGGAGGAAGAGGGAGAGTAAGAAAAGGTGGAAGAGTAGGAGGAGGAGGGGGAGGAGGTGGAAAAGTAGGAGGAGGAGAAGAAGGAGGAGGAAGGGGAAGAGGCGGAGGAGGAGGAGGAGGAGGAGGAGGA
>NC_134786.1:58177160-58182160 GCF_046742065.1 Oratosquilla oratoria
GGTATAGAAAATACTACTCACACCGATAAGGCCAAGGTACGCAGCGACATTATGGTCACCCGGTACTTAAAAAAAGAAAATGTAAAGAAAATTGAAAGAATCCAAAGAGCAACTACGAAGATGGCCCCAACACTTTCAAAACTGTCATACGAGGAGAGATTGTCAAAACTGGAATTACCGACACTGGAACAAAGAAGAGAAAGAGGTGACTTGTTGACCATCTATAGAATCATGAGAGGCATGGAAGTCCTTGATAGAGAAGACTTACTAAATTGGGATAAGAGAAATACAAGGGGACATGAAAGGAAGCTCAAAAAGGACAGTTATAGAAGAGACCTGAAAAAGAACAGCTTTCCACACAGAGTGGTGGATATATGGAACAAATTGGACGAAACAATAGTGTGTGCAAAAACCCTACACGAATTTAAGAGCAAATTAGACACTGCGAGATACAAAGACGGGACACCACGAGCGTAGCTCCCCTTCCCGTAAGATACAACTAGGTAAATACACACGAACACACACACACACACACACACACACACACACACACACACACACACACACACACACACACACACACACACACACACACACACACACACACACACACACACACACACACACACACACACACACACACACACACACACACACACACACACACACACACACACACACACACACACACACACACAGCCAGTCCAACACATACACACACTAGCCTTACATTCAAATTTTCTGTATATCTACTCAAACATACCCTTGGGAAGACACACCCTCGTCTCTTTCCCTGGATCTCTCCAAAGGTTCTCCACGAAGATGGTTCTCTACAGTGGTAACGCGCTGGCCTCGTAATCACGGGGTAGGCAGATCGAGCCTCGCCCGGGCCCGTGAGCTTAAACTCTTTGCTGGGGAGGTTACTGCCGTGGCTGGGCACCACGGTGGAGTGTTGAGGCTTGCTTCGGCTGACGTTCTGAGGAGAGTCTGAGACTGATATCGGAACTGAAACCCGGCAACTTTTAGCTTTAATCAAATAAATCCAAGCAATCCCATCTAAGCCAGAGCCCCCCCCCCTTTTTTTTTTTTTTTTTTTTACAATATCACTCCTTTCTTGCTCAAAGAAGCTCCCTGGTCGTCTCGCATAGCTGATCCGTCACTTATCCACCGTCCGCATCTTCTCTTACTGAGGACGCGTCTCGATCCAACGCGCAGCAGCTCCTGTTCACATCCACAGTGACCACATCACTCCCCCCCTCCCCCTTCCACCCTCTTCCCTCCCCACGCCTTCCGTGTCTCCTGACGACGTGTCTCAGCCCCAGCCAGCTCATGAAGCCACGTCGTCATCCACTCATAGACCTACTTATGAGCTCCGCCACTCAGTCACCCAGCCGCCCAAAGCCGTGCTACGAGGACATAAAAGCAAACGGGGCTTAGATTGCGAGGGGTGTGGTTGTCTGCCTCTGTGTGTGTATGTGTGAGTGTGTGTGTCTGTGGGTCTGTTTATCTCGCTGTCTGTGGGTCCGACAAGGCCGTGAGGTGTGACTGCTTCCCGCAGCACGGCGCTTCCGTGAGAGTAGGATGGTGGGAGAGGGAAGAGGGGTGAAGGGGGGGGGGTTAGTGGGTTAGGGGGGTGGCAAGGCGGGTAGGGGTTGGGATGCAGGAGGGGGGAGGTTAGTGTTGAGAGGAGGAAGTAAGATGATTAGAGTGAGAACTGGGAACAAGACTGATAATCATGCACACATAAAGACGCACGTACACACTCATACACACAAACACACACACACACACACACACACACACACACACACACACACACACACACACACACACACACACACACACACACACACACACACACACACACACACACACACACACACATACACACACACACACACACACACACACACACACACACACACACACACACACACACACACACACACACACACACACACACACACACACACACACACACACACACACACACACACACACACACACACACACACACACACACACACACACACACACACACACACACACACACACACATTCACACATATGGGACTTTGGGTCCCCGACCAGGACTGGAAAGCATGGCATCTGTGTAAATTGCACCTTTGAACAAGGCGTTGTGTGTGTGTGTGGTGTGTGTGTGTGTGTGTGTGTGTGTGTGTGTGTGTGTGTGTGTGTGTGTGTGTGTGTGTGTGTGTGTGTGTGTGTGTGTGTGTGTGTGTGTGTGTGTGTGTGTGTGTGTGTGTGTGTGTGTGTGTGTGTGTGTGTGTGTGTGTGTGTGTGTGTACGGTCACACCATAATCCATAGATCAGGCCATACCTAAGCCATGAGTTGTCATGCGGGGAGGGAATAGCCGTCGATCACGTATCCAGGATATGATCCAAGACCTTGGTGAATGCACACAGAGAACCCGTAGAAACCCCGCTCCCCCCATCGTGTAGTTTAGAGAGCTCGTCGAGTTTAATCCGGAGATTTCCTTCTCAAAGAATCCAAATCCCCTACTTGGACCACATGATTCTTCTCGACACACAAGCCAGTAAACGAACCCTCCCCTCTTCACTTCCCTTTTCCTCCGGTCCTCTATTTCCCTGTCCTCTCTCCTTCTTCCCCCTTCTCTTCCCTTCCTCATTACTTCCTTTTCTTACTCTCCCTTTCTTTTCCTTCCTCTCCTCCTCCTTTCTATCCTCCCTCCCTGCCTTCCCTCCTTCTTCCCCCTTCTCTTTCCTTCCTCATTACTTCCTTTTCTTACTCTCCCTTTCTTTTCCTTCCTCTCTTCCTCCTTTCTGCCCTCCCTCCCTGCCTTCCCTCCTGCCTCCCTCTCTCTCTTTCCTTCCTCATTACTTCCTTTTGTTACTCCCCCTTTCTTTTCCTTCCTCTCTTCCTCCTTTCTGTCCTCCCTCCTTGCCTTCCCTCCTCCCTCCCTCTCTCTCTTTCTCTCTCTCTCTCCTTCCTCATTGCCTCCTTCTCTTATTCTCCCCTTCTTTTCCTTCCTCTCTTCCTCCTTTCTGTCCTCCCTCTTTTCCTTCCCTCCTCCATCTTTCCTTTCATTTCTTTCCTCCCTATTTGCCTTCTCCCCCTCCTTTCTATTCTCTCTCCTCTTCCTCCCTCTTTTCCTTTTCTTCTCTCCTTCCTCTTTGCCTCTCTCTTTCCTTCCTTTCTCTCTTCCTCCTTTTCTTCTCTCCTTCCTCTTTGTCTCTTTCTTTCCCTCCTTCCTCTCTTCTTTCCTCCTTCCCTTTCTTTTCTGAAGAAAGAAAGAAAGAACATTGAAAGAAAGAAAGAAAGGAAGGGATGGAATTAACTCTCTCTATTTCTCTTCTTTCCTCCAGCACATTTGTGAATGCACTTCTGTCTCTCTATCTGCATGCCAAGGGATTCTTCCACTTTATAAGGGAGGAGCCAGCTTCCACCCATTCCACTTCCATCCACCTCAATTCATTGTTTCCCTCTCATGGACATGAAATACATGACAGATGAATAGATAGATAATTAAATATAGATAAATCAATAAATAGATGAAAAACAAACAAACCAATGAATGAATAAACAAATGAATAAATGGATGAATAAGCAAACCAACGAATAAATAGATAAATAGATAGATAAATAGAGCTTTGGTTATAGACAATTTTCTATTTTGTACGCCTCATACAATAGAGAGAAAAACACGGAAGGAAACGTCAGAAACAATCCCTTAATATGGCTGAAAAACAAAAGTGAAATAATTTTCAATATTACTATCTATATGAATACATACATATGTAACTGTAACCCCATGTATACACACACACACACACACACACACACACACACACACACACACACACACACACACACACACACACACACACACACACACACACACACACACACACACACACACACACACACACACACACACACACATACACACACACACACACACACACACACACACACACACACACACACACACACACACACACACACACACACACACACACACACACACACACACACATATATATATATGTATATATATATATATATATATATATATATATGTATATATATATATATATATATATATATATATATATATATATATATATATATGTATGTATGTATGTATACACATTTGGCGTTATTTCATTAGCCGGAAAGCAAGGGGGATCATTTCTTGAGTTGCAGTCTAAGTGAACGAGGTGGGAGGGGAGGGGGAGGTTAAACTACGACTGTCCTCGGCCTGACCCGGGTTCCAAATGGCCCACTTGGCTGACTGCGCCCCCATTGACTCAAGATGTTTATGACAATTTCGTCGTGGTGCTTTTGGGGGCTGGACGCTGAAACCTCCCCCGTCCCTCACCTCCCCTGAAGTTACCCTCCGTGCTTGCTGTGATTGCATGGTGACGTCATGGCTGATTCTCTTTTGTTTCCGGATTTATGGAGATGCGGAAGTATCGAATTTAATATTTGTTATCATATCTACTCAATGTTACATTTATAATATCTGAATGAATGGATTACTAAAACAAGAAGAATAATTAGATAGTTATCTTGATGTCATATCTTGATCATCAAAGCCTCCGGCCGATCTATATTCAATATCAGTATAACATACCCTTCTAACCATTAACGGTTGAAAGTAAGCCAATGTGTTCAAAGATCCAAGCTAGTACATACTGCCTAGTCTTAATTTCCAAGTCGTAATTTAATTTTCCATGTCATAAGATTTATTTTCTTTTGTATACATTTTTGATAAAACATGTTCAGTGTTCTGAACAAAATCAATCTAGAAGTTCTTTTCAGTAATCTCTCTTGAGAATCTTGAAAGGAAGAACGAGGGGGTTGAGTATGGGCAGGCAAACGACGCACACATCTTATCAATCACATTCCCCTTTTGAGTCCAAGGAAGTTATGATGCGTCCCGAAATCCTATCAGCTTTCTTCGTAAGAAGATTATGATCCCTATGAAAGGAATAGTCTCTATATAGCCTATTTT
>NC_134786.1:58187160-58189660 GCF_046742065.1 Oratosquilla oratoria
TCCTCCGCCTCCACCTCCTTCCTTCCTTCCTTCCTTCCTTCCTTTCTTCACCGTTCCAGTCCCTCGGCCTAATTCTCTTCCTCCTTCCTTTCCGCTTCCCCAGATTTTTCACCTTCTCCTCCTTCACCTTCTCCTCCTTCTCCTCCTCTTCTTCCTCCGTCACCTGAAGGCTCTGACTCGTCCGCCTTCTTGCCCCTCCATCTCAGCTCCTCCGCAATCCGCCCTCCACGTATCCCTCCACTTGGGTCTCTTGGAGCTGGGCCAGGCGACTCAGGGAACAAAACTCTGCATCGGCATTGACGCAGTGCCGATGCAGTGCCTCACTGCAGTGACCCAATACCGCAGTGATGCAATGCACGTCTCCTGCATTGCCGGTGTTCAGACCTCAAGAGGCACTGCAGGGGCGTGCGTGCATGCGTGCGTGCATGCGTGTGTGTGTGTGTGTGTGTGTGTGTGTGTGTGTGTGTGTGTGTGTGTGTGTGTGTGTGTGTGTGTGTGTGTGTGTGTGCGCGCGCGCGTGCGTGTGTGTGTGTGTGTGTGCGTGCGCGCGCGTGCGTGCACTGCACATCAACCTGTTCAGTCTGTCCCTCCGTCCATCTGTATGTACTCGTCTGTCGAGACTCCTGTTGCTCCTCCCTGCGCAGATATGCCACTGCGCAGGCTTGCGCAATTTGTCACTGTGATGCAGGCAAGGTCATCATATTAAGACAGCAGGGCAATATTCGTAGTAACGGATTTAAATTGGACAAATTTAGGTTTACGAAGGAAATAGGCAAGAACTGGTTTACCAACAAAGTGGTTAAAGAATGAAATAGATTTAGAAACCATGATATAGTGAGCGCAGAATCAATGGGTTGTTTTAAGAGAAGATGAGATTACTTTATGAATAGGCGTGACAGATGGTAAGGAACTGCCTTGTGTAGACCTTATGATCCTTGGAGTCTCCTCTTTTCTTATGTTCTTCTGTTCATAGGTTGTCTGCGCACCGCATAACAAACACCATTGCTGGTTCTGCACCCTTGGATATGCAAAGAGGCGAACTGGACATTTTTATTGGTTTCATTCTGGCTGAAGGCAGGCGATTTCAATGACGTATGTACCTTCTACGAAGACGAAGTGAACAACTCCCCCAAGGGTTTTGTTCTCCCTGTCGCCAGGCGGTTTCATTCGGTTCCGGAAGGCCCAAATCAAGATCAGGGTTGACATTTCCCCACAGCGACTTGAAGTAATATCGGTTCCCATAAACACTGAGGCTTGTTTCATACGTATCGACTTTTCGCCGTGCGCCGTCCACGACAAGACTTCGTGCTTTCGAATAACCTTATGGGTGCCTATGGACACTTTCACACGTCATACCACGACCACGTATGAAGGCGTACATAGACACGGCGCACGGCGAGAAGTCGATATGTGTGAAAGAGTGTCACCTCTACAGTGGCACTGCTTTCCCTCAAGAGACCAGTGCCACGTGATGCCAGTGCCAACCAGGGCGGGAATCCTGCAGGACCGCCATCTCTGTGACAGTCATATTCTTAAACGAACTTCCAGAGTCAGAAAATTTACGTTATATATATTTGCAGCCTTATGTCGCGATGCAATAAGGACTATAATTGTTACACGACGTTTGGTCTCGGGGGAGAGGGCCCGAAATTTGGTTTAGAATACAGCCCCTGGGCTTCCCACACTCCCACACTAACCCTCTCTCCTACCTCCTCTTCCAGCTCTCCTCGTGTAGCCTCCATTTTCTATCTTTAGCACTTTTCACTCCATCTCTCCCTGCCTCTCTCCTTCTCTTCCTCTCTACTCCAACTTCTTCCCCTCCCTCTCCTCTCTCACGTCCTCTTCTATCCAATCCCCTTTCTGCCGTGCTCCTACCTCTCCTCCACCACTCCCTCAAGATTTTTATGCCTTCTCTCTTTCTATCGACATTTTTATTCCTTCTCTTCCTCCTCCTTTTCCTTTTTGCCATCCTCCTCTTCATTGTCCTTTTCTTTTCTATTGCTGTTACTTTTCTCTTTCCTTCTCTTCCTCCTTCTTTTCCTTCTCCTCCTCCTCCTCTTCCTTTCTAATGCTGTTACTTTTTTCTTCCTTCTCTTCCTCCTCCTTTTCCTTCTCGTTATCTTCCTCTTCCTTTCTAATGCTGTTACTTTTCTTATTCCTTCTCTTCCTCCTTCTTTTCCTTCTCATCCTCCTCCTCTTTCTTTCTAATGCTGTTACTTTCTTCTTCCTTCTCTTCCTCCTCCTTTTCCTTCTCATCCTCCTCCTCTTCCTTTCTAATGCTGTTACTCTTCTTCCTTCTCTTCCTCCTCCTTTTCCTTCTCGTTATCTTCCTCTTCCTTTCTATTGCTGTTACTTTTCTTCTTCCTTCTCTTCCTTCTCCTTTTCCTTCTCATCCTCCTCCTCTTCCTTTCTAATGCTGTTACTCTTCTTCTTCCTTCGCTTCCTCCTCCGTTTCCTTCTCCTCATCCTCCTCTCCATTGTCCTCTCCCTTTCTAATACT
>NC_134786.1:58194660-58199660 GCF_046742065.1 Oratosquilla oratoria
AATAGGAGAAAGAAGAGGAACACGAGAAGTAAGAAGAAAAGGAACTGGAAAAAGAGTAGGAGGAGTAAGGGCAGAAGGAGGAGGAGAAGGAGGAAGAGAAGGAGGAGGAGGAAGAGGAGGTTGGGGCAATAAGGGTGGGATAGAGTAATTGCCTGTGGAGATGGTTTTGATTATGTTGTTAAGCCGGATAGGGCAGTGATGGTTGATGTCGCGGCCGGGGGGCAATCATGTGGTGATACTTGTGGTGGTGACAATATCACCACTGTTATTTCGTCATGTGGTGATGACACAGGTGGTGGTGGTGGAGATGAGTAGTGATGGGCAAGAGAAGAAGCTACAGAGGAGCGAATAGATTACAAGTAAGGACAACAACAAAACAAAAACAACAATAACTAATCAAGGTGCGCGAGCATTTCCTCACAAAGACCAAGTGGATTCTGACGCCCTTAGGTAACCACGAATGAGATATGTCACTGAAATCATTCGATACTCGATGAAAGAAATTACCCTAATTCCTTTCCCGTGAAACAGAGGAAGAGGTGCTTCATACACAACCCCTTCCCTCCTAGGTGGCCCTTTTTCTCTCACCCTGCCTGCAGCCTGGTTATTCTATTCATTTCCTTAGGGGCCTTAGGGGTGCTACAACCCACATCTCCAACCCCTTGTGTCCCTGGTGACGCTCTTCTTTTCGTTATCCCTGTGACACCCCGTCAATAGCGAGGGGGTTCGAGCCCGTCTATAATGAGAGGCGTTGGCGCCTCGTGCCGTCTGGGGCGGACAGACACGAGGAATCAGCCAACATCATCTCCCTCTGCACGATACGAGCAAGTGGGATTCAGTTTCTGAAGCAGAGTGGTTCTTTAAGTAGGAAGGGTGAACTTAAGAACATAAGAATGAAAAAGGCTGTAAGACACCTTAAGGCCTACACTAGGCATTTCCATCATTACCATCTCTATCCATAAAGTTATGTAACCTTATCTTAAAGTAACTCATTGTTTCAGCGCTAACTACATGGTTACTAAGTCTATTCCATTCGTTAACTATTACGTTGGTAAACCAGTTCTTGTCTATCGCCTTAGATATAAATTTGTCCAAATCTATATTTGGGGGAAGGTGGGTGAGGAAGGGGGAATTTCTTTGAATACTCGTATGTACACAGCATTGGTAAGAAAAAAAAATTAGAAACATATTTTTCTCTTTGATGGTTGGAGAATTTACGTACTTAATGATTACAATTTTTGTTTGTTTCGCTATTCATCTTTTAGATATATTTATCTATTCATTCATTTATATTCATCTATTCATTCATTAATTTATATCTACTTATTCATCTATCTATTTATCCATTCATTTATTTACCAATTTAATTATAAATTTATTCATCCAATACCTATTTATCTATAATAAATTAATTCATTTATCTATATATTCATTTACTAATCTATTTATTCATTTGTATATTTATCTATTTATTCTTTTTATAAATAAATCTACTTTTATTCACTTATTTATCTACCTACTTGTTAATCACGAATTAATCAATTTATTTATTTATTATTTTTCTATTCATCTTAATGGAAGGAGTAGTGTGACGTGCAGTCAAAGGCTAACTATCAAGTGGATCAAGGATATACAGCAGCCTTAGTAATGAACACTGTACAATATATAATCCCCCAATCCGCCGTAGTGTTGGTGTGACGTCACAAATATATAGTGCCACTCAAATAGTTTTGTCTTACTCCTTATAACATACACATATCCGCACACGGACGCGCATACACATACACACACACACGCACACACACACACACACACACACACACACACACACACACACACACACACACACACACACACACACACACACACACACACACACACACACACACACACACACACACACACACACACACACACACAAACACACACACACACACACACACACACACACACACACACACACACACACACACACACACACACACACACACACACATATACACACGCACAAATACACACGCGCGCGCGCACACCCCCACAAACACACCCCCACACACACACACATAGGCGTACACATGCACATACACACACGCACACGCAATTTTACAACCAATCGTCATAAGCCTGGGGCTGTTATGTTGTTTAATTTATCAACACTCCAGTTAAAAATTGTACCCCTTCAACTTCTTTCGTGAATTTCCGGTCGGGAACCACAACTGTAATGTATGTCACTATAATGACTGTCATAGGAGTTGAGGCTTTGTATTGTGTGGTGTGTACAACTTCTCAACAGGGCAAAGTGACGCTGCTGCGGACTTGATGAGGCACTCGTTAACTCATTAAACTGAGGACAATTATCCCCTTCAGCAGGATGACGCACTTTATTGATATCACTCTGGGTACGGACACTATCCCTCCCCCCACCTCCCACGTAGATTTGGTCGGAATAAATTCTATAGCGTATCAACGCGATGAGGTGTTTATGACTAGTCCCTGCGTCACACTATGCGGCGGCGCCGGATGGTGCCAGATGATCATCATTGAGCCATGAACGATCATCGTTGAGCGATAATTGCACCGAGCAATTGTAACCCATTTGTAAGTAACAGGTGTCTAATTTTACCGGTATTAGCTTTTAGTACTTCCCAAAGTCAACACTAGCTAAGTGAATTACACAAAAACTCTATTTCTGCCATTCTCCCAAAACTTATCCGTAGCGCCATCTGCACCGCAGTGACGTCATCAGCTGTATTCATTCTTCAAGCATTGTCATTGTGCTTAATGAATGGCGATCGTGCCGAGTGCAGCAGGCTATTTTATATAAACTTTAGTAATTATGGAAATGAAGAAAGGACTACTAAGGAAAATACACGATGAAGATGAAAACAAGAGAAAACAGGCGGAGAATAATATATTAATAACCTATAGAACTCAGAGAGAAAGGCAGGAGAAGAAAGCTTATGATAACCGCCCAACAACAATAATATTACTCACGTACAGAACATATACGGAGAGCTAAATCATAGTGCTACATTCCCTTACAATAACGCCAAATTGCCTCTTTTAAAGTATATGCAAAACAAATGAAAAATATATTGTTTTGGGGCCTTATATCAGATAGATAAGCTCAGGCAAATAAAACGAGAAGAAATATTAAATGAATAATAAGGAAATTACATAGATATGGCAAAAGGGAAAATAGAATAAGGAAGACGGTATTTCCACGGCTTCCGACATCAATGATAGTTATGTAATTCAAGTTACGTAAAACCACGTTCTCATACAGGTAGACGCAAACAGTTTATTTTTTTTTCATTTTTATTTTTTTAGACTACATAAATTTTATTTATCTTTTAATTCAGAGAAACAATATTGACTAAACAATACATGGAACAGCAATTTTCCTTTATTAGAGTTATACTGGAACTTAATTTTCGTATTAAAATAGGTTCACTAATATCACAGTTTAGTAGCTGAATAAATAAGGCCATGCAGTATAGAAATAAATGCAAAAACACTTGTCATTTGCTGGAAGGGATTGGTAGGCTCTTATCGATACTTGTAGTGAAGCTTTCGTTTTTACAGTGTGTAAACAAACTAAAATAATGTATCTTACTTGTCGTGTAAAGAATAATTAGTTTTATCTATTGGTGATAAATCACCACAATTAGCCCTTTTTACAGGCACACTTGGGCCGAGATGAAACGTTGTAGACGTTGTTTACAAAGCTTTTGGCATCTAGGAGGCGTAATGTAAACATGTTGCAGGATTTTGCGTAGGAGCACATGGCAAAAATATTGAATGCGTCACGTATACTACCCTTGCTTTTTTGAGCGCCTAAAGACAGCATTGCAGAACCAACATGAATACAGGTAAGCACCATTTATGCACCAATATGAAATCTTCATCAGAGAGATATTCAGGTTCGTATTGATATCCCATAACTATCCCGTCTGTCCACACATCTTGGCTGTTGTCAGAGAAATTTAGGAAGTCGAGACTACTCTCATAAGACGATGAAATACCCTCAATAACGCTGAATATCATCTGTTTTGCTATAGGATCCTTGGGTTGGTATATAATTCATGACGTCATCGGAACTAATACCAAGAGATGGCGCTGTATGATGTGTTTTAGAATGCAGATTAGCAGACAACTAAGTTTCGTCTAAAGTCCCTCAGATAGTACTTTTGAGATGTTTGTTTTAAACACATTTCTCGTGAAAATAAATAACATTACAAAAGAGAAAATGCAAAGTTGAACCAAGGCTTGGTGTTTACCCTATTAAAACTGCCTCTTCATCTGCGCTATACTGTCCACTTTTGTTTGACTACGCTTTGTATTTTTAGTTACTTTCTTATACCTCAGGACCACAATGAAAACTGTATACAAATAAAATGTTGTTGAACAATTTCGGTAAAAAGAAAGAAAAAAAGAAAATGAAGAAGAAGAAGAAGAAGAAGAAGAAGAAGAAGAAGAAGAAGAAGAAGAAGAAGAAGAAGAAGAAGAAGAAGAAGAAGAAGAAGAAGAAGAAGAAGAAAAAAAAAAAAAAAAAAAAAAGCAGCCACCTTCTCCGTAGCGAGGGGATTGTATCATACAAACAAGCAAACAACCCCTATGATGTAATATAAACAAATAAACAAAAGGTAGCATTGTAAGGATTTAATTGGTCTGCTGCTAATTAGAGCTCTTTGTGTTCCTTTCACTCGTGATCAGGTCTCATGTAACAGAGAGAGAGAGAGAGAGAGAGAGAGAGAGAGAGAGAGAGAGAGAGAGAGAGAGAGAGAGAGAGAGAGAGAGAGAGAGAGAAGATTCTTCTCCCGCAGGAGAGGAGTGCCTCTGTGCGTTACGATGTCCCGAGGACACCCTAAGGAATCGAGGTGCAAGTCCTCAGGCGGTCTTTTCCTCGTGTGGTCTAGGAGTCTAACTCTTACGCAGTACTCACACGTATACACACATATATATACACACGTATACACGCACGCACACACACACACACA
>NC_134786.1:58204660-58207160 GCF_046742065.1 Oratosquilla oratoria
TTCATATTTATATTAAAGGTAGAGAGCTAAAAATAAATACACTATCAAATGCAATGCATATACTTATTTTAGCGATAAACGCTTCCTTTATCTTCTAGTAATGACCCGAAGAGATAATTGGAATTATATATACATATATATATATATATATATATATATATATATGCATATATATATGCATATATATATATATACATATGCATATATACAGATATATATATATATATATATATATATTTAAATATGTATATATATTATATATATATAGTAATAATGATGATAAAACACGTAATAAAAAGTTGGGCCAAACTTGCTCATTGATCCGGAGTTGTCGGTCCAAGCAGCCCAACATCATCAACAATACATTTGTCAGACATGCAGGCAACGCAGCTGGAGGAACAGCTTTGCCATCAGTTTCGTACATGGAGAAAGAAAAAGAAAGATATATATATAGATATATATATATATATATATATATATATATATATATATATATATATATATATATAGAGAGAGAGAGAGAGAGAGAGAGTGAGAAGAGAGAGAGAGAAAGAAGAGAGAGAGAGAGAGAGAGAGAGAGAGAGAGAGAGAGAGAGAGAGAGAGAGAGAGAGAGAGAGAGAGAGAGAGAGAGAGAGAGAGAGAGAGAGAGAGAGAGAGAGAGAGAGAGAGAGAGAGAGAGAGAGAGAGAGAGAGAGAGAGAGAGAGAGAGATCCGGTCCTCACAGGCGTATGTCGGAGGAAAGGTGGAAGTTGGGGTTAGGGTGAAGGTGGGACTCGCTGTTAGATGCAAAGAGGAAGGAGGTGGGTGGGGCCGAGTGGGCGTTGGAGAAGATACAGTGAGGATGGGCGCTGGCTGGTGTTGGTGAAAGTGTATGTGTAGGCGGGAGTCCAGGGGAAACGGTTTGCTTGGTGCTAGAACAGTTGGTTTCCAAATAGGGGGAACACGGTCCCCGTTTCTGGGGATGCCTGATTAATAACCAGGTGTGGTAGGAGGCGATAGAGAGATAAATAACAGTTCTATTAGTTATGTATGGAATTGGCCAATAAAGAGAGCAGAAACACACATTACTCCGTTCCACCGCTTCAGCATTCGTTGGACGATTTGTCCGTTCCTTCTTTTCTTTATTTCAATGGAATTAGTGGGACGCGCAGACAAGACGTACACAGATACAGGTATACAGACACAAATGCAAATACTAGCGCGCGCACACACACACACACACACACACACACACACACACACACACACACACACACACACACACACACACACACACACACACACACACACACACACACACACACACACACACACACACACACACACACACACACACACACACACACACACACACACACACACACACACACAAAAGACAATGAGAGCGGCAGTTTGCAAAGACACGACCTTATTTTTATAAGTATTCAACGAAGTTTGCAAAAGTCCGCGTTCCCGCGGCGACACCAGAGCCGAAAACGAGAAAAAGAGAAGAGAAAAATCGGAAAACAGTTTCGCTTTTTCTAAATGACGTCGGCGACAATTGCCCCTCGGGTTTGGGGGGTACGGGTGGGGATGGTTCTCCTCCCTTACTGTTGCCGCCACAAGGCTATTCTATTCAGTTTTATGGGATCTCTTCGCGGGCACTTGGTTGAACGCAAATTCCACTAGGATGGCTTCGAACCCAAGACCTCAGTGATAAAAACAACAAGAACAGCAACAACAACCAGAATAGTAAGAAGAAGACTAGCTGGGACACAAATGGCCACACTAACGAAAATGATCACAATACAGGGACTAATAACGGGTACGTACCTGCTAGTGCTGGGCCTACACAATGGACGGCGGAGAGAATCAGCTCCCTGCTGCTCATTTTGAAAACCCTGAGGCGCTGGCACTCTTTTTTTTTTCCCTATTCTTTTGCCGGTGTCACACTGTGCGGCGCGCCGATGCGGCCAGATTGTGGCTAAGCTCTAATAGCTTAATAAAATCACCTGGCGACAGCCATAATTTGATATAATGAAGCCCACCATCTCCCCCTAGTTAGAATATTATCATAACATTTTAAGTCTAATGACTCATGACAAGGGAGACTTTGCTCTAGCCAACAACAAGCCGCAACGGCGTCGCCGGACAGTGTGACAACCGGCCTTCCTAGCGGGTGACATAAAAACAGTCCCATAGTAATACAACACAGTAGTCCAACATTTCTTTTCAATGAGATCTGTTGGAGGATCCGCGGACCGTTGCCACCGCCTGTGGGGCTGCAGGTTTCTAGTCAGCCAAACAGGAAACACTCATTTTAAGAACATTAAGAACATAAGAATGAAGAAGACTGCCAGAGACAAGGCCTACACTAAATAATTCCCTGCCCATTACCACCTGTCATCCCCATCCATAAAGTTACCTAATCTTCTTTTAAAACAAATTGTTTCAGCGCTCACTACATGGTGGCTACGTCTGTTCCATTCGTTAACCGATCTATAGTAAACCAGTCCTTGT
>NC_134786.1:58212160-58222160 GCF_046742065.1 Oratosquilla oratoria
TTAGAAAAAAAAAAAGAAAAAAAAAAAAGAGAGAGTTCCAGCAATTTATGACAAAACCTAAGGCCTAAAAAATTCTGTGACTGCACGTCCAGTATGAGGAGGCGCTCAGTGACCTTAGGGCCTTCAAAGAACGATCCTCGGGGTTTCACCGGAATTGGGGAGACAGGATTGCATTAAATTAAATTAGGTTAAGACAGGTTGGGATTGTGTTAGGTGAATCTTAGTCACAAATACTGGTAAGACATTGAGGAAAACATTTACTTAGATACAATGGTGTGATCCCTTCATCTTCTTTTAACACCATTCATATGGAAGTAAAAGTGTAAAAAATTAGTATTTGTTACTCGACCTACGACGAGTTTGGAATCATCCCCATGCGATGCCCATCCTCGCCTCTGTCCTCTGGATTAACGCCCACGTGGAGGCCGAAGGTCTCATCCTGCTGGTCGATGACTTTTCGAAGTGTCGAGTGCGATCGACTTCTGCAACTCGAACTTTGTTTCGGCCTCCGCAGCAGTCCCTCCTCCCCACATACTACATCCCCTTCACCCGACAGAATCACTCTGATGACCATATTCATGTGTTTTCTTTTCGGCTAACGCCAGGTCAGAGGACTAAAGAACAGTTTGGTAGAAGCCAGCAAGGTCAAACTTTCCATTTAAAAAAATTAATTTTGGTTAACGATAGACGATTTAATTTTGCTTAGAGGGTAACCCTGCGGGAAGGGGGGTGTCAATCATGGACATCTTTAATCTCATGCTGCATCAATCTGTTAATCCATTCGTTATTCGACTCCTCAATCCGCTCGTCTGTCATGGATGGTATAATGACCTAGGCTGAATTGCTTGAAACATAATTTCTTTCTAGTGATGTCATTACTGTTTGACTCTTTGAATGCCGAATTAGGGGGCGGGGGAGGTCCCTTAACTGAATAAAATCATCTGGCGGCATCCAGAGCAAAGAAGTACATCGAAGATCACACCGAAAAGACGTGATCTTTCAGACAATTCAAATCAGGCGGCATTATTGGTCTCAACATATTCATCCGAAATCCGTTAAAACCGTTAAAAACTAAATTCTTGCTCCTTTTTTTTATATTGCGAGCGAGCAACTCTCGTCTGATCTAATTGAGGCTTAATGAAGGACAAATGAGAAATTATATAAGTAGGCGTAGTTAAGGAGGCTTACTCTCAGTAGGCGCGTTTTAAGGAGGGGGACTACTTTAAGCGGGCTGACCGAGGCGTGTTCGCCATACCGGGGTCTCAGGCGTTTGAGTGACGACGTGTAATGTCAGAAGCTTGCATCTAAGACAGTCATCTGCTTAATGCCTTCAAGGGCGTTGTCGGTTTGAATTTGCGTTTAATCGAGATAATTTTCAGTTTTTAACCCACGAAAGTAAGGAAACATTTCTCTATGCGGAGTTAAAACGCCTGGCGTTAGCCAGAACAAAATTGTCTTGTGTCAGCCAGACCCTTGAGGTGAGCAAATTGCTTTGAGCCATCGAACCCCAGTATTCCCGTTAGGGTCTTGATCTGGCTAAATCCAGACAATTTCATTTACCGTAAAGGTGTTCCACCGGACGGTGGAAGGTTAAAACAGTCCTTACGATCCCATCAAGGCCCAGTATCTCCTTTACACATTTTGTCCATTCCAACGCCATGGCTTGGAGGTGCCCTGGGCGATGAAGGGTTAATGAGTTAAGGTTGCAGTTTAGTTGCTGCAATAAGGGATTAGTTGTCGGCAGGCACCTTCAGGTGGTTATCACAGGTCCCTTAGGAGACCTCCATGCCTCTTTTGAGATCGCAGGAATCTTCAGGTCCCTTACGTGACGACAGAAACTTCCAGATGCCTATAGGCTCCGTAGGTTACAGCATAATACTTTAGGTGATTAAAGAACCTTCAGGTGTCTACGGATCCCTTAGGTGACGGCAAGAATCTTCAGATTCCGAGAGGAATGCAGATGGGCTACAAGAGCGCTTGGAGTGAGCCAAAGGGTCTTTGTTGATAATGTATGCGTACAAACAGACAATCTTATTGAGGGAGAAGGGTTCTGTTGTTGTTTCCAGTTATGGGCGTGCCGGTATGGGTACTGACGCACTGCAGGGAAGGAGCATGAGTGTGAAGGGTTATATCTAGAATTATTCGAAGGGCGACTCACGGATCGGGTAGGACTATGGAGACGCGAGGGAGGTGTCCTCTCTAGAACAGGATCCGGAGAAAGAAATATGACCCGTACTGGCAACTATCGTAAGAGCGGTATTGTTTCGAGCGGCGCTTGGTTCTCGTTATATTAAACCCTTTGCTTGCAAACCTAACCGCTCGACAAGAGTAGTGGGTACTTATGGGGGGAACGATGATGCTATAACTTATATCTATTGGCACTTGGGGTTAATCTGGGATCCTCTTAACATTACTCGAGAGGCCTCTTGACATGATCTGGGACCAAAACCGGGGTCACAAAGAAACCGTGGCGCTGGTGCTAGCCAGCCAGCGGCGGCGGGTCAAAGGGAATGGAGACTGGGCCGATTTTTTCGGTGATTTGAGAGAAGCAAGGGTGGATGGGGAGGGCGTCGACTCTTTATTTTCTATTGGGACGAATTTGGCTAATATTAAAGGTTTTGTTCTAGATAACGCCGGACCGTCTCATTCGTCTAGGAGAGAGCCGTAGATAGGAAAGAGTTACAGTGTGTCACGAACAACCCTTTATTGCCTATGGGGATGAAATTGGTGTTTTCAACGATTTTGTTCTGAGTAATGATAGACGTCTTTACTCGCATTACACTTGGAGGGACTTAGAAAGAAGAAAATGGGTAAAAAGGAATCATCTGAACTAAACTACCACACTAAACTCCTTACTGTCTATTCACACGAATCTGCCGCCTTCCATGCCTGTTCCGATTGCATCCATTCGGTGCCATTGAACTTGGAGAAACCCGGAGATGATAATGAGATCGGGTCAAGGTCACGGGTGGGAAGGGGGTGGTGGGGGGAGCTCCTGTTGCGGGAAATTGACTCCATTTCCGTGGTTGGATGCGCTCGAGCGACTCCCATGGAGCAGTGTTTACGCAGAGTGGGATTGGTCGTTAGGTGCAATGGGCCTTGGGCTCAGGCGGAATGAGTCCCCAGGCCAGCCGGGCAGATTTGCATTTGGGAGTGGGTATGCCGCGCGCATATTTCTTTACAAGTGTTTAATACACGCACAGGCATCCACACACACACATACACATACACACGCACGCACAAAATACACAAGAAGAATGTGTTCTGGGGTTGCAAAGTACTTTTGTACAAAATCTGGTAAAACATAGCGAAATTTTCCCCTAGACTCGCACGGGATGTACTATATCTACATATATATATATATATATATACACACATTCATTGTGTCCGTGATTCACCTTGATCTTGAATCACGGACTAGACTCGTGATCGACAGATAGTGCTGTAACATTACATACATCACTCCACCACGACAGTGCTAAAGGGGAACAGTAACATCTTGCAGTATTGTGATGCTTTGTCAAGCCGTGAGCCTGGTTCTGTCTTGGAGTCAGCCGCGTGACGGGATCTATTGAACTTCTTAAGGTGTGTGTGTGTGTTTTATGTAACTGTGTGCATGTACGCGTTTGTGATATGTGCGTGTGTGCGCTCGCGTGTGTGCATGTGCATGTGTGTGTGTGTTTGCGTGTGTGTGTAAGTGTGCATGTGTGTGTGTGTGCGCGCGCTCACATGTGTGTATGTCTGTGTGTGCGTTCGTGCGTGTGTGTGTGTGCATATGTGTGGACACTAGATTTTCCATACCCTTGATACCCCCTCTGGTTTCTTCAGGTCCAAATACATTGTCCCCACAACTCTTCAATACTCTAGGAGTCTCACGTATGCTCAGTGTCCTCTACTCAGAATCTGTGCCAAGTATCAGGTCTGTTTCGATCTTTCTTCGCGCGCTGGGGACCTAGGCTAGGTTCCAACAGATCCCGGTGACTTCTGTTTCCTCACAGTAAGGCCCGGGCACACAGGGCAAAGGTAACGGCTATGGCCGGAGGTAAACGCCTCATGGCGTGTACGCCACACCGGCCACACGTAAACAAGCGTTTGGCCCCGTGGAGGCAGGGGGAAGGGAGGGTTACACACTAATCGGATGATAAACTAACTCCGAGGCTGACGAGTTTAAGTGGCATCGATGAGTCGACTAAAGACATCAGGGGCGTACGAGGTTAGTCGACACCCTTCTCCTCCTCCTCCTCCTTCTCCTCTTCCTCCTCCTCCTCCTCCTCCTCCTCTTCCTCCTCCTCCACCACCACCACTATTTCTTCATTTTCCTCTATCCTCCTCTCTTCCAACTACTTCTCTTCCTCCTTCTCTTGCTATCACACCCTTATCTCATCGTCCTCCTCCCTCGTCTCCTCTTCACCCAGTTCTTCTCGCCCTCTCTCCTTCACCACCTCTTCCTCATCTTCCCCTTTCCTACCCACTATCTTCCTACTGAGCCTTCTTTTCCTCCTTTCCTTGCTCTCATTTATTTGCCCCTCTTCCTCCTCCTCCTCCTCCTCCTCTTCCTCCTTATGACCTCTTTCCTTCAACCTTCTTCCTCATCTTTTTCTTCCCTCGTCTTCTTACTACTCCTCTTCTTTCTCCTCCTGCTCCTCCTCCTACTCCTCTACTCTTTCTCCTTTGCCCTTCTTCCTCTTCCTCCTGCTTTTTCTTCTCCTCCTACTGCTGCTGCTTCTACTCTCCCTACTCTCTCCTCTTTGGCCTTCTTGCTTTTGCTGGTCCTTCTCATTTCCCTCTTTCTCCTTCCTCTTCTCTTCCTCTCTGTCCCCTTTTTTTCCTTCTATCATTCTTCCTCCTCCTGCTCCCTTTCATCTTTCTTCTCATTCTTTTGTTGTGTCTGCTTTTCGTCTTCCTCCTTTTCTTTCCATAACCTCCTTCTCCTCCTCCTCCTCCTCCTCCTTCTTCGTGGTTCAGGTAAATGCATATGTATTGCCCCTCAAACTGTGTTTCTGTACAGTAGGCTCCATTAAGACCCCGTTTCGCTCGGAGTGCAACCCACAGCTGAATAAAACAACCTGAGAGAGAGATGGGGAGAGTACCTGACTGTGGTGAAGAGAGGGAGAATAAGAAACGTGGCAGGCTGTCTGGACGTGTGGGGTTGAAGGAAACGTGAGGTGGGCGGGCCGGGGGGGGGGGTGGTGATGTTGTTGTTCACTCTGGGAGATTCAAACAAACGTGACAGAGGCATGTACATCACCCTCAGCCTCCGCACACCCACGCACCAGCTGCACGCCCACGCATACAATGCCTCCTATTCATTCAACTTCTCCTTCTCCTCTACCCCCTCCCCTTCTTCCTCTTTCATCTTTACCCTCCTCCCCCAGCTCCTGCAATTCCTCTTCCTCCTGGTCCTCCCCCTCCACCACGATGCAGATGAAGACGCTTTCCGTATAAAAAAAAAAAAAGTGAAAATTGTTTAAGCCCTTCCATACCAGGTGGTACTTTCCTTTTTATTAATACCGTCGCCATGGTATTCTATTCACTCACATGGTGTCCCCTTCAGTAGTGAAGGTTGCTTAATGGAGACCTGGAAAGCCACTCATCTCCCCTCTCTTTTCCTCTTCCCACCCTCCTCTCTCCTCATTTTTTGTTTTCCATCGTCCTCCTCCTCCTTTGTGTCATCTCCCGTGACCTTGCTCTTCCTCCTTCCCTTCCCCCTCCCCTCTTTTCCCTTCCTGCCCCACTTCCCCTTCTCAATGCCTCCCACCTTCCTCTCCCCAACTCTCGTCCCCTTCTCTCAGCGTCTCTGACCCTTTTCCCTTGTTATCTCCCCTTTCAATTCACCTCACTTCCTTCCTCCCATCCTCTCTTTATTCCAGTTCGCGTGGAAGGAGAGAGAGAGAGAGAGAGAGAGAGAGAGAGAATGACAAATAAAGAGAGCATGAGATAGAGAATGTGTGTGTGTGTGTGTGTGTGTGTGTGTGTGTGTGTGTGTGTGTGTGTGTGTGTGCGTGCATGTACGTGTTTAAAAATGGCATGTGTGTAGCCAGTCAACAGTTACTGCAGACCCGAGGAGCGAAACTGAATAACAGCAGCTAGCAAACTAATGGAACAGGCGTCGGCACGATGTCAAGCGAAGTGAACCGGTGCCGGCACGAGACAACTGACAAGTGAGGCCGGCGCCAGGAAGAGGCAGATTTTTAATGAAGCCGGCGCCGAGGGAGGCCAGCTGGCGAAGAGAGCCGGTGCCGGCGCGAGACATGCGGCGAGTTATGGCGGCGTCGGCGCGGGGTCTCTGACGCCACGTGTCGTGATCAAGACACTCCAAAACCAATGTCTCACAGTTTCGAGACCACAGTATTTCATTCTAGTTGCCGCCAAGTGATTTTATTTTGCTGGGGGTTTGGGGGGATAGAACCCACCCAAAGGCGAAAGGGTTTAGAGAACACAAGACGGAATGAAAGAATGCATGCATACATATACAATTTTTTCGAGGTATTAACCCTCTCATTATTATGATATACTAACCAAAATTACTTCAGATATTCAGTTCTAGATGGCGCCAGGCGATCTTATTTTGCTCATAGGAGCAGGGGGAGGGATGGGGAGGCACTCTGTAGGGAGAACGCTCCAAGAGCACCTCCCAGAGTTTTCCATTGGAAACGTTGACATTTCAAAGAATACGATGAACTTTAAATTTAAACAATAATATTCTTACCGTGACCTTCGTAGATCTTTGACCAAAGCCATTTCATCGATATCATCAGGTTTCCAGGGGAAACGGTGACATTCCAAAAGAATTCGGTTGATTATAAGCTCAAACAATTAATCTTCTCGCATAACTTCCTCCTTACAGCACCAAAGACCTTCATGAATCAAGCTTCCGTGCGAGATCATTGGCTTTCTGATAGGAACAGTGATTTTTCAAGAAACTCAGTGACCTTTAAGTATATACATTTATCCTTCTTACCGAGCCAGTGCCCTTCCTCCAGCATCGGCGAACCCCATGCACCTTTTATATCATCTGGAGAGCAGGAGTCTAGGACCTTTGGGCCATGGGCCAGCAACGTAGGACGTTTGAGACACGGGGAGAAGGATAGTTGGGCAACGTGACAAAATATGAAAATATATATATTTTTTTCTATGATGAACCTAACCTAACCTAACCTGACCAAAGCAAACCTAACCTAACCTAACTAAATCTGACCTAACCTTTGATCTTATCTGGACAGCAGGAGCCTTCCTGTGAAAGACGGAGAGCATCGTTGGTATTTCATAGAATTCCATGACCTATACCTGACCTTCGGGTGAACTTGTTGACCTTTTCATTGAAACATGACACTGATGGTGTACACGCTTTCTTTCCCTCCGGGTGAAATGACCGACCAAGCCCGGAAGTGCTTCTGTTACGGTTGTATGACCCAAAAGTTCCGGACTCGCGGTTCCGGGGGAGGCAGAAGAACACAAGAATGGAGGCGACTGCAAGAGACCATGAGGCCAATACTAGGTAGTTCCATGTCCATTATCACCTGTCATCCCTATCCATGAAGTTATCTACTCTCCTAACCAATCAATTGTTTCATCGTTCACTTCATGGTTACCAAGTCTATTCCATTCGTTAACCACTCTGTTGATCAACCAGTTCTTGTCAATTTCCTTCTTAAACTTAAGTTTGTCAAATTTAAGTTTATTACTATGAAAGTTTGCACCGTTATATATATATATATTTATATATATATATATATATATATAAATATATATATATATATACATATATATACATATCTGTTTCTTTTTATATATATATACATATATATCTGTATATATATATATATATATATATGTGTGTGTATATATATATACGTATATATGTATATATAAGGATGGTAATCGGTTGGATCGGATCTATTTATTCAAGATTAAGTTCGGTCTGGTCAGATTAGGCTCGAATTGTGTTATAAAAATAACTTTGAGTAAACTCCCAACGGCAGTAGGGATGGCGACCCTTCAGCAGGGACACAGTTCAGTTCAGTATGATAAGGTTACGTCAAGTTGGATTTAGTGATGATGATGATTTGGTCAATGTCTCAAACTCCCCCTATCAGGAGGCTAGAACGGTGCCCCTTACAGAGGATTTTGTAGAGTGTAATTTAATTGATTTGTTCAAGTTGCCGGTGGCAGGGTTCGAACCACCATCACCTCGACCTTCGTCACAAATAGCGACGCCCTAACCCGTTCGGCCAGCGGTTGGATTTAGTGAAGAAGCATATTTCTAAACCTCAACGATTATCATAATATTGATGAATTCGATTAGGTCCATCTAGGTTGTGTTAGACAAAGTTAGAATATGCCAGTCTGAGGCAAAATTCCACGAGGAATGGAATATGTCCCTTTTGAATTTCAAGCCTCAAGCCGGTGTTGAGAACAACTCGATAATAAAATATCAAATTACACGAGTGGAGTCGCCATCCCCACTGCGGTTGGGAAAATTAAATCAACGACAAAGTGCCACACGACATACTGTGTGGCGAGTGAAACACTATAATGTCCACAGACAAGATGATACAAGACATAAACCACAATATGAAAACTGGACAAAATTCCGCAGTCCTACATTATCTTTCTTATCATCATGAAACAGTTTTTTAATGTAAGATAGATAGCTCATTTGTACTGCGTATGAAATTACTATTATAATCTTTGCACTTGTATTTAATTTATTTTTATTAAAAATGTACAAAAATAATATATCTTTGCACCTCTATTTTATTTGTTTTTGTTAAAATTATGAGAAAATGGTACATTTTACACTGTATTCATTGAATGGATGTATAGCCTTATAACAAGAATAAACTAAAACAGAATATTTTTTGCACATCTATCTTATTTATTGCTTATTCATTAAATTATAAACATATCTAATGTCATTAGCTTATTTAAATCTAATATAGTATATATAGTGTTCTATTTTTGTGTGGTTTTCATATAAAAAATAAAATAGAAGTGAAAAATATGCAGTTGTTTGTGGCTTTATACATGTATTATTTATTTCACATTTATAAAATAATTGCATTATGTCTTCTGGCATTTTGTCTGTGGACATTATATCGTCTGGCATTTGTCCTGTGGTATTTTGTCTGGCTATCGGGAAAATTGGCATATATTTAGAGTCACTTGCAGTAAACAATAACAACAACAATAACGATAACAACATTTCAATTAACCCTTTTTGTTCTGGCTAATGGCGGGTGATTTGATCCAGATTCGGCGGCGTGACCTTGAATATGGATGTGTCGGACGGGGTGGGGTGGGGCGGTGTTAGTGTATGTGGTCGGGTGGTGAACGTCAGGTGAGGTGGAAATTGGCCACTCAGTTTTAGTACAGTAAATGTGTACGCATGCATGCACAGACACGCACGCACGCAGGCGCACACACACACACACACACACACACACACACACACACACACACACACACACACACACACACACACACACACACACACACACACACACACACACACACACACACACACACACACACACACGTCTCGGTGGCGCGGTTGGTAGAGTCCCAGACTGTCAGTATGGAGGTACCGGCGGTACCGGGTTCGAATCGTACCCAGGGCTGAAATTATTTCAGTATCGCTGCGCTTCGAGTCGTTACTCCAACTCTCGTGGGCAGGGAGTTGGGTGCGTGTGTGCGTGTAAGGTCATAGCATTACCCATAGATCGGTTATAAGAGCCCTGAGCTCTCTTCCGGGAGGGAAATAGCTGTCGATCACGAGTCCAACACGTGATCCAAAGACCAAGGTGAATCACCCCCATATATATATATATATATATATATATATAAATATATATATATATATATATATATATATATATATATATATATATATATATAGGGAGAGAGAGAGAGAGAGAGAGCGAGAGACTGAGAAGCTTTATTGAGGAGAGGGGATAAAGTGATGCCAAGAAAGAATGACCCGGTGAGGACAGGAGGAGGA
>NC_134786.1:58229660-58234660 GCF_046742065.1 Oratosquilla oratoria
CGCACGCACACACACACACACACACACACACACACACACACACACACACACACACACACACACACACACACACACACACACACACACACACACACACACACACACACACACACACACACACACACACACACACACACACACACACACACACGTTGATGTATCTCACCCTTTCTTTAAAGCGGACCAAATCTTAAGAGAAAGAGAAAGAGAAAGAGAGAGAGAATAAAATACCCTTCCCCCGCCCGTCACAATGACCTAACGTGTCAAAAGCATCGGTGAGAAAAGTCCATTTGAAATAATGATAATACACAAAAAATAATAAATGATAAATAGAATAAAATAATAAAAACAACAATAACAATAATAACGATACTAATTATGTTATTATTACTACTGCTACTACTACTACCACTATTAATATTAGAATATCAATAATGATAATAATAACAGTGATAATAAGAAATAAGGTGAGGGAAGGTGAAAAGCCTACGCCAGGAGGCGCTGAGTAGCTGCGGCCGAAGCCGTCACCTAGACATTATTATGGATTTGGACTGTTGGGGCAGGCAACATCCACTGCTGGGAATTGGAGAGGATTGCGGGACTCGAACCTAAAACTAATCGAATGTGAGACCAACACGCTTCCGTTTACGCCACCAACGCACTGTCGTAAATAGATAAGTGAATAGATAAATGATAAATATATTAATAAATGAGTATGTAAACAAACAAACAACAAATAAACAAATAAACGAATAAATGAATAAATGAAATTGGACTATATATTAGTGATGATAATCTCCCTTTTACTGCAGCTATCCTCTGCAAGAACCAAAAGATTTTCTCCTGTGCTCTCCCCTTTTGCATAAAAGTGAAATTCCTTCGACTCCATTCTATATTCTGTAGCGTCTACTTTATATTCCACTCGGCGGCAAGTCGGGTCAAGGTCATTCCAGCTTAGGTCAAGTTAAATCATAGGTCAATATCGATTCAGACTCCACCGCTGAACAAAGGCTTCCCTAACTTGTTACAAGAGTCAAACGACCGTACTTCTGCCCCGGCACTTTTGGGTACTGATATACCTTGTCTCTCCATCTTCTGCCTGGTCCCCAAAACTTAAGGTTTGTCTCAAGTTTGAAGTTCTCTTTATTTTCTCTTTAGTACCCTAGGTCTGCAACCAACGTAAATCTCTTTACAGCAGTTCACTGCCCGGGTCCGCTATACTTTGCACTACACTTCCCCCTGTACAAACATCAACACAAGCTACTCTGTCTACAGTACCAAGGTTCTGAAGAGGACTTTGAGATGACTGTCCTCAGGTCTGGGAAGGTTCTGTGCGTTCGGTCACGGAGTCCCAGAAATAGGTCAGAAGGAGGAGGAGTAAGAGGAAGAGGAGGAGGAGGAGGAGGAGGAAGAGGAGGAGGAGGAGGAAGAGGAGGAAGAGGGGGAGTAGAAGTACCAGCAGCAGTATCTTCAAGGGGACAGTGGCCACTGACTGGGCAGAGAGGGTGAGGAGAGGAAGGGGGAGGGGTCTGGCGGTGTCTAAAGTAGAGACACATCGAAAGGTAGACATAGATAGAGAGTGAAGAGAATGAAGGAGTGGGAGATAGAGAATAAGAGAGAGAGGGAGAGAGAGAGAGAGAGAGAGAGAGAGAGAGAGAGAGAGAGAGAGAGAGAGAGAGAGAGAGAGAGAGAGAGAGAGAGAGAGAGAGAGAGAGAGAATGTGTGTGTGGGGGAGTGTGATGCACCATGGTCTTGGATCACGTGTTGGACTCGTGATCGACAGCTATTTCTCTCCCGGAAGAGAGCTCAGAGCTCATATATGACCGATCTATAGGTAATGCTGTCACCTTGTTTGCACACACACACCCAACTCCCCGCCCATGAGAGTTGGAGTAACGACTCGCAGCGCAGTGATACTGAAATTATTTCAGTACTGGGAGTGATTCGAACCCGGACCACCTTAGTGACAGCCGGGAACTCTACCAACTGCGCCATCGAGTCGTGTGTGTGTTTGTGTGTGTGCGTGCGTGTGTGTGTGGGTGCGCGCGCGTGTGTGTGTGTGTGTGTGTGTGTGTGTGTGTGTGTGTGTGTGTGTGTGTGTGTGTGTGTTTGTGTGAAAGAGAAAGAGAGAGAGAGAGAGAGATTTTAAACAACTATTTTACCTCAGTATTCGTAAACGAAACACCTCAAAGTGAACTCCAAACTGAAACCTGTGAAAAGTCTAGGGTGAATCTACTCACTACGGTAAATATGACAGAAAAAAGATAAATAAATTAATAAAATGAAATAAGATAAATAAATAAATAAATAAATAAATAAATAAATAAATAAATAAACAAATATATAGATGAATAGATAAATAAATAGACAAATAAAATAAATAAATAAATAAAATAAAATAAAAGGTGTATAGAAAAACTCAAAGTTAATAAAACACCAGGGCCTAACGGTTGGGATCCAAGAATCTTAAAGGAAATGAAAAATGAGATTGTTGTTCAATTAGAATTTTTTTTTCAAGAAATCCAACATATCCAGAGATGTCCCAAGAAAATGGAAGCTAGCTAACGTTACTCCCATATTCAAAAAAGTGATCACTTAAACCAATTAGATATGCAAGGAAATTTAGATAAGCTACAACAATGATCTGAAAAGTGGTTAATGAAATTTAATGCAAGGTTATGCACAGAGGTAAAAATAACAGTAAGTACGATTATAAGTTATTTGGAAATTCGTTAACAAAAGAGGATAGTGAAAAGGATCTCGGCGTAATTATCAGTCATCAATCAATCAATCAATCAAATCTGCCATCCTGAGTCCACTGCTGAACAAAGGCCTCCTTCATAGCATTCCATGATTCACGCGACCGCGTCAACCTCTGCCACGTCACTCCTGCAAACTTCTCAATCTCGTCTATTCACCTTCTGTTTGGTCTCCCTCTTCCACGCTTCCCATCTCGCGGCCTCCAGTCAGTAACACACTTGCTCCATCGCTCATCAGTCGTTCGCACTAACTTACCTGTCCAATTCCACCTCCTCTCTTTTACCACCTCCACAATATCTTTCACTCTAGTCGGCTCTCTCATCCAACTTGCTCTCTTTCGGTCTCTCAGCGTTATTCCCATCACTGATCTCTCCATTCTCATCTGTGTAGTGCTTAGTTTTGTTTCCATCGCCTTCATCAGTTTCCAGGTCTCACACCAGTAGATTATTGCTGGCAGAATGCATTGATTGTAAACTTTACGTTTCAAACATAAAGGCAGAAAGCCTCTCAGAATTTTATTATACTTACCAAACACTTTCCAACCAATTGTAAGATGTCTTTTTATTTCATTATCTTTATCTTGCATGCTCGCTGGCCGAGCGGGTTAGGGCGTCGTTACTTGCGATTCGAATCATACTCGGGACGAGTTGAACTAAGGGCAAGGTTTATTATTAAATTTCACGCTACAAAGTCCACTGTAAGGGGTACCGTCCTAGCCTCCCGATAGGGGAGAGTTTGTGACGTTAAACCAAATCATCATCATCATGATCTTCGGTTATTTTCACAATCTGGTGTAAATAATTATACTCTTCAACTTCTTCAAGACTCTCACCATGGATTATAATCTCTCTACTTTGAACCTTTGTGTTGAACATTACTTTGGTTTTACTCTTATTCATTTTTAAACCTACTTTAAGACTTTCCTTGTTCAGATCACTCACCATATCTTGCAAGTCCTCTGCTCTTTCTGAAATGTCAAATATTCGCCATTAATCTCTAAACTTTTCTCTTCCCAACTCAACCTTTTGAAAATTTCTCCCAAACAAACTGTAAATAATTTGGGTGAAATTGTATTGCCTTGCCGTACTCCTTTTTTGATCTTGATCTTTTCTGTATCTTTATGTAGTCGAATTATAGCGGTACATTTCGCATAAATCTTTTCTAAAACTCTTACTATCTGTTCGTTTGTACCCTGATTGCGTAGCGAGTTTAGTATTATACTTGTTCTACCGAGTCAAAGGCCTCGTAATCTACAAAATCTAAACAGTGAGGTATATTGTATTCTGTTGTTTTCTCAATTAGTTAGTTCATGGCCTGCAAATGGTTTAGAGTCAAGTAACGGTCTCAAATCATCTAAGCAGTGTATTTCAGCCTCTGAGAAAGCAAATAAAATTCTAGAACTGATTGCGCGATCTTTTGACTTCAAAAGTCCATCTCTCATTAACAAGCTATATAAATCATTAGTTCGTCCACATTTGGAATATGCTGTTTCCGTATGGTCACCGAATCTCATTAAAGACATTGACAGATTGGTAAAAGTACAACGGCGAGCCACAAAACTGATTCCAAATATAAAAAATAAATCATACGAAAATTGACTAAAACATTTAAATCTATTTTCCCTAAAAAACGTAGACTCAGAGGTGACTTGATACAGGTTTTTAAGATTCTAAAGGGAAATGACATCAAAAGTAACAAAATTTTTACACTGAATGATAATTAATCAAACAAGAAATGATAGTCTTAAACTGTCAGGGAATAGATTTAATTTGGAAGCGGGTAGAAGCAACTTCGCCAACCGTGTAGTGAATGAATGGAATAAACTTCCTGCAGAGGCAGTGCAATGTAGTTCAGTTCGAAGATTTAAGATTCGTATAGATAAACACCTCAGCAAGATGCTGTAATGCCTGCCATTTATCTTATATTGTTATTATTTGCCTTTTTGCTTATTATTATTTATTTGATTATCATTTATTATTGTTTATCTGTTCATTTATTATTATTTGTTATTTACCTGTTTATCATTTAACTTTACCAATTTATTTATTCTATTTATTGTTATTTATATTATTACTATTTTTATTTATTTATCATTATTATAATTTTTTCGCATCCGACCTAGTTATGGACCAAAAGGTCTCCTGTCGGCGTGCTCCTCCTTTGTAATCCTTTGTAATCCTTTGAAAGAGATGCAGACAGATACAGACAGATAGAGAGAGAGGAAAGAAAAAGAGAAAAGA
>NC_134786.1:58239660-58242160 GCF_046742065.1 Oratosquilla oratoria
CGTCGTCTTTAACTGAGGGTTGAGGAACTTTTCACGTCGTGGTCCTCGACTTTCGGGGAGAACCAGTCGTAAGACAGACCCTTCCTGGACGCTTGGAGGATCTCACTGGCATCAGAGGACGCCTGTTTTCTTGGATTGGGTCCACTTCAACAGGATCCCGAGAACCAGAACCTAGGGGAGCAGTGCCAGCGCCAGCGTCGGCTTCAGGAGCAAGAGAGTAAGCAGCAGCAGCAGCCGGAGTCGAAGAAGTTTTGGACCTGGAGGAAGGACGGAGAAAGGCCGGCCGGAAGTCCGGAAGGCGTCCGGTTGGCGCAGTCGTGGCCGGAAAGGTGATGCAGGTAGAGTGAGGAGGAACCTCTTTGCACGTACACGCTTTGCCTGACTGACTCGTATGACTCGTTGACTAACGTTGGTTGCCGCACCGCACTCGTTCGCTAGCGTTCGAACTCACTCGCTCGAACTCGCTCGAACTCGCTCGCTCGCTTGAACGTTCAAGGTCTCAGCATGGCGGCCTGAACCGACCCCCCCGCTGCCCAAGTAACCTCAAGCTACTTGTTGCAAAACTCAGTGTCCCACGCATTAGCAGCAGCAGCGGCAGCAGCAGCAGCAGCAGAAGGCGCGACAGCAGAGGGAGGAGGAAGTGAAAGGGAAGAAGGTAGAAGAGGAGGAAGAGGAGGAGGAGGAGAAGGAGGAGGAGGAGGAGGAGGAGGAAGTAAGGCGCCGTCAGTAGCTGCAGCAGCTCTTCATCACCGCTCTGTTCTTATCCTTGACAGAATTCCCCCCCCACCCACCCATTGCTAACATAATAGTTGATTACACGATCCCCGTAGGCTGGACTCAGGTCTCCCACCCACAACCACAGCCTTGAACATCTCACGTGCCAACACCCTGACCCACAGCAGCAGCCGCAGCAGCAGCCACAGCAGGAGGAGGAAGAACAGGAGGAGTTGGAGGAGGAGAAGCGTGGCGGTGGTGGTGGTGGTGGAGGAGGAGGAGGAGCGCGGGTGTGGGTTGGAGCGCTGGAGCGCGGGCGCGCGGCATGGCGGGGTGTGAGCGCGCCCCGCCGCCTCGGCTCCTGCGGTCGCCCAGCCACGAGAGCGTCTGCACTGAGCTCTCCCTCTTCTCCGTCAGCAGCGCAGCGTCCGAGATGAGTCGAACGACCGGTCTGCGCGTCGTCCTGCCGCACCACCTGGCCAGGGGACCGTCGCCCACGCCAGACAACAGGCACCGTCTTCAGGTAAGCCTCGACGAACTCGTCCTCGAGACAGGTAACCCTCGACATCTGGTCCTCGAACCAAGTCAGCCTCAGCCACATGGTCCCTCGGGTATGTAACCCTTGACACGGTCACCTCCTCGCACCAAGGTAAGCCTCAATATCTAACTATTACATCTCATAGGTAACCCACGTGTAAATGCATGAAGGAGTAGGCCTACTAATAAAAAAAAAAATCATAGACAAGTACAAAAAAAAAAAAAAAAAAAAAAAAAAATCTGATCAACTAAAATGTCCATTCATATGGCTCCAAGGCAATACAAGGCATCGTCTCACCTTGCAAGTCATGTCCTGTCTTCGGCATACAAATTTATTCAGCTTAGGAGGAACAACTGGACACTTCAGGGTTATCCTCTTCTGCACGATGATTTACAAGGTGACGCAAAAACAAGTGACTCTTCTGTTATGTTTGCATTTTTCTTTATGTTTTTTCTCGTTTCTTTTTCAGACTGCCTTATATGGATGCTCGTTGGCTGAGCGGGTTAGAGCGTTGCTACTTGCGACGTAGGTCGATGTGACGGTGGTTCTAACTCTGTTGCCAGCGAGTTGGACCAAGGGCATGGTCCATTAAATTCCACGCTACAAAGACCTTTGCAAGGGGGATAGTCCTAGCCTCCTGATAGCGAGGATTTTTACAACGTTAAACTGAATCAGTCAATTAAACCGTATTGTTATATGATGACCCACGAAACTTTTTCTCCTTAACTGGCCAAGGCATCTTTTCATTTGTCAGTAATTCAGACATTGTGATAAATAATATATATATATATACATACATACATACATACATACATACATACATATATATATATACATATATATATATATATATATATATATATATATATAAGAGGAGAAATAAGGAAATATGAAGTGAAAACAATTATTAAAGTGATGAGAACAGGTAAGGCACTTGGATTGGATGGATGTCATGCGAAGTGTCTAAAGAAGGGAGGTACAGTGATGGTGGACTGACTGGTGAGGTTGTTTAGTGTTTGCCTAAGAAAGAGTAGAGTGTCGGAGGACTGAAGGTGTGTATGTATATTTCCACTTTACATGGGAAAAGGGGGGAAGTGTGAGTGTAGTAGTTCCAGAGGAATCAGTTTGTCGAGTGTAGCTGGGAAGGCTTATGGGAGGGTTTTGATTGAGTGGATTAGGAGAGGACCAGAGGGAGTATTTGGTGAGAACAGTGTAGGCTTAGGAAAGGTAGGGGTTGTGTGGATCAGA
>NC_134786.1:58259660-58274660 GCF_046742065.1 Oratosquilla oratoria
TGGCGTATCTATGTGCATTACGTGCTTGGACTGTACCCACGCCCTCTTTGTATGTTGAACACGACGCCTTGCCCGCTTGGCGAGCGCCGTCGCCACCCAGTTGGGCTCGCCTCTTTTTAGGCTCTGCACGAGATGCTGCTCGTTCTGCTTCTGCTCGCGCGACCCCCCCCCTCCTACCCCTGACCCAAATGTAACCCATCCCCTCCCCTCCCTTCTCGCCCGCACCCCACCCACGCGCTTGTCCCCTGCACATCTAAGAAAGATGAGCACTCGCCCTGGCTCGGCTTAGTTATGTATTCCATAAATCACTGTTTGCCATTACCCGTCATTAGTTTCTTAGTTGTCATGAGTACTCTTTGGACTGTACCTTCGTAAGTTTGTACCCACTTCACGCCCTCCCGATCCCGTACCGCTGCAGCACAAAGACAAGACCCTCCTCCTCCCTTCGTGGTCTTGGGGCTCCTGTCGGGGGGGACCACGCCCCATCCTGGCGGCGCCCTGGACTCAAACACCCGACCAAATCACTTCCTCTCGCCGCCTCTTTTTTATTTCACTTCCTGTCTCTAAATCTCCTTGTTATTCTCCCTCTCCATGTATACTCTCACCGCCTCACCCCCCTCCTCCTCCTCCTTCTCCTCCTCCTCCTCCTCCTCCTCTTTGTCTTCCCTTCATCCGCCTCCGCTCCCCACCTTGAATAAAAAAGACAAATCTCATCCGCTTACTCCTCCCCCTCCCCTTCCTCCTCCTCCTCCCAGCTAAATTGCGTCATCACCATTAAGTGACCACCCACATATGTATCAGCTGGGCTGTTCAACCTTTCCACCGATGGCTGTGTAGTGCCTTAGGCCGCTCTTTTTTTTTTTTAAGAAATTAATGATTGTCGTAGATCCTATTCCTCCTTAGCACCTGGGCAAGAGTAGGATCGCTTTCGCCGTAAACATTCTCAAACCTCCTTGTCGCTCTAAACAAGATAATCTCATGTCATCGTAAAACAACCCTTTTGCTGCGTTTTACATGAACCTAGTTGCCGCCAGGCGAATTTATTCAGTAGAAATTGAACTCCCTACTGACAACCCTTTCGCAACTTACTCCCTAGGTCTAGCAGTCGCCAGGTGATTTTATTCAGGCGAGAGAAGCCCTCCCTCCCCTCTGCAGCACAAGGGTCAGTTTAAGCTACCTACCAAGACAGTCTCCTGACGCAGACTACGTCTACTTCCTCGGGACACCCCGTCTCCTGACGCAGACAAGACCGAGCGACGCCCCTACGAGGCGATGGTGGATGCACACCACACAGACCTTGACACTCCAAGAGCTTTCTCGCCATTCCTCTTCTCTCATCCTCACAGGTGCCGAGCAGCAGTAGTGGAGGAGGAGGTGGAGGAGGAGGAGGAGGAGGAGGTAGCACAGGAGGCAATGGCGGCCCGAGCGACCAGGAGCTTTGGGGCGAGGAGGAGAGCGAACTCATCAGGTCCTGCGCCGCCCTCAGCTCCGCCCTCGGGGTCCACAAGAGCTTCAGCACCTCAGACATCAGCGGGATCGGCGTTGGCGCCGGCGGAGGAGAGAGCGAGCTCAGCCGAACGTGGGCCAGTGAGGTGAGAGGACTGCCAGGGGTGTTGGTTGCTGTTTGATTATATTTCTTATATGTACATATTTTTTCTAAAATATTTCAGCTGTCACCAGTTCTGCGTAGTGGTTAGGCATGGCAGCCTAGGTTGGAACTCGGGGATTGAAGACTGAAAGCTCTTAGTGACGTCCGTCACGTGCTGGGTCTAACGGAATTAGAACCGTCGACCTCTGACTCCTTGTCTTCAGACGGTGACACCCGGGTCCGCTCGACCACCACGCTCCTACTTGGCCCCATCTTTTATTAATTTACAGAACAAATCGCCAGTAGCTTTCTTTTACTCTGTTGGTTGTCAGGCCGGACAGCCCTTCACAGCTTTCACTATGCCTCTCCAGATGGTTCTATCCTCTGCCAATTCTTTCCAATGCTCTCTTGGTGGCATCCTCTCCACGTCCTTCTCTACTCCATCCATCCATCAGTACCTGGGTCTCCCTAATGGTCGTCTACCCTGTACTCCTCCTTCCATTACCTTCCTTGGTAGTCTGTCTGCCTCCATTCGGACGCAGTGTCCAGCCAACCTTGCTCTTCTTCCCCATACTTCATCCTGAATGTATGGTTGTCCGGTCTGATCTCTAATTTCCCTGTTATGTCTTCGTCTCCATCTCCTTTCTTCTTCATCATATACCGGGCCGACGATTCTTCTCAAGATATCGTTTTCAAAGATTTCGTCACTTCTCCGTTTGTTTTGTCAGTGTCCATGTCTCACATCCATACAGGACTGTTGGTTTGATTAAAATGCTATATGCTTTTATCTTAGTTCTTATGCTGATGGTCCGACTTTTCATTACAGATGCCAGGGCATGGTAACATCTGTTTCCTACAGCTATTCGTTCGTTTATTTCTATGCCCAGTTCATTTCTCTCACTGACAATGGACCCCAAGTACTTGGACTTATCCACTTTCTTCACACATAGTGATCCAACTTGCTCTTGTTCTGGTGTATAGTTGTCATTTCTATTTAGTTTCATAATTTCCGTTTTCTGGTCATTGCATTTTAGGCCTATCTGTTCTGCTGTTCTCTGGAATACTGTAAAGATATCGTTAATTTCCTCCACAGTCTCGGCCACCACATCCACATCATCAGCATAAGCAAAGTGGGTTATCTGAGCATTGGATAACTTAGCTCCACCTGGATGGTTGGTGATGTGCCTGACTGCTTTCTCCAGTGCAAGATTAAATAGTAAAGGTGACAGCATACATCCCTGCCTAAGGCCACTGTGTATATTGAAACTTTCTATCTCTTTCCTTCCAACTCTTACTGTACATCTGCTTCCTATGTAGCACGTTTTGATGAGGGATATTAGTTTAGCTGGAATATTTAGTTCTGCCATTACGTGCCACATTAATGGTCTGTTCACACTATCATATGCTTACCTGAAATCTACAAAGAGCTGATATAGGGTTTTATCATATTCGTAATATTTCTCCATTTGTTGCTGGGCTGTGTATATGATCCATAGTTGATCTGTTTTGCCTAAAACCACACTGATATTACCCCAATACCTTTTCTGTGTATGATTTAAATCGCTTCATTAGAATTCTTGTGTATATTTTGTATAATTCACATAGGCTTATCCCCCCATAATTGGCACACTCCAGTTTGTTTACTTTCTTATGAATTGGAATAATTACCCCCATTTGTCATTTTGTTGGTAATATTTCCTTATTCTATATTTCTTTTATTAATTCATAAATCTCTTTTTCCAGCACTTTTCTCCTATTTTTCTTAGCAGTTCTGCCGGTATTTCATCACAGTCTAGGGCTTACCATCTTTATTTCAACAAATATTGGTTCTTCAATGGGATCTGTATTCATTACTTGTGCAACCTGGATTGGGTGGGACGGGTCCGGTATGTTTAACAACTCATAAAAGTACTGCTGCCACTGTTCCATGACTTCGTTTTCTCTATATAGCATATCTCCATCTGGTCCTTTAATCATCCAATTTCTAGCTTGAAAACATTTCTTTACGGCTCTTAGCTTTTTATGGCGTTCTTTAACAATATCCTCGTTTATATTACTTTCTATTTCGTCTAGTTCTCTATCCAGGTTCTCCCGTTTCTTCCGTCTAAACAATCTTTTGGCACTCCTCCTACTCTCTCTTAAGCTTTCTGCTAGTCTTAAGTCTGATGGGTTTTGGATTAGGTTTTCTCTAATTCTTCTGCATTCTTTTGATCGGTAGTAGCAGCGATATAATTAAAATAATCCCTCGGGGCGTGAGTCCCAAGTGTTGCCGCTTCGCCATGGTAGCCAAAGGGTTACGGTCCATCTGGACGACCCTCAGCTGCACCTAGTGGCACTCTTGGGCACCTTTCACACGACTTTTCGACGTGCGCCGTCCATGGCACGACATCGAGTTCTCAAATAACCACGGGTGTTTATGGGCGCTTTCATACATGGTCGTGACGTGTGAAAGCGTCCATAGACACCAATGGTTTTTGAGAGCACGACGTTGTGTCATGGACGGCGCGCGGCGAAATGTCGGTATGTGTGAAAGGAGCCTAAGTATTTTGTGCGACAATATCATGGATTCACTTGAACTCGAGCTGTCGCCAGCCTGTTTCGTTCAATTCCGTGGACCCCCTCGGTGGCCAAGAGATTAGTGTCAAGTCAAGAAGATGGTGAGGAGCTTACGCCAGGAGACGCTGAGTATCTGTGGCAGAAGCTATCACCTTTGCCTTATCACTTTTGGGACTGATAGGATAGGTAACAGACAGGCACTGTTGGGAAACGGAGAAAAGTGCGGGAGTCGAACTCGCGATAAGGAAGATGCGAGACCCGCATCAGCGTACTGGGTTCGTATGAATGGTGTACAAAGACTCTTTTGGGAAAAAAAAAAAAAAAATCCCCAGCCCAGATAGAATTTGACGAACTTCATTGGTTATTCTTGTGGAGTTTATAAGTAGATGTTGTAGATAAGCCAGGTGAATGTAATTAGAAAACCAGTTAGAATGCTACTTTCTAATGGTAGAAAGCATTTGTCAGGGCTGGTGTAAAATGGAATATGAACCCCCCTGAAATTGGACCCGGGGTCCATTTTCTATAGTGGAAAACGAAACCACACCTCTATAGAAAATGGACCATCCACTAAAATATGAATCTCATTGTTATTAGGTTAGGTTAAGTACTTGAATAAACAATACTTATTAATAAGTGTTGATGTGTTATCTGTTTACAGATGGAAAAAAGTCTAGTAATTAGAGTGGGGGGAGGGTCTATTTTGCATACAGTGGGTCCATTTTCCGCTGTGGAAAACGAATCCCTTGGTCCATATTCTATGGGGTCTAATTTCTCTTTCACACCGGTGAGTGGAGGTTTTCGAATGAACGACCCTGAGACCCTTCTTCGTTTTGGCCTCCCTCAGGTGACCGTGGGCGCCCTGACGGGGCGGCTTGAGACGGTCCTCCTGCCGCGCCTGGACCCGACCTCAAGGTCCTGCTCGACGTGGGTGGCTGTCGGGGATGTGGCGTCGACGTCACAGCTGCCTTCGCCCCAGGCTCGCCCCGGGGCGCTCGAGTCCCCCGCCTTCACCGCTGCGGACTTCATACGCTCCGTCAACAAAAAGGTAAAGAAAGGCCCTCGACCGCCTCACGGGGCGGACTTTCCCCCTCCCGGGATGAATAAATGAATAAACATCCACCTGACAAGCGGGCTGGCCGCTCATTGGGGAGAGAGAGAGAGAGAGAGAGAGAGAGAGAGAGAGAGAGAGAGAGAGAGAGAGAGAGAGAGAGAGAGAGAGAGAGAGAGAGAGAGAGAGAGAGAGAGAGAGAGAGAGAGATAAAGATTGCTTGTGCATAAACGAAAAAGGACATATGGTCTGGGATGAAAGAGAGTTTGTAACAGAGGCGACGGTCTTAAGTCCACTCCACACTTCCTCACCGACCCCTTCACCTCCCCTCCCACCCCTCCATTCCCCTCCTCCTCTCATCCCCGTCCCCCGCATTCGCCTTTCTTGACATGTGTGCACAAATATGGTCATTCTGGTTTTAGTCAATGCGCACTTGTGTACGAACACACGCGCGCACACACACACATACGCACGCACACACACTCGATGGCGCGGTTGGTAGAGTACCAGAGTGTCAGTACGGCGGTACCGGCGGTACCTGGTTTGAATCCTGCCCAGGGCTGAAATTATTTCAGTATCGCTGCGCTTCGATTCGTTACTCCAGCTCTCATGGGTGGGGAGTTGGGTTTGTGTGTGAGTGTAAGGTCATAGCAGTACCCATAGATCGGTCATACGAGCTCTGAGCTCTCTTCCGGGAGGGAAATAGCTGTCGATCACGAGTCCAAAACGTGATCCAAAGACCAAGGTGAATCACACACACCATAAACGAGCTCAAAGCTAATTTGAACCATTGGCAGCCCAGGACTGAACCCACGAACATATATCTTATCCTGTATGTTACAATTTGGTAAATACACGAAGACAGACCTAATCTTCATAAGATTACAAAAGGAATTATTTGAAATAAAATACCAAAATCTCCTCGAGGTAATATGAAACGAATAATAAGTGAGCCATAAGAACATAAGAATGGAGGAGACTGTAAGAAACCATATGGCCTACACTAAGGAGTTCCATGTCCCTTACTAGCTGTCATTCCTATCCATAAAGTTATCTAATCTCCTCTTAAAACAACCAATTGTTTCGTCCGCTCACTACGTGGTCACGAAGTTTATTTCATTCCTTAATCACTCTGTTGGTAAACCAGTTCTATATACATGGTTCCAACAAGAAAGAATAACGAAATACCACTTGGAACAGAAGTAAATCAGCAGATGAGAAGATTCCCGTGAACTCTAGAAATATTTAGATAAACCGACATGATGGACCACGAGCAAGACGCAAAATATGGGCCTGATAACTTAGAGAATGACGAGCGTGATGGGCTACATAACCATCTTGTTCAATACAACACAGTGAATACACAATAAATAAAAAACGATGAACATATTTACTTAATACACAAAACACACAAAAAATAAGGACAAACACAAAGAATAAAGACAACAAACGTTCATTTACCAGAAAGTTTGAGAAAAACAGTAATGATAAAAAAGACATTGTACAGTGCGGCGGTGGGCCTGATGAACTGAAGTCTGATATAGAGGATTCGATTTGGCGAGGGAATGCATTTAGCCTTTCAAGTGCGTACAGTGTTATTGCTCTTTTGTAGTTCTCGCGTGAGCACACTTTATGTATTTCCCAGAGTGCACGCAACTAATTGTGTAAGAGTTATGCTCGTAGGACCCCGTCACTGTACTTCCATCAGTCAAACTTAGGTTGAATTTCGCTGTTGTTGTCTGACTGTACAGTAACTATTCTTATTTCATTTTGTTCCACGAATCAGTGTATCATACAAAAATGCATTCTTTAACATCTTTCAAACAATTTGTCTTTGTGCGTATGTGCGGGCGTGCGCATGTGTATGTGTGGGGTGCACGACTTTTCGTCGCCGTCTTTTCGTCGCCAGACGTTTCGTCGCCGCGACTTTTCGTCGCCGGACGTTTCGTCGCCGCGACTTTTCGTCGCCGGTCTTTTCGTCGCCGGTCTTTTCGTCGCCGGACTTTTCGTCGCCCCAAGCATAAATTGTATGCAAAGATTGACAAAGTCGTAGATGAAGCCGTCGTCCGTGAACTTCTCTTTGCCGCGTTTGGTGAGTAACTGTTGTTGTTGGTCTGCCATGATGCTGACGTTGAATGACACCTGAGTCCAGACGACAGTCTTTTATACTGAATTCGGAGTCAACGTGCCATGAGTCCAACTGTCATGAGTCAAGTTGTCATGAGATTACTAGTCGGCATCAAAAATTAATTTCAATGGGATTATTATTTAACCAGTAGGCTTAATTCCGTAAGACTTCTCACTGGTGATTAAAGTGATTAGACTGCTGCGAAAAGTCCGGCGACAAATTACAAATTACAAATTTAACAACTAGTTAATCATTGATAGTCTTATAATTCCGTAAGAATTTTCACTATCAATAATATTAGGTGACCAATGTAATAATAATAAATAATAGGATTATGTGATTATTACTAGAAAAAAAGTGACTGGACAGACGCTACTACCAATAATCACATCAAGATCAATCAGAAGAAGTATATTGAATTTGGCATTAAATCATATATTTCCAATTTTATATTTCAATTATTTTATATTTCAAATATTGTCAATCTTTGCATACAATTTATGCTTGGGGCGACGAAAAGTCCGGCGACGAAAAGACCGGCGACGAAAAGTCGCGGTGACGAAATGTCGCGGTGACGAAACGTCCGGCGACGAAATGTCCGGCGACGAAAAGACGGCGACGAAAAGTCATGGACCCGTATGTGTGCGTGTTTATATGTGTATGTTTTCGCATGTCTGCGTGCATGTATATGTGTATGTATTATATTTGCGCATTTTTGCGTGTGTTTCTTGTGTGCGTGTGGTTGCACGCGCGCCTGTGTGGATTCATCATGGTCTTGGATAACTTGCTGAACTCGTGATCGACAGCTATTACATCCCGGAAGAGGGCCCAGAGGTCGTGTTGTCCAATCTATGGGTAACGCACCCATCCCTTTGCTCAAAAGGGACAGTGTGTGTGTGTGTGTGTGTGTGTGTGTGTGTGTGTGTGTGTGTGTGTGTGTGTGTGTGTGTGTGTGTGTGTGTGTGTGGTTGTGTGTTTGTCTGTGTGTGCTCTCTGAATGTATGCGAGAGAAACCTAGTATGTTTATCTGTGATTTTTCTGTGTAATTCCTTTTCACTGCGTGTGCTCCTAATTTCTGTTTTTCAGGTGCGCCAGAACTACATCAAGCGCCGCCTGGTGACGACCTACCAGGCCCTCCAGCGCCTCTCCCAGTCGGAGCTCAACCTCCAGATGGCGGGAGCGAGTGTGACCGTGGCTGGAGCACCTACCAGCGGAGGAGGAGGAGGAGGAGGTGGTGGAGGAAACGGAGGAGGCGAGGGTGGAGGAGGAACAGAGGCACCAACAGGAGGAGGAGGAGCGGCCAAGGGAGGCCAGGCGGCCAACCAAAGCGTAAGTAGAACAGGGAGGCACAGGCATAGCGATACATTAATATTGTTTGTATTATGAACTCGTAGCCTATAACTAAAGCTTCTATCCTTGGGAAAATATCGCGCCAAACAGGTGGGGTTATGGAGGTGGTAAACAATATATATATATATATATATATATATATATATATATATATATATATATATATATATATATTATATATATATATATTTTTATATATACATTTTTATATATATACACATATATTTATATTATATATATATACATACATACATATATATATATATATATATATATATATATATATATATATTTATATATATATATCCTTAATCTTTGCAAAGCTGATTTTCTTTTGTAAAACTAGTTTATTTCTCTCGACTCTGACATTGAATTTAGCTGTGCAACCTATCATTCTATGGTCACTACCTATGTTGACTTTATTTATCACCGTAACATTGCTAACACTCTTGCTCTCGTCTTCTAATAAGAAGTCTACTTCATTCTTTGTTGTTCCATTTGGGCTTCTCTAGGTCCATTTACGACCTACGCGCTTTTGGAAGAAAGTGTTCATTATCCTCATGTTGTAGTTTTCTGAAAAATTGACTAACATCTCGCCTCTGTCATTTCTTTCATCTACTCCAGACTTCCCAATGCACGACTCATCACTCATCGTCTACTCCACTTTAGCATTAAAGTCGCCTATTACCAACGTGTACTTACTTTTTTCTTGATCCATTACCTGACTTAAATCATCATAGAAGGACTCAATTTCATCGTCTGAACTCTGTAAAGTTGGTGCGTAAACCTGAACTATTTTTAGAGTGTACCTTTTACACAGTCTAATCACAATCCAAACTATCTTGTCTGATAAACTATTGAACTTGAGTACGTTACCAGCAACTTTTCGGTTTATCAAGAATCCTGCCCCACTAGAACTTTCTTTGTCCTTACCTCTATAGTAGAATAGGTGGTGACCATCTTGTAATTGTATCAGCTTTTCTTCCGTTCTTCGGACTTCGCTTAGACCTACGGCGTCCCACTTGATGTTGTCTACTTCTTTCATTAAACTCTCCAGTCTGTGGTCTTCTGAGAGAGTTCTTACGTTGTTTGTATAGATCTTCATTTACTTTGTGTTGTTTAATGTCCAAGACTTGAATCTGCTTGGATAGTGCTTACTCACATTTGGTGGCACAATGCCCGTAAGCACACGAGGCAATGCGGTTGGACCTTTAGGAGACGATGATCCAACAGGAACGCCCAGTTTTGTTTTGGTTGTTCCATTCATGTTCATGTTTGCTATGAAGGGGTTCTGGAAGTAATCTCACCTCCCTGCCAACTGGTTTCTGGTGAGAAATTTCTCTGGTATCACCTAATTCATTATATTCGGTGAAACCCTATATATCTATAGGGTGCCCAAAGGTCCACGCCGTCATTATGACGGTACCTCATATATCTATGAAGAATTTCCCTGTTTGCCATCAAGGACGTGGCAGTTAGCAGTGGGTCCTGCGACTGCGTGTGTGTGTGTGAGCTGCTCTTTGTCTGATCTCTTATACAAAACCTGTTCGATATGGGTGACCCTGCAGAGATTTCCTCTCTATCGATATAGCTTATGTAATCATTAAGATTCTCAAGCCTATCCACCACGTCAAGGCGTCAACTCTCGGATAGAATAGTAGGTTGCACAGTTAAATTCAATTTCAGACCCAAAAGAAATAAACTAGTTTTAAAAAAGAAAACTAGCCTCGCAAAGGTTAAGGATAGTAATAAGAAATTTCAGTTAGAAATTAAAAATAGATCCGAAGCTTTAGAAGCTAACGAGGACACCGTCGAATATATAATTTTGAATTTAGTGAATATCATTAAGGATTTGGCAGAGAAAGTAGGAAGTACAAAAAGTATTAGAGAAAACAAATACTCAAAAACTACAAATGACCTAATTAAAAGAAGAAAGACCATGCAGCTTAAAAGCAGGAGAGATGAAATAGAAAAAAGTAGAACCAAAAAAACTTCTCAACAAAAGACAGAGGTCATAGAAAAGAAAGAGAAACATGAATGAAATAGAGGAAACTATTCGGAAAGGTAAAAGTATTAAAGGAACCAAGCACAGGCATGCTTTAGGAAGACAGTAAATGATATGTTTGAAAGAGACAGAATGGTAAAAACAGTAGAAGAAATTTACCAAGAGCTTTACTCGTCGAAGACCGTAGTTGAGTCAGAAAATTCATCTGTTGGCGTTAGTAGTGTACCAGAGATTACAAAGGAAGATGTAAATTTTGCTCTAAAAATATGAAATTAAGAAAAGTACGTGGGAAAGATAGCATATTGATAGATCTGTTGAAAGACGTAGGGAAGGAAGTTCATATTAGGTTGGCTCAGTTGTACACCCAGTGCTTACGTCAAGAAAGCGTTCCTAAATCGTGATGCAATGCCATAGTGATTTTGTTTAAAAAAAGGAGACCAGAAGGACCTTAGTAACTATCGACCGATTAGCTTGCTATCAGATATATATATAAAGTATTCTCCAAGATCCTTACAAATAGACTAAATCAAGTTTTAGATTGAAACCAACCGAGAGAACAGCAGGCTTTAGGAGCGGATATTCGATTCCAGAGCATTTGCAGGCGATGAACCAACTATTGAGAAAACGACAGAATACAATATACTTCTCTGTTTAGCTTTTGTATATTACGAGAAGGCCTTTCACTTGGTAGAACAAATAAAAATAACAATACTAAACTCATTACTTAAGCAGGGTGCAAACGAACAGATCGTAAGAATTTTAGAAAAGATTTATGCGAAAGGTACCGCTATAATTCGAATACAGAAAGGTACGGAAAAGATCAAGATCGAGAAAGGAGTACGGCAAGGCTATACCAATTCACCCAAATTACTTATAGCTTCTTGGAAGATATTGTCAGAAGATTGAGTTCGGAAAAGAAAGATTTGAAGATTAATGGTGAATATTTGATCCATCTAAGATTTGCAGATGGCATTATTCTTATTTCAGAAAGAGAAGAAGACTTGTAAGATATGCTGAGTAATCTGAACAAGGAAAGTATCAAAGTAAGTTTGAAAATGAATAAGAATAAAACCAAAGTAATGTTCAACACGAAAGTTCAAAGTAAAGAGATTATAATCGATGGTGAGAGTCATGAAGAAGTTGAAGAGTAAAATCATTTAGGCCAGATGGTGAAAGTGACGAAAGATCATTATAATGAAATAAAAAGAAGCATCACAATTGGTTGAAAAGTGTTTGATAAATATAATAAAATCCTGAGAAGTCCTCTACATTTATGTTTGAAACGTAAAGTTTACAATAAATTCATTCTGCCAGCAATAATCTACGGGTGCGAGACATGGAAACTAACAAAGGCAATGGAGACAAACCTAAAGACTGCACAGAGGAAAATGGAGAGATAAATGATGGGAATAACGCTGAGAGACCGAAAGAGAGCAAGTTGGGTGAGAGAGCATACTAGAGTGAAAGATATTATAGGGGCGGTAAAAGAAAGGAAGTAGAACTGGGCAGGTAAGTTGGTGCGAACGACTGATGAGCGATGGAGCAAGTGTGTTACCGAGTGGACACCACGAGATAGGAAACGTGGAAGAGGGAGACCAGACAAGAGGTGGAGAGACGAGATTGAGAAGTTTACGGGAATGACCTGGCAGAGGTTGGCGCGGTCGTGTGAATCATGGAACGCTATGAAGGAGGCCTTTATTCAGCAGTGGACTCAGGATGGCTGATTTGATTAATTAATATATATGGTATATATATACATATTGATATATATATATACTGTATATATATATATATATATATATATATATACTGTATATACATATATATATGAATGTATATATATGTGTGTGTGTGTGTGTGTGTGTGTGTGTGTGTGTGTGTGTGTGTGTGTGTGTGTGTGTTCACTTGGTCTTTGGATCACGTGTTGGACTCGTGATCGACAGCTATTTCCCTCATGGAAGAGAGCTCAGAGCTCTTAGGTCCGATCTATGGGTAATGCTATGACCTTTCACACACACACACACCCAACTCCCCGCCCACGAGAGTCAGAGTAACGACTCGAAGCGCAGCGGTACCGAAATAATTTCGGCCCTGGGCAGGATTCGAACCTAGAACTGCGGGCCACTATCGTGGCAGTTCAGTGCTCTACCAACTGCGCCACCGAGTGTGTGTGTGTGTGTGTGTGTGTGTGTGTGTGTGTGTGTGTGTGTGTGTGTGTGTGTGTGTGTGTGTGTGTGTGTGTGTGTGTGTGTGTGTGTGTGTGTGTGTGTGTGTGTGTGTGTGTGTGTGTGTGTGTGTGTGTGTGTGTGTGTGTGTGTGTGTATGAGGAGAGTAGCAGAAGGGCTATCAAAAGTCAACAGTGATCAGCATTCGTCCTGGAGTGGAGATTATTATCTAATCGTCAAAAGAATGCTCCGTGACTGGTCTGTAGGGGAGGTCACTTAAAGTCCGGACGTACTCTTTGAATCAAAAACCTTCGGTTGATAATTTCACCAGAATAGTTCATATCGAGCGTGGTTGTCTAACGGAAGGCTCAAAACTGATAATTAATTAATCAATATGGAAATTACCTCTATTGACGTCCATGGACCTTTGACAACTTGATTCTCTCGTGGTGTTCGTGTGATGTGCACTTTGCGAAATATTTGGTACAACTGGTAAATCTCTGTTAAAGACATATATTCTAAATAAAATATGGTAATTTACGATCTATGGGAAAATGTACCGAAGTAAAAGAAAATGAGAAATCAGTCTTAGAGTAACATTAGAGGTATGTTTCTACATGACATTGTACACTGTTTCAGTGGGTTGAAGAAAAGTGATGATAGCTTTTTGGCAATAGCTCTAGGGTGTTGTTGCTATAAAATGAGTCTTACTTTTCTTACACTTGTTGGGAAAGAGTATAGATGACTCTATGACGTCAAATCGCAGCCCTGATTTTTCAAATTCATGTGACGCAGCCTTCAGCGGTCGTTCCATAAACAACCAATTTGTCCGGGAAATTATCATAGTTTGCAGATGGTGCTGGTGGGGGATGTAGGCTGCTCGTTGGCCGAGCGGCGGAGGTCAAGGTGGAGGCAGTTCGAACCCTGCCACCGGCGAGTCGGACCAAGGTTATGGTTCATTAAATTCCACGCTACAAAGTCCTCTGTAAGGGGTACCGTCCTAACCTCCTGATAGGAGGGAGTTTGCGACGTTAAACCGAATCACTCATCATGTTGCTTCTGATAGTGTAAACTTTATTTGGTCTCTGCTTACAACCATCAAATCTAAAATGCCAGCCATACAAAATAAATGTGACACTGAATTAGAATGGTGGTGTTTCAATATGATCAATTTTCCTATCGTTTGGGACGCAAGGAAACTGATTCTCTTTTTTGACAGTTCTTATATTGTACTGAGGGACGCAACTTGTCTTACTCGAACCGCGGATGGAGTGTTCATACGGTTACTGAAATCAGATATAAGTAACGTCTCAAAGACAAATATTACAACGCATGGTTACCACACAGTTCCACGCAGCCTTTATGAGTGTCCTGCAATCTTACTTCCTCTGGTTCACAAAACTGCCACCAGATGCTAGCTATTTTGCATTTCCGGGGGAAAGTAATATCGATCAATAGTTTATATTGGGCAATAGTACTGACAGTGTAAAAATAGATTAAAGAACCATGTAGGAGAGGTAATACTATCGAGCCAATATATTGCGTCAGTAGTAGTGGAATACCGATTCCTCATACATCCTATACTTATGTACTACTGTTCTTTGGTCATCCGGTGACCACTTCGACACTGAATATAAATCGTTAATCATAGTACCTACCACTAGGTTCCGGTTTGAGCTCCCACTTGTGAGATAGTGCCTAGGTGTTTATCTGAAGGAATCTTGATACTTCGAACCGTACGGCATTGTACTGACACTGCAGGGTTGAGAGCCACGGGTGTATAGATCTCATGATGCCTTAATAGCAGAAATTGACATGACATCATGTTGTTTGGCTTGGAATTTTCTTAGTTGGCTGAGTCGCCACCACCATTGTGTACAGTTTCTAATGTTCCTCTCTCTCCTCCTGCTGCAGGGCGACGCCCAGAACGTTACCACCACAACGGCCAGCGGCGTGACGATCGTCGTCCCCCCGCGCCAGGCAGCAGCTCAGGACGTTCTTCGGATCATCCGGAAGGAGGTGGAGCTCCCCGCGGCGGTGTCCTCGGCAGCTGCCTCAGCGCAAAACAAGAACCTGGCGCTGACGGCGCGAGACGTGGAGCGAGACCGCGGGAGGCCTTTGACTAAGTACGAACGCAACATGATGATCTTCAACTGGCTC
>NC_134786.1:58282160-58302160 GCF_046742065.1 Oratosquilla oratoria
CAGCACACTGCAAAACTCATCGGCTATACACGGCAAACCAGGCATTTTTCTTGATCCAGCCTCATTATGGACCGCAAAGTCTCCTGCTGGTTCCTTCCTCAATAATTTCCCAATGTATTGCATGTCTGAGCATGTCACAATACCCAACTACAACAACAATTACACCAGCCCACGCGAGTAATGGGAAAACTTCCCTATGACCCCCTCCTTGAAGACAATACCACGCGCGCTGGCCCTCATGACGCTTCCACCCCCCACCCCCACCCACCCACCCAATCTCTCACCCATGACCCCTTCCCCAACCTCGCCCTGCGGGGTCAGTCGCCACAGTGACAATAATTACCGACAGAATATACAATATTTTTCTAAGAAATCGTTCGCGATATAAGAAGTGCTTGATAAATAGCAATACACGGTCGCTGCAGCAGCTGCTTTAGTGGTAAGCCATACATGTGGGGGTTGTGGATTAAACAGGATAGATGAAGAAAGTGGACAAAAAGAAATCTTGTTCATAACACGATCAAAACCCGCTTCCCAGTTACACGTCTCGTCTTTTCTGGTACCAGTTTAGGACGAATGCAATAGTCTTACTACATGACGTATGTTGAGAGTACATATGGAAGCTCCCATGAATACTAACATACACAACAGCTCCAATTTTCCCTCATAAAGGGGGTGGCCGAATCAGGGCACCTCCCCCTAACACTAAAAGACGTTTGTTGAATGTTTACCTAACGCAGTAACGTTTCTGCTTCTGACTTAAAGGGACTAGGAAGAAGATGAAGAAAAAAAAAGTTGAGTTACAGAGCTTGTGGCATCTGAATCACAACAAAGACTCACTAGATAAGCCCGTACCACTTTGAGTACAGCTGTCCTTCTTCAGACTACATATCATAGATATCCCGACCACTTTGCTTGATGTGCAAATCACCCGTCAAAGAGGAGGAGCGTTCTCCACGAAAGGCTCATTTCGTAGGCAAACTCTTCCCAAGCGTCCACGCATGTGCCGTAATGCACGTACACAGGACGGTGTGGTTATTAGCTCAACATACAACATAAGCTTTCGAGAGGAAGATTTTTTGTTTTTTGTTTTACTTTGCCACAATCTTGGTAAACATGCACATTCAAGCGAAGCTGTGTATTGGAGATTGCAACATGTAAGCGATCACACACACACACAAGCCTCTGTAGACCATGTGGAAATCTTCCCGACTGTACATTGAACAGAATACTACCCAGACCTTTGGGATTCAATTACAATGAATAATGAGCAACACTTTGAGAAGCAACAGCCCTTTTCTAGTGATTACAATTGCCAGGTGACTTTTCTAACACAAACTGCGTTAGGCATTTGATAGGAAACCTTGACGGGTCGCATACATTAGGAAATACTTCAGTGACATCTGAGAATTACATACCCACGATTCGGCAACACCGCAAGAATATGCCTCCGCCAGGTTAAAATAAAGGGAACATACCCCCAACAGATGACCTTGACGACATCCTCTGCCATAGAACCTTGGCCCCAAGTACGTGCGTATCCCACTTTTATGACGTTCCCAACACCACAGCATATTGAAACTCGCTTTCATTCACCTCGCCCCCACCATTAACACACAACACCTTTCGTACCGGGTGATCTTTTTCCCTTTTTTTCACGTAAAAATGTACAGCCACGAACAAAAGTTTTGACTCACCCAGAGATTTTCATGATACAAAACAGACTGTTTGCCTGACACGTTTTTTTTTCTATTAAAGAAAATTACCTAGCTGTGAAATATATCACGTACTCGAAAAAAAAGTAAGAATTGTTTATTGATAATTTTACGACTTTTTTTTCTTGAGTAAGGCCCACGTAATAAACCATTATATTTCGATTAGGATTTTTTTTCTTTTATTTAAGAATAACTACCTTGGAGTAGGTTTGCGTTCTCCAAGTACTTCTAATTCGTTCATATCTTTACAAATATCAAAATATAGAAACTGATGACCCCTTGTAGGTTTTGTCGCCATTTCATGTTTTGATCCTTTTGGAGGTTCAAAGACGATGAAACTCTGATATAATTAAAGAATAATTTTAAATTCTTCCAAGTAGTGGTACGCAAGAATGACACAACATGACTTCTTTTTTCATAACCTTGACAAATTGGTCTCTTTATGGCTGACCTTGTTACATTACGTTCAGGACACAGTAGCCACTCTACCATACCATGCAACACATGTTTCACCAACATAGACCATACCACACCTCCTGCCCACCATAACGTATGTCTCGCCAACAGGACTATACCACTCTACCACATCACCTGCTCACCCACCACATGTCTTGCAAACAGGATTATATCGTTCTACCACACCACCTGCTCGCTACCACATTTCTCGCCACCGAATGACACCCTTTGACCACACCACCACATGAAGGCCTACCACATCTGACAATAACCCTGTTCCATCCTGTCCCCCTCCACTTTGAATCTTTCAAGCAAGACACCGCCGCCACTCTGTGATTTGTATTCATTGGAAATTTTGTATCCTTTTTCGGCAAATGTGCTGCTGCTTTACCTCAAGGCTGTATAATGTATTATGAATTGTATAATCTATAATGAATTGTATACTGTATTATGACTTGTCTATCTGGTGTATAATTAGCGTCACTGCAGTCTGCCTGTGTGTCTGTCAGTCTGTCCGCCTGTCGTATGAGACTGTGCTTCCTCGTTTGCATTATCATTTGTTATCAATTACAATGATGATTATTTGGATATCATGATTATCATTTGTCATTCTAAAGTGTATACACAATAAAATGTACAATGGAAATCGAGTATTATTTCTCCAGAAGACTGGAAATGGGTCCTGTCGACTCATCGAGATTCGTTCGAGACAGGAATGAAAATGTTTGACATTCGATATGGAACGAATGTCAGATAAATTTGTGGAGAAACAGAGTTCACTGGAAGATGTGTGATCCGAAAAGAACCAGTTTGGCTAATCTTAGATTCCATCTATAGCTTCCTTATAAGATGGCTTCGGAAAAACATATAAATACAATAGAAAATTCCTCAACTCAGTTGTCCTCCATAACTATTTTTAAATGAAAAACGATAAAACGTCTTCATGGCCTTTTGTTGAAGATAAACTTTCTAGGATTTAAAAGGGTCCTTATGCTCGTTTCACATATATCGACCTTTCACCGTGCGCCGTCCACGACACGACGTCGTGCTCGCGAATAACCATAGATGTCTATGGAGGGGTGGTCGTGGTCGTGACGTGTGAAAGCGTCTACAGATACCCACGGTTATTTGAGACACGATGTCGTGTCGTAGACGGCGCACGGCGAAAAGTCGATACAAGTGAAACAAGCTTACCTTATCCACATACGACAATAAACCACGCACATGCACGCACATGCACACACACACACACGCACGCACACACACACACACACACACACACACACACACACACACACACACACACACACACACACACACACACACACACACACACACACACACACACACACACACACACACACACACGCACACACACACACGCATGCACGTACACGCACATACACGCACGCACACACACATGACACATGTTTAAACTTCAGAGGTTCCAAGGAGAGAAGTACATCTAACCAAAGGTGGATCGGCCTAATTATTCAAATCAAATCAGCCATCCTAAGTCCACTGCTGAACAAAGGCCTCCCTCATAGCATTCCATGATTCACACGACCGCGCCAACCTCTGCCACGTCACTCCTCCAAACTTCTCAATCTTGTCTCTACACCTTCTGTCTGGTCTCCTTCTTCAACGCCTCCCATCTCCCGGCGTCCATTCAGTAACACACTTGCTCCATCGCTCATCAGTCGTTCGCACTAACTTACCTGCCCAATTCCACTTTCTCTCTTTTACCACCTCTACAATATCTTTCACTCTAGTCTGCTCTCTCACCCAACTTGCTCTCTTTCGGTCTCTCAGCGTTATTCCCATCGTTGATCCCTTCATTCTTCTCTGTGCAGATTTTAGCTTTTTTTTCCATCGCCTTTGTCAGTTTCCAAGTCTCACACCCGTAGATTATTGCTGGCAGAATGCATTGATTGTAAACTTTACGTTCCAAACATAAAGGTAAAGAGCCTCTCAGTATTTTATCATATTTACCAAACACTTTCCAACCAACTGTAACACGTCTTTTTATTTCATTATCATGATCTTTCGTCACTTTCACCATCTGGCCTAAATAATTATACTCTTTAACTTCTAGATTCTCACCATCGATTATAATCTCTTTACTTTGAACTTCTGTGTTGAACAATACTTTGGTTTTACTCTTATTCATATTTAAACCTACTTCGAGACTTTCCTTGTTTAGATCACTCAGCATATCTTGGAAGTCTTTTGCTCCTTCCGAAATAAGAATAATATCATCCGCAAATATTAGGTGGTTCTAACATTCGCCATTAATCTTCAAACCTTTCTCTTCCCAATTCAACCTTTTGAAAATATCTTCCAGACAAGCTGTAAATAATTTGGGTGAAATGGTATCGCCTTGCCCTACTCCTTTCTTGACTTTGATCTTTTCTATATCTATATGTAGTTGAATTATAGCGGCACCTTTCGCATAAACCTTTTCAAAAAACCCCTTACGATCTGTTCATTATGTACCCTGCTTGCGTAACGAGTTTAGTATTGCTGTTTGTTCTACCGAGTCAAAGGCCTTCTCGTAATCTACAAAAGCTAAACAGAGAGGTATATTACATCCTGTCTAGAGTCGAATATCCGCTTCTTAAGCCTTCTTGTTCTCTCGGTTGATTTCCATCTAAAACTTGACATAGTCTATTTGTAAGGATCTTGGAGAATACTTTATATACATTTGATAGCATGCGAATCGGCCGACAGTTACTAAGCTCCTTCTGGTCTCCTTTTTTAATGAAGCAAAATCACTATAGCATTGCACCATGATTCAAAAACGCTTTCTTGAGATAAGCACTGGGTGTACATCTGAGCCAACCTAATATGACCTTCTTTCACTGCGTCTTTCAACAGATCTATCGATATACAATATCGAGCAAATTCTACTTATTCCTTTGTAATCTCTGGTACACTACTAACGTCTACAGATGAATTTACTGACTCAACTATGGTCTTCGACGAGTACAGCTCTTGGGAAAATTCTTCTACTCTTTTTACCATTCTGTCTCTACATTTAATGATTTTTCCATTCCTATCTTTCATACATATCATTTGCTGTCTTCCTAAAGAATGTCTGTGCTCGGTCCCTTTAATATTTAAACATTTCCGAATAGTTTCTTCTATTTCATCCATGTTTCTCTTTCTTTTCTGTGATCTCTGCTTTTTGTTGATAAGCTTGTTTAATTCTACTATTTCTATTTTGTTTCTTCTGGTTTTAATCTGCATGGTCTTTCTTCTTTTAATTAAGTCATTTGTAGCTTTGGAGTATTTGTTTTTTCTAATACTTTTTGTACTTCCTACTTTCTCTGCCAATTCCCTAATGATATGTACTAAATTCGAATTTATATCTTCGACGGTGTTCGCGTTAGTTCTTAGAGCTTCGAATCTATTCTTAATTTCTATTTGAAATTTCTTCTTATTACCCTTAATCTTTGCAAGGCTGATTTTCTTTCTTAAAACTAGTTTATTTCTCTCGGCTCTGAAATTGAATTTAGCTGTACAACCTACCATTCTATTGTCACTACCTATGTTGACTTTATTTATCACCGTAACATTGTTAACGCCTTTGCTCTCATCTCCCAATATGAATTCTACTTCGTTCTTTGTTGTTCCATTTGGACTTCTCCAGGTCCATGTACAACCTACACGCTTTTGGAAGAAAGTGTTCATTATCCTCATGTTGTAGTTTTCTGCAAAATTGACTAACTTCCCGCCTCTGTCATTTCTTTCATCTACTCCAAACTTCCCAATGCACGACTCATCTCTCATCATCTTCCCCACTTTAGCATTAAAGTCGCCTATTACTAACGTGTACTTATTTTTTTCTTGATCCATTACTTGACTTAAATCATCATAGAAAGACTCAATTTCATCGTCTGAACTCAGTAAAGTTGGTGCATAAACCTGAACTATTTTTAAAGTACACTCTTTACATAGCCTAATCATAATCCAAGCTACCTTGTCTGATAAACTACTGAACTTGACTACGTTACCAGCAACTTCTCGGTTTATTAAGAATCCTACTCCACTGGATCTTTCATTATCCTTACCTCTATAGTAGAACAGGTGGTCACCACCTTGTAATTGCATAATTTTTTCTTCTGCTCTTCGGACTTCGCTCAGTCCTACGATGTCCCACTTGATGTTGTCTAGTTCTTCCATTAAATTCTCCAGTCCGTGGGCTTCTGAGAGAGTTCTTACGTTGCTTGTATAGATCTTAATTTTCTTCGTGTTGTTTAATGTCCAAGACTTGAATCTGCCTGTAAGCACACGAGGTAATGCGATTGGACCTTTAGGAGACGACGATACAACAGGAGCGGCCGGTTTTGTTTTGGTTGTACTATTCATGTTTGCTATGAAGGTGTTCTGGCAGTAACCTCACCTTCCTGCCAACTAGTTTCTGGTGAGATATTTCTCTGGTGTCACCTTATTCATTATATTCGCAGAGTGTCCCAGTACAAAAACGTTGTGATCAAGGGAGATTTTAATTATAGAAACATTGACTGGGAAATTTTAGTAGGAGATCAGGAGGCGAAAAAATTCTTAGATGTGGTGCAGGATAATTTTCTAAAACAAATGATTACCGATCCTACGAGGGGAGAAGATACTCTGGACTTACTTTTAACTAATAATAAACACCTAATGAGTAACGTTAAAGTGAGAGATAGTCTAGGCTCTAGAGATGATCAAGAAATAAGATTTGATATTATTTGGAAAGGATTAAAAAGTACGGATAACGTCCAAGTACCAGATTTCAGGAGAACAAACTTTGCCAATATATAAACTAATTTGAAATTGAATATGTGATGTCACACAGACGTTTCGGACATTATCGGCACGGTCAGGTGTTGGGACATGACAAGGGGTCGGGTTACGGAGGGTAATATGCATACCTTGGGTCAGGTCACTTGAGGGCGGGGGCTTAACAGTCAGGTCAGCGATTTGGATGAAATGTAAATCAATCTAACTTATTCAATTAGTAATGCACAAAATACATTTATGTCCCTAAAGTCAATACGGAAGAATGGTAATACTCCCAAATGGATGACGGACAGATTGAAACATGAGATCGGAATGAAAAGAGGACTTTACGTAAAAATAAAACAACGGGGAAACACACCTTAGATCAAGATATAACATTATCATTAGCAGACGACAAACTGTTATTTCAAGAACTGTCTAGTTTCTGCAACCGGGATTTATTGATAATGGGTGATTTCAATTTTACTGACATTGATTGGATGACCCTTGAACATGGCCATATAGGTAGTCGCTTGATTGATTTTCTTGGTGACAATTACTTAATTCAGCATGTAAAAGAGCCCACAAGATATGGAAACTTACTCGATCACTAGCCGCGAAAGCATGGTAACTGATGTAGAAGTCGGTGAATCTGTTGCAAATAGCGATCACAACTTAGTTAGATTCAAACTCCTAAACAATTTTAGAATAGATACTTGTATCAGTAAAGCTCAGTTCATAGGACTACGTCAGGAGCTTCAGCTTACAGATTGGGAGGCAAAATTAAACGAAAGACCTGTGGATCAGATGTGGGAAATATTTCAAAATACGCTCACTAAGATGATTCAAACTTACATTCCTTTTAAGGACAGACGTCCCCCAAATCAGGCTCGCCCAAAGTGGCTCGACAAAGAAACTGAAAAAAGTATTGCTAAAAAGAGACAGGCTTATAAGAAATATAAGTGCTCAAGTGCATCTAATGACCATGAAAGTTATGTATCAATACAGAGAGATTTAAAAAAGACAATAAGAAAAAGAAAACGACAATACGAAATGAACATCGCTGATAAATCCAAAGAGAATCCCAAAGAATTCTATAGTTACATTAGAGATAAAAAGGTTGTTAGGAATCACATTGGTCCACTATCATCTGCTGACGGTCAACTTGAATATTCAAATGAAGGAATGTGTAATATCTTAAACAATTATTTTAGCTCGGTATTCGTAAACGAAACACCTCAAAGTGAATTCCAAACTGAAACCTGTGAAAAGGCTAGGGTAAACTTACTCACTACGGTAAATGTAACAAAAGAAAAAATTAAAAGGTGTATAGACAAACTCAAAGTTAATAAAACACCAGGGCCTGACGGTTGGCATCCAAGAATCTTAAAGGAAATGAAAAATGAGATTGTTGTTCCATTAGAAATTATTTTCAAGAAATCCATCATATCCGGAGATGTCCCAAGAGAATGGAAGCTAGCTAACGTTACTCCCATATTCAAAAAAGGTGACAAAAAGAAACCAAATAACTATAGGCCTATAAGTTTGACTTCAATCGTAGGAAAAATAATGGAAACTATCATCAGAGATGCTATCGAACATCATTTAGAAAGTAACCGTTTGATAAATGATAGCCAGCATGGTTTCAGACGGAAACGTTCTTGCGTGACTAACTTACTCGAATTCTACAACACAGTTATCTCGAATTATGACAAAAGAAACAATATAGATTTAATATATCTAGACTTTGCAAAAGCTTTTGATACCGTCCCACACGAAAGACTACTTACTAAATTAGCTTTGCATGGAATAAGTGGTAGCCTATTAGGTTGGACTAGTAATTGGTTGAAAGGTCGAAAACAGAGAGTTGTTTTAAATGGAAAAACTTCTGGATGGAAAAGTGTTGCAAGTGGAGTTCCTCAGGGTTCCGTTCTTGGGCCACTTCTATTCATAGTATATATAAATGATATAGACCATGGACTAAAATGTACTGTTTCCAAATTTGCTGATGATACAAAACTGTGCGGAGTGGCAAATGATCACTCAAACCAATTAGATATTCAAGAAGATTTAGATCAATTACAGCAATGGTCTGAAAAGTGGCTAATGAAATATAACACAAGTAAATGCAAGGTAATGCACATAGGTAAAAATAACAGTAAGTACGATTACAAGTTATTTGGAAATTCGTTAACAAAAGTGGATAGTGAAAAAGATCTCGGCGTAATTATCAGTAACGACCTCAAATCATCCAAGCAGTGTATTTCAGCCTCTGAGAAAGCAAGTAAGATTCTGGGACTGATTGCGCGATCTTTTGATTTCAAAAGTCCATCACTCATTAACAAGCTATATGAATCGTTAGTTCGTCCACATTTGGAATATGCTGTTTCCGTATGGTCACCGAATCTCATTAAAGACATTGACAGACTGGAAAAAGTACAACGGCGAGCCACAAAACTGATTCCAAATATCAAAAATAAATCATACGAAAATCGACTAAAACACATGAATCTGTTTTCCCTAAAAAAGCGTAGACTCAGAGGTGACTTGATACAGGTCTTTAAGATTCTAAAGTGAATTGACAACATCAAAAGTGACCAAATTTTCACATTGAATGAGAATCAGACAAGAAACAATAGTCTCAAACTGTCCGGAAATAGATTCAATTTGGAAGTAGGTAGAAACAACTTTGCCAACCCTGTAGTTAATGAATGGAATAAACTTCCTGCACAGGTAGTGCAATGTAGTTCAGTTCGAAGCTTTAAGAATCATTTAGATAAATACCTAAGTAAAATGCTGTAATGATTATAATTTATCTTATATTATTTGTTTTTGTTTAGTTATCATTTACTATTTACCTGTTTGTTTATTATTTAACTATACCTATGCATTTATTCATGTATTTTATTTGTTATTTACATTATTATAGTTTTTATTTATTATTTTATTATTAATATGATTTTTTTTCGCATCCGACCTAGATATGGATCAAAAGGTCTCCTGTTGGCATGCTCCGCCTTTGTAATCCTTTGTAATCTTTTGTACGTACAGCAAAACGTAATTATGAAAATAAGGTTGCCAGTCAAGCATGATCCAACCCTAAAGATTTCTTTCATTTCTAAAAAAAAAAAAAAAAAAAAAAAAAAAAAAAAAAAAGTTCAATTCAAAAGGATGAAAATGTCGTGATAGAATCGGAAGAAAAATGAGTGAGAAGTCTAACAAATATTTTCTCTCGGTGTTTACTAAGAAGAAGTTAGATAAGGTACCTGACTGCGATCTGATTTTCAGTCTGGATAAAGAAAGTAGACTATCTAATATCAGCATTAGTAAAGTAGAAGTAGTAAAGCAGATTGAAAGACTTACATAAGAACATAAGAACAAAGCTACAAAATCGCCGGGTCCAGACGAAATTTTTCCGAGAATGCTTAAGAAGTGTAAATTTGAAATCTGCGACCAATTAACTAAAATATTTAATAAATCGGTAGACACTGGTCTTGTGCCTACTGCTTGGAGGCAGGTAAACGTTGTTCCTGTCTTTAATAAGGGAGATAAACCGTCTATATGCAACTACAGGGCAATCAGTTTGACAGTGGTTATAGATAAAATTGACTAGATAAACACCATATGAGGACGGAGCCTTTATTTGTACGACGTTTCGCTTATTACAGCTTTTTCAAGTACAAGTTGAGATACAAATGCTTGAGATTAAATAAGGGGAAAGGAGGGAACGGGGAGAGAAAAAGGGGGGGGGAAGGAAGAGGAGGAGGAGGAGGAGGAGGAGGGGGGGATTGGACACTGGGAAAGGATGAGAATGCTGGCCCAAACGTCCGGGAGCGAAATGTCCACAAAGGGTGGTTTAAGTATTTAATATTTTGCTGGCCATGGGTATTAGGGGAATAATGTGAGGAGATATGTTAAACATGCCCCTGTTTTGTTCAATAGTGTTCGTTCCTTGAATGATTGCTGCTTCTAAACACTTCCTGCGGATTTTGTCTGGTTCCCGCATCAGCAGCTCTGCATTCTTCCAGTCCATAAGATGGTTTTCCTTGTTTCTATGTGTCACACATGCATAGATAAAATGCTTGAATCAATAATAGTAAATAGACTCAGAGAACACATCGAGAGACATAATTTAGCTCGTGACACACAACATGGTTTCTCCAAGGGTAAGTCATGTGTGACTAACCTTCTATCCTTTTACACTAAAGTATATAAGGCGTCAGATAACAATGATATTTACGATGTTATTTACTTTGACTTTAGCAAAGCGTTCGAAAAGGTGCCACACCAGAGACTATTAAATAAAATCAAAGCCCATGGCATAGGAGGAAAAGTGTTAGAATGGATTAGAGCTTGGATTAGTAACAGAAAACAGCGGGTCACCATTAATGGAGTAAAATTTAGGTGGGGTAATGTTACTAGTGGGGTCCCCCAGGGCTCGGTTTTAGGTCCCTTGTTGTTCATTATATATATAAACGACTTAGACGATGGGATAAATAGTGATGTTAGTAAGTTTGTGGACGACACTAAAATAGGACGCCTATTAGGTCAGGAGACGACGCAGAGATTCTGCAGGATGATCTTAACAAATTGTTCACATGGCCAGTGAAATGACAATTGAACTTCAATATCTCTAAGTGTAGCGTGTTAAACGTAGGGCTACACAACCCCAAAAATAGATACAGTTTAGATAACACGCTTTTAGAGAAAACTGAGTGCGAGAGAGACTTGGGAGTTCTAATGAGTCCGGACCTTAAAACCAGGAAGCAGTGCATTAGCGCCAGGAATAAAACTAACAGCATTAGGTTTCATTGCTAGGACGGTAAAAAATAGAAGTGCAGAGGTGTTCAAGTGGATCAAAGGCTTTAACAAGGGTGATGGACAAAAGGTAATCTTATAAACAACAGGGCAGGACTCGCAGTAATAGATTTAAACTGGACAAATTTGTGAGTTGCTCTTTGTCTGATCTTTCTTACAAAACCCATTCGATATGGGTGACCCATGCAGAGGTTTCCTCCCTATCGACATAGCTCTTGTAATCATTAAAATTCTCAAGCCTATCCACCACGTGAAGGTATCAACTTTCGGATAGGGCCTAATTATTACAAAGAGAAAAGGAGGAAATAAAGTATATATATATAGGTATATATATATACATATATATATACATATATATATATATACATATGTATATATTTATGTATATGTATATATACTATATATGTACATATGTATATATATATATATATATATGTATATTACAGGTGAAAAATGTAATCACACATTTGTCAATAACGTAGAAACCACTGTTGGAGTAGAAAAGACTGGAAACGGGGAATCTATATATTTCGATTGCAAACTGCAATCCTCTTCAGTAGATACAAATAAGAGAGAGGGCGTACTGTTTAAGTAGCACCCTTAACAAAAGAAAGGGGAACATGGGAAGATATCTCTACCCTATTCTCACTCCGTATGTGAGGTCAGGAGGCAAATGAGCTTTCACTAGGTTGGAGATGAAGAGTCCGGACATTATGTCCGGGGACCATTGGCCCTTTGAAATATTCATGTTGGGCTGAAATTCAATGATCGTAGATTCTACCATTTTTCTCCTGAACTCACATCTGGATTTATAAATAAGCTCAGCTCTGTCCCAATCTAAACAATGTTTAAATTGCTTAACATGTTGGAACACAGCTGAGCTATCTTGTGCATATCTAATGGAACGTTTATGTTCAATCATCCTGGTGTTCAAATCCCTTCCAGTCTGTCCGATGTAAACTAAGTCACAACCTTTACACGGAATCGAATAAACCCCTTGGCTCTGTTCTTCTTTTAACCTTTGATGGACATTTACCACCTTTTTATTAATGGTGTTAGGGTAATAATTAATCAAATTTAATTTGTCTTTGGGAAGAAACTTGGTCGAGGGAATGAATGATTCAGAAAAGGGAACGATTAAAGAGCTCTTACCCAATGAAAAATTAGAGGAAGTGGGGGTGGTGTTGAAAAAATTGGATCTCGCTCGGCTGAGGGCTTTGACCAAGAACCAATCCGGGTAAGCTAAATTACTAAGTTGAGATTTTATAATGTTAAATTCTCCTTCAAGAAACTGGGGGCTGCAAATTCTAAGGGCTCGAAGGAATAAACCTGAAGCGACGCTACTTTTTACTTTGTCTGGGTGACTGCTGAAAAAATGAAGATAACTACCAGAATGGGTTTCTTTTCTATAGACGGTAAAAGCAAGCTTGTCTCCGTCACGAACAATAAGAACATCTAAAAAGGGTAGCTTACCTTGTTCTTCCCATTCAACTTTAAACTTAATGTTCGAGGCTAAGGAATTTAAATTAGCAAAGAAGTTATCGAATGAGCCCCAATTTTCATCCCAAAGAGTGAAAATGTCATCTACGTATCTAAACCAAACCATGTCTACGGGTTTAATGGTGGGCAGAAGAACAGACTCAAAGTATTCCATGTACAGATTGGCCAATACAGGAGAGAGATTTGAACCCATGCTACAACCAAATTTTTGTCTGAAAAAAGAATTCTGGAAGGAAAAAACATTTGATGTGACACACAGGCGAATAAGCGCAATGATTTTTGAAACGGGAAGTGGGAATTTGTCCTGAAATGGTTGTAGCTTAGTTTCCAGGAAGGATAGAACGTCATCAATACAGACATGAGTGAAAAGAGAAATTACATCCAGGCTAAGCATTTTCCTACTAGAAAAATTCACTTTTTTTATTTTTGTGATGAAATCCTCTGAGTGTTTTAAATGAGAATCGGAGAAAGTACCAACAAACGGGGATAAAAGGTTTGCTAACCATTTAGACAGCTTGCTGGTACAAGATCCCCGGTTGGAGATGATAGGTCTGAGGGGAATATCAGATTTATGCAATTTTGGAAGGCCATAGAAATAAGGCAACTTAGGATTAATCACTTTGAGTTTCAGTACCTCTTCGTCTTTAGTGATGTTACGAACTTCTTTGTTGAAAGTGGCAGACATGTTTTTAAGTGGATTTTTAATAAGTTGCTCATATGTATCCGTGTCATTTAGAAGGGCCATGGCTTTATCTACATAACTGTCATGGTCAAGAATAACGATTTTACTACCCTTGTCTGCCTTTGTAATAATAATGTTATCCATGCTCCTAATTGCCTCCAAACTATTTTGATACCTAATGGGAAGTCCATTTCTTTTATCAAAACAATCTGCAATGCCTTGCAAAAGAGCCCCTTTTAAACATAATAAATTTTTGTCATAGTTGTTATTGGCTAGGAATTTATCAAAACCTACGAGAAAGTCCATAGCATGATGCTTCTCTGGTTTGAGGGCAAAATTCAAACCAAGGCCTAAGACTTCTAGTTGTGATTTTGTGAAAACAACACTAGAAAGATTAACAACATTGTCTAAAATGGCATACTTTGACCATACACTGTTATTACAAAGCCTAATAAGTTTTTTGTTCAAAATACCTTTATGATGTTCACTTATGTCATTGGCTTGTTGGTGGGCACATTTTTGAAGGAACCGGAATACTCCTTCATGAGGGCAAAGGAACAAAAGATTCCTAGAAGCCGTGCGTGAACGTAGATGTGCATCCTCTATGTCCAGGGACGTCAGTTGAATCCGTTCCAAAAGGAAATCACTAATGTAGGACGGAAAGCTGTACCCCAATTGTTTATGCTTGTGAAAACCAAACGAATTTGGGCACACTTGTTCCGCTAAGCACTCACTTAGAAAAAGTTTTTGGTTCTTCTTTTTCCTGCTGATGATCAACGCTGATTCAAATTGTCTGTAAGGTGACTTGAGCACAGGGTAGCGGTGGAAAAGTAGCTTGAGTGAAGAGAATGCCTCCATCGTGGTAGTAATGTTACAGGTGAAAAATGTAATCACACATTTGTCAATAACGTAGAAACCACTGTTGGAGTAGAAAAGACTGGAAACGGGGAATCTATATATTTCGATTGCAAACTGCAATCCTCTTCAGTAGATACAAATAAGAGAGAGGGCGTACTGTTTAAGTAGCACCCTTAACAAAAGAAAGGGGAACATGGGAAGATATCTCTACCCTATTCTCACTCCGTATGTGAGGTCAGGAGGCAAATGAGCTTTCACTAGGTTGGAGATGAAGAGTCCGGACATTATGTCCGGGGACCATTGGCCCTTTGAAATATTCATGTTGGGCTGAAATTCAATGATCGTAGATTCTACCATTTTTCTCCTGAACTCACATCTGGATTTATAAATAAGCTCAGCTCTGTCCCAATCTAAACAATGTTTAAATTGCTTAACATGTTGGAACACAGCTGAGCTATCTTGTGCATATCTAATGGAACGTTTATGTTCAATCATCCTGGTGTTCAAATCCCTTCCAGTCTGTCCGATGTAAACTAAGTCACAACCTTTACACGGAATCGAATAAACCCCTTGGCTCTGTTCTTCTTTTAACCTTTGATGGACATTTACCACCTTTTTATTAATGGTGTTAGGGTAATAATTAATCAAATTTAATTTGTCTTTGGGAAGAAACTTGGTCGAGGGAATGAATGATTCAGAAAAGGGAACGATTAAAGAGCTCTTACCCAATGAAAAATTAGAGGAAGTGGGGGTGGTGTTGAAAAAATTGGATCTCGCTCGGCTGAGGGCTTTGACCAAGAACCAATCCGGGTAAGCTAAATTACTAAGTTGAGATTTTATAATGTTAAATTCTCCTTCAAGAAACTGGGGGCTGCAAATTCTAAGGGCTCGAAGGAATAAACCTGAAGCGACGCTACTTTTTACTTTGTCTGGGTGACTGCTGAAAAAATGAAGATAACTACCAGAATGGGTTTCTTTTCTATAGACGGTAAAAGCAAGCTTGTCTCCGTCACGAACAATAAGAACATCTAAAAAGGGTATCTTACCTTGTTCTTCCCATTCAACTTTAAACTTAATGTTCGAGGCTAAGGAATTTAAATTAGCAAAGAAGTTATCGAATGAGCCCCAATTTTCATCCCAAAGAGTGAAAATGTCATCTACGTATCTAAACCAAACCATGTCTACGGGTTTAATGGTGGGCAGAAGAACAGACTCAAAGTATTCCATGTACAGATTGGCCAATACAGGAGAGAGATTTGAACCCATGCTACAACCAAATTTTTGTCTGAAAAAAGAATTCTGGAAGGAAAAAACATTTGATGTGACACACAGGCGAATAAGCGCAATGATTTTTGAAACGGGAAGTGGGAATTTGTCCTGAAATGGTTGTAGCTTAGTTTCCAGGAAGGATAGAACGTCATCAATACAGACATGAGTGAAAAGAGAAATTACATCCAGGCTAAGCATTTTCCTACTAGAAAAATTCACTTTTTTTATTTTTGTGATGAAATCCTCTGAGTGTTTTAAATGAGAATCGGAGAAAGTACCAACAAACGGGGATAAAAGGTTTGCTAACCATTTAGACAGCTTGCTGGTACAAGATCCCCGGTTGGAGATGATAGGTCTGAGGGGAATATCAGATTTATGCAATTTTGGAAGGCCATAGAAATAAGGCAACTTAGGATTAATCACTTTGAGTTTCAGTACCTCTTCGTCTTTAGTGATGTTACGAACTTCTTTGTTGAAAGTGGCAGACATGTTTTTAAGTGGATTTTTAATAAGTTGCTCATATGTATCCGTGTCATTTAGAAGGGCCATGGCTTTATCTACATAACTGTCATGGTCAAGAATAACGATTTTACTACCCTTGTCTGCCTTTGTAATAATAATGTTATCCATGCTCCTAATTGCCTCCAAACTATTTTGATACCTAATGGGAAGTCCATTTCTTTTATCAAAACAATCTGCAATGCCTTGCAAAAGAGCCCCTTTTAAACATAATAAATTTTTGTCATAGTTGTTATTGGCTAGGAATTTATCAAAACCTACGAGAAAGTCCATAGCATGATGCTTCTCTGGTTTGAGGGCAAAATTCAAACCAAGGCCTAAGACTTCTAGTTGTGATTTTGTGAAAACAACACTAGAAAGATTAACAACATTGTCTAAAATGGCATACTTTGACCATACACTGTTATTACAAAGCCTAATAAGTTTTTTGTTCAAAATACCTTTATGATGTTCACTTATGTCATTGGCTTGTTGGTGGGCACATTTTTGAAGGAACCGGAATACTCCTTCATGAGGGCAAAGGAACAAAAGATTCCTAGAAGCCGTGCGTGAACGTAGATGTGCATCCTCTATGTCCAGGGACGTCAGTTGAATCCGTTCCAAAAGGAAATCACTAATGTAGGACGGAAAGCTGTACCCCAATTGTTTATGCTTGTGAAAACCAAACGAATTTGGGCACACTTGTTCCGCTAAGCACTCACTTAGAAAAAGTTTTTGGTTCTTCTTTTTCCTGCTGATGATCAACGCTGATTCAAATTGTCTGTAAGGTGACTTGAGCACAGGGTAGCGGTGGAAAAGTAGCTTGAGTGAAGAGAATGCCTCCATCGTGGTAGTAATGTTACAGGTGAAAAATGTAATCACACATTTGTCAATAACGTAGAAACCACTGTTGGAGTAGAAAAGACTGGAAACGGGGAATCTGTATATTTCGATTGCAAACTGCAATCCTCTTCAGTAGATACAAATATGAGGGGCAGGCTGTTTAAGTAGCACCCTTAACAAAAGAAAGGGGAACATGGGAAAGATATCTCTACCCTCGGCTCACTCCGTATGTGAGGTCAGGAGGCAAATGAGCTTTCACTAGGTTGGAGATGAAGAGTCCGGACATTATGTCCGGGGACCATTGGCCCTTTGAAATATTCATGTTGGGCTGAAATTCAATGATCGTAGATTCTACCATTTTTCTCCTGAACTCACATCTGGATTTATAAATAAGCTCAGCTCTGTCCCAATCTAAACAATGTTTAAATTGCTTAACATGTTGGAACACAGCTGAGCTATCTTGTGCATATCTAATGGAACGTTTATGTTCAATCATCCTGGTGTTCAAATCCCTTCCAGTCTGTCCGATGTAAACTAAGTCACAACCTTTACACGGAATCGAATAAACCCCTTGGCTCTGTTCTTCTTTTAACCTTTGATGGACATTTACCACCTTTTTATTAATGGTGTTAGGGTAATAATTAATCAAATTTAATTTGTCTTTGGGAAGAAACTTGGTCGAGGGAATGAATGATTCAGAAAAGGGAACGATTAAAGAGCTCTTACCCAATGAAAAATTAGAGGAAGTGGGGGTGGTGTTGAAAAAATTGGATCTCGCTCGGCTGAGGGCTTTGACCAAGAACCAATCCGGGTAAGCTAAATTACTAAGTTGAGATTTTATAATGTTAAATTCTCCTTCAAGAAACTGGGGGCTGCAAATTCTAAGGGCTCGAAGGAATAAACCTGAAGCGACGCTACTTTTTACTTTGTCTGGGTGACTGCTGAAAAAATGAAGATAACTACCAGAATGGGTTTCTTTTCTATAGACGGTAAAAGCAAGCTTGTCTCCGTCACGAACAATAAGAACATCTAAAAAGGGTAGCTTACCTTGTTCTTCCCATTCAACTTTAAACTTAATGTTCGAGGCTAAGGAATTTAAATTAGCAAAGAAGTTATCGAATGAGCCCCAATTTTCATCCCAAAGAGTGAAAATGTCATCTACGTATCTAAACCAAACCATGTCTACGGGTTTAATGGTGGGCAGAAGAACAGACTCAAAGTATTCCATGTACAGATTGGCCAATACAGGAGAGAGATTTGAACCCATGCTACAACCAAATTTTTGTCTGAAAAAAGAATTCTGGAAGGAAAAAACATTTGATGTGACACACAGGCGAATAAGCGCAATGATTTTTGAAACGGGAAGTGGGAATTTGTCCTGAAATGGTTGTAGCTTAGTTTCCAGGAAGGATAGAACGTCATCAATACAGACATGAGTGAAAAGAGAAATTACATCCAGGCTAAGCATTTTCCTACTAGAAAAATTCACTTTTTTTATTTTTGTGATGAAATCCTCTGAGTGTTTTAAATGAGAATCGGAGAAAGTACCAACAAACGGGGATAAAAGGTTTGCTAACCATTTAGACAGCTTGCTGGTACAAGATCCCCGGTTGGAGATGATAGGTCTGAGGGGAATATCAGATTTATGCAATTTTGGAAGGCCATAGAAATAAGGCAACTTAGGATTAATCACTTTGAGTTTCAGTACCTCTTCGTCTTTAGTGATGTTACGAACTTCTTTGTTGAAAGTGGCAGACATGTTTTTAAGTGGATTTTTAATAAGTTGCTCATATGTATCCGTGTCATTTAGAAGGGCCATGGCTTTATCTACATAACTGTCATGGTCAAGAATAACGATTTTACTACCCTTGTCTGCCTTTGTAATAATAATGTTATCCATGCTCCTAATTGCCTCCAAACTATTTTGATACCTAATGGGAAGTCCATTTCTTTTATCAAAACAATCTGCAATGCCTTGCAAAAGAGCCCCTTTTAAACATAATAAATTTTTGTCATAGTTGTTATTAGCTAGGAATTTATCAAAACCTACGAGAAAGTCCATAGCATGATGCTTCTCTGGTTTGAGGGCAAAATTCAAACCAAGGCCTAAGACTTCTAGTTGTGATTTTGTGAAAACAACACTAGAAAGATTAACAACATTGTCTAAAATGGCATACTTTGACCATACACTGTTATTACAAAGCCTAATAAGTTTTTTGTTCAAAATACCTTTATGATGTTCACTTATGTCATTGGCTTGTTGGTGGGCACATTTTTGAAGGAACCGGAATACTCCTTCATGAGGGCAAAGGAACAAAAGATTCCTAGAAGCCGTGCGTGAACGTAGATGTGCATCCTCTATGTCCAGGGACGTCAGTTGAATCCGTTCCAAAAGGAAATCACTAATGTAGGACGGAAAGCTGTACCCCAATTGTTTATGCTTGTGAAAACCAAACGAATTTGGGCACACTTGTTCCGCTAAGCACTCACTTAGAAAAAGTTTTTGGTTCTTCTTTTTTCCTGCTGATGATCAACGCTGATTCAAATTGTCTGTAAGGTGACTTGAGCACAGGGTAGCGGTGGAAAAGTAGCTTGAG
>NC_134786.1:58307160-58309660 GCF_046742065.1 Oratosquilla oratoria
TTCGTGATCTGGTGGTCACAAGAGTTCAAACAGCTTCAACTAGGAACTCTTGGACAATAAAAAAAGTTAAAAAAACATTTTTCGATGTACGGTTTAGACTGATTTTTGAGTGTCCGAGAAAAGGAATCTTTAAGAAAAAAAGTTGAATTGGTAGACGACACCCATTTCTTTTCCTTTTTCACCTTGTAGGAACCTTTGGCCAGAACTATTTCACAGATTTTTACCACATTTCCATTTGTCCTTCTACAGACCAAGGTTTATATAAAAACAGGTCAGTCCACCTCAGAAAGAAATCTAATCATGTGACGTCATGGGCAGGCGCGCGAGATGCCGGCCTGTCATCCTCGAGACACGGTGGAAACGGAATGAATGTATAAGAATTGTCAGCCAAGTACATCGCCTCCTCATGACGTCATATCGTTAGTTTTCCTTCCAAAGGGAACCGCCCTGTTCTTTTAGACTTTGCGACTTACAGGAAGGGATACAGAGAGACAGCAAAGAAAAAAAGGACAGGAGAGAGACGGCAGATAGGAAGACGGGGTGGTGAAGGTCGTTTGGAAATCCGGCACAGTGTCGATCAAGCAGAAGATGTCACTGAATAATAGGTGGAGGCGGGAAGCAGGGAGACGAGGGCTGAATGTGGAGATGAAGGAGGGGAGAGGGGGAGGGAGTGGTGAGGAAGAAGAGAGGGGGAGAGTTTGACAAATATTCATAAAATATAGAAAAAATAAACAAACAGATAAGTAAATACAAAAACAAATGATAAAAGAAAAATACAAGTTATCGATCCCTCGAACTCCACTGATCAACAAAGGCCTTTCCGAACCTTTTTCCATGGGTTGCACGACAGTACCGATCTCTGCCACATCACTCCTGCAAACTTCTTTTTCTCGTTCCTCACAATCTTTCTAAGTTGATAAGAAAATGCATTTCCTGGATATCAATTAACCCTATGATGTGATGACGCCATTATTCAGCGTTTATTTTGGTCGGCGTCAGTCGGTTTCATTGAACTAAAGGTGACCCCAACGGGACGAAAATATACGTCGCTGTATTCATCTGAACAAGCTTGAGAGCGGAGTGCTCCAAATGAACGAATTGGCACCAGAAAACGGAAAAGGGCCAGCAAAGGCCACCTGCAAGAGAAACAAAAGATTACAAATGAAGTGCATATCTTTTGGTCCACAACTAGGTCGGATGCTAAGAATAGGTAGCTAAGCATCAACACTAGGGAAGTGGCGAGGTGCCAGTGAGAAGTGGAGTGCCACTGGCCAAGTCAGTGCCACTAAGAGGCAGAGACTCCATCGAGAAAAAGAGTCGGAATGAGGCACAGTGGTTCGAGAAAGTTCGAAAGTGGCCTAGTCGGGTTGCGCCTCTTCGATTGAGAGGCGGCACTGGACAAGTTTGGGGAGATATTATATAAAGTCAATCATAACTTGAGCGCCCCCGGGGAGGGTTTGGGGTGTGGGGATGGGGTCATGCAAATGGGGGCTTGGGGAACGGGGTAGGGAGTCGTGGGGGGCGGAGGGTTTGTGGTCATAATCGTCATTGTCAATGTGGCACTTTGGGTTGCCTGTTAGCTATTATATAATTATCTGTTCATTGGTCTATTTGTCGGTTTCTGTATTCATTATTTTATTTACAGATTTGTTTATATATGTTAATTCAATTATCAACTTGTTTATTTACAAATTTATTTATTTTTCATTGCTTTATCTCTTCATTTATGTATCTGTTTATTTATTAGGCAAATTTAGCTTTGGGAAATTATTCCTGCAAAATTTCACGGAAAATCCAACAAAAATACTTTCAAGATTGTATCCCAACCTCCAATTGTATTATCATATTTTAGCGTTAATGCCCAAAGTGGTAACCTGCAAGAACTGCTAACTCAAGAATTTCTGTATCAGACGAAGCTCGCGTGAGGGCACGATCGGCAGTCTGTACCCTGCGGGACTCCTAGACGGAGTTCTCGTAGATCGTTGTTAATTAACAAAACTATATTTTGTGTCCAAAAAGATTTATTTACCCTTAAAGGATATAAGGTCAAATTTCTAGCGTTATATTTGATATCTTTTTTAAATAAAATATATTGGTAAAAAATATGACACTAATGTATCTTTAGTTAAAAAATGCGTCAACTACTTATCTCTCCTTCCTTCCCATTGCATTCCTCTTTCCATCACTCTCGCTCTCTTCTCTTTTCTTCCCTCCCTTCTTCTCACCCTTATATATCTATATCTTCCCTCCCTTCTTTCCCCTCCTCTTCTCCCCCCTCTCTCTTTCTCTCTCCCCTCATGTCTTCTTCCCATCGTTCTTTCTCCCATTCCCCCTCCCTCAATTCACAAAAAAATCAGACGTTAAGGTTTGAAAACAGCACTGGCGGGAGATGTAGGGTGAGGGTGAGGGTGTGGGTGAGGGTGAAGGGGAGAGTGGGGCGAGGTGGCGGGGGGGGGAGAAGCCCATTTGCGATCACAAAGGGTGTCTGTCTCGAAAACAA
>NC_134786.1:58322160-58329660 GCF_046742065.1 Oratosquilla oratoria
TCTAAGAAGAGAATAATTAGAAGAATCGAAAGTGTTAAGAAAAAGATCAAGAACGGTGAGTATACTGTGATAATTAATAGAAAGCGTGTGTGTGTGAGCGTGTCTGAGAAAATGCGTGTGCGTGTGTGCGTGTGTGTGAGTGTGTGTGTGTGTGTGTGTGTGTGTGTGTGTGTGTGTGTGTGTGTGTGTGTGTGTGTGTGTGTGTGTGTGTGTGTGTGTGTGTGTGTGTGTGTGTGTGTGTGTGTGTGTGTGTGTGTGTGTGTGTGTGTGTGTGTGTGTGTGTGTGTGTGTGTGTGTGTGTGTGTGTGTGTGTGTTTTCAGTTAGGTCCCAGCGGCTCTAGCCGATTTAGGAACACTTATAATTTTACTGTATAAAAGGAGTATTGATTGTATGGGAGGAAAGTTAATTATATGAGGTGGGAGATTGGATAGGTAGGAAGTGATTAATGAGGTTGAGCGTGTCTGAGAAAATGCGTGTGCGTGTGTGTGAGTGTGTGTGTGTGTGTGTGTGTGTGTGTGTGTGTGTGTGTGTGTGTGTGTGTGTGTGTGTGTGTGTGTGTGTGTGTGTGTGTGTGTGAATGTGGGGGGTTCATGTTAGAGCTGTCAGTGGTTCACTCTCAGCCGAGATGCCATGGCGAAGATGTGAGGGGGAAGTGAAAGGAGATTGGAGTCATTGGCCTCGAGGCAGGTCTTGATGGGCAATCCCCCATGAGGCGGCAGTGGCGGCGTATTCCGATTTCCACAAGTCCCAGGCAGCCTGATCTATTTTACAATAAGCATCGCTTACTGAGGACTGGGCGGCCATCATATCTTCTTCGGAGGCCAACGCCCCTTGTCTGGCAGCACTGTCGACCCTTTCATTGCCATGAAGTCCCACATGAGAGGGGACCCACTAGTACTGGAGGCGGACACCCAGGTGAGCTGCCTCTGCCGAGAGATGAAGGATATTATTTAGCACATCGGGCCTCGAGGTGCAGTAGGCGTTCTGTAGGACCATCAAGCTCGATTGGGAGTGCGATAGTATTGTTACTCGTGGTGGTTTCCAAGGAAGGGCGAGGATTTTGCCAGGGGCCTGCCGGATGGCAACAAGTTCGGCCGTGAGGATGGTGGGGGGTAGAATCTTACGGAGAAGGCCTCCCCCGTGGCCTGTGCGGCCATCTATGAGTACAGACCCGTCTGTATAAACCAGAATTTTCCCAGCGTATTGCTTTGCTGAGTATGTGATTTTCCTGGCGACCTAGTCCATATACTTCCGTCCACACTTCAGTTAGCGCAAGGTCCCAGAGGGGGAAGGGGTCCACTTGACATTGGGCTACAAGGCGGCGGTCATTGGGTTGAAGTCCGGCTCGGAGACAAGTCTTGACGGAGCAAGGCAGGCCGCGGATGGGTTCCTACGGTGAAGCCACGATTCATCCTTCAGAGAGTTCTTCGCCTGTAGAGTTTGGTACTCTGGCAGAGCCGAAGAGGTACCGACATGCATCCCTCTTTATACGGCACCAGAGTGGTAAAATGCCAGCTTCGCTGTACACCTGCTCTTGAGGAACCGACCGCGGTAGGCCGAGTCCCACTCGTAATGCCTGGCATTCAATGACTGTCATCCTGCAGGGCAAGGACACCAAGTAGGAGGCTTAAATGTACGATGGGAACTAGAGTTCTTCGGTGCTGGCCCCAGGGTTCGTGCCGAATTGCTCTGACGAGGTTGAGTGTGACCTGTTGTATATGCTTGGACTATCTGCCGTCTCGTTGGAAGACAACCCCTAAGTACCGGACGGACTTTGCTGGTTTTACCGGCGTTCCACATACTTTTATATGGTTCCAGTCCGGGTATGTGCCAATGTTATAGTCTATCTGGTGCACTGGCATGTACGTCATTTTGGCTGCAGAGAGCGAGAACCCAAGGCTTGTGAGTTGGGTCACGACCAGGTCGACCTGACACTGGAAGCCACGAAGCCCTGCCCTGTGCTGGGCCAAATCCTTCTTGGGCCGCCGGTGCCTAGACTTCCTCCAGAGAGCTTTGTCATCGGCATATGCGGTGACGACAGTGTCCCCTCGCACACTATTCCCTACATCTGCGAGGAGTAGCGTGAAGAGGAGGGGAGCCACGACTGAGCCATGGGGGACCCCCATGTCAATGGGTGCTTTAGTACTAAGGGCACCGTCTCTTCTTGCCGAGATAGAACGGCTAGAGAAGAAGGAGCGGACGAACTTGTACATTGCCGGGGAAATCCCGAGCGACTTCAATTTCCATAGGAGCTTGGCGTGCCAGACTTTGTCAAAGGCCTTGGCGATGTCAAGGAAACATGTGTGGAGTACTTTTTTTTTTTTCCCCTCTGGACCCTGCGGATGTGCTCAGAAAACCGAACGACGTGATCCGTGATACTCCTCCCTTTCTTGAATTCAGCATGGCGTGTCGGATTCAATGAATTCTTTTAGGCGATTGAGCACCACTCTCCCACACATCTTGCCAATGTGCCATGTCAGGGCTATCGGTCTGTGATTTGCAATCTTGCCACTATGTTTCCCTGCCTTGGGAATGGGGACCACGACGGCGTACTTCCATGCTTCAGGGACGTATCCTCCTTCCAACATTTGTTGAAGAGGAAAAGGAAGGCTTCCTTCGTGGAAGGGGAAAGGTGCTGCAGCAGCGGGTAGGTTATCGTGACTGCACCTGGAGTCTTCTTGGTGGCCTTAGTTGCCCTCAGGGCCCAGTGCAATTCATGGAGGGTGAGGTCGGCATCTGCTCCCGGTGGGGTGGAGAGGTCCATGCGTTTTTCTTCTTCCTGGCGGGCTTGACTTTGGGCTTCAGGGAGGTTTTCAGAGGAGCTTGCGCCAGCGAAATGGCGAAGAAAGCCCCCTGCATTCTCCTCCGGAGTGCGTAGTAATCCTCTATTGGGGGCAGTGAGGTCTCTACCCGGTGGGTTGTAGTCCCTTTTGATTATCTTGAACTTCTTCCATGTCGCAGTCAGGTCGAGATTGTCCTCCCCACTATTTTTCAAGAAACCAAGTTTGGCCTTGGCTATGATGGAGATGACAAGGTTTCTTTCGAAGGGATTGGAGTGCAATGACCTCGTGGGAGTTTTCAGGAGATCCCAGGCGGTGTTAATTGCCCGGCAGTTCCATTGCATGATTTTAAGCTCAGCCATGGTTTGCGATATTAGCAATGGTTTGAAGAATCAAGAAGATCCCACCCAATAGGCGAGCCGCTTGAGGGTTTGATTTGCCTAGTTCCTGTTGAAATCCTTTTACATTTTCTTGGATATAGCTGATGGAATTTCTTAGGAGTAGTTCCGTGGGGGGTTGAGGGGAGGTAGGGTCCGTATGGGGGGCATCTGTCTTCTGTGGTTCTCCGTTTCTTGGTGGGTTAAGGGCGAGGAAGCTATCTGGGTGGTAACTGGGGTAGATGTTCTCTTTCGATTTTTCCTCTTTCTTTGTTTCTTCCCTTCACCCTTCATCTGCATTGGTTGATGCTGATGTGGCAGGGGTGTGTGATACTTTAGCAACGACAGTGCTCTCGTTGGGTTTGGGCGGGTGGGAGGCAATTTTCCGCTGGTGGAGCGGGGTCAGCATGTTATACCCAGGCTCTCGGTCCTCGTTGGGGTTGTTGTGTCCGAGACCTCGGTCCTCGTCGGGGTCCTATGGCTCTTTGGTACAGTTTCGAAGTCTCTGTCACGGATCCATTCGTCCTTGAGATGGGTGTTCCATCATTCCCTGGCGACGGCTAGGGCTTCGGAAAAAGTGACGTACTGCTGGTTTTTTGAGTTCATGAGCAGTTAGGATATGCAGCAGAGTGATTTCTACAGCATTTTACGCAGAAAAGTTGCCTTTCCTGACATTCCTGTGTGGGGTGACTCTTCCCTCATTGAGCGCATTGGCAGGTAGGGGGGGGGATGCTTTCCGGCGACACTCTCCCTTTGAGTGACCCAGAAATTGACAGTTTGTGCATTTCCGCACGGGGGCGATGTAGGGGACTACTTGGTGGAGGATGTAGCCCAGTTTAACCGTGGAGGGAAGGGAAGCCATGAGGAAGGCCACGCGTAATGACTTGGTCAGAGCCCCGTCCCGGGACTGAAGTTTGGTCGAGTCTACAGGAAGGTCCTTAGCCTCCATGTCGGCTTGAAGGAGTTGCTCAACATTGCCACCAAGGAGTACTCCTTTTATACTCCAACGACGATGGTCTTGGGGTTTCTTGTTTGAATCTTTAGTGGTGGTTGACGATTGGTTGCTCACGTTGATGTGCGCAGCAACATTCCTTGTTGCTTCTCTGTAAAGCAGCTAAATAGCCATTCGACGCTTGAGGTTTGGCGAATACCTTCTACTGGCCCAACTGCGTCTTTAATAAGTTGGGCCTGTCTCCAGGAGCCCATCTTTGTGAAGCGGGAGGGGTCGTCAGCGTGTTTGAAGGTGACCGGGAATCTTGAAGGACCCGGTTACGGGCGTGGTTTCCTTGGTCGTGGGCGTCGATTTGAGACGACTTGCCACTCTCCCCCTGGTCGGGGCACGGGAGGAAGTTACGGCAGCAGAGTATGATAAACGCACTAGAGCGTCTCTTAATGAGCGATGGCGGAAGCTTCCTCAAGTGGGGGAGGCGGATGGGTTTTGTTGGCGACGGGCTCGGCGGGTAGGAGGCAATTTTCCGCTGGTGGAGCGGGATCAGCATCCATTTTTTACGGCAGGTCCCAAGGTCCGGGAGTATCCGGGAGACGTGTAACTGCCTTGGAGTTTGCGCCACGGAGACGCTTACGGCGGTGAAGGTCGGGTTGGGAAGAAACATCATCTTCCTCCTCACTGCAGAAGAAGATGTTTATTGGATGAGAGGGTTCTTCCATAGGGACGAAATAAGTGGGTCTTGACACTTGTGCACTCGTCACCTTCCCAGACAGCAGCACAGAATCTCTTCAACCGGTGGCCGTTGGCGGCTTTCTGGGGGCCGAGGGTCACCTTCCAAGTGAAGCCATCGGTACCAGAATGATCTGCTCTAGCGCTAATTTTCAACTGTCGCAAGTAATTTCCACACCCGCTTGCAACGTACACCAAGAACCGTGTTTAATGCACTATTCAGTATCATAATTTCTTATACAACGTAGTTCATAATGCAAAACAACGCTTCTTGAACAATGTACATTGCGTCGAAAAAGTGTCAAAAGACGTCGAAAATACTTTGCTTTTTATGTTTTGATTTTAAATCCTGTATATACATATATATATATACGTATATATATATATATATATACATATATATATACATATATATATACATATATATATATATATATATATATATATATATATATACATATATGTAATATATATATATATACATACATATATATGGAAATAAGCTCCACCGCAAGGACTCGAACCTTTGCCGTAGCGACTGCTTATTCTGAACCAAAGGTGATAGCATCGAGCCACCCAGGCCGTACAAAAGGAACCACCCGATTCTCGACCTGGAGGTTTCCCGACGGTACTAGGAAAGCTCGGTCTCTATTCTAATTTCATCGAGTCTTTATTATGGCGAGCCCTCCGACAAGTTGTGTGTCATTTTGACAAATGGAAATAAACTCCACCGCAAGGAATAGACTCGAACCTTTGCCGTAGCGACTGCTTATTCTGAATCAAAGGCGATAGCATCGAGCAGCTCAGTAAAGTTTTAGATGGAAACCAACCGAGAGAACAGACAGGCTTTAGGAGTGGATATTCGACTCTAGACCATTTGGAGGCCATGAACCAACTAATCGAGAAAACGATAGAAAACAATATACCTCTCTGTTTAGCTTTTGTAAATTAAGAGAAGGACTTTGACTCGGTAGAACAAATAGCAATACCAAACTAGTTACGCAAGTAGGGTACAAACGAACAGATCGTAAGAGTTTTAGAAAAGATTTATACGAAAGGTACCGCTATAATTCGACTACATAAAGATACAGAAAAGATCAAGATCGAGAAAGGAGTACGTCAAATTAATTACATCGTGTTTGGAAGAGATTTTCAGAAGGTTGAGTTGGGAAGAGAAAAGTTTGAAGATTAATGGCGAATATTTGACCCACCTAAGATTTGCGGATGACATTATTCTTATTTCAGAAAATGCAGAAGACTTGAGAGATCTGAACAAGGAAAGTCTCAAAGTAGGTTTAAAAATGAATAAGAGTAAAACCAAAGTAATGTTCAACACGAAAATTTAAAGTAAAGATATTATAATCGATGGTGATAGTCTTGAAAAAGTTGAAGAGTATAATTATTTAGACCAGACGGTGAAAATAACCAAAGATCCTGATAATGAAATAAAAAGACGTATTACAATTTGTTGGAAAGTGTTTGGTAAATATAATAAAATCCTGAGAGACTGTATACCTTTATGTTTGAAACGTAAAGTTTACAACCAATGCATTCTGTCATCAATAATCTACGGGTATGAGACTTGGAAACTGACGAAGGTGATGGAAAAAAGCTAAGGACTGGACACAGGAGAATGGAGAGTTCAATGATGGGAATAACACTAAGAGACCGAAAAAGAGCAAGTTGGGTGAGAGAGCAGACTAGAGTGGACGCCGAGAGATGGGAAGCGTGGAAGAGGGAGACTAGGCAGAAGGTGGAGAGATGAGATTGAGAAGTTTGCATTAGTGACGTGGCAGAGGTTGGTGCGGTCGTGTGAATCATGGAATGCTATAAGGAGGCCTTTGTTCAGCAGTGGACTTAGGATGGCTGATTTGATTAATTGATTGAAATATATATATATATATATATATATATATATATATATATATATATACATATATGTATATATACATATATGTATATATATATATATATATATATATACATTTAATATACATATGCGTAGATGTGAGTGTATGTGTATGTTTTTGTGAACCTTAGTTATCATGAGAAGTGATTTTTTCATATCTAGGAGAAATTTTAGGAAAGACACAATATAGGTACCCCCACAAAATTTTCAAAAAATAAATAACCCTTGAATTATTGTTGCATATGAAAGACAACTTTATTAGAAACAAAATGCTTTTTAAATTTTTGAAATAGCTTAAAAAATAAGGGAGATACGATTTTTTAAATTATTTTTTTAGCCCGCATTTTTGGCTAGACTTTACCATAACAAAGTGTTAGAATTAAGGGTGGTATTTTGTAAAGATTTCGGTAAAGAAATACACATTAACTCTAAACCACTGGTCCAATTTAATTAAAATTTCGGAATACTTGGGTTTTATGGATTAACAAATCGCATGAGCATGTCAAAAACAATGTGAGACATCTCCATCATACCATATTTGCCTTTTCATGGCAATCATGAAGCTGTCAATGGTGGGTCTCGCTAAACGCCGACCGAAGTCGACCAACGCTGGCCAAAACCACACAATAACTGTTTTTGCTCAAATGCATAATTTATATATATAAAATAGAATATGGTTGCATTATTTGACCTATTTTCTTTAAAATGTGTGATTTCCATGTAAAATGATCAAAGAGAAGTTACGCTTTTATCCT
>NC_134786.1:58334660-58339660 GCF_046742065.1 Oratosquilla oratoria
ATACATACATACATATACCAAAGGCTTTTTCCCCATTACACGGGGGGTAGCCAAAAAGAAAAAGGCATTTCACCCATTTCATTTCCCATATATTCCACTCCCCTCCACCCTCCTCCCTCCCTCCTATCTTGGCACCTCCTAGATGACGGGTCATCCCTGCATCCTGTCCACTGCCCTGGGTCAGAAGCAGTGTCGCAAGACACAGCACATCCACAGCAAGGCCGCTTCATAAATTCGGCGACCCAGTCTCTCCGTCCCCTCATGCAGGAAAGGAGAAGACGGGGAGAAATTCCTTCGGGCTGCGTCAAATTTTTTCTCATACATACTTCCTCACTCCCCATCCCCCACCCACTCCCCCTCATGCATCACAGCCTCATCTATACACAACCCTTCTCCATTCACCCCTATCTTCTGTCCTCTCCCGTCCTTCCTCTACAGATATTCCTCTCTTTTGTAAAGCCCCTTTCACCCAATCCATCCATCTCATCCTAGGACGCCCCCTCATATTCACTCCTTCCACCTCCGCCTTCCACACTTCTTTTACTAATCTTTCTTCACTCATTCTTTCCATGTGTCCAAACCACCCTAATACTCTTTCATCAACCCTATCTCTAAGAGATGCTATCGAACATCAGTTAGAAATTAACTGTTTGATAAATGATAGCCAGCTGACTTAAGGTCAATTGTGGAAAATACAGAATTCCCGTTTCCAATGGATTGCAAGACATCTTGCATGGCAGGGAGTGGGTGTGGGTCAGATTGAGTTAGGTGATTGACTTTCCTAAAATCTACAACAGGGCGTAGGGTTCCGTCTTTCTTAGGGACTAGGAAGAGGGGACTGTTCCAAGGGGAATCTGAGTGAGAAATTACACCTTGGTGTAACATATCATGCACACTGTTGTTTACTTGTGTTTTCCTACTGTGGGGTATGCGGTAAGCGGGGGTGTATGAGGGGGGGGTGTTGGGGGGGATTTGGATGTGGTGTTTAGTTATTTCACATTTGCCTAGAGGTTCGCCTTCTAAGGCGATAGCCGATCTATTCCTTTGGAGGAGGTTTAGTAGCTTGTTACGTATCTCTTCGTTGGCTCATGTTGTTATTTGGTTGGGGTGGATAGGGGTGAGGTTTTGTGTTTGTCCTACAGTGTTGATGTGTTGTGGGAGTGGTTCTTGGATTGGGGAATTATGGAGGTGGACTGAACAAATGTTTGTGTTCTTTCTGATTTTGCGGTGTTGGTCTGAGAGATTCGTTAACATAGCTAGGGTGTGTTTATTTTCTGACACTAAATCCCATGAAGGTTCGAGGGATATATTGTTAACTCTTGACGTGTCTGGGTCAATTATGACATCCTGGTGTTGGATTGCTCCGGGTATATATAGTGGGACTGTTATTGAATGTCTAGGGGGTATGATGACTGTGTTAGACATCAATGCCTTTGAAGTGACATAAGGTGGTGGACGGAATGAGTAGCTCTTAGTTGGAGAGGGATTATGGAAGCCAGATAGACATGAAAGAGGTTGTGTGTCTGGGTCGGGTGTTTCAGGAATTTTGGAGTCGTCATTTTCGTCTCGGAAGGAGATTTTGTTGGTATCTAAGTTGATGATGGACTTCCAGTCTCGTAGGGACTTTAACCTATTATACCTTGGTGGTCGAGACTCCATTCATCAGCTAAGTGGAAGGATGTGAGGCCTACCTGGGATTTGTTCATTTCTATATCTAAGTCTATCCTATCATGAAGTGATATGGTACTTCCTTCTATCAGTAGGCCTTCTGTGTTGGAGTACTGGATTTGGGGTGGGTCATTAAGTGCTTCGTAGAGAGCTCTGGGTATGAGGTTCAGGTTTGTGCCTGTATCAACCATCATCTCAACACTGGTTTGATCTAGTGTTACCTTTAGAGTGATATAGTTGTGAGGTGGGTCGGACGTTCCTATGGTGGTCTGGTGCGTGAGGCTGGTACGCGTTCCCCCAATCGGTGTTGGGTTGTGTGTGTTGAGTTTGACGCTCTGTGGGAGGACGGTGTTTGTTGTGATGCCGTAACTGGTTTGTTTGTTTTCCGATGAGGATGTGGTTGTGATCTTTGTTGAGAACATTCCTCGTTGGAGTGAGTTGTGGTTTTGTGTAGGTTGCAGTATTTACCTGGCCGTGTTGGTCTTGATATGTTGAGTGGTGTGGGGGGGGGTGCGTGGGTAGTTGGGTTTGTTGTTGGGAATCTGTGTGGGAAGTAGTTCCATGAACTGAGCAAGGGGTAGTGCGGTGTCGTGTCTGTTGTTGTTGGTGTTGCTGTGCTCTACATTGGGCATCTGTGTGAGTCGTTGTTCCATGAACTGAGCAAGGGGTAGTGCGGTTTTGTGCTTGTATTTGTTGTTTTTGTGTGCAGTCTCTGGTGTTGTGAGTTGTTGAAAGATGGTAGGAACACCAGGTTGATGGTTGTGCTGTATTGGAGCTAGGGGCCTGGTGTGACTGAAGGGTATTGAGTCTAGCATAATGGTGCTGGTCGGAGAGGGAAATGTTGCAAGCGTTGGTTATCTCTAAGATATAATTATAAGCTAATGGGTTTCTGGTGTTTAAATCCCTTCTACCTGCTTCTTTTTGACACTTTGGTGGGAGTTGGGAAAGATAAAGGCCTATCTCTAGTAATGTGTATAGGTTTTCTAAAGTCATTGCTTTCTTTCCTGAGATATCTGTGAAGGTCCAAGGGCTTTGGTTTTCTAGATTTTCCCTAATTTCTTTTATTGCATTGGCAACATTGTCTTTGATGTTAGTCTGTTTTTGAGTTCTAGTGTTGTTTAGAAATGTGAGGAGAAAGTTAATGTTGTTTGTTTGTATGTTCTGAAAGACATTAAAGAGGTGTGTTTTATATTCAGTGTATGTGATTCCACCTGCAATAAGGTTATCAAGCATCCGAGCCGTGGATCTATGCTCATCTGAGGCTTGTATGTTCTGGCGGCAGATATTTATCTTCTCTAAGTTAGAGTAGTTAGGATTTATAGAAAAAAAAAAGGTCACATGCCGTCAGGAAGTCAGTGATGGAGAGTCCACTAGTTTGAGAGAAGGTGGGGATTTCGGTTAGAGGGGAGATAGTTTGGTAGTTATTGATTATTGTAGGTTGGAGTTGGGATGTATGTGGTGGGAGTTGTGGGTGAGGATGTTGCGATGGATTTGGGGCAGGGTTAGGTGTTGGGTAGGGATGTGGGGTGAAGGCTGTTTGACTTGACGTTAGGTTGGGAGAAGGGAAGGCTAAGTTCTCGTATGCATGGGTTGTGGGGTTTGGGGGTTGTTGTTGGGGGTCTACATGAGGGGCAACTTGGAGTTGTGGTGAGGTGTGGGGGGGTTGAGGGGTAAGAGTGGTTGGTTTGCGTCAAGCAGTTCTTCGTGGGATGAGGCATATTCTATGTGTGGGTTGTCAACGTTATTCTCGGGAATATTTGTAGAATCTACTTTAGGTGTGGAATGATCGATGTCACTGGGGGATTCCTTTTCTTTCGATGGAAAAAGGAATGAGTCAATCATATTCCTGACTTTGGATCTCGTTCCTGAAGCCATGTTAGTGTCTAACTAGGGATGCATGCATTACCTAAAAGATAGTGTGTTATAGTTAAGAAGAGAGGTATAAGTTATCAATAGGTAATGTGCAAGCAAGAATCACTTAACTGATAAAATGCATATCAAAATGGCACAATGGATAAAAATGGGGTGATAATAATGTCATAAAATTGTAAATATGAGGTACAGTATATATATGAAGGTAACAGTTAAATCTAAAAAAAATTATTGCATGTACAAATATATAAAGTCATAAATTGGGGAAATTACATATAACAGGTAATTAATTTTATGTACATATTTATATAAAGCACCGGTTGTTGTTTTGTAATCTTTCTCAGAAGTTAAAATTACACTAGTGGATGTTTTGTTATTTAATTATTGAGTTCTGTTTATCGTGGTCTTTGATATTCTTCAATTTAACAATGGTTATTTCCTAAAGTTCTACGTGGGCTAGTTTATATCTTAGGAATTGTAATTAAAATGCCTTAGTTCCAATAATTCTGCGTGGGCTGTGTTGACGTTCAGCTGACGGCAGTGTCAGCAATTCTCGGTGAGCCAAGGGTGGCGGTGGGTGGAGGTGGGTTAAGCGCGAACGCTGACCCGAAGCGAAGAGCAGGTATGTTAGGCGGGTCCGGGCCTAACTGCTGTGAAGCTCCTGGTCTGGGTGGAAGGGGTGGAGGTGGGTTAGTCGGGTCGGGGCCTGACCGATGCGAGGCTCCTGGTGTGGGTGGTCATGGAGGGGTTGGGGTGGAGGCGGGTTCTCGTCCGGCCCCTGAATTAAAAAAAAAAAGGGGAAATTAGTGGGAGTCTATGGTTTATACTCACGGTGATTGGTGACGGTAGTTTTGGATGGCGGATGAGATTTTCTCTCGGATGTGTCTCGTCGGCCTGGGTCCACTGCGTCTTGACTGAAGTCGTGGTGTGTCGATGTAGGAGGTGGTGCGCAGGATATCAGGAGTTGATTTGAATCGGCTGGTCTCGGCTTGGGTGTGCTGCTTGAAAGGGTGGAGGGGTTGGTTACCGAGGTGCTGAGGTTGCAGATTTGTGTTGTTCTCGGGCAAGGACGGTAGGGATGAGGTGGAGTATCTTCTTTCGGAGACTGGATCTTGTGGTAGCTGAATGGAATCTTGTGGTTGGATTGAAGTTCAAACTCTCGGTTGGGAGTCTTGTTTGAATTTGGATTGGAATCTTGATACAGTGCTGTGTAGGGTTGACAGGTTCTTCTAATCTGACAGAGGTGTCACTGTAGACATCTGTCTACACAGGTGTGGTAGCTGACTGCCACCAGGTGGCTTAAAATCGAAAGCCTTCGATTTCACCACCGATTCTAAGAATGATCCAATCTTAGAATTGAGACTGTCGTCTCGAAGGGAGTGGTTGGTGGAGGGCGAGTGGGTAGACGTGTCGCTTGCTTGTCGGAGTGATATCTGCTTCGTAGACAGTGATCTTGGTCT
>NC_134786.1:58344660-58367160 GCF_046742065.1 Oratosquilla oratoria
AAAGGAAATTAAAAATGAGATTGTTATTCCATTAGAAATGATTTTCAAGAAATCCATTATATCCGGATATGTCCCAAGAGAATGGAAGCTAGCTAACGTTACTCCCATATTCAAAAAGGTGACAAAAAGAAACCAAATAACTATAGGCCTATAAGTTTGACTTCAATCGTAAGAAAAATAATGGAAACTATCATCAGAGATGCTATCGAACATCATTTAGAAAGTAACCGTTTGATAAATGATAGCCAGCATGGTTTCAGACGGAAACGTTCTTGCGTGACTAACTTACTCGAATTCTACAACACAGTTATCTCGAATTATGACAAAAGAAACAATATAGATTTAATATATCTAGACTTTGCAAAAGCTTTTGATACCGTCTCACACGAAAGACTACTTACTAAATTAGCTTTACACGGTATAAGTGGTAGCCTATTAAGTTGGACTAGTAATTGGTTGAATGGTCGAAAACAAAGAGTTGTTTTAAATGGAAAAACTTCTAGATGGGAAAATGTTACAAGTGGAGTTCCTCAGGGTTCCGTTCTTGGGCCACTTCTATTCATAGTATATATAAATGATATAGACCATGGACTAAAATCTACTGTTTCCAAATTTGCTGATGATACAAAACTGTGCGGAGTGGCAAATGATCACTTAAACCAATTAGATATTCAAGAAGATTTAGATCAATTACAGCAATGGTCTGAAAAGTGGCTAATGAAATTTAACACAAGTAAATGCAAGGTAATGCACATAGGTAAAAATAACAGTAAGTACGATTACAAGTTATTTGGAAATTCGTTAACAAAAGTGGATAGTGAAAAAGATCTCGGCGTAATTATCAGTAACGATCTCAAATCATCCAAGCAGTGTATTTCAGCCTCTGAAAAAGCAAATAAGATTCTAGGACTGATTGCGCGATCTTTTGACTTCAAAAGTCTATCACTCATTAACAAGCTATATAAATCGTTAGTTCGTCCACATTTGGAATATGCTGTTTCTGTATGGTCGCCGAATCTCATTAAAGACATTGACAGACTGGAAAAAGTACAACGGCGAGCCACAAAACTGATTCCAAATATCAAAAATAAATCATACGAAAATCGACTAAAACATATGAATCTGTTTTCCCTAAAAAAGCGTAGACTCCGAGGTGACTTGATACAGGTCTTTAAGATTCTAAAGGGAATTGACAACATCAAAAGTGACAAAGTTTTCACATTGAATGAGAATCAGACAAGAAACAATGGTCTCAAACTATCCGGAAATAGATTGAATTTGGAAGTAGGTAGAAACAACTTTGCCAACCGTGTAGTTAATGAATGGAATAAACTTCCTGCACAGGTAGTGCAATATAGTTCAGTTCGAAGCTTTAAGACTCATTTAGATAAACATCTAAGCAAGATGCTGTAATGATTATGCTTTATTTTATATTATTTGTTTTTGCTTTGTTATCATTTGTCGTTTGATTTTAATTTATTATTAGTTATGTGTCAATTTATTACTATTTACTGTTTACCTGTTTGTTTGTTATTCAACTATACCTATGCATTTATTTATGTATTTTGTTTGTTGCATACATTATCATAGTTTTTTTTATTATTATTCTATTATTATGATTTTTTTCGCATCCGACCTAGATATGGACCAAAAGGTCCCCTGTCGGCATGCTCCGCCTTCGTAATCCTTTGTAATCCTTCCATGATTCACACGACCGCGCCAACCTCCGCTATGTCACTCTTCCATACATCTCAATCTCGTCTCTCCACCTTCTGTCTAGTCTCCCTCTTCCACGCTTCCCATCTCGCGGAGTCTACTTAGTAACACACTTGCTCCATCGCTCATCAGTCGTTCGCACTAACTTACCTGCTCAATTCCACTTCTCTTTTACCGTCTCAACAATATCTTTCACTCTAGTCTGTTTTCTCACCCAACTTACTCTCTTTCGGTCTCTCATCGTTATTCTCATCATCGATCTCTCCATTCTCCTGTGTATAGTCTTTGGTTTTGTTTCCATCGCCTTCGTCAGTTTCAAAGTCTCACACCCGTAGATTATTGCTGGCAGAATGCATTGATTGTAAACTTTACGTTTCAAACATAAAGGTAGACAGCCTCTCACGATTTTATTATATTTACCGAACACTTTCCAACCAATTGTAATACGTCTTTCTATTTCATTATCATGATCTTTCGTCACTTTCACCATCTGGCTTAAATAATTATACTCTTCAACTTCTTCAAGACTATCACCATCGATTATATCTTTCCTTTGAATTTTTGTGTTGAACATTACTTTGGTTTTACTCTTATTCGTTTTTAAACCTACTTTGAGGCTTTCTTTGTTCAGATCACCCAGCGTATTTTGTAAGTCTTTTGCTCTTTGTGAAATAAAAATAATGTCATCTGCAAATCTTAGGTGGTTCAAATATTCGTCATTAATCTTCTAACCTTTTTCTTCTCAACTCAATCATCTGAAAATCGCTTCCAAACAAGATGTAAATAATTTGGTTGAAATTGTATCGCCTTGCCGTACTCCTTTCCCGATCTTGATCTTTTCTGTATCTTTATGTAGTCGAATTACAGCGGTATCTTTCGCATAAGTCTTTTCTAAAACCCTTACGATCTATTCGTTGGTACCCTGCTTGCGTAACGAGTTAATATTGTCATTTGTCCTACCAAGTCAAAGGTCTTCTCCTAACCTACAAAAGCTAAACAGAGAAGTATATTGTATTCTGTCGTTTTCTCGATAAGTTGGTTCATCGCCTGCAAATGATCTAGAGTCGAATATTCGCTCCTAAAGCCTGCCTGTTCTCTCGGTTGGTTTCCATCTAAAACTTGACTTAGTCTATTTGTAAGGATCTTGGAGAATACTTTATATACATTTGATAACAAGCTAATCAGTCGATAGTTACTAAGGTCCTTCTGGTCTTCTTTTTTATGAAGCAAAATCAATATAGCATTGCACCATGATTCAGGAACGCTTTCTTGACGTAAGCACTGGGTGTACAAGTGAACTAACTTAATATGAACATCTTTCCCTGCGTCTTTCAACAGATCTATCGATATACCATCTTCCCCAGGTGCTTTTCCTCGTTCCATATTTTTAGAGCAAATTGTACTTCTTCCTTTGTAATCTCTGGTACACTACTAATATCTACAGATGAATTTACTGACTCAACTACGGTCTTCGACGAGAAAAGCTCTTAGTAAGATTCTTCTAATCTTTTTGCCATTCTGTCTCTGTATGTAATGATTTCTCCAATTCTATCTTTCAAACATACTTTTTTGTCTTCCTAAAGCATGTCTACGCTCGGTCCCTTTAATACTTTTACCTCTCCGAATAGTTTCCTCTATTTCACCCATGTTTCTCTTTCTTTTTTCTGATCTGTGTCTTTTGCTGAAAAGCTTGTTTAGTTCTACTCTTTCTCTTTCTGTATTATATATATATATATATATATATATATATATATATATATATATGTATATGCATATATGCTTATATATACATGTATATATATATATATATATATATATATATATATATGTACATATGTATACAGTATATATATATATATATATATATATATATATATATATATTATGTATATGCATATATACATATATGTACTTATATATATATATATATATATGTATATACATACATATATATATACGCATATATATATATATATATATATATATATATATATATACATATATATATATATACATATATATATATATATATACATATACACACACACACACACACACACACACACACACACACACACACACACACACACACACACACACACACACACACACACACACACACACACACACACACACACACACACTCACACTCACACACACACACACACATATATATATATATATATATATATATATATATATATATATATATATATACTAGACCACCCGTGACCCGTTGGGTCAAATAAAATCTTAAATGATACGTTGTTAACAAAATGGCCAATAAAATCTTTATTAAGACAATGCTCTTATATTTACAACATTCTCCTTAATCATGCGTATGTCATGTCACGTCTCGTCATCCCACTCCCAATCCCACTCCCAGTCATTATTATTATCATTCAGGGAATCCCATGGGACTTGAGCGAGTAGTAACTTTTATAAATATAAACTTTATGATAGATATACTATGTCACTATCACCGTATAGTATAGATCACAGAAAATAAGTTTTTATATCAAATTGAATGTAATTTAGAACTCTTACCTCTATTCAGTAGACGAAGGCAGTGACTTCATTATTTATAAAAGTGAGATGCAGAAGATTGCGACTTCATGTCGTCGTTGCTTGGAAAACTACGCATCATAGATGCTAATTCAGGAGTTGGCTATAATTTTGAATACTGAATATGAAAATCTTATAAGTACATATATATATAAATATATATATATGTATGTTGGGTCAAAGGAAATTTGAGATGATACGTTGTTATAAGAAGTGAAATGCAGAAGATTGTGACGTCATGTCGTCGTTGCTTGGAACACTACGCATCATATGATGTCGTGACGTCATGTCTCTTCTTCTGATTGGCTGGTCCTCAGTCGTGACGTCATATCTCTTTTTCTGGTCTCCTCTTCTGATTGGCTGGTCTTCAGTCGTGACGTCATATCTCTTCTTCTGATTGGCTGGTCCTCAGTCGTGACGTCATATCTCTTCTGATTAGCTGGGTGACGGTTTCAAGCAAGATATAAACAAGATTTTCAGAATTTTTATAAATATATATATATATATATATATATATATATATATATATATATATATATATATATATATATATATATATCACAACAAAGTAATGTCGTAGCACATCTGCTGAAGAGGATCACAGATAGTGATCGAAATATACGGATCTTTTTACTTTTGCCTATTCTTCTCCGAAAGTGGGTCATTAGTATATATATATATATATATATATATATATCTACAGTATATATATATATATATATATATATATATATATATATATTTATATATATATATATTGTGTGTTTGTGTGTGTGTGTGTGTGTGTGTGCGTGTGTGTGTGTGTGTGTGTGTGTGTGTGTGTGTGTGTGTGTGTGTGTGTGTGTGTGTGTGTGTGTGTGTGTGTGTGTGTGACCTCTTAATGGGCCAAGAGGTCTCCCATCGGCATATTAATCCTTTGTAAGACACTGTCTTCTTTCATGAGTGAACAGACTTATTCTTGTTAAGACCTTGCGAGTGTCGACCGCGGCGGTGTGGTCGCGAAGCGTGACCGTTTCGCCACCGCGCCGTTTGGCGACCTGCGGTGTGGTGGCGACGTGGTCCGGTTGACCCAACACGACCTGAACATGACCAGAGGTTGATCTGATGGGGGGTCACTGGCCCACCCCTTCCCCCCGAAGGGGTGGGCTGACTGGTAGAGAGAGGGCGTACCAGGTGGGAGGTTGAAAATGTATTGGGGCCAGATACAGAAGTTTGCAGGAGTGAAGTGGCAGAAGTTGAGAGCGTCGTGCGACTCATGAAGGAAGTTGGGAGGAGTCTTCATTAATCAGTGGACTCGCGATGGCTGGTGACCTGAACGCACCTTGTGACGCCGTGGTTTGTTCGGATACACTCCTACCTCGTACGTAGAAAGACCTCGGTTTGATCCTGAGGGTCACCGGTGCCTGCCACTGCCCAAGGTAGACCAAGTACACAGGGCAAAGGAGACGGTTTCAGCCGCCGCTAAGCGTCTCATGGGGTACGACCCACGCTGACTTCGAGGGAAGTTTACTCAGCTAGGGCGTGGTAACGGCGGCTGCAAAAATTTCGCCCAAACTTGGATTCCCAAATTCGCAAAATGACATCCAACCTTGAATTAACGAAATTAGAATAGAAATAAGAATAAATATTAATAATATGAACGAATAGAATTAAATAAAATAGAATAAAAAATAAATAAATAAACAAATAGATAAATAAGCAATGATAATGATAACAATTATCATGATAATGTCTATTTCCACCTATCATTCCTATCCACAAGGTAATCTAATCTCTTAAAACAACCAAGAATTTCGGCGCTCACTACATGGGTCTATCGACAATGCAGACCTCTCCACAGGAACAAAGGAACCTAGGCTCTCCTGAAGAATAACCAAGAATCTGCAGACTGAAGCTGGTCGAGGTGGAGCGTTCTACCGAATGCTGAGCAAAAGTCGAGAACTTCGGGATATAGGCCGGTTGTCACACTGTCCGGCGCCGCCGTTGCGGCTTATTCTTGGCTAGAGCAAAGTCTCCCTTGGTATGAGTCGTTATACTCGCAAGGTTATGAGAATATTCTAACCAGGGGGGTTATGGTGGTCGTTATATAAAGTTGTGGCTGCTATCGCAACGTGATCTTATTAAGTTAATTGCACTTGCCCCTAATCTGGCCGCATCCGGCCCCGCCCCACGGGGTGGGTTGGGGGGGGGGCGGCTACACGACATAGGATTACTGTGACCAACCAATCACAAGCCACTTAGCAAACTGTGACATTTAGGCTTTATTTTCATATGGATGGTGTAGAAAAAAAAAAGAACGAAGGGGTTTGAAATAATTTTGTGAGTCATACTCTTCATATTAGTTTTCGGTATTTGGATCAATGCCTAATCCAATAGAATCCTAACCTAGGCTTACCTAACCTAACTTTGCCCAACAAAGTCCGATTTTGCTAACAACCTTCAAATTAATTTAACTATGCAGTGTACCTCCTTCATTCGTCGTTTCGTCTTTTGTCCTCCACCTCTTCGACGAGGTATTGCCCACATGGACAGAAGCGCTGGTCATTGGCGACGAAATGAAATGATTTGCCCGCCGGGAGAGGCATAAGAAACATAAAAATGAAGGAGACTGCAAAAGACCATAAGGCCTACATTAGACATTCCATGTCCATGACCACCTATCATTCTCATCCATGAAATTATCTTACCTCTTAAAACAACCCATAGTTTCAGGGCTCATTACACGATCACTAAATCTGTTCCATTTGTTAACCACTCTACTAGTAAACGAGTTCTTGCCTATTTCCTTCTTAATTCTAAATTTGTCCAACTTAAATCCATTACTACGAGTCCTGCCCTGCCGTCTTGGTATGATGACATTAGTATGATGACCCTCGATAAAGCCTTTGAGAGCTTCCGGGGCTGCTTTCCGGAAGGCTCCTCAGATGAATGAAATCGCCCGCCTGGCACCAGAACAAAATGTATAAAGGACGTCACCGGACAAATCAAGCGTTGCCTCGGCTTTCGTTGACTGGAAACCCGCAACCCCACAACATCTGACAACGATCCTGGAGACCCGTAGATCTCTTTCGGAAAATACCTGGGACTGGTGTATACTACACTAGCGGTTTTAACCGCCGCGATTCAATTACAGTGTAAGTCAATGGAGCCGTTCATACACAACCACGTAATTTTTCCTTGACTATGCGGTGTCGACGAGGTTTCCGCGCGGTTCAAACCGCAAGTATGAACAGGGCCTTAGTGTGGGACTCTTTCCATCTCAGCGGGTGAAAGTGGGAGATGGAGTGGAGCGGTCGCCGGCTGTCACCTCTCTTTGGGTGGAGGGAAAACAGACCAAGTTGATCAAGTGAGGCCCGGGATGGAAGGCTAAGCGAGTGTCGGCCACAAGTGGGGAAGGTCGTGGGGTTTTTGGACTTCGAGACGGGGCGACGGACGGTTCTCTTTGACGTCACTCTCGCAGGGAGTCCTCCTCGTGCAGCAGGGACGCGACGGTTGATTTTCATATTTGACAAGTACTTATCTTAGTACTACTAAAAAATGAATTGGATGGGTTCTCTGACTTTTGGGTGGTTTTGCAAAACGCCTCGCGCCCCTGTGTTGACGTGGTGATTTTGTAACGCTTCTCAAGCCAGAACCTTTCCGGGTCCCAGCTAATCAGAGGAAGAGACATGACGTAGTGTTCCAAGTAACGACGATATGACGTCACAATCTTCAGCATTTCACTTCTTATAATAACATATCATTTAAAATTTCATTTGACCCAAGATACATACATATATATATATACATATATATATATATATATACACACATATATATATATATATATACACATATATTATATATATATATATATATACACACATATATATATATATATATATATTATATATATATACTTATAAAATTTTCATATTCAATATTTAAAAGTATAGCCAACTCCTGAATTGGCATCTATGATGCGTAGTTTTCCAAGCAACGACATGACGTCACAATCTTCTGGATTTAACTTCTTATAACTAATCAAGTCACTGCCTTCGTCTACTGAATAGAGGTAAGAGCTCTAAAATATATTCAATTTTATATAAAAGCTTATTTTCTGAGATTTATACTATATCATAAAGTTTATATCTATAAACGTTGCTACTCGCTCAAGTCCCATGGGACTCCCTGCATGATAATGATAATGAGTGGGATTGGGATTGGGAGTGGAAATTAAATTGGATGGGTTCTCTGACTTTTGGGTGGGTTTGCAAAACGCCTCGCGCCCGCTGTTTTGTAACGCTTCTCAAGCCAGAGCCAGTAAGCCTTTTTCGTTTTAACACACACGTGTATAAAGAGCTTTTCTCCGGAGAAGGGTTTTATAAAGGTAATTTTGAAGACATCGTGGAAGAGACATATAAGAAAACGTCTAACGACGACGAAACAGAAGTCGAAATAGCAGAAGAAGAACCTGATCAATCGATCACTGTAATACCAAAGTCCGCCTACAAAATCAACGAAATAGACGCCATCAACATGATCATGCCTCCTGAGTCCAATTATGGGGAAGAAAACTGTGATTCTGGAGAATTCATTGAAATGATCCAGAGTATCAGAGAGGAAATGAAAGAGCAGAAAAAAGAATTTGAAAATGAAAAGAAAAGGAATAAGGAGAACATGAAGAGGATGATGAAGGAGTTTTTGAAGGCTTTGAGTGACGAGAGCGATGATGACGGAAAAATATTCGAAGACAGTGATGGAAGCGTCTACGACTCGGAAGAGGACTCAGATATTAAAGATGATGGCCCTCCAAGAAAGAAAATGAAGCAATAATGGTGTACAAAATTTGTATTTGATGTTAAATAAAACTATTTGTAAAAATCTATCTTTTATTTGTAAAACCTTCATTATTACAAGAAAATTCAGGGACAGAGGGTATCTCAAGGGGCGTAGCCCCAATGGCGCGAAGAACAGCGCCGCAGGCCAAGCACCCCTGGCAAAGCCAGGGCGGCGAAGCCGGGTCCTTGTCTGTGTAAAAAAAAATATATATATATATAAAACAATACATTCTACAGTTGTATATAAAAACTATACACTAGCCTTTAATCCCCTATCTTTCCTGATTAATTTTTCTTTTGAATGAAATAAATTGGTCAATAAATAAGGGAGGAGATACAAGGACACGAGCGATTTGACAATGGATACGCGATTTTACAATCCCTCCACAAGGTTAACTCCCAGAGCGCCGTTTCCGTCCCTGGTGGTCCTTTCCCTACTGGCGCCAGGTTATTTCATTCGTCTCAGGTCCCTTCTCTGACACACACACACACAAGCCTTGTAGCACCCAAAACTTAATCACCTTAGTTTACCTCACCGCAACGACCACGATTTGGGCAGTCTGGCTCCCCCGGCAGGACACAACCCCCCCCCCACACACACACACACCCTACCCCATCTAGGCATCGTCAGGAAGTCCTTCTCAAGCAGCAGCCTTTGTGAGGTGCCCTTTGTGAGGACGTCGTTGTCAGCGTCAGTCGTTCATGGCACCATTTTCCTGCTTCCACCTTCCCTCCTTCCCTTCCTCCTCCCCTCCCTTCCTCACTCCTCTCCTCCCTTCCTATTGATCCTGCTCTACAGACCCTCTCTTCTCTCTCTCTCTCTCTCTCTCTCTCTCTCTCTCTCTCTCTCTCTCTCTCTCTCTCTCTCTCTCTCGTCTCCCTTCGCTTATTTACACTTCCTCTTCGTCTTTCACGCCCCCTCCTCCCACTTCCTCTCACCCACCACCACCCCTTCTAAAACACACACACACACACGCGTACACGACCGCACGCACGCATGGTTTTGAAGCGAGGTATCATAACATAATTGGAAAGTAAGAGACGAGGCACATAAGCATTGTTCCTTTCCTATATACTCGTACTAACATTAGGTAAATATTAGGTAAACACACACACACACACACACACACACACACACACACACACACACACACACACACACACACACACACACACACACACACACACACACACACACACACACACACACACACACACACACACACACACACACACACACACACACACATGCTAAAGCCTTGCTCACTGGTTGGACAGTACGAACTGAGCTCATATCTGGGTGGGTATTAGCTGGCGATCACGAGTTCAGCATATGATCCAAGACTATGGTAGATTACACACACACACACACACACACACACACACACACACACACACACACACACACACACACACACACACACACACACACACACACACACACACACACACACACACACACACACACACACACACACACACACACACACACACACACACACACACACAAACACACCCACCCACACAAACACATATACACACACACTTCATGCACGCTTCCTGCCTGTCCCCTCCCTGTTTCTTCGACCAGGTTGTTTCTTCTTCCTCCTCTGTTTCTCTTTCCTCTTTTTTCTATTTCCATCCGTACCCATCCTTTGTTGGATTTACACACACCCTCTCTCTCTCTCTCTCTCCGCCTTTTTAAACCAATGAGACTTCTTGATCAACAGCCACATCAACATCACCAACACTAACAACATCATTAGTGCCACTCTGGACCTCCTCTCTTCTTCCAAGCCTCGAGTTCCCCCTCCCTCTCCTCCTCTCTTTCTCCCCATCCTCCGCTTTCTGTCTCCCCTCAAAATTCTTTTCTCCCCTCCTTCACCCTCGCTCCAATGCTAACCCATCTTACAAGTCATTCCGTATTGGTCTGTCCGTTTTTGACATCCAAAAATCTTTTATTTTTCTTTTGTTTTTGTTTCGAAAAAGTTTCGCAACCTCTTCGTCTTTTTTCCAGAACCATTCACCGTTTTCTATGAGAAACGGAAAAAGAAAAAGACTAAAAAGTTTATGGTCGCTGCGTTTGCCCGCCGCCACCGTCGCATTTTTCTTTTGTTTTCTGTGTTGCTGCTCCCCGGCCCGTTTTCTATTCCTCTCCGTTTTCTCCGCCTCCGACGGGCACAAATCCTTCCGCCTCGGGTGGATTTTTTTCCTTTCTAAACCTGCCGCCGCCAGGGGATTTTTATTCATTTCCGTGCTGGCACTTCCTCAGTAGGGAAAATATTATCATAATAAGAACATAAAACTGAAGGAGACTGCAAGAGACCATATAGCCTATACTAGACAGTTCCATGCCCCTAACCACCTGTCATCTTTATCTATTCTTCTCTTAAAATAAGCAATAGTTTCATCGCTCAGTACATGGTTACTAAGTCTATCCCATTCGTTAACCATTCTGTTGTGAACTAGTTCTTGCATATTTCCTTCTGAAACCTAAAGAGAGGGGTGGGGATGGGGGTTCCACCGGTACTTTGTTCCGAGATCCAAGAGCTAAGAAGGGCCACTCAGCAGCAACCATCATGCAGCATTCATCCCCCTGCCTCCCCTCTCGAGGACAAGCACTTTCTCCTACCTCCTACCTCCAACCCCCAACCCGCCATACATTCACGTACACAAATATCACTAAACTTATCCACATTACACTTACTTCTTTTTATTAGTATTTATTATTAAATATCTTGAAAATTAATAACTTATGCGAGTTTATATGTAGATTTACTAGACATAAACCCTTCAGTTTTGAGATAAACCTTTGTCTCCTTCGGGGCCCCACAGGGGTTTTGTGGCGCTTTGCGAAATTTCTCTTGAAGGCCTTGTCTAAATGAACCTAATATATTTAGCTTATCCAAACGCAGAATGCGGGGTGGTTTTGTTTAAATCTTTAAATTGTTCCACGGCTTCATTAATATGTACATAGATGATTATTTTATTGTGGAACGTATTAATACCACAAGAAATAATGGTTACAAAATAGTGTGTAAGAGATCAAGCACCAATGGATATATATATTTTTTCTTTAACCGCACTGTCTTGCTACATTGCTTCTGACCCAGAGCAATGTGCGAGATGGAGGGATGACCCGTCATCCCTGATGAAGGGGGGGGGGAGGGTAGTGGATGGGAGTGGAATGGGTGGAAGTGGGTACGTGCCTTTGATTTGGCTACCTCCCTTATAAGGGGGAAAAATCTCTTGGTATACAGATAGATAGCCAACATTATAGATGTTTGGAACAAACTACCTGTGCATGTTGTAAATTAAAATACAATTAACAATTTAAAAAAAGTCTAGATAAATACATGGAGTCCAAACCCAATCTTAACTTACTTCTCAGCATCATGAGCTTCTATACTTAAACTAAATCAGTAGTTTTTAACAGTTTCCACTCTTTACACCCCTGGATGCAGACCCGTAAGGACCAACAAATCTGTTACTGTTTTCTTTTGTATAATCTTTTTTACAGTCAGCTATTTACAGTTATAATCTTATTGAAATCAGTTACGATGACAGAACAAGAGGTGGACAGGCGAATTTTTGGCCCCAGACGACGTCGAACGCAGAAAAAGAGAAAACAAACAAACGAACAATAGACGCAAATCAAAATAAACACATCGACATCTCAACATTTTTACTTGGGTGTTTCTCCGACTGAATATCAAGACTTCGACGTGTATTGGAGTCCCTGTGCACTTTGTCCTCTTTTCTCGTTCAAAACATTTTTATGTTCAACATGGAACGACCCACGGCTGAACAAAGTCGTCCGTAAAAAACGTCACTTGAAAGGAGTTAATGCGCCCGCCCGCCCGCCCGCTCATCTTCCCGCAATTCATTTTGTGTTCAAATCTCGGACGTTGTCACCCCTTCCCCGTTTTCTCTCTCTCTCTACCTCTATCTCTATCTCTCTCTCTCCTTAATTTTCAAACGTGACCATATTTTGCCTTTGGTATTGCCTTTCTACTGTCTGTTTTCTTCTCACTTTTCACGATTTAAGTCTGCGCCAATTGGAATATATGTTTATGTATATGTATATGTATGTATATATATATATATATATATATATATATATATATATATATATATGTATATACATATATATATATATATATATATATATATATATATATATATATATATATATACTGTTATGTTTCATCACGTACATTTATAACCTTTCTCGGTAATCCATAAGATACTAGGGGGAAATGAAAAATGCAATATATTCTATTATATCATACCAGAGGTGAGGAACCTGCGGCCTTCCGGGCCATCAAGTGCGGCCTTATGTGGCCTTTGATATACATATTATTTTTTTTAAAAGACCTTGAATATTTTTTTAAGTCTGAAATCATTATACACCTGAAACTTATAATATAATAAAAGGGATAAAATAATTGAAAAAAATAATAATGATAATTTGTTTAGTGCGGCCTCTATGTGGGACGATGAATTGTAAGGTGGTCTTCATGCACAAAATGATTCCCCACCCCTGTATTATACCATTCAACTCCCGAAAATTTGAATTAATAGATTTTGCATCGGCACTGGAACAACTCCTAAAACAAATGTATATACATTCTATGGTGAATTCAATGGTTTAAAGCTAATTTAGAAGGGTTTTCCGGCCTTACCAAAACAACAGCGATACGTCCGTCTCCTTCGACTCTCCAGCCAACACTCAACCTGCGTCGCCCCTCCGTCACAAACGACAACAATTTATCGACATGGTCCAAACAAAATAACACCGTGTATACATCCACACGAACCTTTAACACCGAACAACATTACATACAATCAAAACGTGATCAACTCAATCCAACCATGAAGATCAATGCATTAATGTATCATGCAGAAGAACCCACCATGAATGAAGCTCGCTCGAAGCGCAGACGAAGCCGCCTTCGGACGAAACCAGGCAACAATGGGACCACACAAAACACACAAAAAAGTGTACTCCTTCATAACAATATATATACATATATATATATACATATATATATATATATATATATATATATATATATATATTTGGATGATGGAGAACATATATACAGGGGAAGGCTCGGAACCCTATACACTCTAACGTTTCGTTCGCGTAGAACTTCTTCAGAGAGTGTATGTAGAACTGCAATTGGAGTTTATGTACTAAATCTAATTATCTTTTCGGACACTTGGGAAAGGTCGTTTTTCTGGCGTGTTTTAGAATTAAAATACTAGTTTCTTTAGCTAAATTGATAAACCCTCCTCGATGATTCGATGAATTATTAGTAGAAATATATGCTGATTCAACAATTCTTCTAGTGAATTTATCAAAACCTTTATGTAGCACTTCAGCTTCTCTCCAGTTTGGTAAATGATCGAATTTTTCCGCATGAACTACTAAAGAATTAGATGTCCTATGTGCTTTTATGTCGTTTTTATGTTCATAAATTCTTTTTTCTAATCCTCTTGACGATTCGCCATAATAAGCCATTGAGCAACTATTGCACGGGATTTTGTATACGACGCTGTTTTCGGAATTGGTTCTCTTTTCAGAAGTCTTTATTAAATCACCTATCCTCTTGTTAGTTATTTTAGCTATGTTTATACCCGATTTTGTTAAATATTTGTCTATTATTGGTGACGTTTCTGAGCCAGGTACTGATATAAAATTTGTATTATTTTTATTTTTATCATTTCTCTCTTTCTTTCCGCGATTGTAAATATTTATTGCTTTTCTTTTTGTTCTTTTCAACATTCCCTCTGGATATTTATGAACATAAAAACGACATAAAAGCACATAGGACATCTAATTCTTTAGTAGTTCATGCGGAAAAATTCGATCATTTACCAAACTGGAGAGAAGCTGAAGTGCTACATAAAGGTTTTGATAAATTCACTAGAAGAATTGTTGAATCAGCATATATTTCTACTAATAATTCATCGAATCATCGAGGAGGGTTTATCAATTTAGCTAAAGAAACTAGTATTTTAATTCTAAAACACGCCAGAAAAACGACCTTTCCCAAGTGTCCGAAAAGATAATTAGATTTAGTACATAAACTCCAATTGCAGTTCTACATACACTCTCTGAAGAAGTTCTACGCGAACGAAACGTTAGAGTGTATAGGGTTCCGAGCCTTCCCCTGTATATATGTTCTCCATCATCCAAATAATTTGTCTAAAATACTTATCAATATATATATATATATATATATATATATATATATATACATATATATATGTATATATATATATATATGTATATATATATATATGTATGTATGTATGTATGTATATATACACACACACACACATACATATATATATATATATATATATATATGTATGCATATACGTATACATACGTGTATATATACATACATATATATATATATATATATATATATATATATATATATATATATATATATATATATATATATATCCTATCCGAGAGTTGATACCTTGACGTGGTGGGTAGGCTTGAAAATCTTAATATTTTCAAGAGATATGTCGATAAGGAGGAAATCTCTGCAAGGTGACCCATATCCAACATATTTTGTAAGAAAGATCAGACAAAGAGCAGTTCACATACACAGTAACAGGACCCACTGCTAACTGGCACGTCCCTGATGGCGAACAGGGAAATTCCTCATAGATATATAGGGCACCGTCATAATGACGGCGTGGTCAAGTTCAGTAGTTTAACAGACAGGGTAGCTTGGATTGTGATTAGCCTTTGTAAAAGGTACACTCTAAAAATAGTTCAGGTTTATGCACCAACTTCACAGAGTTCAGACGATGAAGTTGAGTCCTTCTATGATGGTTTAAGTCAGGTAAGGGATAAAGAAAAAAGTAAGTACATGTTGGTAATAGGCGACTTTAATGCTAAAGTGGGGAGGAAGATGGGAGATGAGTCGTGCACTGGGAAGTTTGTAGTAAGCGAAAGAAATGACAGAGGCGAGATGTTAGTCACTTTTGCAGAGAACTACAACATGAGGATAATGAACACTTTCTTCCAAAAGCGTGTAGGTCGTAAATGGACGTAGTGAAGTCCAAATGGAACAACAAAGAACGAAGTAGACTTCATATTAGGAGACGAGAGTAAGAGCGTTAGCAATGTTACGCTCATAATCAAAGTCAACATAGGTAGTGACCATAGAATGGTAGATTGCACAGCTAAATTCAGTTTCATAGCCGAGAGAAAAAAAAATAGTTTTAAGAAAAAAATCAGCTTTGCAAAGGTTAAGGATAGTAATAAGAAAATTCAGTTAGAAATAGAAAATAGAATCGAAGCTCTAAGATCCAACGAGGACACCGTCGAAGATGTGATTTTAAATTTAGTGAGTATCATTTGGGGATCGGCAGAGAAAGTAGGAAGTACAAAAAATATTAAAGAAAACAAATACTCTAAAGCTACAAATGACCTAATTAAAAGAAGAAGGACCCTGCAGATTAAAAGCAGGAAAGACGAAATAGAAAGAGAACTAAACAAGCTTATCTACAAAAGGGAAAGATCAGAGAAAAGAAAGAGAAACATGGATGAAATAGAGGAAACTATTTGGAAAGGTAAAATTATTAAAGGGACCGAGCGCAGACATACTTTATTAAGACAGCAAATGATATGTTTGAAAGATAAAAATGAAAAAATCATTAACTGCAGAGACAGAATGGTAACAAGAGTAGAAACATTTTATCAAGAGCTTTACTCGTCGAAGACCGTAGTTGAGTCAGTAAATTCATCTATAGACGTTAGTAGTGTACCAGAGATTACAAAAGAAGAGGTAGAATTTGCTCTAAAAATATATGAAACGAAGAAAAGCACCTGGGGAAGATGGTATATCGATAGATCTGTTGAAAGACGCAGGGAAGGAAGTTCATATTAAGTTAGTTCACTTGTACACCCAGTGGTTACGTCAAGAAAGCGTTCCTAAATCGTGGCGCAATGCTATAGTTATTTTGCTTCATAAAAAAGGAGACCAGAAGGACCTTAGTAACTATTGACCGATTAGCTTGTTATCAAATGTATATAAAGTATTCTTCAAGATCCTTGCAAATAGACTAAGTCAAGTTTTAGATTGAAACCAACCGAGAGAACAGGCAGGCTTTAGGAGCGGATATTCGACTCTGGACCATTTGCAGGCGTTGAACCAAATGATCGAGAAAACAACATAACACAATATACCTCTCTGCTTAGCTTTTGTAGATTACAAGAAGGCCCTTGACTCGGTAGAACAAATAGCAATACTAAACTCGTTACGCAAGCAGGGTACAAAACAAATAGATCGTAAGGGTTTTAGAAAAGATTTATGCAAAAAGCACCCCTATAATTTGACTACATAAAGATACAGAAAAGATCAAGATCGAGAGGAGAATACGGCAAGGTGATACCATTTCACCTGAATTATTTACAGCTTGTTTGGAAGAGATTTTCAAAAGGTTGAGTTGGGAAGAGAAAGGTTTGAAGATTAATGGCGAATATTTGAATCACCTAAGATTTGCAGATGACATTATTCTTATTTCAGAAAGAGCAGAAGACTTGCAAGATATGCTGAGTGATCTGAACAAGGAAAGTCTCAAAGTAGATTTAAAGATGAATAAGAGTAAAACCAAAATAATGTTCAACACGAAAGTTCAAAGTAAAGAGATTATAATCGATGGTGATAGTCTTGAAGAAGTTGAAGAGTATTATTATTTAGGCCAGATGGTGAAAGTGACGAAAGATCATGATAATGAAATAAAAAGACGTATTTCAATTGGTTGGAAAGTGTTTGATAAGTATAATAGAATCTTGGGAGTCTCTATACCTCTATGTTTGAAACGTAAAATTTACAATCAATGCATTCTGCCAGCAATAATGTACGGGTGTGAGACTTGGAAAATAACGAAAGCGATGGAAACAAAGCTAAGGACTGCACAGAGGAGAATGGAGAGATCAATGATGGGAATAACACTAAGAGACCGAAAGGGAGCAAGTTGGGTGAGAGAGCAGACTAACGTGAAAGATATTGTGGAGGCGGTAAAAAAGGGCAAAAGGAATTGGGTAGGTAAGTTAGTGCGAACGACTGATGAGCGATGGAGCAAGTGTGTTACTGAGTGCACGCCACGAGGTGGGAAGCGTGGAAGAGGGAGACCAGACAGAGGGTGGAGAGACGAGATCGAGAAGTTTCCATTAGTGACGTGGCAGAGGTTGGAGCGATCGTGTGAATCATGGAATGATATGAAGGTCTTTGTTCAGCAGTGGATTCGGGATGGCTGTTTTGATATATATGTATATATATATATATATATATATATATATATATATATATATATATATATACATATATATATATATATATATATATATATATATATATATATATATATATATAAATAAGGTATGTTCAATAAGTACTGACAAAATGTCAGGCGAGACATCAAATTTGATTTGATCAAAATACTGCTTCATGGTGACGCACACATACAAATATTCTATAAAATGACGAAATGGCAACTTTCTATATTTGTAGGTCTGAGTGCAGCGGTGAACGTGGTAGAACCAGTCTGATTTGGTTTGCCGATCTGTGAACACTTGTCAAGATGCAGGGAAACATGGAGCAACGTTACGCCATCAAATTTTGTGTTAAACTTAAGAAAACCAAACAAGAAGCTTATGGAATATTAAAGGAGGCCTATGGGGATGAACAGATGAGCCAAGCAAGTTTCTATCGGTGGTTTTAACAGATTTTCTGAAGGAAATGAACAGGTTGAGGATGAACCCAGATCTGGAGCACCGAAAAGTGCATGCAAGGAGGAAAACATAGAGGAAGTGCAAAGGTTAGTAATGCAAGACCATCGAGTATCTGTGAGGATGATATCTGAAGCTGTTGGTATTAGTATTGGCACAGTAGAGACAGTTCTGACCGAAGATCTAAAGCTCCACAAAGTCTGTGCCAAGTTCGTGCCAAAGATCCTCTCCTATGACCAGAGGCAGTTTCGTGTGGAATGTTGCACTGACATTCTCGAAATGATAGAGCCTGATTCAGGTTTCCTGAATAAGGTAGTGACTTGCGACGAGAGTTGGGTGTTAACCTACGACCCTGAGAGCAAACGTCAGAGTGCTCAGTGGAAGCACGCGACCTCCCCAGACCCAAAAAGGCAAATATGAGCAGGTCGCAAGAGAAGGCCCTGGTCATTCCTTTCTTTGACTCCCAGGGGCTCATTCACGTTGAATGGGTTCCTCAGGGTCAAGCCGTCAATAAGGAATATTACCTTACTGTTCTGAAAAGGTTCAGGGAGAAGATGAGGAAGAAGAGGCCTCAGCAGTGGAGGAGTGGTCAGTGGTGGTTCCACCAGGACAATGCCCCATGCAACAAGTCAACGCTGGTGACCACCTGGATGGCCGACAGAGGAATGAAAGTGGTATAACAACCACCCTACAGCCCTGACCTACCTTGCGACTTCTTCCTGTTTCCACGCATGAAAGACAGCCTCAGGGGAACCAGAGTCCAGTCAACAGAGGAGCTAAAAGAGGCATCGGAAAATTACCTGAAGGGACTACTGAAAAAGGACTTTGAGGAGGTCTTCCAGGATTGGGAGAGACACATGCAGAAGTGTGTGGATGCGAGAGGCAATTATTTTGAAGGAGACAAAGTCTTGTAAGCTTATGAAAATAAATAGTGTCTCTCCTGACATTTTCTCATTACTTATTGATCGTAGTGGTATATATATATATTTGCAGAAGAAATCACTTGAACGCGTGATTCTAATTGTGCCGAAAAGCCACTAGGAAAGTAACAGAAAATTTGGAGACAATTTATTTCAGTTCGTGTTCTATATCATTTATATATACTATGAATAGAAGTGGCCCAAGAACGGACCCCTGAGGAACTCCACTCGTAAAAAATTTCCGTCTAGAAGTTTTGCCATTTAGAATAACTCTTTGTTTTCGATTGTTCAACGAATTACTAGTCCTATTTAATACCACTTATTCCGTGTGATGGTATCAAAAGCTTTAACAAAGTCTAGATATATTTAATCTGTATTGTTTCTTTTGTCATAATTCGAAATAACTGTGTTATAGAATTCGAGTAAGTTAGTCATGCAAGTTTCCGTCTGAATTTATGTTGGCTATCATTTATCAAACAGTTAATTTATAAATGATTTTCGATAGCATCTCTGATGATAGTTTCCAATGTGTTTCCTACGATTGAAGTCAAACTTATAGGACTGTAGTTATTTTTTGTCACCTTTTTTTAATATGAGTGACGTTAGCTAGCTTCCATTCTCTTGGGACATCTCCGGATATGATGGATTTCTTGAGAATAATTTCTAATGGAACAACAATCTCATTTTTCATTTCCTTTAAGATTCTTGGATGCCAACCGTCAGGCCCTGGTGTTTTATTAACTTTGATTTTTTCAATAAACCTTTTATTTATTTATTCATTTTTTTATACATCTACCGTAGTCAGTAAGTTTACCTTAGACTTTTCACTGGTTTCATTTTCGAATTGACTTTGAGGTGTTTCGTTTACGAATACTGAGCTAAAATAGTTGTTTAAAATATCACACATTCCTTCATTTGAATATTCAAGTTGACCGTCAGCAGATAATAGTGGACCAATGTGATTCCTTATAACCTTTTTATCTCTAATGTAACTATAGAATTCTTTGGGATTCTCCTTGGATTTGTCAGCGATATTAATTTCGTATTGTCGTTATCTTTTTTGTTGTCTTTTTTAAATCTCTCTGTATTATTACATAACTTTGATAGTCATTACGTGCACCCGAGCAGTTGTATTTCTTATAAGACTGTCTCTTTTTAGCAATACTTTTTCAAACTTCTTTGTCAAGCTATTTTGGGCGAGCCTGATTTGGGGGGCGTCTGTTCTTAAACGGGATGCAAGTATGAATCATCTTAGTAAGCGAATTTTGAAATATTTCCCACATCCGATCTACAGATCTTTAGCTTAATTTTACCTCCTAATCTGTAAGCTGAAGCTCCTGACGTAATCCTATGAACTGAGCTTTACTGAAATCAGGTATTTTAGATACACAAGTATCTTTTCTAAAAAAAAATTAGCAGTTTGAATCTAAGTTGTGATCACTACCTTCAATAGTTTCTCCAACTTCTACATCGGTTATCATGCTTTCGCGGCTAGTGATCAATAGATCGAGTAAATTATGTCTTGTGGGCTCTTTTACATGTTCCACTAAGTAATTGTCACCAAGAAAATCTATCAAGCGACTACCTATATGGCCATGTTCAAGGGTCATCCAATCAATGTCAGTAAAATTGAAATCACCCATTATCAATAGGTCCCGGTTGCAGAAAATAGACAGTTCTTGAAACAACATTTTGTCGTCTGCAAATGATAGTCTTTGGCCTATATATTACACCTACATTCATTTACGTCCATTTGTTTGAGTTAATTCTACCCACAAACTATCATATGCATCCTGTTTTAGCAGTAATCTCACTTCCCTGCCAACTGGTTTCTGGTGAGATATTTCTCTGGTGTCACCTAATTCATTATATTCGGTGAAGCCCTATATATCTATGCGGTGCCCAATGGTCCACGCCGTCATTATGACGGTACCCCATATATATATATAAGGAATTTTCCTGTTCGCCATCAGGGACGTGTCAGTAAGCAGTGGGTCCTGCGACTGTGTGTGTGTGAGCTGCTCTTTGTCTGATCTTTCTTACAAAACCTGTTTGATATGGGTGACCTGCAGAGAATTATCTACGAGGTGCTTTTGTAATCATTAAGATTCTCAAGCCTATCCACCACGTTAGGGTGTCAACTCTTGGATAGGACATATGTATATATATATATATGTATATATATATATATATATATATATATATATATATATATATATATATATATATATATATATATATATATATATATATATATGAAACGAGGAAAAGCACCTGGGGAAGATAGTATATCAATAGATCTTTTGACAGAGGGAGGGAAAGAAGTTCATATTAAGTTAGCTCAGTTACTTACGTCAAGAAAGCGTTCCTGAATCGTGGTGCAACGCTATAGTTATTTTACTTCATAAAAAAGGAGACCAGAAATAATCTTAGTAGCTATCGACTGATCAGCTTGTTATCAAATGTATATAGAATATTCTCCAAGATCCTTACAAATAGACTGAGTCAAGTTTTAAATGGAAACCAGCCGAGAGAACAGGCAGGCTTTAGGAACGGATATTCGACTCTACACCATTTGCAGGCGATGAACCAACTAATCAAGAAAACGACAGAATACAATATACCTCTCTGTTTATATATTGTAGATTACGAGAAGGTCTTTGATTCGGTAGAACAAATAGTAATACTAAACTCGTTACGCAAGCAGGTTACA
>NC_134786.1:58372833-58375333 GCF_046742065.1 Oratosquilla oratoria
GGGAAGGTAACATGTTAAGATGTGGCAGTGAGAGGCGGGTGGATGAGGAGGTGGGGAAGGAAGGAGTGTGTGATGGAGTTGTAGTGGTGCGTACGAGTGGAGGTGCAGAGACCGCAAAAGAGACCCATGTGGAGTAATAGACTGGGTGGGAACGTGAGAGTAAGGAGCGAGGGGAGGAGACGCCTGGCGCTCCTACTCCTTAGATACTTCGCCGCAAGTACGTAGTGAGGAAAAAGGATAGTACATGGCCGCTGGCTCCGTGTAATCTTGGAGACTGGTCTGTGGAAGAGAGGGGGATACGAGGAGATAGAGCATGGATTATATGAGAGAGAGGAGCCGTTGAGAGAGGAGGGTGTCGGGGGCCACTTGTTTTGAAAGGAGGTGAGACAGAGAGTAAAGAAAGAGACAGGCATTTTGAATGTGGAGGGAGGAGTTGAGGAATGTGAGTGAAGTGAGAGGGGATAGAGCTGAGAGATTGGGAAGGTGGAAGGTGTTGGGAGGAGAACTATTGGAAATAGGGAAAAAGGAGGGAGGAGGGTTGAGGGGAAAAAGGGGGGAGGTGGTGAAGCGCAATGGGAGGGAGAGAGGAATAGAAGGAGAGAGAGAGCGAGAGGAAGGAGGAGAGAGAGAGAGAGTAGAGAGCGAGAGAGAGGATGAGGAGAAGGAGAGAGCGGACGAGAAGGAGAAAAGGATGAGAAGGGGCGACTAAGAGGGAGGAGAGAACGGAAGGGGAGAGCTGTAGAGGGAAGGGACAGAGAGATCGAGGAGAGGAGAAAGAGAGGAGTGAAGGGGAATGCGAGAAGGGGGAAGGGGAAGGGGAGAAGGGGGAGAGGAATGGAGAGAGAGTTCGAGGGTGAGGTGGCAGTGAGGGGAGAGTGTGGGTCGCTCAGCAGTTGGTTAGCCAGAAAGAAATGCTTATATGAAAGGGGGACAACAATAAAAACGTTCACTCATGCACTTTTTTCTCTCTTTCCTTTCTTCTCTATTTCTTCTTGTTTTCTCATCTCTCTCTCTCTCTCTCTCTCTCTCTCTCTCTCTCTCTCTCTCTCTCTCTCTCTCTCTCTCTCTGTCTCTCTCTCTCTCTCTCTCTCTCTCTCCTCCTCCTCTCTCTCTCTCTCTTCCCCTTTCTTCCCCCTCTATCTCTCTCTGTCTCTCTTTCCCTCCCCCCTCTCTCTCCCTCTCTCTCTCTCTCTCTCCCTCTCCCTCCCCCCCTCTATCTCTCTTTCTCTCTCTCTCTCTCTTCTCACTTGTCTCTCTCCTCTGTTCTTTCTCCTCTCTCTCCTCTTCTCTCTCTCCCTCTCCCTCTCTCTCTCTCTCTCTCTTCTCTCTCTAGCTCTCTCGCGCCGGGACGGATGTCCGATTTCCATGTGGCAGTCACTAACCGCCACAAACCGTTACTGCGCAGAGTTTGTGTGTGTGTGTGTGTGTGTGTGTGTGTGTGTGTGTGTGTGTGTGTGTGTGTGTGTGTGTGTGTGTGTGTGTGTGTGTGTGTGTGTTTGTGTGTGTGTGTTTGTGTGTGTGTGACCACAACATTGCTCATAGAACGGCCGATATATAGACTCTGAACTTTCATTTAGGAGGGTAGTCGATGTCGATCACAAGTCCAGCACGTGATCCAAGACGATGGAGACAACTCACTGAGGAATCGGAGGAAAGAATTACCTTTTCATGACAGGAAACACGTCATGCGAGACCCGCCTGTGGCTTAGATTCTTAGAAGAGGAAATGATAGCGTAAACGTGAGAATAGCACGACATCCCGTCTCTTTGACTTTGTAATATCATGTTATTCGTTTTTTTTCAGAGTGGCTATGTGAGGGCATTCTTTATTATCAGTTTATCTTTTAGTTGTTGAAAGACCTTTAGACTGTCTGTCTGTCTGTACCGTTGTCACGCTCGTTTTGGCCTCTTAACTTACTCTGATCATAACTATAATGTGGTACCTTATGAAGATGATCCCAAGGACGCACCATATCCATTTTAGTAGATCTAGGTCAAAAGCCAAGGTCACAATGACGTAAGATGTGATTTTTATTCAGGGCATCAATACGCTACGAGTTGTGCCCCTTACATCAACCTGATCAACTTTTATGATCGTTTTACGTGATTGATTTATCATACCTTTGCCTATGTTTCGTAAAATTTCACCGTGCCATGTAGCTGAAACCCTTCGACACTTCCGACACCTGCTCTCGCTAAGCGGGTTTTTTAATTTGTTAATTAGTTTATTTTTCTCGCAGTCATATGTCAAAAAATATTCAATGCAAGTCTAAGACATCAACTCTTTCGCTTCAACGATGCATTTTACATATTTTGTTCTGGTTATCATCAGTATTTAGCGGGTGCCAGGGTACCCTGATGACATGTGATCATTCATGGTGGAACTCTTCGTCAATTCTGCAGTTGCCAGTGATCGCCAGCTGATTTGGCACTGTGTGCGGCCAACACCTTCTGATAAAGTTTCCGATCGAATTTCTTTATTCTTTGATCATTTATGTAGT
>NC_134786.1:58380333-58382833 GCF_046742065.1 Oratosquilla oratoria
AGGGATACCGGACAAAATGTCAATGAAGGCCAAAATATCATGATAGGATGTAATGCCGCTAGAGGACGAAATGTCACATTAGGATGTAATGTCATAGGACAAAATGTCACAATGGGATGTAATGACAGTGGAGGACAAAAGATCACGATGGGAAATAATGATAGTGGAGAACAAAATATCACGATAGGATGTAATGATAATGGAGGAGAAAATATCACGGTAGGATATAATGTCAGTGAAGGCCAAAATATAATTTTAGGAAGGGATACCGGACAGAATGTCAATGAAGGCCAAAATATCAAGATAGGATGTAATGACAGTGGAAGACAAAAGATCACGATGGGATGTAATTATAGTGGAGGAAAAAATATCACGGTAGGATATAATGTCACTGGAGGACAAAATATAATTTTAGAAAGGGATGCCGGACATAGTGTCACTGAACGACGGGAGGCCGGCGTGAATCACGGTGACGTAGGAGGACAAAATGTACAAAAGAGATCGGATGACCGTGATCGACCAGATGTCCGTGATGGGGGAAATGTTAATTTTGATAGGAGAAATGTTAATGAGGCATTGAATGTCAATGAAGGACCAAATAATAATAATATAGAGCAAGGTATAAATAAAAAACAAAATGATAATATAAGACATGATATTGAAACTCAAAATGTGTCAAAAAGAAATAATCACGAGTTTCTTAAAACCATGTACTTTAATGCAGTATTAGGAACAAATTTCAAGAAATACAGGCGTATGTCAAAAGCGAAAATCTCGATATGATAGGAATAACTGAGACATGGTTAAATGGTACAGAGTTCGAAGCTGAATTTAATATTGCGGGATTTAAACACTTTCATCAGGATAGAAACCACAAGAAAGGTGGGGGTGTTCTATTGTACGTTAAAAACAATGTTCATGCTTGTGTTTTAGAGAAAGTGAAACAGGATGCATATGATAGTTTGTGGGTTGAGTTAACCCAAACAAATGGACAAAAAATTAATATAGGTGTAATATATAGGCCAAAGACATTATCATTAGCAGACGACAAACTGTTATTTCAAGAAATGTCTAGTTTCTGCAACCGGGATTTATTGATAATTTATGGGTGATTTCAATTTTACTGACATTGATTGGATGACCCTTGAACATGGCCATATAGGTAGTCGCTTGATTGATTTTCTTGGTGACAATTACTTAATTCAGCATATAAAAGCCCACAAGATATGGAAACTTACTCGATCTTTTGATCACTAATCGCGAAAGCATGGTAATTGATGTAGAAGTCGGTGAATCTGTTGCAAATAGCGATCACAACTTAGTCAGATTCAAACTCCTAAACAATTTTAGAATAGATACTTGTGCTTCTAAAATACCCGATTTCAGTAAAGCTCAGTTCATAGGACTACGTCAGGAGCTTCAGCTTACAGATTGGGAGGCAAAATTAAACGATAGGCATGTAGATCAGATGTGAGAAATATTTCAATATACGCTCCCTAAGATGATTCAAACGTACATTCCTTTTAAGGACAGACGTCCCCCAAATCAGGCTCGCCCAAAGTGGCTCGACAAAGAAACTGAAAAAAGTATTGCTAAAAAGAGACAGGCTTATAAGAAATATAAGTGCTCGGGTGCATCTAATGACTATGAAAGTTATGTATCAATACAGAGAGATTTAAAAAAGACAATAAGAAAAAGAAAACGACAATACGAAATGAACATCGCTGATAAATCCAAAGAGAATCCCAAAGAATTCTATAGTTACATTAGAGATAAAAAGGTTATTAGGAATCACATTGGTCCACTATTATCTACTGACGGTCAACTTGAATATTCAAATGAAGGAATGTGTAATATCTTAAACAATTATTTTAGCTCGGTATTCGTAGACGAAACACCTCAAAGTGAATTCCAAACTGAAACCTGTGAAAAGTCCAGGGTAAATTTACTCACTACGGTAAATATTACAAAAGAAAAAATTAAAAGGTGTATAGACAAACTCAAAGTTAATAAAACACTAGGGCCTGACGGTTGGCATCCAAGAATCTTAAAGGAAATGAAAAATGAGATTGTTGTTCCATTAGAAATTATTTTCAAGAAATCCATCATATCCGGAGATGTCCCAAGAGAATGGAAGCTAGCTAACGTTACTCCCATATTCAAAAAAGGTGACAAAAAGAAACCAAATAACTATAAGCCTATAAGTTTGACTTCAATCGTAGGAAAAATAATGGAAACTATCATCAGAGATGCTATCGAACATCATTTAGAAAGTAACCGTTTGATAAATGATAGCCAGCATGTTTTCAGACGGAAACGTTCTTGCGTGACTAACTTACTCGAATTCTACAACACAGTTATATCGAATTATGACAAAAGAAACAATATAGATTTAATATATCTAGACTTTGCAAAAGCTTTTGATACCGTCCCACACGAAAGACTACTTACTAAATTAGCTTTGCATGGAATAAGTGGTAGCCTATTAGGTTGGACTAGT